>NW_027507758.1:433163779-434363779 GCF_037356315.1 Lithobates pipiens
TTCCAATCTTATGGCATGGTGGACGTGTGGCGTGAGCAGCATCCATTGTCTCAGGATTTTACCTTTTTTTCTAACCCCCACCAGAGTTTTTGTAGGATAGACCACGTGTTTCTGCAACTTAGCTCCCTGCCATTGGTACAAAAGATCGCTATTGCCACCTCTCCATGGTCAGATCATGATCCCCTGATCTTTGGAATCACTTTAGCGGGATTCTCCCGCCCGGCCTACCTCTGGCGGATTAACGAATCCCTCCTGAGTACAAAAGCTACATCCTCCCAGATAGAAACTCATATCCAAACTTATTTTGCGGAAAATGTAGGCTCAGTCGACTCTCCAGTCGCCTTGTGGGAAGCCCACAAGGCGACGGTCAGGGGCCATTTGATCCAGATCGCTTCCCGTACAAAACGGGCCAGGGAGCAGCGGATACGGGAAATTACCTCCTTGTTAGAGGCGGCGAATGCGACATGGAAGGTACACCCTACGGTTACCCATAGGCGGACACGTGACAAATTGGCCACTGAGTTGGACTTGCTCGCCTCTGCTCAGGCGGAAAAGGCCCTGCGTTGGTCCAAGTATAAGTTTTATAGTTGCTTGAACAAACCTGGTCCTATGTTGGCTAGGAAACTTAATTCGGTGGGACGTCCGGGCAGGCCGGTTCGACTACAGGTGACGGGAGGGGGATTTACGTCAAATCCATCTAAAGTAGTAGCAGGCTTTGCCTCCTTCCTCTCATCCCTATATAATAGACCGGCAGCCTTCGACCGAGACAAGGCTGAGAGATTCTTCCAATCGATTGGCCTTCCTACATTGTCTTTGGCGGCACGAGATAATTTGAATGCTCCTATAACGGAAATGGAGGTCGCCCAAGCCCTAAGGTCCCTTAAGCCTTCCAAGGCTCCGGGTCCGGACGGCTTTACCGGTCTATATTATAAGACATTTGCATCCCTGCTCACGCCCCATCTCACATCTTATTTCAACGCTTGGCGGGACGGTGCGAGACCCTCGCCGGACTCGCTGAAAGCCCATATCTCTATGATCCCTAAGTCACCTGAGGAAGCCACGGACCCACAGTCCTTTCGTCCCATCTCCCTGTTGAGTGTTGACCTGAAAGTACTGGGCAAGGTCCTAAGTACGCGGGTCAACAGATATCTTCAGGCCCTCATTCACAGGGATCAGGGGGGCTTTGTGCCCGGTCGCCAGGCGGGGGATAATGTCCGCAAGGTGGTCCATCTCCTCCATATACTTAATCAGCGCAAAATACCAGGACTGCTTTCCCTAGATATATATAAAGCGTTTGATTCGCTCTCGTGGGATTACCTTTATTTTGTTCTAACCAAATGGGGATTTGGTTCACATTTCCTGCGATGGATCCAGGCCCTCTATTCCGCACCGTCGGCGTCAGTAAAATACGCGGGCTTCCTTTCTGACCCTTTCCCGATACTCCGGGGAACTAGACAGGGCTGCCCCCTGTCCCCGCCACTGTTTATCCTGGCATTGGAGCCGCTGGCGGCGGCGATCAGGGCCAATAGTGATATCTCGGGAATTCCTTAAGCGGGCACTCAATACAAAGTGAACCTATTTGCGGACGACGCCCTTTTGACCATTTCAAACCTGCTCATCTCCCTGCCCAACCTGCAACTTGTATTAGATCAATTTTCAGCCTTCTCAGGTCTTCAAATTAACCCCTCCAAAATCACAGCGCTGAATGTTAACCTCCCTCTGGAACTGGTACAGCGACTTCAGGACCATTTTCCTTATCGTTGGGCATCTCACTCGATTGACTATTTAGGTGTCAAATTGACTCCAGCTTACTCCTCCCTATTCTCTGCCAATTATTATCCCCTATTACGCATGGTGTCCACCCTTATGCAAGCCCGGCAATTTCCCTCACTCTCCTGGGTAGGAGGGATCTCAGCGGCAAAGATGACGATACTCCCCAAAGTCCTTTATTATATTCGCACTTTGCCTGTCCGGGTACCCGCTTTTTTCCTTCGACTCCTGCAGAATAGGATCCTCCAATTTATATGGGCGCACAAACGCCCCAGGGTACCTAGAGCGACCCTTTATACCCATAGGCTCCGGGGAGGCCTGGGGGTCCCCAATATCTCTAAATACTACATAGCGGCCCAGATCTCCCCATTGACCATGCTTCATGCAACCACGGATGTTCCTCTGTGGGTGCTCCTAGAGGTACCTGGTTCTGACCCGTGTTCACTTCAGGCACTCCTCTGGCTCCCCAGGAATCTACGCCCTCCCTCTCTGAGCGCCATGCTGCTTCATGGTCTGCAGGTGTGGGACTCAGTTCGCTCGGCTAACAATCTGATGTCCCCCTTCCTACCCCTACTCCCCATCACCCATAACCCTCTTTTTCCTCCCGGTCTGGTGGAGCCCCAGGCATTCTCCTGGTGATCTTCGCATGGCTACCCACAAGTCCAAAATTTTCTATCTTCACGTTCATTCCCCTCCTGGGAGAGTATCAGGGAAGTGCAGGGGGCGCCGGTCACGGAGCATTATCACTATATCCAATTAAAGCACTGGATTGTAGCATTGCGCCGCACGTCCACCTACCCCTTCCAAAAACTTTTTTTGAACATACATGCCATCACTCCCCAGGGTCCCCGGGCCTCATCTCGGCCATTTATGCCTCCCTGAATGGTCGCCCGCCATCGGCACCCCTCTCTTATATGACTCAATGGGAAAAGGACCTTCAGGCCCCAGTAGACCCAGAGGATTGGAACAGAGCCTGGCACACGGTCGCCAAATGCTCGTTCAACACAAATACCCTAGAGGCCGCATATAAAGTAATGTTCCGATGGTATTGGGTACCTGCCCGCACGGCTCGGGCATTCCCTGGGAGTACTGACAGATGCTTCCGCAACTGTGGACAGTGAGGTGATGTCATGCACACATGGTGGGCTTGCCCAAGGTTGGTGGGGTTCTGGTCTAGGATCTTTGGTTTACTGCAGACACTCTTTCATCTAACAATTCGAAGGGACGCTAGGCTAGCTCTCCTACATTGCCCGGTTCCTGGCCTGCGCGGCCCTCAACAGAAGCTGGCTACCTATCTGTTTATAGCGGCCAAGCGGACCATTGCCCAAGCCTGGAAGTCACAACGGGTAGATTTTCAAGGGGTTAAGACACGCATGACTGCTATGTTACTTCAGGAACGTATGTCCAGTATTGTCCATGATTCTCATGCTAAATTTCTAAAGATCTGGGAGCCGTGGATCTCTTATGAGTTCCCCACGCTCAAAGCGGCATGCCTGAGCTTGGTCTAAATTCCCCTGGCGGGGCGTCCGAGCCCGAGCTTTCCCCCCTTCCTTTCCTCCCCCTTTTTTTTCTCCTTACCCTTCTTTCTTCTGTTCCCTGTCTCTCTTCTCTCTCCTTAGTAATCTCTCCCATTGCTAATAAAAACTGCTACCACCCATGGACGGGGGTAGTAGGAACAGGACTTACTCGCAGAAAATGATTAAGGAACGAGTTGTTTGGCACTGAACCAGTCTAGATTCCATCTCTTGCTCATCTCCCTTCCTTATCTTGAGTTTACTAGAAATATATTGTGATGGTTAGCCCTTTGGATTTATATTCATGATTAGTGGCCCCTGCGAGGGCTCACAAGGAGTTGATTGTAATCTCTTGTTTATTACTGTTTATTCAAAAATTCTCAATAAACATATTGAAACAGAAAGAAGAAGCCACATTGTTCTATTTCAAAATACATTTCAAAATGTTCACACGTGCGTTTTAGAAAATTTGTTACATTTTTTTCCTCAATATATATGTATTTTTCTCAATATTTTTATTTATTTTTTTAACAAACATGCATGTTTTAAAACATAATATACACAACTCTGGAACTTACAAAGTTCAAATATAAAAACTGAAGGTAATATCGGACATTATAGTGACAAAAATGTCTTGATATTGCCTTCATCAGATGGGGTGATGTCACCCCTGTAAAAGCCAAATTTTGAAGGCGCACACAAATTGGGAGTCCAAATGGGTAATGTCAACATGTGCTATCTCCCATCATGGGGGATCAGTGGACGTTTTTTGGGGATGCAACCCCTTCCTCTCACCTACTAGAGTTATGAAGAAGGGGTTGCACCAACAAAACGCATACATTGAGATCCCCTGATGGCAGATACCACATGTTGACACACCATGTGCATCTTCAAAATTTGGCTTGTAAAATGTACAATATCAACATTTTTGGGGAATATAAAAACAAAAATAAAACATATTCTGATTCTCCCCAAAACATTGATTATGATCTTTATTTCCTGTTCCATAATGTTAAGGCAATTTCTCATCACGTCAGTTTCCCCATTCCAGGTCATAATTTACTGGATGAGTGCTTGGGCACTGGCCCTAGTGAAAGGTTCTGCCGCTTCCTCTTCCACAACCAGCACATCAAAAAAAAATGCATTTAGAAATATGCAGGCATACATAGATTACCTGAAGCTGGGGTGGCAGACACTCACCTGGTGGGGTGCCCATCTCGCTCACTTCCTCCACCTCTCTTTCCTCCAGATCCTCAGGGGGGCTCGGGCTAATTTGCCAATTTGGCAAGGTCGGGGGTCTCTGATATCCTCTGACAGCTGTCTGAGTCTTTTCTCCCCTATGAAAATGAAACAAAAGGTATACTTAGCACACAGATATTTGAGTCCAGAAATAGGAATATGAAACATTGCTTTGAAGGGGTGTACAATTGTCTGTTTGGGAAGAAATCCAAGTTGAAGACATGATTAAAATTCCCTTTTAACCAAGCTGGCATACTTACCTTTTTTTGGCCAGGTTTCACAGATGGAAACACCCCAAGTATTCAGTGGGCGGAGGAGCTCTGTGTGATCGGCGCTGTACAAATCATTTCTGGTAGAAAACAAAACAAAAAACAAAACCCTCTCCTACAAGTCACGATGAGGAACACTTTCCAAGTGTTGGCCTTTTGCTTATTACTGGTAAGATGGCATTTGTGAGGAGTGGTTAACCACTTGAGACCCGCGCTATAGCCGAATGACAGCTACAGCGCGGATCTCCTTTGCCGGGACGACGTCTATTGACGTCGTCCCGTGCACGAGCGGCCTGCGCGCCCCCTGAGGGGCGCGCGCGACGCGCTCTGTGATCGGCGAGTCTATGAGACTCGCCTGATCACCGATCTGTGCAAGGGGTCGATCCCGACCCCTTATCACGTGATCAGCTGTCAGCCAATGACAGCTGTTCATGTGATATAACGGAGCCGGTAATCGGCTAATATTCCTCCTCGCGCTGACAGCGCGAGGAGAAAAAAAAAAGCTGTTCACCGGCGGCCGTGATCGGGACATCAGTCCCGATCACGGCCAGCCCTGCCAGTGCCCACCTGCCCCCTGCCAGTGCCCACCTGCCCCCTCATAACTATACATAATTAAGAAATAAGTGCCCCCCGTCAGTGCCACCCAGCAGTGCACATAGTGCCACCCAGCAGTGCCCACAGTGCCACCCAGCAGTGCCCACAGTGCCACCCAGCAGTGCCACCCAGCAGTGCCACCCAGCAGTGCCCACAGTGCCACCCAGCAGTGCCCACAATCTGCCTCAACAAAGGTACTGCACCCCAGTGCCACATATCCATGCCCATCAGTGTCATCTACCAGTGCCCATCAGTGCCCATCAGTGCCGCCCATCAGTGCCCAGCAGTGCCACCTATCAGAGCCACCTATCAGTGCCACCTATCAGTGCCCATCAGTCCCATCTATCAGTGGTACCTATCAGTGCCCATCCGTGCCACCCATCTGTGCCACCCATCTGTGCCACCCATCCGTGCCATCTTATCTGTGCCCATCTTTGCCCATCAGTGCCGCCTTATCTGTGCCCATCAGTGTCGCCTTATCTGTACCTATTAGTGCCGCCTTAACTATGCCTATCAGTGCCCACCAGTGCAGCCTATCAGTGCCCACCAATGCAGCCTATCAGTGCCCACTTTTTAGCGCCCAGAAGGCTGGAATGGAGAGCTAAACATTTAAATAATTATAATATTCATGACTGCTTTTCAGGAATTGTAAGGGTGTCTACCTCAATCAGCCATTTTCTTTTCTTTCTTTTCTTTGTTTCAAATAATCCTAGAGATACATAATAAAAACAGTTTGAACCAGGATTTTTTTTTTTGCAAAATAATTAAACATTTATTTTTGTCTTATAAAATCTCCTACATCACCCACATATGAACATCACATTTTATATAACAATTTCTTAGATGCTAAAAAATGTCCTACTTCACACAGACACCATCACTTAGGGGGGGGGGGGGGGGGGTTGAGAGGGTAGCTCCTTCTTCTCTTCTCCCTCACAAAGACATCTTCTACAACTGCAGGTTTTCTCTCCATTTTACACAAACACACAGGACATGTAAAGTCTTAAAAGACCTCAAAAAAGGCAATTCCTCTGAAACTGCCTGCAACCCAGAGTCTAATGTCTTTTTACTATCACAAATTGAATCTTCCTGATAATTTAAAACAATTCCTTCTCTGATTGGTAAGGATTGCGAGCACAATGGGGTTCACACAACATAGGAATGGGCTTGCATGCCGATCACCTACTAGCCTCTTTCTTTTAACATAGTTACGGAATTAAAACATTTTCTATGCTTTCAGAATGTACTACAGCTTACAATACAAAAACCCAATGTTAAACCCAGCACAAACAATCTAGCACAATCCTGCCACTACACATTCTATTAATCATTTCTCTAGCTCACACAAACCGAATACCCACTTCTGGTACCTAATGTTTTCATGGATACGTGGTCATTTACGTTTTTGGGGTTGCATTCGAGATGTGCAAAGAGAGATCACACAAATACTTATAAGTATAACATATAATTAAGTAATGACAGATATAATAATATTAGAAAACAAGAATACTAACTAAAGATGCTATTTCACTATGGAGTCCCGTCCGCTTTCATACGGCATGGTACAGATGATCGGACTCAGGTGCATGCTCGCCCTGGTAGAGACTGAATATGTGTTATATACAGGACTTCTGTGTAAGGAAATGCCCAACTCCCCTTGTAAGCAGCATGAAAATTTAAGAACTTGGTCTGTTTGTAATGACATTCATTTGGTATGAGGTCAGCTAAGGTAATCAGTAGGGATGAGCTTCGTGTTCGAGTCGAACGTACGTTCGACTCGAACATTGGCTGTTCGGCCGTTCGGCGAATTCCGAACGTTTGGGCCGTTCGCCTCAAAATTCGAGTGACGCGCGCGGACCACAATGCACTGCGGTGGCGCAGTGCATTGCTGCCCCATGATTGGCCAAGCATGCACTGTGACCCCGCATGCTTGGCCAATCGCAGCGCCGGCAGCGAGGAGAGCCATGATTGGCCACAGGCATCCTGCCTGTGGCCAATCATAGCTCAGGCTGTGTAGTGCACGCCCCACACTATATAAGGCCGCCTTTGAGGCGGCTTCGTGTAGTGTGTTACTTAGCATCTGAAGCAGTGGGTGTTCTGTGTACCTTCAACACAGTACACACCAATCGTTTTTGGCTGATTTCCTATCTTGCTGCTGTGTAGTGGTTGTTGTCTGTGCCCTGACCGCAGTATACACCACTATATTCACCTCACCTATATAGCTAGTGATCTAGCTTTAACCACTTAACAACTGCCTATTGCCGATTAACGGCTTCAGGGGGGTTGTTTAACTCTGAGAGGCCGTTAATTAACGGCCTCCCAGAATTCTGCTCTCGTGTGCCCCAAGGTGTGCGCACTCGAGAGCATCCGTGACCGCCGGGTCACATCACGGATCACGGTAAACAGCCGCTCATAGCGGCCGTTTACCACGTGATTGCTCCGTTATGACGCCTGTTCCTCCCTCCCCTCTCTGTACCGATCGGTACAGCGGAGGGGAAAGAGATCGGTGTCAGCAGCGATGTGGGCTGCATCTGCAGTGCCCACATCGCTGCTCACCGAATTTAACCCCTCAATTCCCTGCCAATACTCTGCAATACCAGTGCATACTCTGCAGTACCCTGCCATTACTCTGCAGTACCCTGCCATTACTCTGCAGTGCAGTACCCTGCCATTACTCTGCAGTGCAGTACCCTGCCATTACTCTGCAGTACCCCCCATTACTCTGCAGTAACCCCCATTACTCTGCAGTACCCCCCAATACTCTGCAGTACCCGCCATTACTCTGCAGTACCCACCATTACTCTGCAGTACCCCCAATACTCTGCAGTACCCTGCCATTACTCTGTAGTACCCCCCAATACTCTGCAGTACCCTGCTATTACTCTGTAGTACCCCGCCAATACCCCGCCAATACTCTGTAATACCCTGCCATAAATTGCCATACCCAGCCATACTCAGAGATACCCAGCCATACTCGGTGATACCCTGAAATACCCAGCCATAGACGCCCCCCACCCCTCACCGCCCTCCAGTGCTTCTACCAACTCGCCAGTACGATCAAAGCCAGAATCTTTTTTTTATTTTTTATTTCAGGCTTCCCAGCCTAGAGGTGAGATGTGGGGTCATATTGACCCCCCAGATTTCACTGTAAAGAGGACCTGTCACCCCATATTCCTATTACAAGGGATGTTTACATTTCTTGTAATAGGAATAAAAGTGATCAAAAATATATTTTTGGGGAAAAAAATGTCAAACTAACATAAATAAAGTAAAATGAACAATAAAAAAATAAAATAAAAATTAAAGCGCCCATGTCCCCATGTGCTCGCATGTGCCACACATGTGAGGTATCGCCGAGAATGTTAGAGCGAGAGCAATAATTCTAGTCCTAGACCTCCTCTGCAACTCAAAACATGTAACCAGTAAAAAAAAATTAAAGCGTCGCCTATGGGGATTTTTTAAGTAGCGACGTTTGGCGCCATTCCACGGGCATGTGCAATTTTGAAGAGTGACATGTTTGATATCTATTTACTCAGCATAACTTCATCTTTCACTTTATGCAAACATTGGGCTAACAAGTGGTTAATAATAGAGCTTGCAGTCAGTAGTGTTAGGAGATAGTGCGTGCTGTCTGCGTGCTCTGTACCCAGTACATACCGCTATAATATAGGGCAGGCCCCTACTTTCAAACATCCAACTTACAAACATCTCCTACTTGCAAACGCAAGGAGACAGCAGCAAGTGAGATGAAAAAAGATGGACGACAAAACAAATTATACAGGGGTGATAACCCTTCCCTATGTTTTCCAAAAAGCTTAAAGATAGTTTTTTTGACTGGAGCTACACTTTAAAAATGTACCGGTTGAAAATGACAAACAGATTCAACTTAACACAACAAACCTACACAGTCCCTGTCTTGTTTGCACCGCCTGTATACTGCTGTTCTGAGTATATAGGGCCTGGGGGCCACACGCATTTCCTTTTTTTAATATGGGTACGGGGTTCCCCTTAATATGCGTACAAGACCCAAATAGGCTGGTAATGGGCAGGGAGGGCTACCCATGCCATGTTTCTCAATGATTTTCAACCATATTGCAGGAACCAGATATAACATTAAAACCGCAAGCAGTTTTAAATGGTGTTATTTCCGTTTAATGTCATTTTGTGCAGGGACTGTTCTAAACACGGGAAACACGTGGCACTTCACAGGCATACTACAGACACCCCCCAGGCACCATATTTAAAGGAATATTTCACTTTTTTTTTTTCACTTTAATCGTCATTAAAATCAGTGCTCCCGCCAAAACGGCAGTTTTTAAAACTTTTTTTTGCAGTGACCCATGTCCCCTGAGGCAGGAGGCAGGTCCCCAAACCCTTTTTAGGACACTATCTTGCATATTAGCCGTTAAAATTAGCACTTTCCAATTCGAACGTTCGAGTCCCATAGACTTCAATGGGGTTCTAACGTTCGTACCGAACGCGGGGGTCGTTCGCAAGTTCTGGTGCGAACCGAACCGGGGGGTGTTCGGCTCATCCCTAGTAATCAGTATATTGGAGGCTCTGTTAGACATTGTGAGACAACTTTAATAAGGAAATATGACATTTCCCCATCAATATTCTGCACAGTGAGTTCCCTATTCCTCGTTATGTTCTTTCTGCTGTACATTCTGTACTCTGCTCTACATTACATATTCCTGGCTATTGCAGTATATATATGCTGTGATTTATGTTATATACTCCTGACTGCTGCATTTGGTAAACTGTGCTTGACTGTTGTACTGTATACACTGTGTATAACTTACTATATTACCATGCCTGCCAACAAGAGACAGTTACGGTACTCATTAAAGAGCACTCTAGCTTCTCCCACCTTTCAGTACACATTTTACTCCTGACTGCTCCTTTTTTACTCACCAAAATCATCTGTCTTAGCCACAATATTCGTAGAACCACACTTAGTGTATAGCAAAATCAACAGGAACTATGGTATGCTATTATTTCGGTTATGCAAACCAATTTCTCAGGAATGTGCTACATAAAGCAATCCATTATTTAGAGGAGTAAGCCTGTTTTTTTTTTTGTATTATTGATTTGTGTGTGGGAACAGAAACTGAGTTGAAAACATATTTGCAATGTACTGTAACTGTTAATTTTTATGTGTTTTTTTTTTCTTTTTCAGAAAGATGACCCTGACGATTGTCCTATCGAGCTCAGTAAAGTTCAAAGTGTCAAAGCTGTTCCTAAGAAGCGCAGAGACAGGAGCTTTCCAAAGGCCTTTGAAATCTTCACAGAAAATAAAACCTACGTGTTCAAGGCAAAGGACGAAAGGAATGCAGAAGAGTGGCTGCAGTGTATCAACATCGCTGTGGCACAGGCCAAAGAAAGAGAAAATAGAGAGGCTACTACTTACTTATAGTGAGATAGATACTTTCCATGTTCCACCAAGATTTTGAAGGCCCCTAGATGAACAAGGACCAAAAATACCAAAAAAAAAAAATTGTTATTGGCTTGATGTTTGAAAAGTTAGCTGAAAGTAAATGTTAGCTTCCTTAGTTTTTTTTTCAACCTGGACCTTGGAAATTACAGATAGAAACTGCTTGCTTGAAATGGGCAACTATAATGCCTTGTACACATGACCAGTTTTCCCATCGGAATAAACGCTGAAGGTTTTTCCAATGGAGTACCAACAGAATTCCGCTGAAACTGTCATGCTTACACGCGATCACAACAAAGTCCGACCGTCAAGAACACGGTGACGTACAACACGTATGACGGGACTAGAAAAAGGAAGTTCAATAGCCAGTAGCCATTAGCTTCCTTCTCGTACTTGCTTGAGAACATGCGTCATTTTCCCAATAGGAATTGGTTCCGTCGGAAATATTTAGAACATGTTCTATTTCTAGGTCCATCAGAATTTTTGTCGTAAAAAAAAAGTCTGATGGGTATACACACGAATGGAATATATAATGAAAAGCTCCCGTCAGATTTTTTCTGTCGGACATTCCACTCATGTATACACGGCATAAGTTTGAACTTTAGTACACTTTTCATACATTATGCAGGTTGTGTGTTTTACATTTTGACATTTGTTAGTTTGTCGATAGTTTAACATTTTATATTGTTTTTGAATACATGGCTTTAAATCATCAGTAACTTTAAATTTGTGATATAGCACTTAATGAATTGTTATCAAGAACCAAATCTCAAGGACAAATTGATAAAATAAATACTTGATATTCACACAAATCATGTCTATAATTAGTATATATGTATTTTAAAAAGATCAACGTTCATTAATTGTACCTTCAGGCAATATGCAACTGAAATATGCCACAGAAATACTGATATATCTAATGTTTAATTGCCAGAGTGTACAGCAGCCTGTTCGACCGAAGTCGGCCGAACAGGTGTGCTGAAAAAACAGCAGCTGAGAGGTGGAAAATATGCTATACGTAATTTTCCAACTTCCTGTTACTCTGACTCCGCAGCTAGCCATCCTAAACATAAACATATACTCAAATGTTTATCATAGTTCAATACTGCGTACATACCTTGTTTCATGCGTGCATTGTTAAAACAAGTTTATATAAATGTGCTAATTCTTGTACAGCTTTTTGCTTGAACAATTCCATGACTTTACAATTGTATTATTGAAAAACTCTATTTGGGGAAAAAAACAGCAGGTGATCAGCACTTGCAGCCAATTGCTGCAAGCGCTGACTGTGTGTTCTGGGGGTGGGGGGGGGACCTGTCAGAACACAACAGCACAACTGAGAGGTCACCTCAGTTTTTTTTTTTTTTTTCAGCCCGCTGGGTTAAAAAAAAACAAAATACTGTGTTTTAGGCATTAGTCTTCTTCCTGACACTTCTGCCTCCAGGTTCAGCACTACTACTTTCTGATACAGTTTTACTGCTTCAAAATAATGTAATGATACTGAGAGCAGACAAGACACGAAGAGGTGTCACATGAAGCTGATTTGTTGAACCAGGAAATAAGTGGCAATATAGTGTGGCAGAGGTGAATCACAAGACTGGATGTACAGAATAATATTCTTAGCAGGTAAAACAGCCCCCATGAATATATTTAAAATTTGAATGTACAGTATCTCACAAAGGTGAGTACACCCCTCACATTTTTGTAAATATTTTATTATATCTTTTCATGTAACAACACTGAAGAAATTACACTCTGCTACAATGTAAAGTAGTGAGTGTACAAAAAAAAAAGCCGGTGTCTTGTCAAATAGGGTCCTCCATCAGATGCTGTCCTCTGCGTACTGCACATGCGCAGTACACAGGAGCACAGATTCCGAAAATTGCCGAGGACGAACGGCGCCTGCGCCGTGAGTCCAGGTTCTATCCCCACTATCCAAGTGGACATAGAGTTAGAATAAAAAAGAGCCGAGCGCAGCGAGGCCGAGCCCGAAGCGTGGCGAGCGAAGCTCGCCCGCGAGGGGCCCTCTAAAATTCTAAACCCTATGTCCGCTTGGATAGTGGGGCTACCTCCTCCACTCACGGCGCAGGCGCCGTTCAGCTTCGGAGATTTTCCGAAGCTTCGTCTGCTCCGTACTGCGCATGCGCAGTACGGAGCGGACACATATGCATGGCCGGACTCTATTAGGCAGAACACCGGCAAACAGTTTGCTGAAGACAAGCAGACTAAGGACAGAGATTACTGGAACCATGTCCTGTGGTCTGATAAGACCAAGATAAACTTATTTGGTTCAGATGGTGTCAAGCATGCGTGGCAGCAACCAGGTGAGAAGTACAAAGACAATTGTGTCTTGATTACAGTCAAGCATGGTGGTGGGAGTGTCATGGTCTGGGGCTGCATGAGTGCTGCCATCACTGGGGAGCTACAGTTCATTGAGGGAACCATGAATGCCAACATGTACTGTGACATACAGAAGCAGAGCATGATCCCCTCCTTTCGGAGACTGAGCCGCAGGGCAGTATTCCAACATGATAATGGCCCCAAACAAACCTCCGACCTGACCACAGCCTTGCTAAAGAGCTGAGGTTAAAGGTGATGGACTGGCCAAGCATATCTCCAGACCTAAACCCTATTGAGCATCTGTGGGGCATCCTCAAACAGAAGGTGGAGGAGTGCAAGGTCTCCAACATCCACCATCTCCATGATGTTATCATGGAGGAGAGAAAGAGGACTCCAGTGGCAACCTGTGAAGCTCTGTTGAACTCCATGCCCAAGAGGGTTAAGGCAGTGCTGAAAAATAATGGTGGCCACACAAAATATTGACACTTTGGGGGCAATTTGGACATTTTCACTTAAGAGTGTACTCATTTTTCTTGCCAGCAGCTTAGACATTAATGGCTGTTTGTTGAGCCATTTTGAGGGGACAGCAAATTTACACTGTAATACAAGCTGTACACTCACTACTTTACATTGTAGCAACGTATAATTTCTTCAGTGTTGTCACATGAAAAGATATGATAAAATATTTACAAAAATTTGAGCGGCGTACTCACTTTTGTGAGATACTGTACATGTTTGCCTTGCACTTCCACTTATATGAGCAGAAAAAAAGTTTTATATACAGAAAGAACAACACATAGGTAATAGTAACGGTTATACGTAATGGTTAAACAACATTAAACTATGTATTGCCACAGAAAAGTACACAAAATATACACTGATGTTCTAAACATAATGGGGTTTATTAACTAAAACTGGAGAGTGCAATATGATTGCTTACTTCTGCATAGAAACCAATCTGCTTCCAGGTTTTATTGCCAAAGCTTAATTGAACAAGCTGAGGTTAGAAGCCAATTGGCTTCTATGCACAGCTATGTCAGATTCTGAGTGTACCAGTTTTAGTAAATCTACCCCGATAGCTATTTTACTGTAATATAATATATACAATTGCACTGTAATATACAAAATGACAGTGTAAAGCTCTATGTTATCATTGCTAAATTTTAAGCCCTCAACTGGCTCTTTTTCAAGCCCAAAGTTTTTTATAGGGATTTTTGTGTAAACGGAAGTCTGAAGAAGCCTAAAGTGTTGTGATTTTTTTGCATAAGAAAAAACAAAGATGCATCAAGTTTGCATATTATCATACATAGTTACATTGTTACTGTAACGACATCCCGAGTATGAAAGGGGTTAAAGTCGTTTAGGACATTACATACCCAAACACAAAGGCAGCTACCGAATAATTCTCCCCCAAGTACAAGACGAGGCTCTGTCTTGAGGTTCAAGCAGAAATGAATCTTTATTCAAACACATGTTATACAGATCCCACTTTAACCACTTGCCGACCGCCGCACGCCGATGTACGTTGGCAGAATGGCACGGGCAGGCATAAGGGCTTACATGTACGTCCTTGCCTGCCCGCCAGTCGGGGGCCCGATCGGGCCCCCGCCCGGTGCCTGCGGCGGTCGGTATTCGTTCGGGAGCGATCCCGGACGAGGGGACGGCCATTCATTCATGGCCACCCCCTCTCGATCGCTCCCGGCGAATGAAAATGTCCGGTGACATCACTTCCTCTCCTGTAATGTAAACACAGGAGAGGAAGTGATGTATTCTCTCCTCCGTGTCGGTAGTTTTCGTTCCGGCACCGAGGAGAGAGGTTCGGTGAGTTGCACCAACACACCCCACATACAGTAGAACATGCCAGGCACACTCACACCCCCCCTTTACCCCCGATCACCCCCCAATTACCCCTGCCCCCCCAGTCACAGTGACACCAATTGCTTTTTTTTTTTTTTTTTTTTTTTTTTTTTTTGCATTGGTGTCATTTGTGACTGTAGTAACTGTTAGGGCAGTTAGGGTTAGCCCCCTTTAGTTCTAATGTGCCCCCCTAACCCCCCCAATAAAGGTTTAACCCCGTGATCACCCCCCGTCGCCAGTGTCACTAAGGCTGGGTTCACATTGCAGCGGTTTATGAGAACGAATGTGATTCGCACCGCACTGCAGTGCAAATCACATCCGATCTCTGTGCGATTCGAGTTCAGCCATACAGATAGTATGACTGAATTCGTGTCGCACCCGCCGCAAATTCGCACGGGACCCTTTTTTTGGCCCGCAGCAGAATCGGATCGCATGGGTGTTCACACCATGCGATCCGAGTTTGCAGACCGCACTGCGATATGCGAACTGATCTGGGGGTGTCATTAACATTTCACTGACACTCCCAGCAGTTCGCATAGGGCAGTGTGAACTGCCGCCGGGAGGCATGCGATGCGGGAACCCGCCGCGGATTCATGGCGTTCCCGCATCGCTCCAGTGTGAACCCAGCCTAATAAGCAATAGTTTTTCTGATCGCTGTATTAGTGTCACAGGTGACGCTTGTTAAGCAGGTAGGTATTTAGGTTCGCCGCAGCTTTTTATAGCGCCAGGGACCCCCATATACTACCGCATAAAGCCCCCTGATTGCCCCCTAGTTAACCCTTTCACCAGTGATCACCATATAACTGTTACAGGTGACGCTGGTTGGTTAGTTATTTTTTTATAGTTTCAGGGCACCCGCCATTTATTACCTAATAAAGGTTTAACCCCCTGATCACCCGGCGGGTGTCATTTGTGACTGTAATAACTGTTAGGGCAGTTAGGGTTAGCCCCCTTTAGTTCTAAGGTACCCCCCTAACCCCCCCAATAAAGGTTTAACCCCGTGATCACCCCCCGTCACCAGTGTCACTAAGGCTGGGTTCACATTGCAGCGGTTTATGAGAACGGATGTGATTCGCACCGCACTGCAGTGCAAATCACATCCGATCTCTGTGCGATTCGAGTTCAGCCATACAGATAGTATGGCTGAATTCGTGTCGCACCCGCCGCACCCGCCGCAAACTCGCACGGGACCCTTTTTTTGGTCCGCAGCAGAATCGGATCGCATGGGTGTTCACACCATGCGATCCGAGTTTGCAGATTGCACTGCGATATGCGAACTGATCTGGGGGTGTCATTAACATTTCACTGACACTCCCAGCAGTTTGCATAGGGCAGTGTGAACTGCCGCCGGGAGGCATGCGATGCGGGAACCCGCCGCGCATTCGTGGCGTTCCCACATCGCTCCAGTGTGAACCCAGCCTAATAAGCGATCGTTTTTCTGATCACTGTATTAGTGTCACAGGTGACGCTTGTTAGGCAGGTAGGTATTTAGGTTCGCCGCAGCTTTTTATAGCGCCAGGGACCCCCATATACTACCGCATAAAGCCCCCTGATTGCCCCCTAGTTAACCCTTTCACCAGTGATCACCATATAACTGTTACAGGTGACGCTGGTTGGTTAGTTATTTTTTTATAGTTTCAGGGCACTCGCCATTTATTACCTAGTCTCACTAGTGTACCCCTAAATTTAGGGGTGTCTACTTTCCAAAATGGGGTCATTTGGGGGGGGGGTTGTGCCATCTTGGCATTTTATGGCCTTCAAAACTGTAACGCCCTTAGAAAGCCTGAAGGCGGTGCTTGGTTTTCGGGGCCCCGTACGCGGCTAGGCTCCCAAAAAGTCCCACATATGTGGTATCCCCGTACTCAGGAGAAGCAGCAGAATTTATTTTGGGGTGTCATTTCACATATGCCCATGGCATGCGTGAGCAATATATCATTTAGTGACAACTTTGTGAAAAAAAAAAAAGTTTGTAATTTTCCCGCAACTTGTGGCAAAATATAAAATATTCCATGGACTCAACATGCCTCTCAGCAAATAGCTTGGGGTGTCTACTTTCTAAAATGGGGTCATTTGTGGGGGTTTTGTGCCATCTTGGCATTTTATGGCCTTCAAAACTGTAATAGGTAGTGAGGAGTGAAGTCAAATATTTACGCCCTTAGAAAACCTGAAGGCGGTTCTTGGCTTTCGGGGCCCCGTACGCGGCTAGGCTCCCAAAAAGTCCCACATATGTGGTATCCCCGTACTCAGGAGAAGCAGCAGAATTTATTTTGGGGTGTCATTTCACATATGCCCATAGCATGTGTGAGCAATATATCATTTAGTGACAACTTTGTGAAAAAAAAATAAAAAAAAATTAAAGTTTGTAATTTTCCCGCAACTTGTGGCAAAATATAAAATATTCCATGGACTCAAAATGCCTCTCAGCAAATAGCTTGGGGTGTCTACTTTCTAAAATGGGGTCATTTGTGGGGGTTTTGGGCCATCTTGGCATTTTATGGCCTTCAAAACTGTAATAGGTAGTGAGAAGTGAAATCAAAAATTTACGCCCTTAGAAAGCCTGAAGGCGGTGCTTGGTTTTCTGGGCCCCGTACGTGGCTAGGCTCCCAAAAAGTCCCACATATGTGGTATCCCCGTACTCAGGAGAAGCAGCAGAATTTATTTTGGGGTGTCATTTCACATATGCCCATAGCATGTGTGAGCAATATATCATTTAGTGACAACTTTGTGTAAAAAAAAAAAAACATTTTTTTTTTGTCATTATTCAATCGCTTGAGGCAAAAAAATTAAATATTCATTGGGCTCAACATGCCACTTATCAATTTCCTTAGGGTGTCTACTTTCCAAAATGGGGTCATTTGGGGGGGTTTTGTACTGCCCTGCCATTTTAGCACCTCAAGAAATGAGATAGGCAGTCGTAAACTAAAAGCTGCGTAAATTCCAGAAAACGTACCTTAGTTTGTAGATGTGACAACTTTTGCGCAAACCAATAAATATACAATTATTGACTTTTTTTTTACCAAAGACATGTGGCTGAATACATTTTGGCCTAAATGTATGACTAAAATTGAGTTTATTGGATTTTTCTAATAACAAAAAGTAGAAAATATCATTTTTTTTCAAAATTTGCGGTCTTTTTACGTTTATATCGCAAAAAATAAAAATCGCAGAGGCAATCAAATACCATCAAAAGAAAGCTCTATTTGTGGGAAGAAAAGGACGCAAATTTTGTTTGGGTACAACATTGCATGACCGCGCAATTACCAGTTAAAGCAGCGCAGTGCCAAATTGTAAAAAGACCTCTGGTCATTTACCAGCAAAATGGTCCGGTCTGAAGGTGGTTAAAACACTTCCACCCACCCTTGGGAAACAGGGCCGGTTAAACTGCCCAATGACAATGGACACACAGGTCAGGTGTGTTTAACTTCTCATCAGTAAACAGTCTTATTAGGGAGGCTGCTGGAGGAATCCTCCCCCTCCCTCTTTCCTCACAGCAAGACACTTAGACATCCCATAATAGTTGAGGCAGACAGCCACAATAGACAATAGAATACAGTCACACCCCAAACTAGCAGAGCAAATAGTACACAGCATAATGAGACAGCACACATTATATATACATATATACAGCATTAAGTCTGACTAGCACAGATCATATTGGGGTTCTCATTCACCCTGTGCCCCTATTAGTGACTCCCGCCACAGTTACATAGTAGGTGAGGTTGAAAAAAGACACAAGTCCATCAAATCCAACCTATGTGTGTGATTTTATGTCCGTATTACATTGTATATCCCTGTATGTTGTGGTCCTTCAAGTGCTTATCTAATGTTTTTTTTTTTTTTTAATTATCGATGCTCCCCGTTGAAACCACTGCCTGTGGAAGGGAATTCCACATCCTTACCGCTCTTACAGTAAAGAACCCTCTACGCAGTTTAAGGTTAAACAACTTTTTTCTAATTTTAGTGAATGGCCGTGTGTCTTATCCTGGAGATTATCTCTGGAGTGGATCCCCTTTTTAATGCATGCCAACATTTTTTTGGCTTTATTTGTAGCAGCTTGGCATTGGAAGCCATTGCTGAGCCTGTCGTCTACTAGAACCCCCAGGTCCTTTTCCATACTAGATTCCCTCAGAGGTTCTCCCCCTAGCAAATAAATTACATTCACATTTTTGGCACCCAAATGCATTACTTTAAATTTTTCAACATTAAACCTCGTTTGCCATGTAGTTGCCCACCCCATTAATTTGCTTAGGTCTTCTTGTAAGCTTTCCACATCCTGACATTATTGCCCTGCTTAACTCTGTATCATCTGCAAATACTGAGATTGAGCTGTTTATCCCATCCTCCGGATTGTTTATGAATAAATTAAAAAGGATTGGTCCCAGGACAGAACCCTGGGGGACCCCAATTTCTACACCAGACCATTCCGAGTACGCCCCATTTATCACCACCATTTGAACTCACCTGTGTAGCCAGTTTTCAATCCAGGTATTCACCCTATGGTCCATGCCAACAGGCCTTAGTTTGTACAGTAAACATTTGTGAGGAACTGTATCAAATTCTTTTGCAAAATCCAGATACACCACATCCACAGCCCTTCCTTTATCTAGATGGTAGCTCACTTCTTCATTGAAGGTTAATAGATTGGTCTGGCAAGAACTATTCTTCATGAATTCATACTGATTACTGCTAACGATATCGTTTTCATTACTAAAATCTTGTATATATTGCCTTATCATCCCCATCAATAGCTTGCAAACTATTGATGTTAGGCTAACTGGTCTGTAGTTCCCCCAGATATATCTTGTCCCTTTTTTAAATATTGGTGCCACGTTGGCTTTTCTTTACTTTTCTTTCATCGGCTGGCACCATTCCAATCAGTAAACTGTCCACAAAAATTAGGAACAATGGTCTGGCTATCACCTGACTGAGTTCATTAAGGACCCTCGGGTGTGAGCCATCTGGTCCCGGTGACTTATTTATGTTAAGTTTTTCAAGTCTATTTCTAATTCTGTCCTCTGTTAGCCATGGGGGAGCTTCCTGTGACATGCTATGAAAATTAACATTACTGTCTTGGTTACTGTATCCCCCATTTGCCTTGTGAAGACTGAGGAGAGGACTATATTCAAAACTTTCCCCATCTCTCTGTATTTTGTAACTAAATTCCTTTCATCATCCTTTATGGGGCCAATATGATCTGGCCTCCCTTTCTTACTATTTATATACAACTGTCCAATAAGTACCAATAAATAACTGTCAAGCATTTTTTTCTCTGATTTACAGATTAGGCCTCTTTAGCTGGGAACCCTAAAAATTGTATCTTTATCATTGTCTTTATCGTTACATTGTCTTTATCATTACAAAGCTTTCTAAATTAATATATTAAAAAAATAGTGTAAAAATATCTAAGCACCCTAGTTAAGTTCTCATCTGTTACAAACAATTTAAACACATAAAACGTGCAACCAACTCTAAAAAAGCAATGTGCTTTAAACCATAACATTATTAGAGTACATGATTCCTTTAAGAACCATTCATGTAGCGCTCCAGTACATTATACTTGAAAAACCAAAGTGCCAGTTCAAATTCAACAACTGTGCCAGAACACACAATCAAACCAATGCATGTGTTCATATATAAACAATATAAAACCTTGTTCTCCTTTATACTTCTTAAATGTGCTCTCATGCAGAATCTTGCTGCAAGTGAATCAATCCACCAATCAATCTCCACCTCTTTGCCCCTTTTGCATGGAAGCTCACCTCATTTGGACTGCCCTTTTTTCTAGGCAAGGTCAGTCACAGCTCTGTTTTACTCCCATAAAGATTGTTTTTAACGAGGCACTCCCCTGTTCCTCGGTTGCTCTCACCAAGCAGCTTATTTAACCAGTCTGGTCAGAACTCCTAAGGAAATAAGAAAGCCCACATAGTGTGTACCATCAATAAAATCCATATAATATAATGTACTCACAGTTTGCCAGTTAGAAAGTACTTGTCAGAGTGTGTAGTATCACCAGATAATCCCTAAAGTGTTACTAAACTAAACCACAACAGTAAAATCAGTCTGCATATGCAGTAAAGCATTCTTGTTATACTCGCTGTGGAACCTAAGGAGTTAATCCTGCACATTGTTGTTGTGAATTCATGAAGAAATACATTTAATATTCGCTGGCCGAGATGAGGGATTTCAGTATTTTATTGAACTGTGACCTCTTGGAGACCTTTAAAGCAAAGTACAAGATCTCGCAGGTTTTTTTTTCCAAATGTTGAAAGGATTAGTTCTTGTTAAACTTTTACAAAACCTGTGTTTAAAAAAGAAACTCGCTGAAACAATGGTATCTTCTGTCACCAAATAAAAAGCTGTTTACTTATTTTGTTGGTTAGAGTGAGAAGGCCAAACTTGCATAAGTATTTATCACATGGAAATAACCCTTAACTAGAGAACCCCATTGTACGTAAGTAAAAGACTATTTGGACAATATACAACCGTGCAAATAGCTGACGCCTCATCCAAAAACATATTGAAGGACACAGCTAAACCATTTAATCATTTATTGGAAGCTCAGAGTTCATCCCAAAACATGCTGTAAGATTCATCTACCAGTATCATCTATATTTTTCTAAGTCATTCAATTTATACATAGGTCACAACTGAGATTATAAATTTAGTATCTAATGATCTAAAGAACTTTGTCATAAAGAATTATATATGAAAGTGTGATTATAAGTAGAAGTGTTTTAGCAACAAATTAGTATTATGAAAAACATATAATCATGATTATAATTGTATAAGAATTTAACCTATGTTTAGATAAACAAATATTGATTGGATACCCAAATTATACATGGATCCATATAGATAATTACTTAGGAAATATTGTGCGGGAAAATTCCTTAAAAAGCACAACATTGTGTAAAGGCGGTTTGATCTTGTTATCTTTGATCCTCCCCTTTGTTCATTGTCCCCAACCCATCTCTTGATAGTACAGAGCCTTGGGGGCACTTTGCACATGCTCAGTTTGGTGTGTATTGATATTTTTTGGGAGGGTGCATGTGAACGGCACAGGGCCAATCAAAACTGTCCAGACAGAGGGTCAGTGGTCATGCAGCCTCATAGGATAGTCAGAGGAGAATGAAAATGTCTCCTACAAGCTTTAACCAGTGCTCAGCCAGACACTGATAGGAGTCACAAGACTGCAATATACTAATGATTAGAAAAAGTATTTAGCAGTTTATGTTTACAAAAAAATTTGCATTTTCATCTTCTGTGTACTGTGGGAGACCAGATATAGTAAATACAGGGTCCTGGGTTTAGTAAAACTTTAATCAGGTAGATAAAATCCTTCTCAGTCTTTCTGGTATGATGTTATAATACAACCCCGCCTCCCTAACATACTGTATTATAGCTACCCCTGTGCTATCGTTGCAGAGGGTCTGTTGTTTACCAAAAAACTGCTACGCCTGGAAATCCAAAGTTACTAGGAGGAGGCTATAGTCTTTATCCATCACCAGCTTGAGAGGGGGACCTTTGCTGGCCTATGAGGGATTGCTGGAGACCAAGGACTAACTTTATCAGTGGTGAGAGGCCTCTTGGCAATCTGAGTCTGTTGTATATCAACTAAGCATTCCACTGTGAGGATAAGGGCTGATACATTGAAAGGACCAGGTTATTGAATTTGCCACCTTATTCCACTTTTCTTGTCTTATGGTAAACTGTTTGACACTGCATTGTCTTGGTTTGTCTAACTAATTCCTTTTACAGGGTTGTACTCCCTTTAATAAAGCCCATTCTAAAAAAAACTTTCAGGTGTATTGGTGTCACCCAGGTCCAGGTAAGGGTGGCTCATCACTGGTGCAGGACACATGGACCCAAATAATCCAGAAACGCCTCCGATGGTAGTGTTACACAATGATGTAGTAGACTCTTAAAAAGCAGCAGTTTAGTCAGGAAAAGCCAATCTACAAAGGTTTTTTTCTGAATGAATAAACTATGGGATGCAACGCACCATGTTTCTAATAACAATTATATTTCCAAGGAAGGTATGGTGTTAGGTTTGAAAAGGCGATAACAATATGTAATATTAGAGTTTTTTAAGTCAATGCCTTATAAGTTAAAATAAAAGAGTGATGTCAATATAAGTTCTTGGTGTCATACACCTTCCTGGGAAATAATGCTTTTGAGCCAGGCCAGGCAGTCTGTCAGACTGTTTGGCATGCACCCTGTAGATCAAGTATATGCTAATAGCAATGATATAGGGATTGTGTAGGTAAGGGATCTTCAAACTACAGCCCTTCAGCTGTTGCAAAATTCCATTAGGCATTGTAAAACTCACATTGATAGACATTCACAGACATGACTAGGCATGATGGGAATTGTAGTTCCTGAACAACTGGAGGGCCATAATTTGAATACCCCTGATGTAGGTGATCACATGAAGTCACCCACATTGATGTAATTGATGCAATTACATCATCATGATCTTAAGATGGAGTGCTGTTGATGATGTGCAAAATTGACAGAAGTACTTTATAAACTAGATTTAAGCCTCTCATTTAAAGAATCTGTCTCTTTATAAAAAAAATTGTAAATAGAAACCTGCCAAGTTTCTTTTAACTCCCTGGCGGTATTCCCGAGTCTGGCTCGGGGTGGAAGTTTTATACCAAAAGCGGTAACCCCGAGCCAGACTCGGGACCGCATCGCTGTATGCAGGAGGACGTTTACTTACCTTCTCCCTTGGATCCAGCGATGTCCCCCCCGCGACGCACGGGGACGGAGATCGGCGCCAAATTTAACACACAATATACATACAGTATAATGTAATCTTACAGATTACATTGCTGTATGTAATAATTTCACATCCCCTTTGTCCTTGGTGTTATGTCCAGTGTCCTGCATGCAGTTTTATATTATAAAGATTGTTCTTTATGCCTGGAAACTTGAGATTGTCCATAGCAACCAAAACTGTCCCTTTACATCAAAAATGATTTTAGACCAGCTAGAAAACAGCGATAATAAATTGTAATCACTCGCAGAATTGAGCGATAGCAATTTGTGGTGAGATCCATCATCAAATACTGAAAAGTAATGACAGTGACAATTCTGCAACTGAGCAAATTTCAGTGTTTTTGATTTGATTACATTATTGAATAATTTTTATTATTGTCATATTATTTGGTATAATTATTTATAGTTATTTATTATATTATAATTTATGATTTCATTTTTCAAACTTTATCATACCCGGGATGTCTACTAGACTCTGGTTTGGACAGATTTAAGTGAGTTATTCCTAAGAATTGCAGGACTACAATATAAAACACCAAATTTCCATGCAAAATAACTGTACTGCTTTCAGCACCAAAAATCCGAAATAATCGTACCGCCACTGAATGGTAGATAATTCCCTAGTGATAACACTCTTAAATTAAAAGTCACATGAAAATAATCATTACCCCCTGACCAAATCTGGTGTACAGTTGTTATTGGAAAATGTCTGGGAAAAGCTTCACTGCCTTTTTGAATTGACTATCAGTTTCTTAGCATATTAGAAAATATCTTGTGTAATAATGATCACTTCTAAAGACTGGAACTCCTCAAAACAGTTATATTGCTTGCTTAAAATCAGGCTGTCTATGATCACCTTTAAACAAAATAACAGTTTTGTTTTCATATTAACGGTTCTTTCCATAATGTTTTATACCAGGGAGAGTTTTCACTGTCGGATGTTTTAATTCACGGTCAAAGCCCAAAATGCTCAGTGGAATGTATGCCATCCTCATAATGACTAATCTCACAGATGACTTGTGCCAGATCTTCGCACAGGTAATTTATCTTGATGGGACATCCGGCTAGTTTAAGCCAATTATTGCTGAGCACTAATCTCTGCAATGAGTCAAAGCTCTAAAATATACTCTTTAACAATAACTCTGCCTTTAATCTGAAACACAGCCAACTATGTTAACTACAGCTGTCTTTATCGCTAATCCCTAAATGGAATAAAAGTTCAGAATGTAAGGCTAAATCCTCATGACCTGCAAAAACAGATCTTTGTAAATGCTGTAATGGACAGACATAATTTCAAACATGATTTACATGACTTTGCATTTTGAAATAAAAAGGCAACAGAATAGGCCATTTACAGTTTCCTCTAGCCCAGGTATAAGAAGTGCCCAAGTCTTCTTAGCCCTTGTACACACGGTCGGAGAATCTGTCGGAATGAGTCTTATCGGACCGTGTCGTCAGATAATCCGACTGTGTGTGGTATGCATCGGACTAATTCCGTCCAAATCTCCGTCCGACCCAATTTTCCAACATGTTGGAAATATTTCCCGACCAACTGGGCCGGACGGACCTAATCCGATCATGTGTAGAGCATTTTCATCGGACCAAGTGCCACGCATGCTCAGATCAAATTCCTACATCAAAGCTATTGGCTACTAGCCTGAATGTAGTCCCATCGTAACGAAATTATGTCATCACGTTCTGAAAGATCTGATTTTTCGCCAACTTGACCCGACCGTGTGTATGCAACAGTTTCGGACACAATCCGTCGGACTAAATCCGACGGGCAAAATCCGACGGATTTGGTTGGCAAAATCTCTGACCGTGTGTACGTGGACTTAGACGTACTATATATGCCAGATATATTTACTAAAGGATACTGATAAACCATTGGTGCTTTAATACTAATAATTGTCATATATTATCATTATTTTATCATTAAAAGGTATTATACCAATACCAATTATACCAATTTCACCAACCATATAGTGACCATGTCCAAACACTTAGAAGAAAAGTATGAGGTTGGAAAAAAATAAACATTTATACTCACCTAGATGAATGCAGCATCGATCCAATATCTGCCCTCTGACAGCTCTACATTGAGACATAAGCGATCAAACACCGCTAATCACTCGGTGCTCACCTCCGCTCTGGGCAGAGAATGGTGACTGTCAGTCAGGGAAAACAGATCACAGAAGTTCAGAACTAACTTCACTTCTGTGATCCATAGAAGAAGTAGGGATAAAATAGCTTTAGATATACTTCTCCTTTAAAAATTATCCCGGAGTGGGGCTTTAACATAATTGGTTATTGGCTAAATAACTGGACAGAGTGTATATGTATCCTGAAGTTTAAATAGGTTAGAATGTAAAACAGTTTAATGGTGCCAAAAAGCATGCATAATACATAATGCAATAATACAGAACAAATTATGAAAGCTGCACAAACATGGGCTTTTCACAGGAAAGTCTCTGTGACTGTGTAATATATTACAACTTAGCATAGTCTATATAAGACTTTAGAACAACTGAGCGTTTATCTAGGTATCACAAATTCAGTAAACAGGTAACACAGCTACTTGTATTTATCCTATATACAGCATCCCTTTCAATGAAGTGTGGGGTAGCTCTAGTAACCCAGACAAACTTCTGGAGGGATCCCAGACCAGAGGATAATGGCTCACCCCACTGTAACTGTGGTAGCGATCCCGGGAAAGAGGCTCCTATGGTGGATTGGTCCATGCTGTGTTCTACTAGGCTCCTGCCTGGCTATCCAGTGGCTATTTGCACCATTTCGACAGTGAAGGGCAGTTCACAGCCCAGCTACCCCTGTCTCACCAGGTGTGGCCTCTCCGATCTGCAGAGGAAGGAGAGCTGAGGAAATTCTCCTCCCTGGGTTTGTCCAGGAACCCAGGGAGTGGTGAAAAATTGATTTCAATGGGTCTGCACCTGCATAGGAGTATGGTAAGTAGACAGTCTACTGCATACCTAACAACTTTAATCTTTAAGAGTTAATATTCTGCCTATGGCAGATATTACAAAGTTGCCGCTATCACCTTCAACAGACAGAAAATACTCTTCTGTGTGCCTCACTAAAACTACGTTCAATTTGTTACTATGGCCTGGCTACCCTGATTTGTGGAGTAAATATTTGTAACCACCACAAGATACTGTAGTGACCTAAAAACAAAGTTAAAGTAGTGGGAGGCATAGAGTGAATGGTTTTATAACTAACAACTAACTAATAACTAACAATTGTACTAACAGCATGTGGTATCATTTTTTAGGCTGGGATTTTACTTAGCTAACAAAGTTTTTGCCTCACCCCCAAGAACATCAGCCCCTCTGAAACATAATGTACAAACATACAACATCACAGGAAATGGCTAAAGGTAATATTTAGTACCAAATAATAGTGCTATAGCAAAGAAAACAGACACCAAACCAGGTAGTAAAGGCAAACTTAAAGAATATGTGAATCCAACTTTTTTACATTCTTGATATGTGCCTGCTGTACCATGTAGTTGTATGAAAAATATCCTGTTATCTTTCTATTGTTTCCTTTGTGAGAAATATTCTTCTCTTCTGTCAAAAACTGTCCACACTGTGCTTGAGAGCACAGCCCGGTCAGTTCTCTAGCTGTACTGAGAACTCAGCCTGCTCTCATCCAATGACCAGACTTGTGCTGACCCCCCCTGGACAGCCATTTACTGAAGACCAGAGAACAGAGGGTATGTGATCACTTATAAAAAAGGGGAAAAAAAGTGTTTACATATGCCTTGAAAAAGTATTCATAACCCTTAAAATTTTCCACATTTTGTCATGTTACAACCAAAAACGTAAATGTATTTTATTGAGATTTTATGTGATAGACCAACACAAAGTGGCACATAATTGTGAAGTGAAAGGAAAATAAATGGTTTTCAAAATGTTTTACATATAAATATGTGAAAAGTGTGATGTGCATTTGTATTCAGCCCCTCAATACTTTGTAGAACCACCTTTTGCTGCAATTACAGCTGCAAGTCTTTTTGGGAAGGTCTAGCTTTGCACATCTAGTGATTGAAATTGTTGCCCATTCTACTTTGCAAAATAGTTCAAGCTCTGTCAGATTGGATGGCGAGTATCTGTGATCAGCAATTTTCAAGTCTTGCCACAGATTCTCAATTGGATTTAGGTCTGGACTTTGAGTGGGCCATTCTAACACATGAATATACTTTGAAGTGAACCATTCCATTGTAGCTCTGGCTGTATGTTTAGCGTCATTATCCTGCTGAAAGGGGAACCTCGGCCCCAGTCTCAAGTCTTTTGCAGACTCTAACAGGGTTTCTTCTAAGATTACCCTGTATTTGGCTCAATCCAGCTTCCCATCAACTCTGACCAGCTTCCCTGCTGAAGAAATGCATCCCCACAACATGATGCTGCCACCACCATGTTTCATGGTGGGGATGGTGTATTCAGTAACAGTGTTACTTTTTTGCCACACATAGCACTTTGCTTTTAGACCAGAAAGTTCAATGTTGGTCTCATATGACCAGAGCACCTTCTTCTACATGTTTGCTGTGTCCCCCACTTGGCTTCTCACAAACTGCAAACAGGACTTCTTATGGCTTTCTTTCAACAATGGCTTTCTTCTTGCCACTCTTCCATAAAGGCCAGATTTGTGGAGTACACGACTAATAGTTGTCCGGTGGACAGATTCTCCCACCTGAGCTATTGATCTCTGCAGCTCCTCCAGAGTTACCATGGGCCTCTTGGCTGCTTCTTTGATTAAGGCTCTCCTTGCCTGGCCTGTCAGTTTAGGTGGATGGCCATGTCTTGGTAGGTTTGCAGTTGTGCCATTCTCTTTCCATTTTTGGATGATGAATTGAACAGTGGTTCGTGAGATGTTCAAAGCTTGGGATATTTTTTTTTTAAAACTAACCCTGCTTTAAACTTCCCTACAGCTTTATCCCTGACCTGTCTGGTGTGTTCCTTGGCCTTCATGATGCTGTTTGTTCACTAAGGTTCTCTAACGAACCTCTGAGGGCTTCACAGAACAGCTGTATTTATACTGAGATTAAATTACACACAGGTGGACTCTATTTACTAATTAGGTGACTTCTGAAGGCAATTGGTTCCACTAGATTTTAGTTAGCGGTATCAGCGTAAAAGGCATTGAATACAAATGTACACCATACCTTTCAGATATTTATTTGAAAAAAAAAATTTGAAAACCATTTATCATTTTCCTTCCACTTCACAATTATGTTCCACTTTGTGTTGGTCTATCACATAAAATCCCAATAAAATACATTTACGTGTTTGGTTGTAACATGACAAAATGTGGAAAATGTCAAGGGGTATGAATACTTTTTCAAGTATTTGTACACTATTATGTATTTGCTTGTACACTGATGCCGGTTAGCTGCGTGGATCGGAGGTCTGTCCCCTTGCCACTGAACACAGGGGAAAGAGACCTGCTAGCCGGGAGGAGATCTGGCAGCCATGAGCCATGTTTTCATAGCAAAAAGCTGCGGTGGCTGGTGACATTGCCAAAAAAAGTCCTGCAGGTAGAGGAAGGAGCTGAATGTGTAAAAAGCCACGCTCAGTGCGCAGCGAGAGCTCTGATCTACCACTGGGAGTGAGTTGACAGAGTGGCTGGCTGGTGTCCACCTCAAAATGCTGCATTCAGAAGACAAGGTATACAGTGTCGTAGGAGAAGAGGGACTTACTGCAAAGAGCCTCAGATTTAACAAATGACTGTACAAGGATACATAAATGTCAATACATGGTATACTTTCACTTTTAATGACAACAGTAAACACGTTAGATATAGAGAGTGAAAACATACATATACCTACAGTCAGGGGTGTATACACAGAATGCATTCTGGGACACTTTGTGATCATTTGTGCAGGAAGTTACTGTGAGACTGTCATTGCCTAAAAGGTTTAGGAGATAATAGCAATAGAAATAGTAGCACCAATGTATATGGCACATGCGCCATAGACATCAGGCGCAGGCGCACTGAGTGGGCCATTTCTAACAGCAATCATGCCGTTAGTGGCGGCACCAGCACGCATGCGCGAGAGTGACGTCATTGCGGCTCCGACCAGTCACAGCGTCGGAACCGCGATACCCGGAATTCATTCCGTGATGGATGGCGGTGTCGGAGAAGGCGAACGAGGGCTGAAGCTGGGGCTTCGACCTCAGGTAAGTAATTCATAATGAGCTAGTATGCTATGCTATGTTTTTTTTGTTTGTTTGTTTTTTTAAGAGGCTTTACTTCCTCTTTAACTCAGTTCTGTTCTATTGTGAGCAATAATAAATAGTGATCAATCGCTGCAAACAAATATCCTAACCTAAAAAGCCGCTATAACACTCAAGGTCAAAATACAAATCCTCAGTAAACTTTTAAAAACATAAATAGTGCAGCGCTAAGTAAAAGTAGATTAAATCGCTAAGGATTAATAAATGAATGAATTTAAAAACTACAGAGAGAGAGAGTCCATGCATAAAATAGGGAGTAAGGCAGATAGAGTCCTCAGCTGTGAACACTTGTGCTGGTAAAGATACTTGTCAATCTGGTACAGATTTATGAAAATACCACCACCGACAGAAATACAGGCCTCACTTCCTATTTTATGCATGGACTCTCTCTCTGAAGTTATTAAATTCATACATTTATTAATCCTTAGCGATTTAGTCTAGTTTTACTTAGCGCTGAACTATTGTGACCAATGTTACGTTTCTGAAAGCTTTTGTGACGCTTCATTTACTTTACTGTTGCCTTGTTTACGTAAAAATGTTTTCACAAAGGCTTTCATCCATCGCAATAATCTTTTCTACGCTCCCCAAATGGCTTAAACAACATGGATTTAATAAACATTTAGCAAGACAGACTCCAGCAATCATGCCAGGAACAATTATCTAAAACAGGAAGCTTCATTTTAGTCCTGCATTTCATTAAACTTTGGAGTAATATAAAAGCAGCATAAATATACATACTTGTTTACTTGGAAATTTAGATATATGCTTAGAAATAAGATGAATAAATGTAACAAAATTCCAAGATTCATCGGGGGTAACCATGTTGTGGTCTGAAAAACTTTCCTTTCCAAATGATCTTCTGGGAGATTGAGAAATGTCTGCTAAAAAGCCAAACTGCAACGCTTTACAGGAAAATGCTATCCTTCAGTTTACCTATTTATATTGTGTGTATAAAGCTGAACCTCACATGATGTGATTGCACCACCTTTGTGCCTAAGCTATGATCCATCATGTCCCTGGCATCATACACTAAAGACAGCAACGCTGTTGTAGGGCCCCAAACTTTATTTCTTGGCTGCTGTAATTTTTGTTCTTGGCAGACTCCTTGCCTGGATGTGTTGGAGTGCCAACATACAAATTATAGTAAACAACGGCAGCCATGCAGAACCTCCCCTTCCCCTGACTGCCAGCAACACTTGGTTTTCAGTTCTCTTGACAGACTGACATGGAAGACAATCTGTGTTTTTCTCCAATAAAAGTTATTTGCTGTGCTCCTACAAGATACTGTGAGAACATGCATTATGAATACATTGGCCTTCAGGGCTGGAGTTACACAACTCGTAAGCCACAAGCGCCTTTTTATTTTATTTTTTTATTTTTTTTAATGGTATGGCAATTCTGTGCATCATTTTAAATCCCTTTTCCCTAATAATTCTTTGGCCCTGTAAAATACACTGGATGCACTTTCATACTTGCCAACTGTCTCATTGCTGAGACAGTCCTGCTTTTGCAGTAGGCATGCCGACTCATGTGTTTCCTGGGTCCCTACACACATCTGCATACATGAAAACATACTATGTACCCTGACACCTTCCCTATCCCAGCATACTGTGTAGCTTGGGTACCCTGCACAGGCTCAAAGAACAGGCATTTGATTTTAGTGGAGCACTTCCGAATGGATGCTGAGGAGTGCCTGTGCAAGGCAATCACATGTGAGTGGGCTAAAACCCTTCAGGTCCACCCTCAGCATGTACCGATGTCTGGCCTGGTACACACCAGTATCAGAAAGAAGCATAGTGTGCTGGAGGAGAAGGAGGATGGAAGCAGAGCTGTGCTGGAAGGGGTGGGGGGAGATGGAAACAGAGGTGCACTGGTGGAGAGGGAGGATGGAAGGGAGGATGGAAGCAGAAGTGTGCTGGGGGTGGGGGGTAGATGGAAGCACAGTTGGGAACTGTGCTGTAGCAGAGGAAGGATGGCAGCAGAGGTGTGTTGGACGAGATTAAGGATGGAAGCAGAGGTGTGCTGGAGGAGATTAAGGATGGAAGCAGAGGTGTGCTTGGGATGGGGGGGGGGGGGGGTAGATGAAAGCAGAGGTGTGCTGGAGTAGAGGGAGGATAGAAGCAGAGGAGTGCTGGAGGAGAGGGAGGATAGAAGCAGAGGAGTGCTGGAGGAGAGGGAGGATAGAAGCAGAGGAGTGCTGGAGGAGAGAAGCAGAGGAGTGCTGGAGGTGAGGGAGAATAGAAGCAGAGGAGTGCTGGAGGAGAGGGAGGATAGAAGCAGAGGAGTGCTGGAGGAGAGGGAGAATAGAAGCAGAGGAGTGCTGGAGGAGAGGGAGGATATAAGCAGAGGAGTGCTGGAGGAGAGGGAGGATAGAAGCAGAGGAGTGCTGGAGGAGAGGGAGAATAGAAGCAGAGGAGTGCTGGAGGAGAGGGAGGTTATAAGCAGAGATGTGCTGGAGGAGTAGTGGGAGAATTGAAAGCAGGGGTGTACTGAGGGTGGGGAGCCTGGAGGCAGAGAGAAATTGGAGGCAGAGGTGTGATAAGGGAATCAGAGGTAAAGGTGTACTGGTGGGGCACTTTAGGCATGCTGGGGGGGCATTGGTGATAGAGATGTGCTAGTGGGGTGGACACAGAGGTGTGCTGGGGGGGGGGGGGGGGGTGGAGGCAGATAAATGCTTGGGGAGGAATTGGAGACAGAGGTGTGCTAGCGAGCATTGGAGGCAGAGATGTACTGGGGGAGGAGGGTTTGGAAACAGAAGTATGCTGGGAGGATTAATTGAAAGTAAAGGTGTGATGGGGGAATTGGAGAGAGAGAGAGAAAGGTGTGGTGGGATTGGAGACATTGGCGCTAAAGGTATGATGGGGGTAGGGGTCATTGGAGGCAGAGATGTTCTCAGGGAGTCATTGGAGGCAGAGGTGTGCTAAGGGAGACATTGGAGGCGTAGGCGTTCTGAGGGAGTCATGTTGCTTAGGATAACCTTCACTGCTGGTAAATAAGCTCACTAAAGCTATAATGATTTTTGTTTTAAATGAATGTCTTGCCTCTAATTTGAGTTCCTTCTCCACCTATAGTGGCCAGCCGCACACACACACACACAAAAAAAAATAAAGTGTCCCTAGAATTTTTTTTTTACTGTCGGCAACAATGCACTTTATACACTCATGCTCCCACTTAAGGCAAACTTTTGACTTCAGGGTTTAAAAGCAACTATTTTATGGAAAAAACATAGATTTTATGATCTTTGTTGATTATATTTTGTTATGAATATCTGTGGCTGTTCTAATTCTGTACTGGTTGGGTTATGAAAAAAGGAACAGAAAAGCATACTTTATTATTCTTTACTCTTTCTTCCAAATAAAAACCCATATGATAAAAATTTATGAAATTTTGTTTCAAAACAAACAAGCCATATCTGTCCAAAAAAAAAAAAAAGGAAAATAATATACTATGAATGAATAATCATGTAAAATTGGATATGGTGCAAAACCTGTGCATCCCCAAAAAGTGCTCTGAGTTACACCTTTCAGTTTAAATCAGCTAAATACATAATAGGTACTTTGAAACAAAGGTGTGCAAAGTCTTATAATTTATTTTCTTTCAGAAGTGCCTTAACAGAAAAGCCTGTCCCTTCCCAGCATGCTGCAGAGAATGACCCTTGCTCTCTATGTGGAAGTAGAGGTGTTTATGCGGAAGTCCCGCGCTCCCTCTGCTGATTCAGAGAAATTGCTTTGACTGCTTCCTAAAGAAAATCAACTTTATTTGTTCACACTATGGTGCATATGTTAGTATATGCATGTGTTGGCATGTGTTTTTTTTTAAGATGCTGTGCTGCAATACTACAGTATTAATATGTGCTGCAGTGGGTTGTAACGCATTAGGGCTCTTTTTTTGTCCAAGAGCTGGGAATGTGTTGTGAACAAGTACTAAAGCCCTGTACACACGGGCATCCTATTCTACTTTACATTTTCCACAGATTTGGTAAGAAAGTGGGCAAATTTTTTGCCAAACTTTGTGCAGGCCCTAGACGGCCAACGTATATTTCTGCTCTAAAGAATGCTACAGGCTCCCTCTCCTGTGGAGATTAGTAAAATACTGGTGGATTACTATACTTCCCTTTATTCTGAAGACCCGATTGATCAAAAGGCAGCGGAGGCTTTGCTAGCCAAAGTGCACCTACCTCAACTCTCTTCGGCTCATAGAGGCTCTTAATGCCCCCATCTCCATAGATGACATTTGGGCGACTACTAAATCTCTGGCATTGGCTAAGGCCAGAGATCCTGATGGATATACCGCTGAATTCTACAAGCTCACCAAAGAGTTAATTCCTGATACTCTAAAACATGTTTTTATTTCTATGGGGGAAGGTGGTCCATACCTCCCAATGGCAACACAGGCACAAATTAAGCTCAAGAAAAATATCCCTTAAACCCTGGCTCATATCGATCAATCTCCTTAGTTAACGTAGACATCCAAATTCTTTCTAAAATAGTGGCATCGCACCTAGCTCCTCTGCTACCTTCTATAATCTATCCAACCCAATCCAGTTTTGTTCCAGGACAGTCTGAAACCCTGAACATTCGTAGTGTTTTGGTATTGGAACCAGATCAAAGTGTCGCAATAATCTCACTTGGCGCAAAAGGGCATTTGACAACATTGTGTGTAGTAGGAGGGAGGAGGTTGAGGGGAACCCCCAGGCCTGAAACTTACCATCAAACAGTTTAATCATATAGTTTCACATTGAGGTGTGGAATGCAAACAATAGGTTTGCTTCCTCCCCGTTGAAATGTATGTAGAGAACGTGTGAACCGGAAGTGGTGTGTGACTACTTCCGGTTTCACAACGAGGCTTGGAATGCAAACATTGGTTTCTGTTCTCCTCTGTATGTAATGTGCTCTATCACCAGGAACCGGAAGTGTCGTATGATCACTTCCTGTTTTCAGATAGAAGCTTGGAATGCAGACAGTGTTTTGCTTCCTCCTTTGTGGATTGCATGGAAACAAATGTGACAGTTTTGTGCAAACTTGGATGGTTAGATTTGCTGCCTTTACATATAGACGGCAAGATCTGGCTTTGTGGTATAATCTTTGATAATAGATCATTTATATATTGGAGTTGATTACCATTTCCGGTTTTCTGGTATTAACCCCGGTGGAACGCACGCACGGCTGCCATTTTGGATCTGATGGTTACCTGCCCTCAATTATTTTCTTGAGATGGAGTGTTTAACCATTCATTGTAAGGTGAGATAATGTTGGCTGGTTGCTGGTACTGTCAATGCGTGCGGCGCTGTGTGCACACACATCAAGGGTTAATGGAAGAGGTGTTGGAGGAGGTGTTTTCTGACAGGTGGGAGACATTGATTAATCTGTAAAGACTTATATATATATGGTAGCAATATGGGGGGGGCAGGTAATGCCCCAGTAGAAGGCTTATTAGTCAAAACGCGTCAGGCTAGCATTTCCTGCTCCCCATATTGCTCTTTTTATCGTTCATTTTTATTGGATCACGTGATTCTTTTTGGATATTTTTTATGTCATTATTAATATGTCATTTGGATTTTTTTTCAAATAAAACCTTTAATGGTGGAATTTCACTATCAGAGGCATTGTGTCCTTACCTTTTGTTTATGGTGAACCCACTCCGAGCTCCTAGCTGACCGAAACCTTCGAGAGAGAGTTGAAAACCCTGGAGATCTGAGGTGTATTGATCCTGAAGTGGGCAGCGACTATTCGGATGGTGATCCATGACCTGATGTATACGAATGGTGTGTGACGCACATAAGCCTGCATGAAACATTTACTATATAGTAGTTCATGTCCACCATTTTCGGTAAGGGTATCCACCGTTTTCTATAATAATTTCTGTCTGTGAATGGAAGGCTATACATAGTTCATACCAACGGATTATCTGGACTCACGTTTCACATTATTTTGTCATAGCTGGACTTTTTTATGCTCATATTGTCAGTTCACTGTAGCACATTTTCTGTATTCCTTACTGGACTGCACAACATGTGATATGTGTGCTGACCTTTTAAGTTTGATTTCACTACCAGATCATTTGGTGATTTATGTCTAGGTTTTTTACATTCTTTGACATTATAGCGCTACATTGTTTGTTATCATTCATTAATCATATAGAACTCCTGAGATCTAAGGATGTGACCCCCTTAGATCTCAGGGCCCAGGATTCATTCATGCTTGAACCGCATAGCCACCAGAAACACCACACACCCACCAGAGACCCCACACAGACACTTGAGACCCTGCACAGCCACCAGGAACCCCACACAGCCACCAGAGATCCCACACAGCCACTTGAGAAGGAAGGGGTGGGACAAATTTAGATGGGGGGCACCCGATTTTAGTCTTGCCTAGGGCAGCATAAAACCAAAATACACCACTGCTGCCTCCCTCTCTGTGAGGTAATGGTGACTGCAGGTGAAACTGACAGTTTTGCTGACTGTTAAAGATGGCTGCCATCCTCTGCCTGAGGTAATGGTGAGCAGGACAGGAAAATCCAACAGGCTTTGTGCTTAGACCTTTGCATCCTTTGCATCCTTCTTCAACTCTGGTCTAATGCAACGTTCAACTCACTTCTAGCTATAGACACAGGCTAGAAAACAGTCAATCCCCAGTGCTCCTTTATTTGTGACACAGAGAAAAAGGTCGGGACTTTAAATGAAGTGTCTATATTGTAGCTAATCGAAGGAGTCAAAGTAAAACATGAACACGTATTTATTTGTTTGCCATGATTAAGTAGGTACATGGCAGACAATACATGAAATAATGGCACATCATATAGCAAATCATGTATCCAAAAACATTTACATGTTAAAAAATATGAATAGAATATTCAATAGTATTGTCCTCAATAATAAAAATCATTGTAATATTACAGTTATAATCCACGGCATTGCCTGAATCCAAAGACCATGTGGGTATGTATACATTGCATCTAGGTTAGGCCCAACGCGTTTCATGGGATCTATCCAATCATCAAGGGCGGATGCATGATACATCTATAAAAAGAGGTAAATATATCAACATCAACCATTCGTGGACAAAAAATTAACATACATACAGGGAGGATAAGGTGGTCATCTCTGTAAAACTCACGTATCTGCTTAGTGTGAAACAAACACACTGCCGGGGTGCTAGGGCTGAAAGGAATGCCTGTTCCGAAAGCTGTGGTAATAGGGTCCAACAGAAACACAGGGAACATGAGTATGGATGTAACCCAGAACGTCTGGAACAATGTAACAAAGGGGCTCCATTCTGTGGAACAATAAAAAACATAAATACACCAAATGGTGCTAAAGATGTAAAAATTTAAACTAATCAAAGAAAGGAGCCCAGACTAAAATGAGTTTGAACTGATATCAAAACTCACTGAACCCCAAATGTCCATCCCACCGTCAGCCAGGATGGTAGCATCTGCCCGTGTCAGCAAAACATTGACTGCAGAAGCAGCAGTGTGGCACTGATGCCAGGGCAGACAGCCCCGCCCAGGTCCCTGCTTTATTTGTGACAGAGTCTAGCTATATCCCCAGGGCTCCTTTAAATTTGTCAGAGCCTGGAACCAGAACATCGCCAGGAGTCCTTTTAGATGTGTCAGAACCTTGAAGCAGTGCATCCCCAGGGTGCCTTTAGATGTGACATACATGCAGCACATCCCTGGTGCTTCCTTAGATGTGGCCAAGCCTAGCTATACACAATACGTGAACTTGATGGTTTACACTCTTGTTTTGTATTGTAAACTTTAATAAAAATATTGCGCAAGAAAAGACAGAACACATTTGTTGTGTTCTACACAACTTACTCAATTGAAGCTTTCTTTATTAATTATATGACGTTATTTACACGGTGTTCCAAATATGGTGTGTTTTTATCTTTTTGTCTGAGAGGCTCTTGACTTGAAAGTATACACGACTCATCAGTTGTACTCATTTTTAGCTGAATGTACTAAACAAATGTTGCTATTTTTTGTTTATCTAAATTCTCAGCAGAAGATATAAAAATTATTATTTGTGGCTGTAAGAGAATATGTGTTATCTCCATTTGCTAAAAAATGTATATATGGAGTAAATATAATGGGGAGATAAAGGGTTCGCACACACCCATGTTTGATTTCAATCAATAATGCAGTGAGAATTTCTAAAATCATAGATGCTATTGTACTATGATCTCTAAGACCCAAATTGTTCATCTGTTTTATGTGTCTGTAGCTCGTTGCTTGTATTCCATAGTGCTTGTATGCTGCTGCATCCATTGCAACTCATACTACTGCACCACAGGTCCTTAGTACAATGGGGAACCCTACTCTGCAGAGTAGATGCCTAAATAACAGATCAATGGCATTTCATAACATTTTCCAAAATTAAGTCAAATACTTGGGTTTGCAAGTACCAAGATTTGACAATGACTCTGCAACAATCTGAATGGGTTTTTAATTATCTGTAAGTTAATTTAACTAATGGGAGAGAGAAAATCCACTGCTCCAGGCCGATCCACCGAAAAACTGGCTACTCTTCCTCCAAAAAGATAGGGGTCCCAGGTGCAGGCTAATTGCACTAGCCAAGTGTAAAGGAACAGAAAAACTCTGGATAGCCGCACTCCGGATCAGGTAAAATAAGTAATGCCTTTATTGTTTCCACTCAAAAAATCTTCACGCTGAAATTAGCGCTTATTCATAGATTAGTTATGAATAAGCGCTAATTTCAGTGTGAAATGCGTCAGTATTTTTAGCTCTATTTTCTTTATCCCTTTGCTGTTGTGATCTGTATGATGTGAAGATTTTTTGAGTGGAAACAATAAAGGCATTACTTATTTTACCTGATCCGGAGTGCGGCTATCCAGAGTTTTTCTGTTCCTTTACACTTAATTTAACTAATAATGCTTTCTGTAAGTAGACATTAAGGGGGCAGAGGTAACCTAAAGCATAATCTCTCAATGGTCAACAAACTTTGATCTTGCAAGGCATGGCAAGACCCACTAAGCTGAACCAGTGCAAATGGCATTGAAATTCTGCCATGTGGATCTATACTAAATGGCACCCCCAAAGTGTTATTGGTTAAGGTCAGTTTAAAAATGTTGTAACTTTTCCTGAATGCTGTGGGGGAAAAAATTGTATGTGTCCAGTGGCAGTGCGTTATAAAAATCCTAATGACACAATACACAACAACAGCATATTGAGGTTGATTTACTAGAAGTGGAGAGTGCAAAATCTGGCACAGCTCTGCATATAAACCAATCAGCTTCCAGTTTGTTTTTCTTTCAAATCCTAATTGAACAAGCTTAAGTTAGAAGTGGATTGTCTACCATGCACAGCTGCACTAGGTTTTGTACTCTCTGTTTTTAGTAAATCAATCCCAGTGTACCAGAAAAAATATAGCTTTTATTTTTAAAAGAAATCTTTGAGAACCAGATAAGTGACTGTGCCTAGGTCTAAGAGGTATAGCCTAAATAAATGTCATTAGTCTGCTACGAAAGAAATATTACCTCAGGCTTTCCTTCCCAGATGGTCATACACTTTGACTGTTCATTGTCATTGCTTTATCACAAGTAGCAGGGTGACAGGTAGCAGCGGGGTCTGATCTGAACAACAGTTTGATTGGTGTAACACAATATGTAAACACACTGCCCAAAAGAACAGAATCCAGGATTTTCAGGATTGTGACACTTAGGGGAAGGACTTTAGTCCAAAGGTTGATGCTGCTTTATATGATATTAGCACAAACAGGACGCTGACCTTTAGGGGTGAAAGGAAGATAAAAGCATTTTATGGAGACATAGTGGGTTCATTTAGTGATCTTTAGAGCTTTTATTTTCATTAAAATTATTTTATTTAATATTTAAATTGTTATTTTTGTAGCACCCTGTCCTAGTCAGGCTAAATTGAGTTTTGGCTCTGCTGCACTCGGAGCCAGGGCCGATCCTGGACGGGGTGCACAGGGTGCAGTGCACCCGGGCGCCACAGAGGTGGGGGCGCTGGAGCGCCAGAGTGCTCCCCTCCCTCCTCCTCCTCTCCTTGTCCGTAGGCGGCTCTCTCCGCCTGTCACCGCCACCACCGCAGCCACTGTGTTTCCTCCCCAAGCTCATCCCCCCTCCCTCCTCCTGTCAGCGGAAAAGAAACAGCTGGAGACTGGAGAGGCTGTCTCTGTGTGCAGATAGACCAGCTGCGGCAGCGCAATAACGTCATGGGGGGGGGGCAATCTGTGGTCTCCTGTGTGTGACTCCCGCCTGCTGCCCAGCAGCACAAGCCTCACACACGCTCTGTTCTGTGTTTTTAATTAGCCTAATGGGGGATGGTTTGTCCTGGGGGGTCTATACTAATGTGGGGGGGTGGTTTGTCCTGGGGGGGCTACACTAATGTTGGGGGGTTTGTCCTGGGGGGCTATACTAATGTGGGGAGTTTGTCCTGGGGGGTCTATACTAATGTAGGGGGGTTTGTTCTGGGGGGTCTATACTAATGTGGGGAAGTGATTTGTCCTGGGGGTCTAAACTCATTGAGGGGGGTGGATTGTCTCGGGGGGCTCTATACTAATGGAGGGGGGTGGTTTGTCCTGGGGGTCTATACTAATGGAGGGTGTGGTTTCTCCTGGAGGGGTCTGTACTAATGGAGGGGGGGTGGTGTGTCCTGGGGGGTCTGTACTAATGGAGTGGGGTGGTTTGTCCTGGGGGGTCTGTACTAATGGAGGGGATGGTTTGTCCTGTAGGGGTCTGTACTAATGGAGGGGGTGGTTTGTCCTAGGGGCGGTCTGTATTAATGGAGGGGGGTGGTTTGTCCTGGGGGGTCTGTACTAATGTAGGGGGGCTGGTTTGTCCTGGGGTCTATACTAATGGAGGGGGTGATTTGTCCTGGAGGGGTCTGTACTAATGGAGGGGGTGGTTTGTCCTGGGGGTCTGTACTAATGGAGGGGGGTGGTTTGTCCTGGCGGGTCTATACTAATGGAGGGGGTGGTTTGTCCTAGGGGGGTCTGTACTAATGGAGGGGGGTGGTTTGTTCTGGGAGGGGTCTGTACTAATGGAGGGGGGTGGTTTGTTCTGGAGGGGTCTGTACTAATGGAGGGTGGTGGTTTGTCCTGGGGGGTCTGTACTAATGGAGGGGGGTGGTTTGTTCTGGGGGTTTGTAGTAATGGAGGGGGGGTTGTTCTGTACTAATGCAGGGGAGGTAGGTTTGTCCTAATGGAAGGGGGTGGTTTTTCCTGAGGGGGGTCTATACTGAGAAAGGGATTTATACTTAGTGGGGGGTCTGCACTGACGGAGGGGGGTCTATACTTAATGGAGTGGGGTCTGTACTGAGGGGCGACTATAGTTGGTGGAGAGGGGGTTATACCATGTTTTACTGCACCGGGTGACACCAATCCTAGTGACGCCACTGTGGCCGCAGGCTCTTATTTCCCCTCTCCCTCTCCTCCTCGTGTGCGCTGCTGTACTAATGACCGGCACACTATGTTTCTTTCCTGCCTTCATATCGGCCAGGGAAGAAAAAACAAAGGAGCAAAGAAGAGGATTGTGGGACATGTGGTCCGAAGGACTGGCAGCCCCACTGTAACATGGAAACTGCAGCCCAAACAGCATGCTCAGCTGAATGGGAGAGAGAGAGAGCCAGGAGCTTTCAGGGAAGTACACCCAGAACTCAAGAGGGAGAGGACAGTGCTGAGAGAACACCATCAGAGAGAGAAAGCCACACAGCCTGGCACCATCCCTGGTGCAGGAAGGAATGGATTCATTGCCAGAATACAGATATGGGCTCTACCCAGCGGAGCCGCCATGGGCAATTCAGAGTGAGTAGACTCCTGATCAGAGGAACCGTTGTTGCTGTATCGCTGGGTCAGGTGTGAGGGCTGATCGGCGATTATCCACTAACATCCATAGGAACTGCAGTCTCTGACCATCTCTTGTAACATGTCTGCAGTCTCTGACCATCTCCTGTAACATGTCTGCCGTCTCTGACCATCTTCTGTAGTATGTCTGGGGGCTCTTTCTAACAGACTCTCTAACAGAAGCACCCTCTGTGTGCATCAGGGAGACTTCCCTCCAGGTCTCATTAGTGTACGCTTTTCCTGTAATTTCTTTATTGGTAAAAGATCATGGGAGAATCCCAGGGTAACGAAGACTTCTTAAAGGAGCATCTCTGTGTTTGCATTGTCATAAAAACATTTGTAAAGGGCAGGAGTTGGTAAGATGACCACGCCTACGTGGGGGCACCAGAAATATTTCTGCACCCAGGCGTCTGTGACCCTAGGATCGGCCCTGCTCGGAGCAACAATCTATTTTCTATCTCTGGCCAGGTTTCACTAAGCTTGGTGATTGATCGCTCTTGTCTGCCTCTGTAGGAAGCTTCCAGAGTTAGCCCTTGTACACACGGTCGGAGATTCCGTCGGAATGTGTCCGATCGGAGCGTTTTGTCGGATATTCCGACTGTGTGTGGTATGCATCGGACTGTTTCTTCCGTCGGAATATCCGTCGGACCCAATTTTCCAACTTGCCGGAAAGAATTTCCGACAAACTGCTCCGAATGGACATACTCCGATCATGTGTAGCCTACTCTGACGGACAAGGTGCCACTCATGCGCACATTCAAATTCTGACACGGAAGCGTTCGTTCAGGTAAAACTACTGCTCGTAATCGATATAGCACATTCGTCACGCTGCAATGTTAAAAATTCTTTCATGAAGCGCATTCTCTTGTTCTTTACAATGCTGCAAGAAGGAACTTCTTTTGTTGCTCATAGTCACACACACTTCTCCCGAATGTATTTCCTGACTCTTTTTTAACCATTTTGGCAATTTAGATTTTTTTTTTTTTTTTTTTTGATGCATTTTATTTATTTATTTTTCCTAAACATCTCCTTTTTTGACAGTTTGCTAATTTCTCAATTTTTTTTGGGTGTGTTTTGTGTGTAAACTTACCACAACATTATTATTGTATTTTTTATATTTTCTTTTTTAATCTACAGGAGGTTGTTTAGTGTTGGTAACCCTTGTTATTCATGTCACTTTGTTTTTTTGAAATGTACCTGCCTGCTCACAAATAAACTGGCCTTTTGGAAGTAAAACACATACGCAAGTATTTCTTCAAACAAAAAATACCTTTATTTCGGTGTCAGTAACAGATAAAGAGGGAGGCAGCGATGTAGAAACTGGGGAGATTAGCGAAGCCTTTGGCCCCCAGGGCACACATCAACTATTTAAACGCAAAACTTGGTGGCCTGAGGAATACATGTCTGAGGGAGAGAAGTCTGGTCCTGAAGTCCATGAAACCCGGAACAGCAGCAGATGTGTCAGGAAAGGTTCCCTCCGCTGGTAATATCAATCATTTGGCATGCAGTACTGCGATCCACCAGCAGGTGTCTCCTGCTGGAATTATGTCATCTTTGGTCCGCAGTACTGGTGTCCACCAGCGGAGGGATCCTGGCAGTATGGAGCAGGTATTGCCCTCTGCAGTCAGGCGTCACATGACTGACAGCAGCCATTATAAATACCCGGCAAGTTCATATACACTTCGCCTTGGTATTGTCCTTGAGCCCTGACCTGCAGCCTGTTTGATACCTGTTACCTGTTACCTGTTACCTGTTACCTGTTACCTGTTACCTGTTACCTGATCCCCGATCCCTGTTTCCTGTATCCTGCCTCCTGTACCTGTTCCCTTTCTCCTTGTCCCCCTATTCTGCTACCTCCTATTTATGACCCTGGCTTGACTACGATTCTGGTACTCCCTTTGTTACATTATACTGGTTTATTTGCTTATCTGCACTGTTTGGTTGTTAGTTTGTTAACTTAGTTTGTATTGGTGGTGTGTTCACATTTGTATGCGTTTGCTTAATAAATTTACCTTCACTTATTTGTGTCTGGTTCACTTTGTCGCAGTCACACAGTTCTGGTCACATCTGGTTCATGACAGAATACCAAGGCCTTTCCTGACCAGAAGTGGCTGCACAGGGGAACCATTTGCTTCAGTTTGGTTGCAAACATGAATGCTGATGAGATCATTTATCTTTCTCTGCTGGCATCTGAGAGTGGTGATTATTGCCGCCAGGCTTTGAAAGGATGGACTAGTGACCAGTTGTTTGCAGCTATGCGTTTGGCTCACTCCCTGGTTGATCAGGGTTATATATTGTTTGGGGAGGTGCAGCCTTTGATAAAGATCTGTACTGAGCTAGCCCTGCCCTGTATCTCAGATGGCCGTGATGATTTCACTCCTCCTTTTGATATGAATCAGGTTGTATCTTTAGTATGGCTTTTTGAAGATGATCCTTCTGATTTTCGTGAACACTACTCAGCCTGTTCCCCACAGGTGATTGCTGAGTGCATTGTATCTGCTCAGTCTTTTGTTAGACAGGGAGGCTTAAAACTTCAGTTTGTACAACCCTTACTTTCAGCATGGTCTGACATGGTGCAATCAGCCCCAGCCAAACAATCCACCTCTGCCATCAGATATGAGCCTACCCAAAAGTATGTTTCCCCATCAGCCATGTCAACCTCAGTTGCAGCCCAGTACACGCTGCTCCCAACCAAATACTCCTATCCAGTCTCTGCTCCCTGTACTTACCCTGCATTCAAATCACCTGCCTCCTCTCCGCTGTCTACTAACCCACAAGTTCTTTCCCCAGCTACTGGTACCTCTTCTCTGCCATATCACAATCCTCCTTTCCAGTCTGCTGCACCCCTTATTTACAGTCCTGCAGTCACCTACAGAGCTTCAGTAGCTAAGCCAAAGAAAAAGCGAAAGTTTTTCCCAACCAAAATGATCTTACCATTAACCCAACCTGCCTCCACACCTACCAATCTGTCCCAGCCCGGAGTGCCAGAGCCGGAGTTCCAGCCAGACGCCTTCCAGCCTGATGTCCCGGCCTTCCAGCCAGACGCCTTCCAGCCTGATGTCCCGGCCTTCCAGCCAGACGCCTTCCAGCCTGATGTCCCGGCCTTCCAGCCAGACGCCTTCCAGCCTGATGTCCCGGCCTTCCAGCCAGACGCCTTCCAGCCTGATGTCCCGGCCTTCCAGCCAGACGCCTTCCAGCCTGATGTCCCGGCCTTCCAGCCAGACGCCTTCCAGTCTGACGTCTTGCAGTCTGATGTCCCGGCCTTCCAGTCTGACGTCTTGCAGTCTGATGTCTCGGCCTTCCAGTCTGGCGTCTTGCAGTCTGATGTCTCGGCCTTCCAGTCTGGCGTCTTGCAGTCTGATGTCCCGGCCTTCCAGTCTGACGTCTTGCAGTCTGATGTCTCGGCCTTCCAGTCTGGCGTCTTGCAGTCTGATGTCTCGGCCTTCCAGTCTGATGCCTTCCAGTCTGATGCCCCGGCCTTCCAGTCTGATGCCTTCCAGTCTGATGCCCCGGCCTTGCAGTCTGATGCCTTCCAGTCTGATGTTCCGGCCTTGCAGTCTGATGCCTTCCGGTCTGATGTTCCGGCCTTGCAGTCTGATGCCTTCCGGTCTGATGTTCCGGCCTTGCAGTCTGATGCCTTCCAGTCTGATGTTCCGGCCTTGCAGTCCGATGCCTTCCAGTCTGATGTCCCGGCCTCGCAGTCTGATTCTTTCCAGTCTGATGTCCCGGCCTCGCAGTCTGATTCCTTCCAGTCTGATGTCCCGGCCTCGCAGTCCGACGCCTTCCAGTCTGATGTCCCGGCCTCGCAGTCCGACGCCTTCCAGTCTGATGTCCCGGCCTTGCAGTCCGACGCCTTCCAGTCTGATGTCCCGGCCTTGCAGTCCGACGCCTTCCAGTCTGATGTCCCGGCCTTGCAGTCCGACGCCTTCCAGTCTGATGTCCCGGCCTTGCAGTCCGACGCCTTCCAGTCTGATGTCCCGGCCTTGCAGTCCGATGCCTTCCAGTCTGATGTGCCTGCTGTCCAGCCTGATGTGCCTGCCTTCCAGCCTGACGTGCCGCTGCCCGCCTTCCAGCCTGACGTGCCGCTGCCCGCCTTCCAGCCTGACGTGCCGCTGCCCGCCTTCCAGCCTGACGTGCCAGCTTCCCGGCCCGATGTGGTTCTGTCTGCTGCCCTGCTTGAAGTGTCTGTTACCCAACCTAATGTGACTTTGCCCATAGCCCAGCTTGACGCAGTGGACTTTCCCCAGCAACTGCTAGTTGGAGCGTCCGGAGGTCGCTCCTTTGAGGGGGGGTACTGTCAGGAAAGGTTCCCTCCGCTGGTAATATCAATCATTTGGCATGCAGTACTGCGATCCACCAGCAGGTGTCTCCTGCTGGAATTATGTCATCTTTGGTCCGCAGTACTGGTGTCCACCAGCGGAGGGATCCTGGCAGTATGGAGCAGGTATTGCCCTCTGCAGTCAGGCGTCACATGACTGACAGCAGCCATTATAAATACCCGGCAAGTTCATATACACTTCGCCTTGGTATTGTCCTTGAGCCCTGACCTGCAGCCTGTTTGATACCTGTTACCTGTTACCTGTTACCTGATCCCCGATCCCTGTTTCCTGTATCCTGCCTCCTGTACCTGTTCCCTTTCTCCTTGTCCCCCTATTCTGCTACCTCCTATTTATGACCCCGGCCTGGCTTGACTACGATTCTGGTACTCCCTTTGTTACATTATACTGGTTTATTTGCTTATCTGCACTGTTTGGTTGTTAGTTTGTTAACTTAGTTTGTATTGGTGGTGTGTTCACATTTGTATGCGTTTGCTTAATAAATTTACCTTCACTTATTTGTGTCTGGTTCACTTTGTCGCAGTCACACAGTTCTGGTCACATCTGGTTCATGACAAGATGACATCTATGTTCCCAGGCTGTGGTACTACAACAGGCTGCATCTTCTGTCAGACCAGACTGAACCCAGGTCATCACTCTCTGGTCTTCCTTCCACGCTTCCTTCCAGGCTGTGGCTGTGGTGCTGGAGGTGTGGCAGAAGGAGGAGGAGGAGCAGGGGCATTGGCCAAACCACACAAGTGTGTTTCTTGTGTCATTTGGCCCAACAGACCCTTGTTGAGGGTGTGTATAATAACCTCCTCACACAAGAGCTGTTTCCCCTGCTCCATTTTATCAAGCTTGCACGCAACCAAAGGCGGCAAAGGCCTCTTGGTAGGTGGGTTTTGCTTGGAGGGCCGCAGAAGCCTCAACAATCAGCCTCAGGGCCGACTCCTCAACATTCCCCCCCCTTTCTCGCCCTTTTGCGTGGAAGGCGGAGGGGAGGGACCTGGCATTCAGTGAGGCTCCTTTGCCCGCCCACCGCCTAGCTGCCACTTACCCCCGCCTCCTCCTGGCTGCCACTTTCCACAGCCACCTCCTGGCTGCTGCATTCCACACCCTCCTTTCTAAACTCAGCAATTAGTGAGCAAAGTTAACAGTTAACATCATTCATTTATACTCCCAAAATATGTACAACAATACTATACCTGGCTCAAGCTGGGCTCCCCCAGTTCTTCCTGAGTGGAAGGCCCAGGTTGGGCATTGGAAGACTCATCGGGTGTGGAATGTAGCATAGGACGCGTGGAAGGAAGAGAAGAGAGTGATTCTCTGACCTCAGCCTGGTCTGACAGAAACTGCATCCTGTCATAATACCACAGGGTGGGGACATAAACGTCATCTGCTGCAGCTCCAGATTGCATGGACTTCAGCACCTTGGTCCTCTCTCTCAGATATGTACTCCTGAGGCCACCAATTTTCTTTTTTAAATAGGTGACGTCTGCCCTGGGGACCACCGGCTTCACAAACTCAACAAGTTTAAACATTGCTGCCTGCCTCTTTTGTCTGTTACTATATTGAGGGTGTGTTGGTTGCCACAGGCAGGGCATGTCTCTGTATTTATCGATGAACAGAGGGAGGAAGCTATGATCGTTGAAGCCGTCCATAATGTCTGCAAGACACAACACAAGACAAACCCTAATGTCAGGCTAAACTCCACTAATGCAGGCCTCAATCTAGAAGCAGTATAGCCTAGTGATGTACCAAGTTCAAAATGTTACCTTCGTTTGCACGTTCGTCCCGTCAGCTTCTCCCTCTGTTCACAGATCGTACGGACGACACGCGCGTGTTGCGTTTTATATAGAGTGCGCATGCGTGAAACTCCACCCGCCCCTGACGTTCTTTCTACACTATTCCCCGCCCCTTCACTTTCGGCACAGTGGGGAGAGCACATGGCGGAGAGAACGCAGGTGCGCACTAATAATAGTTCCACTAACGAGGAGGAGGGTGAGGAAAGCTCGGAGCCTAAAACATCCCAATACAGGAAGAGAAGATTTAAGGCCTCAAATATGTCTTTTGGAGAGATGTTGGAGATGGTGGACATATTGAACAGGACCGACTATAATGGGAAGTATGGACCTTACCCAAACTCAAATATCAGAAAGGCCAAGATCATGACTAAAGTTGTGAAGAGTCTTCATAAGAATTTTGGGGTACGCCGTGTAACGGCACCCCTAATATAAAGGGGGTTAACGCCGTTTACGATGTTCCCTCTCCTAGACACACATCCACTCGCTACCAATATCCACAGCTAAACGACCCTTTCCTATAGGAGCCGACCCCTCTGGCAAAAAGACGAGACGCACTCTGTCTCTTCTGTAGTAGGAATGACTTTATTAATGAGAAACATTGTAACTTTATACACAATTCAAGGCACATGCTTTAACATGAACAAGGGCCCAGCTCCACCCACACATCCCAAGACTCAACACCTCATCCTGACGTCTGCTAGGCTTCAAACGATCCCACCCAATACACATCTTTTCACAAAGGGTTGGCAGCCAGTCTGTCTGGCACTTTACAATACACACAAGGACAGACTTAAATGAACAATAGAAATGCAAAACAACTTAATTCCTCACAGCAATGATACTTAACCCCCATATACAGTATACATCCAATCTATATACAATGTATATACAGCCTTGAATATGGCTATCACAGACCATATCGGGGGTTTCTTTTATTCACCCTGTGTCCAAAGTGACCCCACTGTCACACGCCGATCCATGGATCAACTGAGAAAATGATGGTCAGACCTGAAACTGAGGGAGCACGAGCAATACATAAGGATCAAGCGTGTTCTTGAAAAAAGTAAATAGTTGTCGTGTGTTCATATGATTGTTCTTGCTTGCATACTGCTCCATGTGCTTTGATTTCATGTTGTGCAGTTTAAAATGGCCACTTTCAAGTTCATGGTTTCATTCGTTTGTAGGAAACATCGTTCTGCAGGTAAGTATTCCAGCTGAACAAGGTGTCCCCAATAATGTTCTGACCTTGGAGCTCCGCCAAAATAAACAATTGTACAACACTTCCAAACAATGTTTCATATTCTTAATTCTGCCCTCTGTGTGCTAATTATTCTTTTTTTAAATTCTCATAGGGGAGAGAAGACTCGGCAAGTAGGAGGACACCAGGGACCAGGAGGAGGAGGAGGAAGGAGAGATCGTTGAAGTTGGACAAATTGTCACCACAACAGGTGAGTGTCGGAGAACACAGCTTCCGGTAAGCTCATCAATTTATATCACCATATTTTTAATACATGGTGTGTTTTTTTGATTTGTTTTGTAGGTGATGTGGAAGAAGAATCCCATTTTACCAGCGAAAGTGGCCAGATCCTGATTGGGGAGATAATGGGGTGCAATCGGGATTTGGAAAATATACAGCAAAACATCAATGATGTGAAAAATAAAATGAAGAACATCATTGATGTTTTGGAGAGTGTGAAACAGCCCAAACTAGCTAGGCTTTTATTTTTTTGATTTTAAACCACAATTTTTGTATTTTTCAAAAATCCAAATTTGGAAGATGCACAGAGTGTGTAAACATGCACTATCTCCCATCATGGGGGATCAATGTACGTGTTTTGTGTAAAGTGGCTGAGATGAAGGGGTTGCAGCCCCAAAACATGTACATTGATCCCCCATGATGGGACATAGCACATGTTGACACACTGTGTGCATCTTCCAAATTTGGATTTTCAAGGGGTGACACCCCATGTGATGAAGGCAATATCAGCCCAGTTTGTACATACTCATGTCTTATATTGTCTTCACTTTTCAAAGTTGAACTTTGTAAGTTCCTGTGTTCTGTATGTTAAGCTTTGATACATGCCTGTTTACACAAAAACAACAAGTACACACAAATTAGCTGAAAGACTGTTTTTGATACACACAATTTCTTGGTTTGTTGTAAAAACCTTTTCTAAACGCACATGTGAATGTGCTTGGATTAAAAAGTTAAATTATCATCAATGTGTGGCTTCCTTTTTCATTGCGCCAAAGATGTATTTGGAGTGAAATTTTAGATTGCAGTGAGAATGGGTGTGATTTACTAAAGGAAACTCCACTTTGCACTCCAAGTGCAGTTTCAGGTGCACTTTTGCAGTGCACTTGTAGTGCATAGTGGATGTGCCTTTAGTAAAAAACACCCACAGTGATGTGTTAATTTGGACAATCATGCCATTTTCCTGCCATAGTGCTGAAAATGATCACGATTTTGGTCAGTAATGCACTACATACATTAGTTACCAAAAACAAGGTGTGTGTGTGTGTGTGTAGCAGACCCACAACATAATAAGATTATCTGAAGAAGAGACTGTCCCCTCATCTTGCTCTGAACTTGGGTTTGCACTGTTGGTGAAAAAGGCACAACAAGAAAAAAACTAAATGTACCTAGGAGACACCTAAAAGCAAGCCAAGCAGTAAATGAAGGAGTTTCAAAGTAAAATTTATTTTGAAAATGCCTCTCAGACATTGTCTGGCATATCAATGGCCCCCCTACCCACAAAGTAGTCCATGTATTGGGTTCGGGGGGGGGGGGGCAAGCCAGGATGAGCAGGTTCAAGGCCCGTGAGGTTATCATCATTTTCAGGCAAGTCTGCTTCTTGTTGGCCAACTGAAACCGCATAGTTCACAGAAACTTTTTTAAGAAAATTGTGAAGAACACAGCACGCCAGCACTATGATATTCAGTTTTTTATTCCGCCATGTGGCTAGGCGTAAGAAAAAGGCGGAACCGGCTGGCCAGTATACCAAAGGTGTTCTCCACCACTCTTCGGGCTCTGGACAGGCGGAAATTAAAAATCCTCTGGTCTGGGGTGAGGGTCCTCATCGGGAAAGGCCGCATCAGATGGTTCGCCAGGGCAAACGCCTCATCCGCGACAAAGACAAACGGGAGTCCTTCCTGATTCTCCTCTGGGGGTGGCAAGCCCAGACTGCCACTCTGGAGATGCCAGTAGAACTCCGTCCGTGCGAACACTCCACCATCCGACATCCGTCCATTTTGCCCCACGTCCACATACAAAAACTCATATGTCGCAGACACCACCGCCAACATCACGATACTATGAAACCCCTTATAATTATAATAGTACAACCCCGAGTTGGGTGGTGGGACGATGCGGACGTGCTTCTCATCTATTGCTCCTCCACAATTGGGAAAGTCCCAACGACTGGCAAAGTGGGAGGCCACAGTCTGCCATTCCTGTGGTGTTGAAGGACACTGTGGAGTGAAACAAGAACCAAAATTAGTAATTTAAATAATCAACATTGCAAGCAGATTAGACACCAACATTTTTGGCGAAGATTAGTATAACATTTTGGGAACTGAGTATTTAAAGCCTAAAGTATAAGGTCCCCTTATAAGAGTCATCACCCCCCCCCCCCCCCCATCTGATGGGCCCTTGCTAAAAAATGAGGGGGGGGATGTTTTGGACAGGTAACCCTCTCCACTTGATTGAGAGCTGAATGCCAAAATAATGTGTGATGCTTTGGGAAGCCCCTCCTTACTTACACTACTGGCAGCCCACCGGACAGGTAAGAAGTGTCATAATAGCAAAAATAGAAAAAAAATTGAAGTACATTTTGACATTCTGCTATCACATATCAAGATAATTAATAGGGGAAAAAACAAAAAAATTAAAAAGCATTTGAAAGTATTGAGGCAGGCCCTTGCACTACATGCTTTGGTGAACTCATCCATAAATGTGACCATCAAAAAGGTAGGTAGAGTGTGTATTGGGTTTGGTAAAGTCATCAGATAGAAGATTTCTATCAGCTGAGCTAGCAGTTGGGGGGAGGGGGGTTCCTATTGAGTTTGGCACAACCCCCCCCCCCCCCCCCAAAAAAAAAGCACTCTGCATGAATTGAAGCACACACATCACATTTGGAGACATTTTAGGGGGTGTTTAGGGGAAAGCAATACTATGGAGCTGACAAAAGACATTGGTAAGTGACTAGACTATAGTTGTATGGGCCAAGAAGAGCATGGTGGGGAAGTTAATGAGGCAAATATGCCTGAGGACAAAGAGGCAGAGTATATGAATTAGAGCATATTGCAATGATGGTAATTAGGGAATGAGGAAAGAAATGCAAGACATTAGCAATCATTAAATACATAGAATGTGATGTTAAAGGATAAAACTTGCCTTCATATAGTCCTTCTGCAGGACCTGAATGATGGCAGAACAGGTCTCTGGAATAATGATCCCCAGAGCCTGGGGGGAGATGCCTGTAGAGAACTTGAGGTCCTGAAGGCTTCTCCCTGTCGCCAAGTAGTGCAACGTGGCGATGAGCCTCTGCTCCGGAGTGATGGCTTGCCGCATGCAGGTATCCTGCCTGCTGATATAAGGGGTCAGCAAAGCCAGCAGATGGTGAAAAACGGGGTCCGTCATCCGGAGATAATTCCTGAAATCATCAGGATTATTCTCCCAGATCTCACGGAGCAAAGGCATGTGCGAGAACTGGTCACGCTGGCGCAACCAATTCTTGGTCCACAAACGCCTCCCCTCCCTGTTCATGGACCGGGCTTGTGTCAAAGTAACAACCCCAACACGAAGCCCCTGCACAACAGAAAGCACCGAAAAACAGCAATGCCTGAAAGAACGAACTGAATAGCAGAAGCAAGCAGACAATAAGAAATGCAAATCAATCTGGTCGTATAGACAATTGAGACATTTCCTCGCCTCGGAAAACCCATCCACCACGTGGAGTAGACAACTTCTTCCATTTGAACGGCTTTGTACAAGCGCCACCCCTTTGCGACACTTAATATCGAGCATATATGTACTTCTACATGATGAGTCAGACCAGACACTGATGACACCCACGCGTAGCTCCTGGGAAAAAGAATTGCAGATCAACCTTACCAGTGAACAGTGGGAGGACATATTTACTTACGTCCATAAAGGTTCGATGAACGTGGCAATCCAAGAAAATGGATATAAGATCGCCACTAAATGGTACAGGACCCCTGCTAGATTACACAAATTCTCCCCTACAATTCCCAACACATGCTGGAGATGCCAGACAGCAATAGGTTCAATGATTCATATATGGTGGGAATGCCCCTTAATACAACCCTTCTGGCAAGAAGTCCACTCCATTATCACACAGGTCACCACATACACCTTAAAATATAACCCCCTGCAATATCTCCTCCACCTTTCGACTCTACCTAAACGGACCTACCTCAAATCAATAGCCATGCATATGGTTAACGCAGCCAGGCTGTGTATTCCCACACACTGGCGATCTACTGATATTCCCTCCATTCGGGAATGGCTGACCAGAGTCGCTAAGATAGAGGAGATGGGAGAGCTGATATATAACACACAAGACCGGCTACAGAAATTCTCGACTATCTGGGCGTGTTGGAAACATTTTCAATCCACAGATAAATACAAGACATTCTTTCCCCCACACTTATAAAACAAAGAGGCGCAAGGTCGGCAGGGGCCGGGGGGGACACCCACCCGCCCCCTCTTCTTCTTTCCCCCCTATACCCCTACTTTCTATTCCCCTTTACCCCCCTTCCCTCAATCCTTTACCCCCCCCACATTCACCCAACCAGATGTTGATTCCCCCCGTAGAACATTTACCCAACCGTTCATTTTATAGGGCTGCAACAAGGCAGCCGTTTGCTATCCCACTCGGTCACGAGTGTCGGGAACTACATCACCCTAAACACCCTAGCTGGACCGGAGGATACGGGTTCTGCAGGCTAGGTACTCAGGCCCAGCACTACCTGGCACGACTTGAGTAAGCCTCTTCAAAAGATAGGATCATATTAGTTATATATTTGTTGACAAGTTATACATCTGTATAGCACTGTTCTACTAGTCACGACCACTGCAGCAGTGTAATAGTGCTTTCTGTACTGCGAGTGGATAGGGTCGTGGCAGCACTTTTTGTTTATGATGATTCTCTGACTTGCACGTTTGTATGCTTTGAATCTTTCAATAAAATCTTTTATGGAAAAAAAAAAAAGAAATGCAAATCAAAGCGTACTATACCAAGATATAGTCCACAATGAGAAACAAATACTTACTGACTGCACGCACTGATTATCAGATACTTAAAGACAAGCACAAACTGAAGAGCAGTAGCGATCTGAATCACAAATCTGAAAAGCACGAATCGTCTCTCACCAAACTTCTACTAACACGCGATAGACACAAGATCAGCAGAAGGAGCCCAAAGGGTGCCGGACGTGGTGCTGAACTTCCCTTTTGTAGGCCCGCCATACGTGCCTTACGTCACTGCGTTCTTGGCAACCGGAAATTCCGACAACTTGGTCCGACCGTGTGTATGCAACATCACTTCCGGACCTGGTCCAGAATTAATCTGTCGGAATAACTCCGACGGATTTGGTCGTCGGAAATTCCAATCGTGTGTACAAGGGCTTAGAGTAGGAGGGTCAGCTACAGAAGTTATGAATATTTATCTGACCTCAGTCAATCCCAGGAAGGGTGTGCTCAGAGGGTGTCTGAGGAGAAGATATGTTTTTGGGAAGCCTATTCATAAGTGTTATTCTCCTAGGGCTGCTGTCCCTGGGAGGCAGCCAGTGTACTGAAGAGTTGTTGTTAGGCTTTGGCATGTGCTTGGCTAAGGGCCTGAAGGAACGTGGACTAAAAAATATTTGCTGGTGGGCATCACCTGTGAAAGGTGGGCTGGAGAAGGACCTCTTCTCTCACTGAAGAGTGTCGCATTGGCCATAGAAGCTGAGTGGACAACTGCTGTCCTTTGACATTGTGAGTAGGACCTTGACCTAAGACTCTAGGTGTGCATGTTTTTAGGAGGGGTTAATGGCAATGGTTGCTATAAGGACTGGGACTGCTCATATGGAATTTTACATTACCTGGCCGTCCCCACTACATCAACAAAGGCTGCTGTTAAATAATTTTTGCCCAAAAATCTGTCCTCCAGTATATGTTTTGGCTTTTTGGAATACCTTACACCCTTATCCCTCTCTCCTGTTGAATTACTGCAATCTACAGAAAGACATATTTTTGACTGAGTCAGCGTTTTTTCAGTGTGCTTGGAACTGGTGACTTGGCCTGGTAGCCTCTGAACATAAGGAATACCTGGGTTCTTGAACTCTATGTTTTATTTTTGCATTCAAAATAAAAGGTATAATAAGAATGTGATCACTGATCAGTATCATATATTGAATTATATTTTACAGTAACTGACAGCATATATATAACCCATAGAGCAAAACAGAAAAAGAATCCACTTAAATATTCCCATTTACGGATAGACACACAGCTATTTAGCAGTGCTAACTTAAATGTTAGACAGCTAAGCCCCCCATCACACAACAATGGAATTTTACACATGTTTTCCTAAGCTGTTCACAGGCAACTTCAAAGTTCAACCTTTGTGAACAAAATAACAAATGTAGAGTAAACACTACAAAAAGACTGGTCAAAGAGTGCTTTGGCATCACACTTATTTGCAAAATTCCATCTCACTTGCAAGATAAATTCAACAGTATTTCCACATTTTAGCCAAAAAAATTAAATTACACAACTAAAGTACTATACAGGATTTATTGCTTTTCTGTGTGTTTATTATTTCATGTGCTTTCATGTTTCCCCCTTTATAGCCCCATCATTAAACAATTTTATTTAGTCATAAATCAAACCCAGAACTTATATATGTGCCTACAAGGAGGCAGCACAACTTATTTATACCAGATGATTTTTTTTATTGCGTTATGTGCTTTAGGAATATGTACATTTTTTTAGTATGACAGTCAGTGACTGTTTCCTTTTCAAACATCCATTTTTCAGGTAGTTTCAGTATAAAGGTCCAGGTGTTTTCATTCTGTCCATAGAGCAGCATTTAACCGAAAAAGGTAATCGTGTTTACTGGAGTCAAAACTTATATGGCTTTCCCCCGGGCTCAAAGTTCCATATGTGTGCAACTGCCATCAATAACGGTTCATTGCTTGGGGATGGAGCTTGTATGCATGGTGGTTAAAACCAGCATGCCTTTAGAAACATCTCAAAACAAAATCACCATGGAGCAAATTCCTAGATGAGCTTGGACGCTTTCCAGGAATTCTTCTAGAACTCCTAAACGGTCACAGAGTTATAATTGAGCTTACACAGCAAAAGTTCCTGCTTGCAAGAGGAACGCCGTTCTCAAAGCAAACTGGTCCACATAAAAGTAATTTCAGTAGATTCTAATATTTTGTTTCTGTTCATTTTTTTTTTTTAATCTAATGTCACAATTTAGTGAATAAGAGACTATCATGTTGTTTGCATTTATACAAAGCATCATGGATAAAGAAGTCAAAAAATTGGATTACGAGATTCAGTTTTTTTTATTTTTATTTACTTTTACTGGTACAGTACATGATAGAGATAGAACTTAATTCAAGACAACATCTTAGCTTGTACTTAAGGAAAGATTTAGAGCTATTTCTCCTATCATCACTGGGGAAATACCATACCCAACTATCCCTAGAACCCTTTATTACCACAAGCAATGTGCAATATTGTACAACAGGCAATCATCAATGATTCTATGTTCTGGGATAGGGCAACAGACGTTATATTCAAACATGGCAATTCCTTTGATGCCATTGTTACAAATCTATGCCATCTCTTCATTACTATTGCACCTTATAAAAATACTGATTATCAGATATTCAGGTATTGAACATAAGTATCCCAGTCTATTGCAAACTAAAAAAGTTTTCACTCAGTCACCAGAAACCAGTAATGGCCTACTGACAAATACAGTTATTTATGGTAGCTGCAATATCTGATTTGGTGTATTTTTGAAACATGTTTAGATGTTTCATGTTTAGATTCCCATGGCAACTTCCTGTCCTAGGGTGACAAAGTGTCTGAGTGTATGTTTATGCTGGAGGGGCTTTGTCATACTAGGATCCATACTCCAGCTGTAGACTACACGTGCCTACATATTTAGCTGCAGCTTCAATAGCATCCACTGGCCATGTGATTGATAGTGGTCAGAATCTCAAGATTTACTTCATAGTGTGCAGGATTCAATTGATAGTGTGTTATCTGTAGCGTTACCCCTGTAGGAGCCACTATAAGGTTGTCTTGGCTTCTTTTCCCAACCGTTGCCCTGCAGCCAGCCACACAGCAACTGTCACTCATCAGCTCAATAAACAGTCCAGGGGTGTTCTTTTTTGTGTTTTTTTTTTTTTGGCACTTTGGATAGGGTTAGGGGATTCAGTGGGATACTCCAAAAAGAACTGTACAAGATGAGGACACTAGACGTACACTAGACTTCGTTCTGTAGAATTGTAAGCAAAGTCCTTGTAAAAGCAGTCAGTGGACTTGGCTTTGTAGTAGTAGCTAGGCACAAAAGCTTCCTCTTTTGCGCAATTTGAGTCCCTTCACAAAGAACTATATGGACTGAGATCTTCAGGACACCAGCCCATGTCCCCTTTTTTTCCAAACTCACAGCTGACTCTCTAGCACCAAAGGGACAGCAGTAACCCACAGTCCCTAGGATCCCTTTCATTAGTCTGTACTCACAAATGTCCTTGGAAAGTCTCCTTGCTTGCCTTCTTCCAACATTCATGCAAAACTTTCTCCCAGTATCCATCTGGGCTCCCTGCCCAGGGATTGGCCAGGGCTGTATAAATACTTATGCGGCCCATTTGCCTTGCTCCACATCTATGTTCCAGAACAACCTGCAGTTCTCCAAAAAGCAGAGAACGCAATAAAACCTGCAGCAAGTTAAACACTGAACAGACCAGAATAATCAAACACTGCCCCACTGAATACAACAAACTGCAGTTCCACTGGATACAATGAGCCATAACTAAATTGACCTAATCCTAACACCTTACTAGAAGAGTGTTACTTAGCTAATTCTCTTATGTATATTATTTTCAAAGAAACCATATCAAAATCCTCTCTACTATTTTATATTTTGCTACTAAAAATAGTTATTTAAAATTTTAAAATATCCATTGATACTGAAAATAATCAAATGTACTGATATCTTCTTTCAGTAGAAGCTCCTCCTCCATCCCAACTACCCAGTGAAGTGAACATCAGAAAAAACTAAAACTTCTATCATACTTACCCCATAATCTTTCTTTCAGGTGCACATCCATTGCAGTATACATGTGGTCAGTATATTGCCATGTTGGCACCAGGAAAATATAAAATGCTACCATGCAGTATTTTCTAGCAAAACAGGTGCATTGGTTAATCGTGTGACCTTTGTGTATACTATTTAAGTGTTACTTATTTAGTTTTTTGTCAGCCATGACTAAGGACTACCTTCCGAAACGCATAGGATATTTTATGGCTTTGTATATGCATTTAATAAAGAAATACTATTTTGGATGTCATCCTGAGTGCTGACCATCCTTTTAGTTTATTTTGGTGTCAGCAGCCTCAAGGTCTGAGCACCAGGCGGAGCTTTCATGTTGGAAGGTTGCAGCGCCTATACACCTGTTTTCTGTGGATGTTTTCTGGGTGGGCGCTCGCTCCCTTGCAGATTCTAACTTCAAACATTTGCATATACTGATCATGTTGGCTCTGCACATCCATGATTCGAGTAATATGGATAAAAGCACGTACTCTGCCTCAGGACAAGTGCAATTGGTTAATCCATCCCTGAGTGGGACCATGAATGAGGATCACCAGGCAAAAATGTCACAAGTTTTCAACAGGGTTGTGAGTATGATCCCCTCTGATACTGCTTGCACTGGAGTTTAGGAAGTTACTTCATATCAGCAAGGATAAAACGAGGATTTGGTGGGACTTGACAGGTCAAAAACAGTATGTTCATGAGAAAATGATCCCTTGTGGCTTAAGGTTGAAAAATATACCATCTATTGTTTATTCAGATTCCTTTGTAAAGGAATGGAACAATATATTATCGGACTGCTCTTTGGAATTAATGAAATTAACCATAACATATGATGAGACTGCTTTGAAAACAGCAACATTGGAAATACAGAGTTGTAGAGCCTCTTTTGATGAATAAATATATTTACCTATATACAGTATGAAGATCTGAACAAAAAAAAAAATTAAAGATATGGAGGACAATGTGGAGAAGGAAATCATAAACACTAAATGATCCAAGTATTTGTGTGATGTAAAGGACTATCAAAGTGATTGTGTCTTTGAATGGGGTAGATAGGATCAGAATGCTACTTCCATTCCTCATTCATTTTTGAAAAAGAGGAGAAATTTTAAATATAGGAAAGCTGGAATAATAAAAGGAATATCAGCTTTAGCTCACCAAAAGTATCTGATGTACTGTCTGACCTATCAGACCAGGAATTATGTAGACCCCTTTCAGACTCTGAAGTTCAGCCAATACAGTTTTTTCCCATGAGGAGGATAGTAGCCAACCCCCCAAAAAACAAGACTCCTGGGGTTATTCCAAGGTAGCCAAAGAGGAAAAAAAGGGAAAAAAGAAAAAAAGAAACAACGGGGAGGCCAGAGGGTAAAGAAAAGAAAAGAAATATTCTATATGGCAAATAGTGCAGAAGAAATAAATAGTAACTCCCAAGTTTCAAATGTGGTTACTAGTTCAGGCTTCCCTTTGACGGACGCAGACATATCCTTATAGTCCCAGGGTCTATCCTTCCCCGCCCCACTTTTCATTTTAATTTATTTATTTTAATTTATTTTCCCCTCCATTGACTATACATCAGCAGATTGGTTAGAAATGCATTACTAAGAAAGAATTTTGCAGTAGTGTGGATGTTTTCGAATATAGTGATGGCGGAAGGGGGGGGGGGTTAGATGTCCCTTTTCAGAGTGATAACTATTTGTTCAGGGATATGCATGCAAAGTTTGTTTTGGAACAGAGTCTTCCCAAGGTGTGTTTGGTACTCCCAGCAGTGTTCTAAGGGGATAAATATTTTTACCCAATTCATACCAGATGCACTGCTGTGGAGGTATTTCAAGACATTATGGAAAATGAAGTGATTATTTTAAAGGATTCTTCTGATAAATATAACAAAGAGAATTTAACTAAGCAGGAACAAATTAATTATGAATCTAAAAAATAATAAAAATTTAGTACAACAGGAAGCTGATAAAGGGGGTGCAGTAGTCATACTTAATACCACACAATATTGTCAGGAAGCATTGAGACAATTGGCCAATACTGATGTATATCGCCCACTAAAACAAAACCCTACACGTTTGTTTAAATCAGCCCTAATGGATCTTAATGCGAAGGGTAGGTCAATAGGTGTTTTGAGTAATAAAACTGCAGAATTTTTGGTGGTGAGGGATCCAGTCTCTTTGGCGTTCCGTCACCTACCTAAGATTTACAAACCCTCTGTACCTATACATGAATGCCCCATTGTAGCAAGTATAGGTTCCCTCTTATAACCCCTTAGTGAATGGGTGGATTTACATTTGCAACCACTTGTAGGGAGGCTTCTGGGTTACATTACAACCATCACGACTGGCCTTAGCAGCCTGAAAATTGAAAGGAAGGGGTTACAAGAGTTAGCATGTTCTCCAGAGGTTATTAGAACTTTACAGAGTTCCAGAAAGGGGTCAACCAATGCCATATACTCCAGAATATAGAATAGGTTCACAGGCTTTGCAGCTGGACATCCGTTTGACGCTAGTGACTCAAATGTATCTCAATTCCTGTCTTTCCTGCAATCTGGATTGTATTGGGGCTCAGTCTAAGTTCGCTTAACCTCCCTGGCGGTATGATTATGTCAGGAATTTTGTACCAAAAGCAATACAATTTTTTACATGGAAATTTGGTGTTATGTATTATAGGCCTGCAATTCTTAGTGATTACTTACTTAAACCTGACCAAACAAGACTCTAGTAGACATCCCAGATATGATAAAGTTTGAAACACAAAATCATGAATTATAATCTAATAAATAATATAATTTCATTCAATAATGTAATACAAAATAATAAAATTTGTCAAATAAAGAAAATTCAATAAACATCCTGAGTGTGATACATTTTGAAACAAGGTACAGCACACAGTTTGAAGTCACAATCAGGACAATGGAACCTGCTTTCTTTTCTGACTTTCTTTCCATTGCCATCTCTCTTTGAACAGCAAACCACGCACATCCTGGTAGGTTCTGTCTTTTTTGCGGTTGGCTGTATGTAGTCCATAAAGTGACGACCAGTCAGGCGTTCTGGGTTGGCAACGTCAACAGCAAGTTGTCCAGGTCTGTTCACACCTACTGATGGCATCTGGTGGTTGACAAAAATCTTTGATCAAACATTGTATGGCTCAGAGCAGTGGGAAACAAAGTCTTACTTTGGAAGTTTGCAGTCAGGGTGTCCAAGCTGAGGTGTCCTCCCACACACCAATAGACAAACGGTCATCGAATAAAAGCAGCCGGCAACTCCATACCATCAAGCGTATTTATTTTCAAGCCTTCAGAGTGAGTACAATCAGCAGCAGACTAGTTTCGGCGATAAGCCTTTTTCACAGCACTCCAGAAGATACCTGAAATTCTTCTTATAATATTTTTTTTGCTGTTTGCACATAGCCGGATAAAATGTCATTGCCTGATCTGCTCTGTCGACACCTCCCATGGTGTTATTATAGTCTATCACGACTTGCGGCTTCAGCACATCTTTCCCACCTTTTGTGTGGACCATGGCAGTGGAGGTATTGTGCATAGTACTCCTGAGACACACTTCTTTCTTGTCTCACCATCGCATTACCATCATCTTACCCTTCTACCAGGCAACCATTTCTCCGGTTTTTAGTTTTTTCTTGGCAAACATAGATGGCATGTCACTTCGGTTAGGCCTAACGGTACCATACGCATCAGTCTTGTTTTGTAGCAAAACATCAAACAGTTCTGGAGACGTGTAGAATTTGTCCATGGTCACACAATATCCCTGGTTCAGCAATGGCTCCAGCAGTGTAAGGACAGATGATGTGGCCATCCCATGGCCGCTGTACCTGGGGTTGAACTTCGTGCCTTTACCATTGTAAATGACCAAATTCAAGATGTACCCAGTGGATGACTCGCAGAGCATGTAGGATTTGATGCCAAACCACGCTCTTTTGGATGCAATAAACTGTATCCAGCTTATGCATCCCTTGTGGGCCATCAAACTTTCATCCATGCTGACGTCCCTTTCTGGCACGTAGGTCCGCTGGAAATTGGTCACAATAATTTGGCATACCTCCCAGATTTTTTTTAGTTTGGGCGCAGGATTGCCAGGAGAAGGTAAGGGGCTCCGTTGATTACTCTGCAATGTTACGCCGAGCGTGACTCTGGGTTACCGCTCCTGGCAGAGAAAATCAACCCAGAGTCATGCGCAGCAATACCGTTAAGGTGGAAGTTTCAGCCATCTCGGCTTTTACCCAAATTAAAGTGGCAGATTTGCTGGTGGAGCACTTCATGAGAGTGATACTTAAGCCCCATATACACTATCAGATTATCTGCTGAGTTTTTCCTTCAGATTTACCAAAACCATGTAGTAGAAGGGCCTGCCTGATTGCATACACATTGAAACTCCTAAGGTTTGTCCTCATATTATATGGTTTTGGTAAATCTGAAGGAAAAACTCAGCACATAATCTGATAGTGTGTATGGGGCTTTAGACTACACCCTCCCAAGAGAAATAGGTTCCATCAATAGGACTTAGCAGTAGTTCTCAATTTTCTAGCAAACCCTCCTTGTGCTCCGACAGAACTGTTCATTATGGGATATCACTTTAAAAACGGCTTTCTGAATAGCCATAACTTCAGGGGGAAGGGTGTCGGAACTCCAAGAATTGGGGGCAGCCGAACCTTATTCCATTTTCTTCCCAGACAGGGTTATGCTGAGACCATTGGATCACTTTGTCCAAAAAGTGGCATGGATATTTCATCTCTCCAGTGAATGGGTGCTTCCAGCCTTCTCAGCGGAATCAGATGCTGATCTGCACGAGATAGGCATGCTAAAAGTCCTCAAACCCTGTTTCCAGGCTACTTCTACATTCAGATGTTTGGACAGACTTTTCATTACACCTACCGGAAAATTTAAAGGGAAAGAGGCCTCAGCCAGAACCATCTCGGCCCGGATAGTAAAAACTATTTACCGGGAATATTGAGCAGCCGGGAAGGATCCTCCGGAGGACATTAGCGCTCACTCAACCAGGGCCATGTCTTCTTCTTGTGCGGCATGGGCAGGAGTGTCTCTGGAGACAGTCTGCAAAGTGGCTAGCTGGTCATCACATCATACATTCTTAAAACACTACATGATGCATTCAGCAGCTCTTAATACAGTAGAGTTTGGGGGGAAAACTATCCAAGCTTATATATCTATTGTTAAATAAAGACTAAGTTTGCAGCATTAAATCCTCCCTCTCAAAAGCTCATTATTTATCATATGTATGCTGCCAGGTTGGCATCAGGAAAATTGAAAATTGTATCAAATACTTACCGTAATTTTCAATTTTTCATTTCCTCTGCCAAAAAACAACAGGAAGTAAGAGGAAATTTCTCCAAGGGTGAGATCAAATCTCCTCTTGGACAGTTGTCACCAAAACCGATGCCCTCATTAAAAGAATCTAGCTGATCTCCTGTTCCACTGATAAATGCAAAGATGTTAGATTTCCAATCACTTTCTGACCCGATCAACAGGGTAAATAGGGGTGGATCTCCCCATTGTATTGATAGATAACAATGATGTTTTAACATTTTATTATGCTATAAAAAACAAAAAGTGTTTTTTACTTTACAATAGATCTGCCTGAATAAAAATAAAAATGTTTTTAATCTGAATGCTTGTTGCAGGTCAGCAACTTGAAGCAGTAACATCAGTGGGCCAGCGTAACAGCGTAACACTGCTACTGGCTCTTTTGCAAATATCAACCCTCCCCAAACAGAATATTGGACTAAACCTGTAGGTAAGTTAGAGTGGAAGAGTGGGTTTGATAATAAAGTTTGTAGTGCCTCAACCCAGAGCAAGACCTCTGTGAATAGAGGGGATTGTCTTCCTGGAAAGTTAATTAGTAATCTAATCCAGGGCTGGGACACGGGGTGGACAGAGGGGGTGGCTGCCCTGGGCATTGTGATATCAAGTGAGGTGGGGCGGACACCATGAGGAGATTTCGGAGGTAGCAGGAGGTAAGAATTGTTCTAAGAGGGGAAATTGTTTTTATTTGGGGGGGGGGGTTGAGTTAGGAGGTAGATTTGTGCTGCGAGGGGGAGGGTGTGTACTCGGAGAGGAAATTTGAGGGATTTGAATGGTAGAGGATTTGTGCTATAAGGGGTGCTTTGGAGCAGAGGAACTACTTTAACCAGCACATATATCATTAACCAGAATAGGAGGTAGATTTGTGCTGCGAGGGGGAGGGTGTGTTTTTGGAGAGGAAATTTGAGGGATTTGAATGGTAGAGGATTTGTGCTATAAGGGGTGCTTTGGAGCAGAGGAACTACTTTAACCAGCACATATATCATTAACCAGAAGTATACAGATGCACGCCAGTATGGAAATAATGCAAGCATTTTATAGGAAAAGATTAAAGGGTAACTCCGCTTTTGTGGGGAAAAAATTAGCAAATAAAAATAAAATACAGCATATACAATTGTGACTCAAGTCATATTATAGTTGAATGTTATCAAAAATCACCTTTACTTTTCAATCTGCAGCTCTGTAATTGTCTGTAAAATGCAATCCAATATGGCTGCCTGGAGGTGTTCTGTATACAGAATGTGTACAGAACGCCCTCCAGAAACATAATTTTCCGTGTGATTGGCTCACTGATTTTCCCAAAATTCTACACCAGGGATATGCAATTAGTATCCTCCAGCTGTTGCAGAACTACAAGTCCCATGAGGCATAACAAGACTCTGACAGCCATAAGCATGACACCCAGAGGCAGAGGCATGATGAGACTTGTAGTTCTGCAACAGCTGGAGGTCCGCTAATTGCATATCCCTGTTCTACACTAAGATTCAAGTCAGATATCAGGCTTCCCCTGCAACAAAAATGTTATTTTTGGTGAGATACTCCCAATAGGAATCGCAGATCCAGCAGCTGGTTGATAATCATAAAACCACTCTTATTAGATTCACTTACCACATGGACACAGACTCAGCCCTTGTACACACGGTCGGACATTCCGACAATAAAATCTGTTGGATTTTGTCCGACGGATTTTGTCCGAAACTTGTGTGGCATACACACGGTCGGACAAAGTTGTCGGAAAATCCGATCATAAGTAACGTGATGACGTTATTTAATTATGACGGGACTACATTCAGGCTAGTAGCCAATAGCTTTGGTCTAGGAATTTGATCTAAGCATGCGTGGCACTTTGTCCGATTGGAATTCTCTACACACAATCGGACAAATTCCATTGGATCATGTTGTCAGAAAGTTTTTTTAGCCCAGCTCTAAAACTTTGTCCGTCTGATATTCCGATGGAAACAGTTCGATGGAGCCCACACACGGTCAGATTATCCGACAACATGGTCCGATCGGACATTTTCCATCGGAATGTCCGACCGTGTGTGCAAGGGCTAACACACAGCTATTTCTTCAGAATAACAAAAGGTAGATATCTGCAACAAAGGTTGTTAAAAACCTGGTAATGTACATCACCCAGAGAGCAATCTTTTTTTCTCAACAAAGGTAAAGTTACTCTGTAAGAACAGAGCATACATCTATTGTACAAACAGGTATTATCATAACATTTTCACATTTTATATTTTATTGATTTCTTCAGATAGTAGATAGTTAATTTAACTAGTAGATAGTTAAATAAAAATTTTTATGGAATCTGAGCTCACTGCTAATGGTAATCAACGATTCCACTACTGTTTCCCATTACTAGTCTAACCTTGCTATGTTACTTTACATGAGCTAGGCTCCCTGTCTCTTTTCCTAATTATCTGAGTAATACGCAGGCTCAAGTCCTGAGGGAACGCATGGGAACGGAGTTCCTGTACTTTTTCCACAACAGGAACTCAGTTCCCGTTATTAGCCGTGTCCTGCAAGACTTTGAGAATGCGAGCTGTGTTGCAGGTGCTATACCAGAAGCTGCCGACACAGCTCGCAATAGTAAGTGCCGCACACCTGACCATTCAGGCATTGCCAGCAGCTGGTCCCATGACAGCTTCCGCTTCGATCTACCTGTCAATCACAGCTAGCTGACGGGTAGATCAGGTCCCTGCTGCTAAGAGATTGTATTTAGTCAGACCTCTCGTGATGCGCTCCTCCCCGTCTGCCCCTCCTGATTTTCTGTCTCCTCATCCCCCCCCCCCCCCCCAGAGGAGGAGTACAGCTATTCTGCTCACAGGACATGCAGGGAGAGAGGTGAGCTGAGGGAGGAACATCAGTTTGGGGTGGTAAGCTGAGCACAATACCTGGCAAAGTTTAATGCCAGGAGGGAAGTTTATGTGGAAATATGTGAAGGGTTGGAATAGCAGCGAGTGTGTGTTGGAGCCCTGCAGAGTTTGCAGCCCCCCCAAGCAAACATACATCTCCTAAGCAGGAACACATCACTATCTCCCTAAGCATTCTGTCCAGATAATGTGCAGTTCATTTATGACCTTTCCGTTTAACCCTGTGTTATCCAAACTCTGTTCAATGAAAAGTGTAAACTCACCACATAAACACTCTATATACAAAATAACATTCCCTAATAAAGATCAGAACATGATGTTCACATTTGCATAGAAGCACAATTGAATGAATGCTGATTATTGAGAGAGTTACTGTATTTATGTTTATTGAGGATTGTTTTTTTTATGTACTAACAGTTAAGCTTCATAAACACAATACGAAAATTGGATGAAAAATACCACTTTTGAAGTGTTCGTGCGTATCATTTTTATTTATTTTTTGTTTTTTTTTGGATCTTGGATGGGAGTTCCCACACTTTTTTCCCCAGGACTTGACCCCTGGTGATATGTATCTATTTTAAATATTGATTCAGTGCCACCTTTAGGGCAGGGCAAAATGGACAAATGGCCCAAAGTAAGCTGTCTCATACTTGCCAACTATCCTGGTTTAAATTATCTTGTCCCTTTAAGTTTTAGTCTGGTGCTGTGTCCCAGTATCTCGGTGTGAAGTACTGCTATTAATGCTCCCCATCTCTGCCCTATTGCCTTGTACAGATGACTTACCTGCAGACCCTGTGTTTACATGTAATTAACCGGTATTGATATGTAAATATCATTAATAAATAACTGGCATTAATATGTAAATAGTGGTGGTGCAGCAGTGTTGATATGTAAATAGAGGTGGTATTCATATGTATATCATGCCACTCTAAGGTCATATCCACCATCACCTCTGCTGAATGCTGCCCAGTGGGAAGGGGCATGTTTGAAAGTCATGCCTGCGACTGTGCTCATTAAGGCTACCATCAGCCTGTTCTGCAAAGGTAAGCAAATTGGAGGGGGGGAGCAGAGGTACGCAGAGAAGGAATTACAGTTTGAGCAAGGATGGGACGTATAGAGGTAAGGAAGGTGGGTGCAAAGTTGAGCAGAGGAGGCAGGTAGAGTTAAAGGGGGGAGGGGTTGAAGTGGAGATGATGGGGGAGGTTTGGGTTGCAAAGGGGTGGATAAAGATGTAGGTCAGGTGTAGGGCAGCCTATTCATTCAAAGAGCTGCTTTATGTGCTAGAAATTCAGAAAAAGTCTTGAAGCCTTTTTCGAAATCACATAGGGGGTTATTTACTATAGGCAAATGCACTTTGCACTACAAGTGCACTGCAAGTGCACTTGGAAGTGCAGTCGCTGTAGATCCGAAGGTGACATGCAAGGAAAATAAAAAACAGCATTGTAGCTTACACATGATTGGATGATAAAATAAGAAGAGCTTCCCCACATTTCAGATCTACCCCTCAGATTTAAAGCGACTGCACTTCCAAGTGCACTTGTAGTGCAAAGTGGATTTGCCTTTCGTAAATAACCCCCCATGGTGTCACAGCACTGTCAATTTTGGTGCATGTGAAAATGTACATATCAGCAGATGTGTGAGGGTATCATTAACAATTAATTGCACTGCTGTGCATCTGCTAAAGGGCAGCATATTTGTAAATCCCTCCTTGCATTGGTGGTTACTGTGAATGCTCCTATTAAATTAGTGGTCAGTGTAAATCCCCATTACATTGATGGCCAGTGTAGAAACTCTTCTTTATATTGGTAGTTGGTGAAAAAATCCTAACTTGCATTTGTAGTCAGTTTTGAATCCCCCCTTACATTGGTGGTAAGTGCAGAATTAACACACTTTAGGCACTCATATATTTTGTAAAATCAATATCTAACGTGATATTAATTATACTATATCAAACAAACAGTGAAAGGAATAATAATATGGTGAAAATATCGAATAGTCCACAGTTAAAATTAAGAGATGATTCTTCAATCCTCAATAGTGACACCACACACGACACCCTCAGAAATGTGACAGGGTACACCAAGGAAATATCCTCCACCGATAAAATTACTGCCGCTTACTGGCCAGATCTCTTTTTTAAGGCGATCCAACATGCCTGTGGCTTATTCCCCAGCTTGGGTCTTTGTGCAGAGAAGAGTATGATATAGCTCAATGCACCTCTCCAATCAGCTAAATACTCCCGACTTGTTCAAGGTACCAAGATGTTGCCAAATTTTCAACCCTTCCTCACAGCCGTCCACAGCATAGCTGATAAGTGCTCATTGTACACATAGAAACAGAAAGGCTTCCATAGCGTAATTCAGTAAAACTATTTAATCAAAACAATTTGTAATAATCATGCACTTACAATATTGCCGTATGTATAAAAGCGGACTCTCTCTCTCTGATGTCAGCACGGCGCTCCTCCCTATGCCGTTTTGGCAAAAGATGACATCTTCCAGGGGCACCAAGGAAGTGCCCCTGGAACACGTCATCTTTTGACAAAATACGTTTATAGCATACTTATATTTTGTATGTTTCAGCACAGCTTTTTTCGTTATTTATTATTCATTGTGTGTATCTCACATTAAGTTGCAGCAGAAAGAGAAAAACTAATTTTTCCTATCAATTTGATTCACAATTAAGTATTTATTTTTAGTAATTTTGAGAGATCATTAGACAGCGCTGTATTACCACGATTTTATAAGTGCAGAATTGTCCTTACACTGGTGGTCAGAATAAATACCCCTTTACATTGGTGGTCAGTGTAAATCCCCCCTAATATTGGTGGTCAGTGTAGAAGTGTCACCTCACATTGGCGATCAGTAAACATCTCTTCAACAATAGTTGCAAGTGTAAATTCCCACTTACATGGAGGTCATTGTATATTCCCCCTTACACTGGTGGTTGGTGTAAATGCACCTATTACATTGGTGTCAGTGTAAAAATCCCTTTTTATATTGGTGGGTCACGTAAAATCCCCCATTACATGGTGGTCAGTGCAAATCCCCCCTCATATTGGTGGTAATTGTAAATTCTCCATTACATTGGTGGTCAGTGTAGAATCCCTCACTATATACTTGCCAAAGATTTCCAGCTTTGCTCTACATGATTCAGAATTTGCCACGGTGTACTGCCTCCTAACTAATCCTCTCCCCCCACCACTGCCATTTTGTCACATCAACCTCCAAGTATTGCCACTGATCACATCCACCCCTCCCCCAGCATTGCCACTGATTCCAGGAGTCCTAGGATCCTTAGTGAGCAGTAAATATGTGCAGTAACCTCTTGAAACCAATCAGTGAGTGGTAAGGATATGCAGTAACCTCTAGCAACCAATCAGTAAGCAGTAATAATGTACAGTAACCTCTATCAACCAATTAGTGAGTGGTAAGGATGTCCAGTAACCTCTACTAACCAATCAGTGAGAATTATTGATGTACAGTAATCACTAGCAACCAATCAACAAGCAGAAGTCATGTGCTGAAACCTCTAGAAAATAATCAGTGAGCGGTAATGATATTCTGTAACCTCTGGCAACCAATCACAATCGCTGCCTGATCTGGTTTAGTAAACTGATTTTGAGTCTAGCTGCTCTTTATTGTATGTCTAAGCCCTTGTACACACGGTTGGAGAATCCATCGGAATGTGTCCTATCGGACCGTGTCGTCGGATAATCCGACTGTGTGTGGTATGCATCGGACTGATTCCATCCGAATATCCGTCGGACCCAATTTTCCAACATGTTGGAAATATTTCCCGACCAACTGGTTCGATCGGACATACTCCGATCATGTGTAGCGAATTTTGATCGGACCAAGTGCCACGCATGCTCAGATCAAATTCCTACATCAAAGCTATTGGCTACTAGCCTGAATGTAGTCCCATCGTAACGAAATTACGTCATCACGTTCTGAAAGATCGGATTTTTCGACAACTTAGTCCGACCCTGTGTATGCAACAGTTTCGGACACAATCCGTCGGACTAAATCCGACGGACAAAATCCGACGGATTTGGTTGGCAGAATCTCCGACCGTGTGTAAAGGGGCTAAGTCAGAGCATGTGGAGAGCGAAATTGCATGGGGGGGAGGGGGGTTCAAAAAAATGTTTTCCAAGGGTCAAATCAATATTAAACACGGCCCTGTATTGATTTTTTTTTTAGCTACTTCAAGCTGGTTTAGTGACCAGTGTCACATACTGCAAGGAGTGGTCTATAGTGCCTCACAGCAGTAGTAATATTTTCATATTTTACTTCTTCAGAATGTAAGAGGAATAAGTTAAACATTACCAGAATCTTAGCTCAATGCTAAGGGTTATAAACAATTCCCTTACTGTTCCACATAACTAGTCTGACCCTTGCTATGTCACGTTACATGACATGGACTCCCTGGCTGCTTCCCCAATACTAATAGTAATATGTATCTACTTTAAATATTAATTTATTTCCACAGCTACATCCAGATGGCAGAACAGTTTGTCATATGGTAATTCATTTGAGATTTTTATGAAGATACTCTGTCAATCAGATGCAGTACTCCCGAGCGTCTTTTTGTGCATAGATAGTTCCCTTTGAATTTTCTTCTTTGAATTCCTTTTATTTGATTTCTATCCCCAAACATATTCATATCCTCAAATGAACTGCCCATGTTCCCTTCTAATCATGATAGGGCACACCCAGTATCTGCAGTTTTCTTGCAATCTAGTCTGCAGTAGCCTTTGACTGTTTCCACTGGCTGCTTTCAGATTTTATAGGAATGAGTGCTGACCAGATGCTTCTGCTCTTTTGATTTTTTTTTCTAATTTACATAGCAAAGAAGAAGATGTTTCCACTGGGTAACACATTTGGCAAGTTCACCAACTGTGCTTTTTTGTATTTTGTTAACAGTTCTTTGTTCAAATAACAGTATAGATGGAAGATCCATTAGAGTCACCAATACTTGCATTACAAGGAGATCCTGTGTGCTGGATTTTCAAGTCCCATCTTAGGGTGAAGTTACCAAGGTGGTTGCCTTAGTCCTCAGCTTTTGAAAGGCACCTTTCCACATGGGACTTTTTTGCAATTGTTTCTCTTGGTTTCTTGTTCAGCCTGTTCAGGTACCCAAACCCCAGATTTACATACAATTTTTGAAAACCTCTCTGCAACCCAGTTATCAACCAGACGCATTTCTAGCCATCAAGTGCACCCTTGGTGTAATACAGTTTTAATAATCAAAGATCAAAAAACATAAAATGTTCCACTCACAAAGGTAACAATAGAACAAGCGAGAGACCGGTGATGGTTCTGTGCATTGATGTTCTGCTGCTGGAGGAGCTATTAGTCTATGCTGCTGTGCCACGGCTCAGATGTCAGAAGGATGTCGGAGGACGCTGGGGGAATGAGCTGTCAAAGGCAGGGAACTCAAGCTGTCAACCTCAGATAAGAACAACCAATCAGGATGTATTTCTGAGGCAAGCCACACCTCTTTCCTTAGCCAATAGTTATTGGCTGAGGAAGGAGGGGTAGCTTGTCTCTGACACCGGAGCCGTGGGGCAGTGACATGGACTGACAGCTCCACAGGGGACAGGACATTGCTGCACAGAGCCTTTACTGATCTCACGCTTGATCTATTGTGTAAGCCAATCAACTTAACAAGTCAATCCACTTGTTGGTAAGATTTTTCCAGATTGAATGAACTGGATCACCGCATGGATCAGTTCACCATGGCGTTACAAATGCTCCTGAGTCGCACGGCTCGCCTGGAATCTCCCACTGTGGCCACCCCGGTACAACCTAAGTTGCAGGCCGACCCTGCTGCTATGCCAGTCTCTGTGCAGGCACCCACCTCGATTGTTACCTCTATAAGGGGTATGTCTGGTTCCACTCCACTTCCCCAGCGATATGGGGGTGATCCAGTCCAATGCAGAGGGTTTCTCAACCAGGTTGAGATATACTTTGAGATGCTGCACCAGGTGTTTCCCATGGACAGAAGCATAGTAGGTTTCGTGATATATTTGCTTTCTGAGAGAGCCTTGGCCTGGGTAAACCCTCTATGGGAGACGCAAAAACCTGTTGTCTTGAGCTACCCTGAGTTTGTGGCTTAGTTTAAAAGGGTATTTGATGTTCCTGCATGCTTCGCTACTCCTGCCAAGTACCTCATGTCCATTGAACAGAGTACGAGAACTGTTGCTGACTACACTATTGAATTCTGTACTCTGGCAGCAGAGGTTGCTTGGACCAACGAGGGCCTCATGGTTGCTTTTTCTCATGGTCTCTCAGATACCATCAAAGATGAGATAGCAGCCCAAGATATACCCACTGAGATGGAGAAGTTGATCACGTTTGTCATCCTCATTGACTCTGAACTCAAAGAAAGACTCTCTTTTAAGGAGCTCTTGCAGAAGCCTCCTGTACGTTTGTCTCCGGGCTTCCCTCACCTCCCATGCCTCCTGGTACCGAGTCGGTCAGCAAAGGTGAACCCATGCACTTGGGTTTCATGCGTCTCTCTGTGGATGAGAGAACCTTTAGGAGGAGGGAAGGATTGTGCCTTTATTGTGGCCAGGCAGGTCACTTTTTGAAGTCTTGTCCTACCCGTCCAGTGAATGCCTGAACCTTGAGTTCCTGTCACGGACAGACCTTAGGTGGCGTTATTTTCTCCCCTGTTATCAAAAGTGTCAGTTAAGAAATTTTATTTGAGAAGGGTGCTTACAATGAACAGGGTTTATTATTTGGGTAAAGCCTTCATCGGAAGTCCACCGAAAGTCCATCTGAAAGACCGTCGGACCTAGTCTGCCGGAAAGTCCGGTTGTGTGTACATGGCATTATTTGGAGTTTATCTTTAATTTGATAGTCTAGTAGATCCATCTAAATTTTCTAGTGCATCTAATGCCGCGTACACACGAACTGACTTTTCGATGGACTAGGTCCGACGGTCTTCCCTACAGACTTTCGGCAGAGGTCTGACGTTTTGAACGTTATGACGTAAATGGGACTAAACAAGGAAGTTCAATAGCCAGTACCCAATAGCTGCCCTTGTGTCATATTTGGTACGTCGGACTAGCACACAGACAGTTGTGCCGATTTTTAGTCCGTCGGACTTGACTCCGTCGGATAGATTTGAAACATGTTCTATTTCTAGGTCTGTCTGATTTTTTTAATAAAAAACGGTCAGACTAGCCCACACACGATCGGATTGTCCGACAGATTGATCCCGTTTGACCTAGTCTGCCGGGAAGTCCGGTCATGTGTATGCGGCATAAGGTCCATTTCACAAGGGTGGACCGATCAGGTCCATCAGTCTGTTTTTCAGGCAGACTGGCTTGGACCCTCCATTATGTTCTATGGAGAAAAAATCCGTTTACACCTGCCGACATCCAATCCGATCAGCTAAAAACAGATGGGAAGAGATTCCGTCTAGCACAGAGGTCTCAAACTGGTGGCCCTCCAGCTGTGGCGAAACTACAAGTCCCATGGGGCATTGCAAGGCTGACAGTTACAAGCATGACTCCCACAGGCAGAGGCATGATGGGACTTGTAGTTTTACAACAGCTGGAGGGCCACCAGTTTGAGACCCCTGGTCTAGCAGATCGGATCCGATGGCAGTCAGGTGTAAACAGACAGGTGGTCTGTTTATTTCTGACTACCCACAGAGGAGAGCAGGTTGTGTCTGCTCTGCATAAGCAGAGCAGACACGGACCAGCCATTTGCCTGCTGAGCGGGGATCAGTAGACAGATTCCCCGCTGAGGAGGCAGACTCCTTGTGGAGTCCGCCCCATGTGGAGAGGGCCTAACACTACCATCTCCACAGATTGACAATGCTGCTGTCCAAAAGTGTCTTCACGGCTCCCCTATCCAGAATGGAGACAACCTTTGACACAAAGGGGTTGACTTACTAAAACTGGAGAGTGCAAAATTTGGTGCAGCTCTGCATAGAAACCAATCAGCTTCCAGTTTTTTTTGGCCAAAGCTTAATTGAACAAGCTGAAGTTAGATGAGGATTGGCTACCATGGATTCTGCATTCTCCAGTTTTAGTAACTCAACCATTACTGGCCAGGTCACCAGGTGAAAATAAAGGAAAAAGCCTAAAAAAAAGAACAAGAATGCAGCCACCACAATTAAGGATGGGTAAGCTACAAAATATTATTTTTTTGTTAGTTTCATAACAGGGTCCACACTAAACAAAACCAATGCTGTACAAAGGATATGCTGTATTATTTACATTTTCAGCATACCGTATCTCAAAACTCTGTAGTTTTGCTGATCCATGACCAAGTGTTCTAAACACCAGCTCTTCCAGTGGTTTCTACGGCCAGCTTGTATGTCCTGTAGTGACAGGTGTCAGAAAAGTAAAGACACCCTGCAATTCTGTTCCAATTTATGGAGCTTTCCATCCTTAACCAAAGCAGTCTGCCACCAATGATTGTTATCAATTCATAGTTTTAAGTGACCAGATGATTACAATTGATGTTGAAATCAAACTGAAATTACTTTTAACGGGCCTTCCTTTCGTTTTGTAAAATTTCCATTGCAAGGGAGACAAGTTGCTGTAGTTGGAGGCTGGTGATACCTAACAATTGTACAGTGTGTGGCTAGTATTAGTGACTGTGTAGATGTGCAAACTGCTAGCAGGAAATATTAATAACCTATGTGTAGAAGTGAAGCTCTTACCTCTGGACAATGGTAATATCCGTGTAATAGCGCAGCATTTATTCTTTCATAAATATCCAAGTAACAATGGCAAAATCTGTGTGCCTTTTTACATTTAGATTTCTACAAGAAGTTAAAGCAGAGAGATAGAGTGGAAAGGAAAGGAAACAGCCATTTAGAAAGTTATTATCAATGCAAAAGAACAAAAAACATGTGGCTTATAAAAGGGAAAAGAACATGTGGCTTATAAAAAGGAAAAGAACACGTGGATTATAAAAAGGCAGACAGATAATAGCATAGAGTTTGGGGAAGTGAAGCGAATTTAGAGTTATTCCACAATCTGAAATTCTTTGATATGATTTATGTTCTGTAAAAAAACAGTATTTATCTGCATCCTGCATTGCATAGCGAAGAGGTATAGATCATGTCTATCAGTAAATGTATGCCAACACAAACTGGAACACCCCAGTCCTATATGTGAGGCCCAGCTGTCCTATTGTTTGTATCAAGAGTGCTGACTACAGCTATTGATTTTTTCTCACGGGCATCTTTACTGTTTGCAATAATGGGGCCTTATAAGCTTTGGCAGCTATCAAGAATGCAAATTTAACAAAAATGGTAAAGTTTACCAAGGTTGGGAAGGGGGGTAGGAAATGCCATATTAAATAATAATAAATGAATGTCCATAATTACCGAATAGGATGTTCAATAAGCTCATATACTATAAGTGTGATGGCCATATAACATACTGTATCCAGCAATCAGACAGACCACATTTTTTAGTAAATCACTCTCCATGGAGTTTTGAATTGCCTTTCCCTAATAGACACCACAATGCACTCTTGCTCAATCCTTAAGACTGCTGGAATGGCTGCCACACATCTAATCACAATCCATTGTCTATGGCAAGAACCAGAACCTCGTGTTGTTTTACAGCTTTGGAAGATGAGGTTATTTTTCCTGAACTCTAATATTTATTTTTTTAATACCATCGAAAAATAATTGATCCAGCTGGCTAGTGTATTGAAATTTGTGAAGTGGTCTGAAATATTCCTCTTCCATACATAAAATGTCCTAAGTGGTCACTACTATTTGATGAATGAGTTCCCTGTGGGGAGCTGAGATGTGGAGTTGTATCTCTCTGCAGGATAAAGTATGTCAGGTTTATCCTTTTTCATTAGAGGGTCTGAAATGATGATGTCCATACACAACACAATTCAGGATAACACTTTCTGAACTAGCAGTGGTCTGAATAAATGGCAGTTTGCCCAAAGTCAGATTTAGAGATATCCAAAAGCTCACAGGACAGGAAAGCTGGAGATTCATTGATGTACAGGGAGCAATTTCCTCTATGAATCCTTTACCATCTGTCATTTATAGAATAAATTCACGTTCACCGTCATTAAATATACGCTGCAAATTTTCCATTTAGGCTTTCATTTCTTTCTAAGAAAGAACTGAAGATAAAGATCATCTCATGAAAGTAAATTGTCAAATGCATTTTGTTGGATGTCAGTGTAAAATAGCGCAGAATAAATGTGTATGCTGCTGCACAATAAAAAAAATGAAAGGTCATGTTTAGTGTTTTTGTATGTTATCTATCTACTATGTTCTGGAGTACAAAAAAAGGTTATGCATTTTTTTTTCTATCAGATTAATTCTAAATGATGCATATAAATATTTATTATTAACCACTTTTAGATAGCATGTAGGCAGGTTGTCAACTGTATTGTATGTTTAGTTAGCACTTGGCTGGACGGGGTTAAAGTTTCTTGGTGCCTTCCCTAATCACGTTCGCAGGCTTTTTCTGGGATCCGGGCTCTCCTCTAATATGGTGCAAAAGGGAAGAGGTTTGAGTCCCAGGAGAGTGGACCACCTCAGGAGCGCAGACTCTTTGGGATATCAATGACTATGGACATCTCTACTCAAGTTCTTCCAATATTGGACTTCTCCCAAAAGTACATCACCATTTGCAGGTATGATGGGGCAGCCACAGTTAGGTGTAGTTAGGAGAAGGACATTTGTTCTTGTTGTACATGTTTTGTGGAATTCCCAATAAAAGTTGTTCAACTGCTTTGAGCCTGGTCTAAAGTTATTCAAGAGGAGCATGTTGGGTTCTTGTGTTCCTAAAGAATCTGGGTCTGTAAAATCCCTATGGGTATGTGTAACATTTGTACAAAAGGTTAACTCATAAGGCAAAGAATAGGAGGTAGTTGGCATAGGTAACCGAAAGGAAGAACAACTACAGCAACCAGTCATTTGGCATGGTACATGGTTGGGTGATAGATTTTCTGGTAGTGAGGGGGTCGGTGCTCTGACTCCATTTATAGCTGACTGTCTCCTCCAGTCACCGGGAACAGAATAGCATTATGGAGATACAGAGCCTGATCACTAGGTGTGGAAAGAGAACAGTTACCTTAGGATACACATGAGACTCATGCTATGTGTCCGACGGGGTTGCATTCCAGTACTGGGAGTGAGGCAACAGAGGTACGCTAGACTGGTGTAGTGGGCAATGGCTCTGCATGACCCTCTGAATAAAACATTAACACAAGTGTTTCGTTAATTGGGATGCAACATTTTAAGGAGAAACTCCATACATTAGTGCTGCAAACAAGTGCCTCATCTTTGAGTCGGGGATTGCCTTAATGTTTAATTCTTCACATGACCACAGCCTCCGCCTGGTCCCAGGCATTAGTGAGCACTCCTTCGGGCGAGGTGTTCCCCCACGTACGCGGATGACAGTTAGACCCTGCCCACAAGCAGGTAGGCAAAAACAGTAGCTTTCTGGAGGTTGATGCGAACAGACCCAAATAGCAGAAAAGATCCGTTTACACAAGCTTTAAAATTATGTAAGTGAGTAACACACTTTCTATCAAGCAGATATTTACTATCTAGCCTGGTCAGCTATACACAGGTATCCTATAGGCAAACAGGTAGCAGTGATCCTTTCCATTAGAAATGTTGGCATGCTCTGCAAACTAAGGGTTTTAGAAAAAAAACACCTTGTATTAAAATAAGAAAAATCATTACAGACTATATACAAGCAATAAAAAATATACAGTATAAAACATGGTCAGCTTGATTTTGTTGAGAAGATCAACCATGCCAAAGTTTTGGCTGGAGTTTCCCTAAAATAAATAAAGCCCAAATGACCAAAGAGCTGTTTTACATTCTCAAAGTACAAGGTGTAAATGTGATAAATCAATTCTCATATGTTAGTAAAACAGCTAAGATAAATCTAATGTATCAGATGTGCAAGTATATATATCTGTAGCGGCCATAACCCTTTGCAGGGCGGCCTTAACTTTCTGGGCTTACCGGTTACCTCCGCTTGGCTTGTTCTTCCACGTCTAGGGGGTTCCCAGGGTTGATACCCAACAACTTTGGACGCTGACACCAATAAAGTCCTTTTGAAAGGTTTTATTTTGCAGGGGTAACATCCAACAACACAGTCTCGTATGGGAACAGAGGGCAAGGGTGAAGAACTCAGGCACCTTGAACTGCAGACATAAAGTCTCTAGTACCACCCAGAGGGTAGCCACTCACAGCTGGGCGCTTCAAGGCTGAACAAATCTCTAGCCAGAGATTATGGCAGTCAGCACTTTTGATTCAGAACTTGTAAAATCTCAGACCTTGAACAAGTTGTAACTGAAAGTGAACAGGAACCTTTTTCCTCAGTACCTGGAACGTTCTCTGTCTCCTTGAGAGTACTGGAAAAAGCGTGGATTCGTCAATGTCCTTCCCAACTCAGTAACCAGGCACTTCTCAGGATGCCACTTGTTGGTCCTCCTCTGAAGAGTCTTCCCCGGTCACTTTCACAAGCTGTGGTGCCTCTCCAAGCCGAGAGCACACCCGGATGCCTTGAATCCTCCCTCAGTTACTGCCCCTTGGACCAACCGGTTCCGAGACTTGGGAACAGACGGATCCCTACCCCAGACCAGTCGGGTCTATCGGGGGTCACCAACAGAAGCATGTTGCGGAGCGTCGAACGCTCCGTGACTGGGACCCCTCGCGGGGCTGCCCGGTCCAGGAAATGGGAACAGACCGCTAGGGCCTCAGGAACGAACTACCCGTAACACGTGACCTCAACATCTTAAGTACCCCTCCCCAGACTCCTCAGCGGGGCCCGGCACACCCACTGATTGGTTCTGAGGAAGCTGATACCCAAAACGTCCAACCAGGCCTAGTTCTGACCTGTCATGTGCACCTCACCGTACACATGACCAGGCAGAACTCACACAGCCCAGCCAAACTGATGTCAAACTTAACCTACATAATTAACCCTCAGAAGACCATTACCATTCTGAGGCAAAAACTAAATTTACACATGAATGACACTTTGTGCAAAATGTCATCCACTACATATCTTTACTTTTGTGATGTAAACTGTAGACAAGCACAGGTAATGGTTTAACATGAACCTTTCAGTCACTTTAATCCTGCTTGACAGCAGTATTATATTTGTTAACTAAGAACATCTCTTTCATAGGACCCCCTGATGTGGTTTCACTATGATCAAATTCTGTCAAGTGAGATGTTCCCAAGAGGAATACGTCTAAAGGGATGCAGGCCCAGAAGATTTCCTCATTAGCTGACGGATAATTATGAAGCCACTCCCATTAGACTTGCTCAGAACAGAGATACAGAGGAACAAACAGTGAGTGAGGTAGGAATCTGCAACAAAGGTTGTTATAATCCTTGCAATGTACATAGATCACCCAGAGGGGAATGTTTTTTTCTCAAAAAAAGCGGAGTTAAGCTTTAACAACAATTGGAGAACTCTTGTTGGGTAAGAAAACAGCATGTTGTGCTGTCTAGGCAAAATTATTAAGCATTTTGTAGCTTCTTCTCTTATGCAAAACATTACCAATCTCACAAGGCCTGAATGCGAGAACTGAACCAAATCACTGAACCACCAATGTTATGAGGCTTGAATGGGGGGTCTGGACTACACCACTAAACCACCAATGGTATGAGGCTAGAGTGAGAAAACTGGGATAGAATTTAAAGAAGCCATAGAAAAGTGAATGGACAGGCTGCAAAAACCTTTTCCAATTGCTTTTTTGGTTCTTTCTAAGTCAAAAGCCTTATAAGTCCCAGCCAATGCTTCTTTAATGACCATGCCCCATGTTTCATCCTGCCCAGTGGGGCTTAGCCATAGAGGTAGGACCTGGCCACCTCATAGTTAAATAAGAAGAGGAAAATTACTTGTTTTGTCATGCATCCAAACAAAAAAAAAGGCAGAAAATTCATTAATAATCCATGACCCTCCCTGGAGATATTTCACCTCAATTCCTGTTACTCTGCCAGCAGAACAAGAAATGATGGGAAAGATATGGCAAAACATCATTAACAGTAATAGCCTGACAGAGGTTCTAACCTCTTCCTCTACAGTAGTGTAAATTTTATTTTTGTTGCAGACTGCTCCACTGGGGAGATTTTCCAGGACTTTTTCTCCTGATGGAAAGGGAGGGGAGATCTTCCAAATGGGGACACTGCAATAAAACCCTGATGAAATAATAGGCCTTCTCTATTATCTACAAAACTAAAAAAGATTTGCCTAGAGTTGAGCTTTAGCATTTTATGGATACCTTGAGGCAGTAAATGATGCACTAGGTACCAATAGGTGCCAGGTACTCCATTATTGCCTCATTGACATTTCCAGCTCTGTCTCCTTCCTCCCAACAACAAATTCTCCTCCTACACTGTCCAAATTGCAAAGTATATGGAAATCCAACACAGAAGGTATGACACATCCTACTGGCTGTAGCAGGTCAGCAAACACTTTACTGCACAGATCACAATGTAGGAACCATTAAAAAAATGTAGGAAACTGGCCAGTGATTAGACGGACAGGCATCTATCCAACACTGAAATATCAGTTTTGAATGAACTTTTAATACTGATTTCCTATGTTGTTCACTGCTTTGGGACAGACAGCATTTTGTCTTGTGGTCGCTTAGTATAGTAACCTGAGAAGAGTCACCACAGCAAATCAATAAATGTATTTTAGATATGCGTGCCAGCCAGGGGGGCTCCTATATGCCAGAGAAGTATGTGGTGTCTTATGGAGGACATATGCTTCTAGTTTTACAGCTTTTGGAAACTATGTTGATTTGATTACATGAAAGGTAACGGGGAAAGATGAAAAGTAATGGACACATTAATGCATTCTTGGGGGCTGCTCTCCCATTACAACCCCTGCACTTTTATGCTGTAGTTTTCAGGAAGGCATATCGTAGTGTGTATTAGCAGAATAGTTGAAATGCCTTATGGATGAGAAAAACTTTAGACATAAATAATATGATCCTTTCATTGCGTTATTTGTCATCACGCATATTTGTTACATCTGCTTTTACGAAAAGTTTATGCTCTTGCAAAAATTCTTTGAAGGCTCCTTACATCCATTATATATTATCTTATTAGAGAAGACATCCATGTAATATGAATATTCCAGTGTTAAGAAATACATTACTTTCCTGTATACAAGTTCAATTTCTATCACTTTCTATCAATTACACGCATTTTCAAGAATTATATTGAAATGTGTTGGAAAATTAATTCAGTAAAAATATTTTCGTTTTTTTTCTAAGGTATGTGCAGAATTTACTTGGGATCGTGAGGTGGTCTAGTCAGCCAAAGTGTGGCTGAGGTATATCTGCTAACAAATAACAGTTGGTCAGTCCATTAATCTCTCTACTGTTCATATGCTAGTCCAGCGAGAGTTGCACTGTGAGGCTGGTCATGAATTTGCTTAGAAAATGAACAGTCCATGAAAGGTGTGAAAATAGGTTTCGCCATTCTACCAGCAGACTAATAAATTGACCTTTACTATAAAGACTGTGTCACAAATTTATGGACTCAAATACATTATTTGAGGTGTAGTCATTCAGTCTAGTCAGTAGATGTCATTCTGAAATCAGTAAGGAGAAATAGGATTTTTATAACAGCTTACCTGTAAAATCCTTTTCTTGGAGTACATCACAGGACACAGAGCACCATAGTAATAACTATGTGGGTATACACCACCTATAGGTGAATGGACAATGGTACACTCAAAAAAAAAACAGGAAGTCCCCCTCCCATACAGGGAGTACCTCAGTTTTTGTAGCAAAGCAATATATACTTATGCCAATAAGAGGGACAGGATCGCTGTGTCCAGTGATGTACTCCATGAAAAGGATTTTAAAGGTAAGCTGTTATAAAAATCCTATTTTCTTTATTGTACATCATGGGACACAGAGCACCATAGTAATAGCCATGTGGGATGTCCCAAAGCAATGCCACCTATCAGACTGCTACGTACCTGACCGGCGAGTCCGCTTGGGCAGAGGGTGGTCTCCCTTACGTATCCGACTCACGGCCCCTGGTAGAGAAGACAGGTAGCACGGGAGTACAGAATGGTATGAGAGCCTGGTAATGAGGATCCTGATGCTGGAAGTAGGGGATCTTCAGACAGCAAGATGGTAGACAGGAACACAGGCAACGGGTGCTGAGCAGAGCAGGCAAGTCTGAGTTCAGGCCAGGTTCAGCAACAGGCGGGCAGCGAGGTACAAAGGAGTAGGCAGAAGCGGAGTTAATCAGGCCGAGGTCAAGTGCAGGCAGAAATCCAGGGAGTCTGAGAGGCAAGCTGAGTGGTCAGGAGATCAGAACACAGTTACGGATACAGGAGCAATGTCACGGTAAGCTGATGATCAGGCAACACAGAGCAAAGGGTGCTGCAGAACTAAATAGACCGGTTGACGCCAAACAGTGCGCACATACCTGCACATGCGCACACTGGCACACGCACCGGCGCCCATAGGAGCACACGGACAAGTGCCCACAGGAACACGCGCGCCATTGCATGCGCGCACCAGGGCCAGCCGGCACATGCACACCAGTGCCCACAGGAGCGCGCATACCCGCGCACGTGACAATGTCCAGCGACCAGCAAGTCAACCAGCCAGGTAACCTCTCTGACACCACCTGAGGGGAGGGAGACAAAAAGCAAAACAGCCGCTGCCAGGTGTGAGGACCTATACTGCTGCCCGCAGCACACTGTGCCTGAAGGCGCTGTCCTCCTGCCATCTCACATCCATTTGATAGAATCTTGTGAATGTATGTACTAACAATCAAGTAGCGGCCTTGCAAATCTGAGCCACAGAAGCTTGGTGATGCACTGCCCATGAAGCACTGAATGAATGAATGAATGAAATACTTGTATAGCGCACAATGCGAACTGAATCGCCTCTAGGCAGCACTGACTGCCCGGGTAGAGTGTGTGTTAATCTGAAAGAGAGGAACCTTTCTTTTCAGACCATAAGCCTAACTAATCACCTGACAAATACACACTTAGCAATAGTAGATTTCGATGCTGCCTGGTCCTTTCTAGGGACTTCTGGCAACACAAAAAAAACATCAGTTTTCCATATCTAAGCTGTCGCTTTCAGATAGGCCTTAACTGCTCTCACTACATCGAGAGAATGCAGTAACTCTTCTGCAGAACGAGGTTCTAGAAAAAAAAAGGAAGGTAGGGAAACATCCTAATTCAGATGAAAACCAGACACTACCTTTGGTAAAAAGGTTGGGCGAGGACGTAGCACCACCTTATCTTTATGAATGATTAAGTATGGCTCTTTACAGGAGAAAGCAGTCAACTCTGAAACTCTTCTTACGGAGGTTACCACAACTAGGAATACCAATTTCCTTGTCAAAAAGGAGAAAAGGAATATTACGTATAGGTTCAAAGGGTTGTTGGCCACACCATTAAATTTAGTGACTGTAAGCCTAAGGTAGGATGGAATACCTGTCCCTGCAACAGCGGATCCAGACAAAATGGAAGAGTCCGTGGCTCTCCTACTGCCATTCTCACGATCCCTACATACCAGGGTCTTCTGGGCCATGCCGGGATACTAAGATTACCAGCTTCCCTTCTTCCCTGATCCTGTGGAGAAGTCGTGGTATTAGCTGAACTGTAGGAATGCATAAATCAGTGAAAACGGATCCCATGGAGTCACTAACGCATCTATTCCGAATGCAAGTGGATCCTCTGTTCTCGCCACAAAGTTGTACAACTTCTTGTTGAACCTGGACGCCAAAAGATCTACGTCTGGCGTACCCCATCTTTGGCATATGGCCTAAACAGACATTGGGATGTAGAGACCATTCTCCCGGCAACTGTTGGCGGATCAAAAAATCTGCCTGTCCATTTTCCACTCCTGGAATGTAGACTGCAGATAGGTAAGGAAAATGTTTCTCTGCCCAAGACAGAATATGGTCCACCTCCCTTTGGGCTGCGTGGCTTTTGGTGCCTCCTTGGTGATTTATATAGGCTGCTGTGGCATTGTCGGATCGTATCCTGACAGGAGAATTCTGTAACCTGGGACTATCAGAGCCAGACGTACTGCCCGAATCTCTAGGTTATTGATGGGCAAGGTCTTCTCGGACTCTGACTTCGGACTTTCCTTGAACTGTGGTCTCATCTAGCACTGCTCCCCAGCCCCATAGGCTGGCGTCCGTTGTTACTACTCTCCAGGAAACTGGAATGAAGGATTTTCCTTTCTGTAAATTCCTGATTATCAACTACCAATTGAGCCTCTGGCTACTTTTGGAGCCAGATTCATTGGATAATCCAAGGCTTGGATCTGTTTGTTCCAAGCAGACAGAATACTGTGTTGCAACAGTCTTGAAAGAAACTGGGCATAGGAAACTGCTTCGAAGGAAGCTACCATCTTCCCTAGTAATCTCATGTAAAGGCGAATGGAAGGACCCTTCCTTGCCTTGGCCATTTGGACAACACCCTTTCCTGGGTTGTGTCTATGACCAGGTCCAAATACTTCAGCCTTCTTGCTGGTCGTAAGGATGATTTCTCTAGAATCCATCCAACGTAGATGTCCCAGACACCCCATGGTTTAACCGTGCTATTGACTGATCTACCAGTAGCAGGTCGTCTAGGTATACCATTACTGCTATACTTTGGCCCCTTAGTCTTGCCCCTCAGTTTAGCACTGGGGCTAGAACTTTTGTAAATACTCGGGGAGCGGTAGCTAACCTGAAGGGCAAGGCCACGAACTGAAAGTAGCGCTGCTCTACCGCAAACTGCAGAAAACTTCTGATGAGCGGGAAAAATTGGCACATGTAGATACGCATCTTTGATATCTATGAATGCTAGAATTTCTCCTCCCCATAGGGTGGATACAACTGACTGGATTGACTCCATTCAAAAGGAGCGGATGTTTAGGAAGTAATTCAGATCTTTGAGAACTAGAATGAGTCTGACATCTCCATTTGGTTTTCGTACCGTAAAGAGATTTGAATAAAACCCTATGTCCCTCTCTTCTGAGAGGACCTCTATTATTACTCCCTGAGACCTTAACCGGTTCAGTGCCAGAAATAAGGACCTTGGGAACATTTGATTTTAGAAAATGAGACGGTGTAAACTCTTGGAACTCTAGTTTGTAGTCCAGGGTTACCACAGAGAGAACCCATTTGTCTTGGATTTCTTTTTTGGGTTAGTTTCTGAACCCACCGAAGTCTTCCCCCCACTCGATCGCCCCTTCACAAGGAAGCTTTGGGACTCTATTTTGTGAACTTTTAACCCCAGTGCTTTTGATGGCCCTGTGTTTGGTTATGAGGCTTACTCTTTTCCCCTGACGGTTGAGGCTGTTGAGACTGCCTGGAGGCTGTTGCCCCAGGCATCAGGAGGGAAGCATGTTTAAAAGAAGGATGTTTATTCTTTTTCTTAGCCGGCAAAAGGGTACTCTTACCCCCGGAAATCTTTTTGATATATTTATCCAAATATTTCCCAAACAACCTTTCTCCATGAAAAGGAAACCCAGCCAAGAGCTTCTTGTATGGTAAGTTGGCTGAGCAGTTCTTTAGCCACAGAATCCTACGCATATGTATCAACATGAGTGCAAGGCGAGACACCCGATGGATAGAATCATTGATAGTGTCCACTGAAAAACATAAAGCCCTAGGTAGCTCAGCTAAACTTTGGGCCTCTTTAGTTTGAGCAGGAACTCTTTTAATGACCTGCTTGAATTTGTCCCTAAGGGATTGACATATGCCTATTTCTGCCACTGCAGGTTGTGCTACCGCACCAGCTACAGCAAATTAGGTTTTTAAGCAGAGATTCCAACTTCTTATCAGCTGGATTGCTAAACACTTGTACATTGTCCACTGGACAAGTTAAACTCCTGTTCAGAGAGGAGATAGCAGCATCTACTGCTGACCTCTTTGTAAACGTTTTCTCCATAGGATAAAGAAGAGAGAACTTCTTAGGAGGATAAAACTGCTTATATGAGTGGTCCCAGTCAGCATAAATCAGTAACAGGTGCATAGGGAAAGCATGTGAACCCTGTGAAAGTCTTAGTGAACCCAAGGAGGAGAAGGAAACCTCATCCACCTCTGCAGGGGGCAACTTATATCCAGAACGGACCAACTCCGTAAGGGATTGGATTAGCAATTTCTTAGATTGCGAAGTTGAGAAAGGTTTTTCAGATGCTGAACCCCCACAAGAGGAGTCATCTGAACTTCTTTCTGCCTGATCCCCCAAAGGTACCCCAATACCTCCTGCCCCTTCTGGTTCCAATACTGGAAGGTTAAGGGCAGAAGAGGGGGATCTGCCACGTTTTCTGCCCTTTGAGAAAACGGAGGAGATAACGTGTTATTTATTATTGGCCTTGGAGTTATTGCTTTGACCCAAGCCCAGTCGAGGAACAGGAGGAGGAGGATTTCTTGGACCAAAAATTGGTTGCTTTATTAATTGTGACCAATTATGTCATATGCCTTTGTTGCGAGAGCTCCAAGAAATAATCCAGATGATTTTTGGAATTATCTCCGGATGACGGACCCCTGCTTTCACCAACTCTTGGCATTGTTTACTCCCTATATTAAGAAGCAGGACACATGCATGAGGCTTTTAAATTTATTTATTTTTTTTGAATAATGATTTGTTTTGGTATATTTTCTATATTTTTGGATGCATAGAATGCACTTTTTGGTTAAGTACTATTGGCAGATAGCATGTCAAATTTTATTTGTTTTCTTTTTTTTAATGCACAATAAAAAAAAATGTGGAGAATAATACTTGGCAATGTGTTTTACTTCAAATGAGAGTTTGGGAGTATGCAATTACATTTAAAAAAATACAATGTAAAATTAACAAGGTACACCAACATAGTTGTATCTTAAAAACTACGGGATAATGGTGTTGTGGTAACTTAAAAATAACAAGCATAATAATATTATTCTTCATATCACTAGAAAAAAAATCCTTTGAAAATTTGTTTGCCATAACTCCATCAGTATCACCAGCAAAGCAGCTTCATTATTATCCCATTAAATAAATAAGAAGAGAATGTGCACTGCATTTCGAGAGTTCATAATTTGGCACGTCACAAATGTTAATTCACTATTACGAACGCTAGTTTACAAGACCGACCACTTCCAGCTCATCCTTGCTTCCGAGCGTTTGTACTTTAGACTTTTGTCTGACGGATTTGTGTACACACACTCGGAAAATCCGACAACAGACATTTGTCCACGGAAAATTTTCTTTCAATAGATTTTTATTGAGAATTCAAAGAAGTAATGCAAAACATTAACAATGCATATTAATAGAGACAGAAGCATAGTACCGAACATAAACATATTGTAGATATTGTGGAGAAAAAGACCTTGCATCGTGCTGAAGGACTGAAGTTCTAGTATGCTAGGTCTTATTCAAAGATAAACAAGAAAAAAAAGGAAAAATCTTTTTTATAACAACCTCTCTGTATCCGAGTAAGGGACAGGCTCCCCAGTCCCAGCACCCCTAAAGGGAGCGAACTGTGCTGGGGACTGGAGAACCCTACCCCCCAGGTGCAAAGAACACAGTGAACCATCAATATCTAATAAACACAACGGTGATCAGTGCTGTCCGTGGAAAATTTTAAAGCCTGCCATCCCACAATTGTCCGATGGAGCGTACAAACAGTCGGAGTTTCCATCAACAGCCTGTCATCACACAATTCCTGTCGGAATTCCCCTCGTCTGTACGAGGCTTAAGTGTGCAGTCCCATGTAACTCAAACACACAGCACAAAAATAATTTGGAGTGAAAAGGTCACACCTAAACAGCGGTTACCTTCAGAGGCTATGTGGCATGACACAGATCAATAAATTAATGTTAAATTAAATCATTGATCTGTGTCATGCCAAGTACCCTATGTAGGTAACCACTGTTTAGGTGTGACCTTTTCCCTCCTATTTATTTTGTGCCAGCCATAATGGCTGCCCCCTGCTAGATGAGAATTGCAAAGTGGTCCCCCTAAATATGGCTGCTGCACTTCTGCATTATTGAATATTCAGTTTAACCCTGTCTACACTGCAGAAGGATAATACAGCAGCAACAAAGGAAGTTCCGCGGCAGTTATCAGCTACAGGCCAGGTTACACAAGACATTCTGCTTTCTCCAATTAAAATTGTGGGGTTCTTTTTTGTCTCGGCATTTCAGTTCAACCCACAAATGTGTAAGTGATACATACATTGAAAATGTCAGTTCTTCAGAAACTCAAATTAAACATTTTCAAACTAAAAATAATTAGCTGTACCTAACTGCAGGAAAAACACATTTGGGACCTCTGCGCACAGGATTTCTATATGTATAAATTGTTTATACATTCCCAGATGACTTCTGAGCTTAGAAAAGCTAAACGCAGTACTTTCAATGTGAATGAGCACTTTGGGTCCTAAATACGAGTATCACTTAATACATCGGTCAGTCCCGTCCAGCCGTAGTATACTGTATATCAGCCTGCCATAGACTTTGACAAGCAGCAGAGGTGGACGCTGCACCTGAGCCTCCTGAGTGCACTAAAATGCCAGAATTGCACACACAACAGCTAAATACTCCTTGTGCAAGTGGCTTCAGGGCTCATTCACACTGGCACTCCTGAGTTAAGCTTTTATAAATGCTGGGAAAGTTATTTGGGTAGTATGAACAATAATTCCTCCCTGATTACTTTTTCAAGCCTTTAGATGTTCTTGCTTTTGGTGCTTTTACCTGTGTTTAACCATGTTAAGAATGTCTAGTCAGATCCTGGACACATAGGGGGAGATTTACTAAAACTGGAACACTCAGAATCTGGTGCAGCTGTGCATGGTAGCCAATCAGCTTCTAACTTCAGATTGTTCAATTAAACTTTGACAATAAAAGGCTGGTAATATACGGGGGTGGCAACAATGCACTCACAGCCACCCCCCCGGTCTGTCAGGTCATCTACACCCCCCGGTCGGTCATCTGCCCCGCAATTACCCCCTCTAGGTCTCGGATAGCGCTTCCTCTGTGAAGCAGGCGGCAGCTTCCCCTGCGTCTCCTCCTCCTCGGCATCACAACGGCTTTCTAGGCGGCCAATAGGATTCTCCTCTCGACCATTCAGATGACGGGTCTCAGGTGTGTATTGTCAAACAACCCCACCCTTTTTTGGAGCCAATTGGAGCTTCAGGCTCTAATCATGTGCTTCTAATTACAAAAAAAACATTGGAATCCATGCGTCCGGCACCCTGGGGGCCGGGCACATGGATTAGTGGGGCAGTATGGGGTGATTGCTTTCTATGCAGAGCTGCACCAAATTTAGCACACTCTAATTTTAGTAAATCCCCCACATGGCAATTCTTAAACACAGGAAAACACACAGGGTTATTTACTAAAGGCAAAAAGTTTGTTACTTTTGCAAGGGAATTTTCCCCAGAGCTTAGTGAATGTGGTAAAATTTCACTGTCCAAAAAATACCCAATCTAGTGTAGAATCTAAAAAACTATTTTTACTTGCTCATGATTGAGGTTCACACTGGTGCGGTATGCGCTCCAACTTTGAGAGCACAAGTCGCATGACAAGTCGCGCCCTATTTATTACAATGGAAGCGTCTTGAGTCACTCTAAATTAGAAAAAGGTTCCTGCACTACTTTTGGTGCGACTTTGGCACAACTTGCATTGACATCTGTTAAAGAAGTTTTATGCAAGTCGTGCTGAAGTCGTGCTGGGATGTCCGCTTTAAAGTCGTGCGACTTTGAAGTCGTGGCAGTGTGAACTGGGCCTGAATGTTGGAAGCTAGCAGAACTTCACCCCAATCACTATGCACTGGGGAAAGTTGCACAGTGAACAGTCTATTTGCCTTTAGTAAATCAACCCCATAGTGTGAATGGCACCACTGAAAAATCCTTACTTACATTAGGGCCTCATGCACGCTATAAGCTAAAAAAAATGTCATATAAACACTGAATGAAGTGTTTTTTTTCTGCTGGCAAATCGCTCCCAAAAATGCAAAAAAAATGTTTTTTTTCTGCTCCTAAAGCTGAAGTGTCAAAAAAGCTTCTAGACTAAAATAGTGTGCATGAACACATAGGATAACACTATTTGCTTCTAGAAGCAGAAAAAAAAAAATCTCAAAAGCTGCTACTAGGAGCGTTTTTTTTAAGCTAGTGTGCCTTATATTTGTTTAAAATTGTCCTGTAAACCTGGCTCCACTAATCTGACACCCCTTTTCCTGCTTCCCTCTCCCAGGGTGGCCTTCTCTGGACTCACTCCCCTAGGCCTAATGAACGCAAGGGAGGTGGAGTGGGATTCCTCCTATCCCCCCAATGCACCTTCCTGGTTATTCACTCCACTCCCTCTCTTTCCCTCTCATCATTTGAAGCTCACTGTATACGTCTATTCTCTCCAACTTCCCTAAGAATTGCTGTGATCTACCGCCCCCTGGACTTTCATTGATGAGTTTTCTGCCTAGCTACCCTACTTTCTCTCTTCGGAAATTCCCACAATCCTTCCCGGTGATTTCAACATCCCTGTTAATACAAACACTCCTGCTACTTCTAAACTTCTTAGTCTAACCTCTTAATTTGAGCTGAAGCAATAGGTACAGGCTTCTAATCACTTTGATGGCAACACCCTTGATCTTGTATTCTCCTACCTATGCGCTCCATGCAACTTCTCAAACAATCCTTTTCCTCTCTCTGATCACCATCTTATTAGTTTCTCTCTCTCACTGTCTTCCACCACCTTTACCTCCAATTGTCTAACCATCACCCGTAGAAGTTTTCGCAACTTCAACTGTTCTCTCCTCTATTCTGCTACTGACCACCTCTATGACAAAATCTCTCCCCTGTCCTGCCCCAACCAAGCCACTTCCATCTACAATAAATCCCTGTCCTCCATGCTGGACAAGCTCGCTCCCCTCACTACACACAGAATCAGGCAAAGTCAAAGACTTCAAACAATACAAATCTGCCCTCCAAAAATATTATTATTTCCTCCACACTGCCAAGCAGACCTATTTTACAACTCTTATTAACACCTTCTCATCCAGTCCCAGGAAACTTTTCTCTACCTTCAACTCTCTACTTCGTCCTCCACAGCCTCCACCCACTGACTCACTCACTGCCCAGGAGATTGCTAATCACTTCAAAAACAAGATTGATACAATCCATGATGAAATCTCCACTCTACAGGTATCTTCCCCAGTTAAGACTCCATATCAACAAATACAATTGACACTCCCCTTATTCAAATCTGCTATGACAGACAAAGTTGCTAAGCTTCTTTCTAACGCCCACCTTACCACCTGCTCCCTGGACCCTATTCCCTCTCAAACACTACGGTCTCCCTCTGAATCTATCTTACACTCTTTAATCCACATCTTAAATCTCTCCCTCACCTCTGGAATTTTCCCCAGTGCTCTAAAACATGCACTGGTCACCCCCATACTTAAAAAGCCGTCCTTGGACCCTACCAATCTTAACAACCTACACCCTCTCTCGTTGCTCTCCTTTGCCTCTAAACTCCTTAAAATCCTGGCTTACAACCAACTGAGTGACTACCTCATTAACCACTTGGGTACCGCGCTATTGCCGAATGACGGCATTAGCGCGGACCTAGATTTCCGGGACTACGTCTATTGACGTCGTCCCGGTTACGAGCGGCCTGCGCGCCCCCTGAGGGGCGCGCGTGGCGCGCTCTGTGATCGGCGAGTCCGTGAGACTCGCCTGATCACCGATCCGTGCAAGGGGTCGATCCCGACCCCTTATCACGTGATCAGCTGTCAGCCAATGACAGCTGATCATGTGATAGAACGGAGCCGGTAATCGGCTATTATTCCTCCTCGCGCTGACAGCGCGAGGAGAAAAAAAAAAGCCGATCACCGGTGGCCGTGATCGGGACATTAGTCCCGATCACGGCCAGCAATGCAAGGCACCACATGCCACCTGCCAGTGCCCACCTGCCTCCCGCAGTGCCATCCTGAAGGATAAATAAAAGTAAAAGTAAGTGCCCCCCGTCTGTGCCCATAGTGCCCACAGTGCCACCCACAATGCCACCCACAGTGCCACCCACAGTGCCACCCACAGTGCCACCCCACAGTGCCACCCACAGTGCCACCCACAGTGCCACCCAATCTGCCTCAAAGGTGCTGCACCCCAGTGCCGCCCATCAGTGCCCAGCAGTGCCGCCCATCAGTGCCCAGCAGTGCCGCCCATCAGTGCCCAGCAGTGCCACCTATCAGAGCCACCTATCAGTGCCACCTATCAGTGCCCATCAGTCCCATCTATCTGTGGTACCTATCAGTGCCCATCCGTGCCACCCATCCGTGCCACTTATCCGTGCCACCCATCCGTGCCATCTTATCTGTGCCCATCTTTGCCCATCAGTGCCGCCTTATCTGTGCCCATCGGTGCCGCCTTATCTGTGCCTATTAGTGCCGCCTTAACTATGCCTATCAGTGCCCACCAGTGCAGCCTATCAGTGCCCACCAATGCAGCCTATCAGTGCCCACCAATGCAGCCCATCAGTGCCCACCAATGCAGCCTATCAGTGCCGCCTTATCAGCGCACTTCAATGAAGGAGAAAAATGACCCGTTTGCAAAATTTTATAACAAACTATTAAAACATGATTTTTTTTTTTTTTTTTTTGCATCTTTTTTTGTTTGTTTAGCAAAAAATAAAACTCCGAGCTGTAACTAAATACCACCAAAAGAAAGCTCTATTTGTGGGAAAAAAATGATAAAAATTTCATTTGGGTACAGTGTTGTATGCCCGCGCAATTGTCATTCAAAGTGTATCAGCGCTGAAAGCTGAAAATTGGTCTGGGACTGAGGGGGGTTTAAGTGCCCAGTAAGCAAGTGGTTAAGAATAACCACCTTGATCCCCTTCAATCTGGATTTCGCCCTCAACACTCCATGGAAACTGCTCTTTTAAAACTTACAAATAACTTAATAACTGCAAAAACCAACGGACACTATTCTGTACTCCTACTTCTGGATCTTTCAGCTGCCTTTCCCCCCCCCCCCCCCTCCTCCTCAAAAAATTTTACTCCCTTGGTCTCCGTGGCTGTGCTCTTTGGTGGCTCTCATCCTACCTATCCCAATGTACCTTCAGTGTCACTTACAATTCTACTTCCTCCACTCTTCTTCCCTTCTCCACCAGGGTTCCCCAAGGTTTTGTTCTTGGACCTCTTTTATTTTCAATATACACCTCTGCCCTGGGTCAGCTGATAGCCTCTCATGGCTTTCAATATAATTTCTACCGTGACGACACACAGATCTCTCCACCCCTAAACTCTCTCAATCAGTCTCCTCACGTATCACTAACTTACGAACAGACATATCTGTATGGATGTCACAACACTTCCTCAAACTCAACTTGTCCAAAACCGAGCTTATAATATTTCCTCCCCCATTTGCCTCTTCCCCTGACTTCTCTGTCAAGAGCAATGGCACAACCATCCACCCATCCCCATATGTCAGGGTGCTAGGTGTTATCCTGGACTCTAAACTCTCCTTTTGGCCCCACATCCAATCACTTTCCAAAGCTTGCCGCCTTAACCTCCGCAACATCTCCAAACGACGTCCCTTTCTAACCAAGGAAACCACAAAGCTCCTTATTCACTCCCTGGTTATTTCTCACCTTGACTACTGCAACTCCCTCCTCATTGGCTTACCTTTAAATAGACTATCCCCCCTTCAGTCCATCATAAATGCTGCTGCCAGACTCATCCACCTTACAAACCTTACAAACCGTGTCTGCTACCCCTCTCTGCCAATCCCTCCATTGGCTGCCACTTGCCCTACGGATTAAATTCAAAATATTAACATTAAGTTACAAAGCCATCCACAACTCTGCACCCAGCTACACCATTAGACTAGTCTCAAAATAGCAACCTAATCGCCCATCTTCGTTTCTCCCAAGACCTCCTGCTCTCTAGCTCCCTTATCAACTCCTCCCATATCCAGCTCCAGGATGTCTCCCGAGCCTCGTCCATCCTCTGGAATTCACTACCCCAATCTGTCAAAATGTCTCCAAATGTATCCACTTTTAGACGATCCCTGAAAACTTTCCTCTTCAAAGAAGCATATCCTGCCTCCATCTAACAACTGCACTATTTTCTCCATTAGCTCATCCCCCACAGCTATTACCCTTTTGTATAACTTGACCCTCCCTCCTAGATTGTAGGCTCTAACGAACAGGGCCCTCTGATTCCCCCCTGTATTGAATTGTATTGTAATTGTACTGTCTGCCCTAATGTTGTAAAGTGCTGCGTAAACTGTCGGTGCTATATAAATCCTATATAATAATAATAATAATATAAATGCAGTTGGACAGTGCCATTGTGAATGTGGCCTAGAGTAGAGAAGAGAGGTTAGAACCTCTGCCAAGCTTATGTCATTTTGTGTGACCCCAGAGGGAAGATTTTGCCTGTCTTCTCTAAGTGACCAGTAGCATCAGGAAGTAAAGGGCAAATTTTTCTAAATAAAACACATGTGGAAAAAACCACTTATTCTTATAAGAATATGGAAATGTTAGAATTTCTGCCAAGCTTTATCATTGTTTTAAGGGTCAGTTCACTGAGCTATAATGCATGTGTTATATATTATAAGGACTTTTATTTTCAGGCATGCAACTGTGTGTTTTAGTTTTATTATGTCTCTCTTGCTGAAAATAAAGAACGTTAAATCAAATAATATTCATTATAGTTTAGTGAATTGGGTCTTGTATCCTCACTGGAGAGAGACTGTGGTTCTCTTTCCCAATCTGAGGAAAATAAAAACGTTATACGTTAGAAACATTATAGTTATGCTGCATACACGCGACCGGACTTTCCGGCAGAAAAGGGCAGACAGAATCATTCAGTCGGATATTCGGATTGCGTGTGGGCTTTATCTGACTTTTTTCTTAAAAAATTCAGATGGACCTAGATATAGAACATGTGACACAAGGAGGATTAAATGAATTACCTACAATGTTGAGTTGCAGTGACCATTTTGGGGAAAACTATTAACAATGACCAGCTTTGAAGTGTATTCAATCTTGGGGGTGGCCATTTTGGGTGAGGCAATATCTATGCAGGATTGTAGCTGCTGTGCATATTTATTTTATTTCATTTTTTTCCACATTGATCACTGGCTCATTCAGAAAAGGAAGAGGGCAGTAAATTACATATTTACTGGCTCCTTCCTCCGCTCTACATCCTGACACATCCCCGCAGCAGCCGGCTGGAGAGGAGAGAAGCCGGAAAAGCCGAGGGGGAACGAGGGGGGGTGAAGACACAGGGGGGCCAGAGGAGCCCACGGGGGCAGAAGGACACAGGGGCCGAAGGAGGACACAGGAGTGCCGGATAAAGACACAGGAGTGCACGAGGAGCAGAGGCAGCTCTTTAATTGGGCAAATTCTAATTAGGCAAACATCTAATTCCACAGCCTGTAACAATTCACTTAGCCCCAGCACAGTGTACAGCTGGCAGTACGTGCCTTCACACCATTCTACTGTGCGCTCCCGTGCTTCCTTCCCTGACATCGTGGACGGGCATGCTTCGTGCCCATGGGAAAAATTTGAGAAAAGAATGGAGGGGAGGAGGAGATGCGGATTAACTGAAACATGTAGAAGAGAAAGTGAATCGGATTGGAGGAGGGCAGGAGGAGGATCGATCACTGGCACAGCCCCAGCTTGGATGATGAGCATGCCTGATCTTTCTCGTTAAGGGATAAGGAGGGGTCTAATGCCATCAGAGAACAGTCCGTGACTTTGTTTTTGTTATTTATTTAGGGTTAATAACTTGGATACAGAGGGAGTTTATGGGATGCTTACTTGACTTCAGCAAAACTTCAGCAACAATTTCAGGGGCATCTTCCTATATACATTCTATATACAGTCTCCTTTACTTTCCTCCTGCACATACTTTCTTGCTCCAGCTGATTCACTGCAGAGCAATCTGACAGGCTCCCAGTCAGATTTTTGGCAATAGCTCCATACAGGCAGGAACTCGCAGCCCCTTGTTGTGTAGCAAGAGTGTAGTGAAACAGCTTGCACTTCTCCTCTGTGGCTACTGGTCCCAGCACCACCTCTTCAGGCACTTCTAGCCTGACCTGGCTGCAGCTGCTCCTTTCACTAGCCCTCCGGGCTAACTCTTACACCAGTCCTGCCGACTGACTCTACACCAACTCACCAGATTGACTCTCAGGAAATCTCCCAGGGAAGGATGAAGACTCAAGCCCCCCACTGTCCTCAGGGAGACTGTCCACATGTGGCAGTACCCCCCCCCCATGAGTCCCCAACACTGCACCTACTCAAGCTGTCCTCTCTTTCTCCCATGCCTCCAGGAAGGGCTTCCTCCCATGTTTTATGGCTGGATCCTTCCAGCACCTGAACCTCAGCCCAAGGCAGGACACCCCCCAGACTAGGAGGCACCCCTAAGGGCCACTGACAGCCTCCTCAGCACAGTATCTCAATCATGTACTTGACTGCACGCATGCCTCATGTCTATTTATAAGGTAAGCTCTGCCCCCTGCCAGCCCACTACTGGGGATTAGCTGAGGCCTCATAAATATTCAAGACAGCTCTGCCTAACCTCCACCCACTAATTCTAGAAGATTCTCAAACCTTCTAGACCAAGGGAAGGCACCAGAGGAGGATGAGTCATCCACCCCTGAACTTCACTGAACCCTGACTCAGATTCCATAGCTCAGGCTTAGCCCTGAGCTAAGCAAAAATGTACCTACTCTACTTCTAAAACACACTGCACTACTTCTAGCACACACTAAAGGATGCTAATCTATCAATTAAGCAGCTGAAATCCACATGAGTGAGAGGAGGAGAAGCGGCTGTCTGTTGCTTCATTAAAAGCTGAACAGGGAGATCAGTGCCTGTAACTGCCCCCACCACTGCACCGATCAGCTCCGACTGTAAATCAGGGACAAATCATCCATGGGTGCAGTGTTGGTCAGACCACAGTGGCCTCCCCCCCTCATGGCCCATGTGCAGTGAACACTTTGGACCCATGGATGATACGTCACTGGATAAAAGTGAAAACAGCTTTTTTTTATGTAAATGTGTTTTGTTGTTTGAATAGAGTTAAAGAAAATTTATAAAAATGAAAAAAATGCATTTTTTTTATTACAAAACAAATGGCAGTTTATTGTAATACACAGGGGAGGAAGTATTAAAACTGGAGTAGATAGGCTATAGAGCAGCTGTGCATAGTAACCAATCATCTTTTGGCTTCAGCTTGTTTAGTTATGCTTTGAAAATGAAAGTTAGAAGCTGATTGGTTGCTCCAGATTCTGTCTGTTCCAGTCTTAGCAAATCCCCCTCTTAATTTTTTAACAAACTAACTAAAGTAAAATTAAACTTCCTCATAAATACATTTTTGAAAATTGTCCCTGGGAGCTAAATGCCATAGTGTACTTGTATGCACAGTATATTGGCATATTATGGCAAACTTATCTGCCAATTGATCACCTCCAGCTCTGCGTTGTCAGCGCTCCCAGCTGCAGTGGGCACTTTTCCAGGTTTGAGCTCTTTAGCTTCTTGACTGGTCAGGCTGCGATGATATCAGTTCCAAGCAGACGCATGGGAGTCACATCACGGCTCAGAGCAGTGCTGTGACTATACACTGAGCTGCGCATGTGCGGTTCAGTGTACATAAATGCCGACAGGCAGGGAAAAGGGTTTATGACAGAAGAGAGCAGGGCTAATTCATTAATTGATTCATATGTAATAAGATAACAAGCCTGTCTGCTCTTACTCATTACATTTTTTTAAATGAATTTTCATATATTACATCAGTGATTCTCAACCAGGTTTCCATGGAACCCTAGGGTTCCTCCAGAGGTTGCTAGGGGTTCTTTCAGCATTGGACCATTTCTGCCTCTCGAATAAGTTCCCACTCACACCATTGATCTTTTTAGCTATCTGTAAGGAGGTAATTCTTCCCAATGACCACAAGAGTAAGGACCATTCTTCCCACTGACCATCACACTAATGTATCATGAGTTGTAGATTTCTAACTTTTAGCAGGGGTTCCCTGAGACCGGAGAACTATTTCAAGGGGTCCTCTGTGTTGAAAAGGTTGAGAAAGGCTGTATTACATAATCATAATGTGGAACTGGAACATGGAAATGTCCTAGAATCTTCAGTTCCAGTACTATAGTGAATCACAGAGATATTTGCTAATTCTGTTGCTGGAAACTGCATAATCCTATATTTAGGGTCAACCCTTAGGGGTTTTTAATGACAAGAAGTTCCACACACAGGGCAGAAAAAAAAAGGCTTTCTTAAATTAATTTCTACTTTTTTAGAATGAAGAAGTCATGCTTTTGTGTCAATCTTACACTTTATTTTCAGCATTCTCGCCTTACTGTGGAGATACCAGCCTACCTTGTGCTCCACATATATATATATATATATATAAAAAAAATATATATATACATATATATATATGTATATATGTATATATATATATATATATATATATATATATATATATATATATATATATATATATATATATATATATATATATATATATATATATATATATATATATATATGTGTGTGTGTGTGTCTATATATATATATATATATATATATATATATATATATATATATAGTGTCATTAATCACCTGAATGGATAAGCTTACTCATGACTATTCAACTTTACATATGCATACGTGAAGCTCAATGAACAAAGTGAAATACATTTACAGGAAGATACTGCCACTTAGTGTTGATTCAGTTAACTGTAGATAGGCTTAAATAGACTATTTCTGCATGGACTACCTTTCAATTATCATCATGTAACCTGACTTGATTTATGGCTGTTTTAATAAAATTCCTGCAGAGTGGGGAAACCCCATAAGTTACGATAATATCACTGTCCTAAAACAAATATAGAAATCAGACATAGAACCTACTGAGGGTCCTCTGAGTAACCTTCACCATAAGTTACCTCCTGTAGCGTAGAAAAGCTTGATTTTATTGCCTTCTAATATCTTATTTTGTAAAACATATCTAATTTTTCACCCTATATTGCACCCTTATAACTTGATAAATTGATGGCACATGGTAACTCCAAATTCAATATTGCAGACACCCCATAGACAACGGGGGCCAAAGTGTAGAAATATGTTGAAGTGAACATAGAAAGCAACAAGTTCATTTTTAACTTCCTCAAACATGAAATTTGAATAACACACAACATTTTATACTTTATACCTGTCTCTATCCAAAGCACTGAGTGTGATTTCTCTCTGCTGCCTCATTCTTCTGTTATCTGCATGAGTCACTTCTGGCAGCTTTTCCCACCTCCAAGAGCCAATTGGTGATGGTGGAGTAGAGCTTCAGCACGCAACCTGTGATTGACAGCCTCAGCTGTGCATGTTCCTGTGTATTGTGAGGAGGGGGTGTGTATCTTCCCTCCAATCAGGGCTCAGAGCTGAGCTCACAGAGCTCTGCAGTATGAGATTTCTCTTCACTACCCCCTACTTTTCAGAGATTCTTTGTAAAATGTGTGTTTTGGAAGTCTGTAGAGAAGAGATGGCTGCAGGTAAACAGGTACAACTTATGTAGCATTTCTTTAATCTCTGTGTATCACCTGAAACTAGTCACTTCGCTGGGTATATGTAAGGGTTTTAAATCACTTTAACTCCCCGCCTCTTTGTTTGGTTGCCGGGAACAGAAGAAGCCACACCAAGTCATGAAATGTGACAGCACTGGAGCTTGGTGATTGGGACAGCGCTTTCACATGGAGTGAGTCATGTATCAGATTTCTGGACAAAACAGCAATGCAATAACATGAGAACAGTAGAAATAAGATCTTTCTGGGGAAATTTTAAATACATGAAAATACAGAATACCTCCAATGTTGCCATTGTTTGCTTTTTGTCAGAGTTGAAAATAACTTTTTTTTGCGATTCTGCACTACGCCACTTTAACTGACAATTGCGCAGTCGTGCGGCGTGGCTCCCAAACAAAATTGACATCCTTTTTTCCCCACAAATAGAGCTTTCTTTTGGTGGTATTTGATCACCTCTGCGTTTTTTGTTTTTTTTTCGCGTTATAAACAAAAAAACAGCAACAATTTTAAAAAAACAATCTTTTTTACTTTTTGCTATAATAAATATCCCCAAAAAGATATAAAAAAAATGTTTTCCCTCAGTTTAGGCCGATACGTATTTTTCTACATATTTTTGGTTAAAAAAATCACAATAAGCGGTTATTGATTGGTTTGCGCAAATTTATAGCGTCTACATAATAGGGGATAGTTTTATGGCATTTTTATTAATTTTTTTTTATTAGTAATGGTGGTGATCTGCGATTTTTATCATGACTGCAACATTATGGCAGACACATCGGACACTTTTGGCGCTATTTTGGGACCATTCACATTCATACAGCAATCAGTGCGATTAAAAATGCATTGATTACTGTGTAAATGTGACTGACAGTGAAGGGGTTAACCACTAGGGGGCGCTGCAGGGGTTAAGTGTGTCCTAGGGAGTGATCCTAACTGTGGGGGGGGGGCTACGTGTGACACGACACTGATCACCGCTCCCGATCACAGGGAGATCTGATCAGTGACACTGTCACTAGGCAGAACGGGGAAATGCTTGTTTACATCAGCATTTCCCCATTCTTCCTCTCCGTGAGACGATCACAGGGATGTCCGTGGGACCCGCGATCACACTCACGGAGCTCGCAGCAGGGCGGCAAATTTAAAGGGACGTACCTGTATGCCCATTTGCCTGTCCGTGCCATCCTGCCGACGTAAATGTTTGTGCGGCGGTCGGCAATCGGGTAATAATAAAAATTACAAAATGGTTTGTGTGGCAGTTGTAAAGGTTAACCCCCCTGACGGTATTTCCGAGTCTGGCTCGGGTGGAATTTTTTTACCAAAAGCGGTAACCCCGAGCCAGACTCGGGACCGCATCGCTGGATCCAGGAGGACACTTACTTACCTTCTCCCTTGGATCCAGCGATGTCCCCCCGCTGTACGAGCGCTGCGACGCACGGGGACGGAGATCGGCGCCAAATTTAAAAAGTGAGACACTCACTATGCATACAGTATAATGTAATCTTACACATTACATTGCTGTATGTAATTATTTCACATCCCCTTTGTCCCTAGTGTTCTGTTCAGTGTCCTGCATGCAGTTTTATAATATAAGAACTGTTCTTTATGCCTGGAAACTGGAGATTGTCCATAGCAACCAAAACTGTCCCTTTACATCAAAAATTATTTTAGACCAGCTAGAAAACAGCGATAATAAATTGTAATCACTCGCAGAATTGAGGGATAGCGATTTGTGAGGAGATCCGTCATCAAATACTGAAAAGTAATGACAGTGACAATTCTGCAACTGAGCAAATTTCAGTGTTTTTGATTTGATTACATTATTGAATAATTTTTATTATTGTTATATTATTATTTGGTACAATTATTTATAATTATTTATTATATTATAATTTATGATTTAATTTTTCAAACTTTATCATACCCAGGATGTCTGCTAGACTCTGGTTTGGACAGATTTAAGTGAGTTATTGCTAAGAATTACAGGACTACAATATAAAACGCCAAATTTTCATGCAAAATCATTTTACCGCTTTTAGCACCTAAAATCCGAAATAATCGTACCGCCAGGGAGGTTCATTTATTTTTGGGGAAAGTGGCATTTTCTGTTAACTATACAGACTAACAACTTTTATACATATATTTGTATACTCTGTATGTACTGCTGGGTAATAGCAACGCATTACATCAAGACATGGTTAAACCTCTGCAGCTTTGAGTACTCTTAAAAGAGGAGGCCAGTGCGCCTACATTCAGTGCACCCTCCCCCCCCAGCCAGAAAAAAGGGGCATTTACATGACCTCTACATCAAACTATAACTCGTTGTATGCATTTTGCCCAATAAAGCAGATATTTAGCAGATATTTTATTATGGCAAGTTTGTTTAATGCACAAAAAAAAAACACGTTATCCATTTATACAAGAAATCTTTTACTGCTTTTATTCTTTAGAGCACAATCGAAGTTCAAAATCACTATTCACCCAACCTAAAATTACCTTTTATTAAACAATTTAAGGCCTGGATAATCACAATGTTGATAACAAGGACATGTAAGTGCATATGTTTTGCCTCTGGTATCTTATATCACCCTTGAAATTCATATTGCTGATTTGGAGGTCAGAGACGGTTTATAAAATTCAAATTTTGTCTATATAAAAATAATAGCTTATAAAAAACGACCTATGTCGACGATCTGTCTATGAGACATCTGTGTATCATTTTGCTGGGATTTATTTATAATTTATCAAAATGAAAGTAATAAATCTCTACTTTGTTCAACAGTGAAGAAAAATAATCACATATGGGAAATATTAGTGTCTCTTGCAGCATGATGTGCAGCTCTGATATGGCAGTCTTTTCAATCTGCATTCTGTTCAGTTATATCACATAACAAGACTGCTGAGTGACAGGACAGTTATCCTGACTACCATGTGTATGCAAATTACATCTGACACATAATTAAACCATTGTTCCTATCACTTGACTTTTATCCTTCACTTTGTAAATTAAACTAATATGATCTCAAGAGACAGTTAATATGTAAGCTTTATTTGGGTTAAATAGAAGCAAGTGTAATTGTTATATTTTATCAAGCTTGCTGAAATTGAATTAAAACATTATTCCCAAGATGGTAATCATTAGGATCTGGTTGATTTGATGATATAATTCCCTAATAAAGAAGATATTATACAGTGGTGTAGTGCCATCCCCTCCCCAGCAAAGCAGTGTTCTTGCTGGGTAGGGGATGGCAAAATCCTCAAGTCACTTAAAGTTATACTAGACTAAAAACTTGAGTCTAAAATATATCGGACTCCATGTAAATATTTGGATACTTAAGTTCATCATCTATCAAGAACTAGCCTGCCCCTTCAACAGTGGTGTAGGGACTGGGGTCACATCTGCAACAAAGCAGTGTTTGTGGTGGGAAGGGGTGGCAAAATTCCCAAAATCCCCAAGTCACTTAAAGTTATAATAGATTTAAAACTTAAGCTTATAATATAACTGACTCCATTTAAACATTCAGATACATTTGGATACTTGAGTTTGTCATCTGTCAAGATCTAACCTGCCACCTTCTATCCCTCCTTTTATTTGGGTCAACCTTCAAGGTAGGCAGCCTTTATAAAGCTGTCTACACACTAGTAGAAATTATTTAGAAATTTTTAATTTTAAGAGCATTCATTCAATTTTCTAATCATTAGTGGGGTCAAATCCACATTCGTTTTTAACTGTAGTGATGAGAAAAGTTGGAGAGACAGGAGGGAAAATGTCCTCAAATTAACAAGTTTGTAACAGTGAATGCGGTTTTTGTTTGGTAAAGTTCATGTGTTCCAGAATCGAATGGTTAAAGCTAACAAAAGTTTGAAGTCCTTCAGCTCATCAAGCCATCAAGTGTTCTAAGAATTTTTGCAAAAATTTTCATACAAATGTTCGTACTTCATTCAAAAGTTTATTGGAGTATGGTAATCTTTATTGTCATAATCTTTACTTGGTGTAGATGAGAAGGTGTTTTATTTTCGTCACAATCATTACACACTGAATGCTAAGGTGGGAAGTGGTCAAGTTTTTTATATATTGCACCAAGGTGCTTAACAAGGCCTTTGCTACATTCTACCTGCATAGAGCATTGATCTATCCTGAGAATTTCATTTCTGGTGTGGGTTTGTAGTTTCTACTCATTTGAGCTATGTCCTGGTTTGGGTTCAAAGCTTTTTGCTCAGCATTAAGTGGCTTCTTGGGTCTGGTGCCCAGCTAAACTGTAGAGCGATTACATCACTTGGGGACGTTGAGCTGTTGCATTGATGTCACATGAAATCCTTATATCTAATACAGTGCCAAGGGGTGATCCTGTGTAGGAGACCAACCAGACCTGGAGAAGGGCCTTGCCTGGGCTAAAGCCACAAGCGCATATGATCCCTTGATCCCTTGGTGGAGGCACTGATGTTTTAATGATCACTATGGTAGTGGAAGGTGCAGATTGACATCAGGATTTAAACATATCACATCACTTGTGGACTGTTTTCAAATATTTGAATCATTCTCATTTATATAATATAAATTGATTAGCACAACCTATATGTTTTTTATGTTTTTTCCTTGTGCATATGTCCCACAGGAGGCTTGTTGATTATATTTTTTTATGTTAGGTTATTCTTTAGTGTGTTTTTTTTTACATGTTTTTAATCTATCGATTGCAGAATATTGCATGCATGTTTGCCATCAGCAGCATTGGTAATTTAAAGCAATAGAAGAGAGATTTGATTAAATATGGTAATCTGTGATCAATTATAAATCCTAAAAAAAACATTAGGTTAAGAATTTAAATTTAACATAATTTATTAAATTTAAATGTATTTAAAACTGCAACACGTTTAGATGACATTGAAAATGACTGGCATCTGAACATGTGTTTTGCGATTGCAGTGCAATTTGAGATCGCAGGCAGAATCACAGCAATTCTCACAAGATCCCAAGACACCAAATGTGAACGCAACCTTAATCTTGTTTGTGAAATCATTATGCTTGGTGGAATAATGCAGTTCAAGATTTGTTTTTATCAGAACAACCTCAGTATTTCTATGAAAACAAACACACTTCCTTGTTGTTAACAATTGTCTTTCAAGGTGAATAGAACAATTCACACTCCCATCTAAAATTACAGGCTGTGCTTTTTTAGGTGTGCTTTTTGAAAGACCATTAGAAACCTATAATTACTGCTGAGTGCTATGAATAGTTCAAAAAATAGTTATAGCAGGATGGGGCTTTTCTCTGACATGAACATAGATACCATCAGTTGTTGCTAGGAGGTCAAACAAATGTGTGCTTTAGAGGCATCAGCAGCAATTCTAATTTAACATACATGCAATTATTTTAAGGGATACTGTACTGGAAGAAACATAGGTCCGTCACTGCTGACTGCCTCCTAAAATGTTGGTTGCTTGGCTGTCTCCGGCTTCTATTCTTTCTGAGCCACTCACCTGGAGCAAACATATTGTTCAGTAGAGTGAAAGTGAAGTCAAAGGTCCTGATCTGCATATTTGTTCCTAGCTAGTGATCCAGAAAATATAAAAACTATCAGATCAGCATAACATGATTTGTTATATCTGTTTGATAAGTGCAAAATACTATTATTATTATTATTATTATTAATAATAATAATAATAACCTTTTCAAAAATCATGTAATCTGATAATCTTCTGCACTTTCTGCCTTTGCTGACTATCGTCAGAAGAATAGTTTCCAGACTATTACACTCTAGTGATGAACATAACTGGGTTCGGTTCAGGACAGTTTCAGCAAACATTACTAAAGTTTGAACGTTGAATCAAAACCCCCCGTGCCGGTTCACACAGGGGCAACCCGACTTACAGCACGACTTTGCAAGGCCATTTGGAGGTGACTTAAGCGCGACTTTGAGCAACTTACAACGTGACTTTAAGTCGCCTCCAGGACAGGCGACTTTGCCTGTGGCCTATCAGAGCTAATCAGCTCTTGTGACATAATTGTTGCTCCTGTTCTCTTCCTGGGTAAATTATTTTCTTTTTCCTGTAAAGTCGCTTCACTATAAATGAGGATCCAACTTGGAGGCGACTTCCATTTAAATCTATGGGTACAAGTCGCCTAGAAGTAGTACAGGAACCTTTTCTGAAGTCGGAGCAACTTCAGTAGTGTACTATAAGACAGCTCTGATTAACTATAATGGAATCTTTTATGTACAACGACTTGGGGCGACTTGAGATCTGACAAGTCGAATCCAAGTCGCTGTAGTGTGAACCGGTACTTAAAGTCAATAGAAGCTGAATGTTAAAAAAAAAATAGTTCTGGCCATTTTCTGGACTAAATAAATGGCATGGGGGGCTGAGCCCCCTTGCTCTGGGGCATATGTACCAAGGCAAAACAAAATGTGAAAAAATGCATTTGGCAGGGAGCAGTGATTTTAGCAATGCTTAAAGTGAAAAATTAACAATGCAAAACTTAATTAAATAACATGCCTGGGGGAAACCCTGATGCTACCTCTTAAGTAACTCACCTGTATGATGTACACAACCTAATAATAGGTATGTTTAAATTACAAGAAAAATACTGCTCCAAGCTGTTTCATTCTGTTTTCACACAAATGGCTGAGGATTCCATTCATCCATACCAAACACTTATCCTAGATGAGGGTCTAGTATAGATGTTAATGTAATATTCCCTAGGCAAAAAGAAAAAAAATGTTGTAATGCTCCCTCTCCTATGGGTATGCTGTGAGTTTGGAGGGAGAGCCCCACACATAAATCAGCATAAGAAAGTGAGGCAGGCCAGTAAAAGGAACACATGAGTGTGAAGCCCCCTTTCCTCCTCAACCATACCGGACCACATGCCTTCAACAGGGTGGGTATCTTGCAAAGCACCTTGCCCACATGTTGATGAGGACAGTTGCCTCTTCCCTACAACCATAGCCCCATGGTTGTAGAGGTCTGTGGGGGGAGGGGGGGCTTTTTGGAATATGGAAGCTCCCTTTGGCAATAAGGGTGAATCCTGATTTGCACGAGCTCCGCACGAGCTCCGTAAGTGTGATTGCGGGTCCCGCAGGCTCGATGTCCGCGGGGATATCCGCGATCGTCTCACAGAGAGGAAGAATGGGGAAATGCTGATGTAAACAAGCATTTCCCTGTTCTGCCTAGTGACACTGACACTGATCACAGCTCTCTGTAATCGGGAGCGGTGATCTGTGGTGTGTCGCACGTAGCCCCCCCCCCCCACAGTTAGAATCACTCCCTAGGACACATTTAACCCCTGCCGCGCCCCCTCCTGGTAAACGCGTTCACTGCCAGTCACATTTACACAGTAATCAATGCATTTTTAATCGCACTGATCGCTGTATAAATGTGAATGGTTTCAAAATAGCGCCAAAAGTGTCCGATCTGTCCGCCATAATGTCGCAGTCATGATAAAAATCGCAGATCGCCCCCTTTACTATCCCCTATTTTGTTGACACTCTAACTTTTGCGCAAACCAATCAATAAACGCTTATTGAGATTTTTATTTTACCAAAAATATATAGAAGAATATGTATCGGCCTAAACTAAGGAAAAAACATTTTTTTTATATATTTTGGGGGAAATTTATTATAGCAAAAAGTAAAAAATAATGTGTTTCTTTTTTCAAAATTGTCGCTTTTTTTTGTTTAGAGCGCAAAAAATAAAAACTGCAGAGGTGATCAAATACCACCAAAAGAGAGCTCTATTTGTGGGGAAAAAAGGAAGTCAATTTTGTTTGGGAGCAATGTTGCACGACCACACAATTTTCAGTTAAAGCGACACAGTGCTGAATCACAACGCTCTGGTATTTGGCTAGCCAAATGATCCAGGCTTAAGTGGTTATAGATACAGTATGGTTGAACGTGTCCCTGATTTGCCGTTAGCTGCTGCCAAGCCAGGCACTCCCATCTCCTTCATGCTCAGAGATGTATTAGGGTACACACATATCTGTATGGGGGGGGGGGGGGGACTCCATCATCTTAGCTGCTAGCATTCTCCAGGCCTGGGGTTCACCTCCGATAATAAGGCCTGGTTCACACCTATGCATTTTTAGTGCTTTTTGCATTTTGCAGATTTGCACTGCTGTCCATTTAACATGGTTTCCCATGGAACACATTGGGGGTTATTTACTAAAGGAAAATCCACTTTGCACTGAAAGTGCACTTGAAAGTGCACTGAAAGTGCATTGGAAGTAAAGTCACTGTAGATCCGAGGGGGACATGCAAGGAAAATAAAAAACAACATTTTAGCTTGCACATGATTGGATGATAAAATCAGCAGAGCTTCCACTCATTTCAGATCTACCGCTTAGATTTAGAGTTACTGCACTTCCAAGTGCACTTTCAATGCAAAGTGGATTTTCCTTTTGTAAATAACCCCCAATGTGTAGTGCAAATCTGCAAAAAGCACTTAAAATGCATAGGTGTGAACCAGGCCTTAACCTCCCTGGCGGTAATCCCGAGTCTGGCTCGGGTTAGGATTTTACTATCATAAGCGGTAACCCCCGAGCCAGACTCGGGATCGCATCGCTGGACACAGGGAGAAGTTACTTACCTTGTCCCCTGGATCCAGCGATGTCCTCCGCGCTGTGTGATCGAGCTGTACTCCGCTCGATTCACACAGTGTCCGAATGCCGCCGAGCTCCGTTCCCTGCAACGTTACGGAGCAAAGGGGAGCGGAGATCGGCGCCAAATTCAAAAAAGTTAAAATACACAAAACACACACAGTACTGTAATCTTACAGATTACAGTACTGTATAAAAAATTACACACCCCCTTTGTCCCTAGTGGTCTGTCCAGTGCCCTGCATGCACTTTTATATTATAAATACAGTTTTCTTCTGCCTGGAATTTGGAGATTGTCCATAGCAACCAAAAAGTGTCCCTTTATGTCAAAAAAGTGATTTTAGACCAACTAGAAAACAGCGATAATAAATTATAATCACTTGTAGAATTGAGCGATAGCGATTTGTGGGAAAATTCGTCATCAAACACTAAATCTAATGACAGCGACAATTCTGCAAATTAGCAAATTTCAGTGTTTTTGGATTTGATTACAATATTGAATAATTTTTATTATTATTTATTATATTATAAACTTTACCATACCCGGGATGTCTGCTAGACTCTGGTTTGAACAGATTTAAGAAAGTTATTCCTAAGAATTGCAGGACTACAATATAAAACGCCAAATTTCCATGCAAAATAATTGTACCGCTTTCAGCACCTAAAACCAGAACTAATCATACCGCCAGGGAGGTTAAGGAATGTCCACACGGAAGTGGGTGCAGATACCTGGATTATACAGGTATCTGCACCCCCCTAACCTCCTGAAAGGTGCCAATTGTGACACTGGAGGGGGGGAGGTTTCCGATGAGCAGAAGTTCCACTTGAGGGTGGAACTCCACTTTAAGCTTAGAAAATAAAACCTAGAAGTTGATTGGTTACTATGCACAGCTGCACAAGATTCTGTGTGTACCAGCTTTAATAAATCTCACCCAGAATGTCTGGCCAGCTCTTCCACTCTCCTCAATGTAGGTTCTCCACCAGTGAATTCTCCCTCAGAGTCTCAGTGTTCTCAAACTGGTGGCCCTCCGGCTGTTGCAAAACTACAAGTCCCATCAGAAATTGCAAGGCTGACAGTTACAAGCATAACTCCCACAGACAGAGGCATGATGGGACTTGTAGTTTCGGCAACAGCTGGAGGGCCACCAGTTTGAGAACCCTGATCTACAACCTACCCTGAAAGGGTTCTCTCCTTCCCAGGCTACAGACTTACATATCGTATATCTGGGGTAGCCTGTTCCCATTACCCCTCCGCCAAAGATTTCCCCCACACCAGCTTATATAGGTACACCATACTCCACCCACTAGCTCTAGCCAAAAGAAGGACCTTACTAAAAGAGGTAGTAACTCCTGCTTAAATTGTAAGTTTTGTCACTAAAGAAATGGAAGTGTGAAACTGGCAGGATCACCAGGTGAAAATAAAGGAAGAGAAAACGAAAAAAATAATCTAATTCAGCTAACCACATCTTACAATTGGTAAGGTGCAATATATTAAATGTATGTTATTTGTTTTAGCTACAAATATACAATACAAATACCCATGGTATGTTATAATACATGACAACCAAACGGAATTTATTGTTCAGCAAAAATCTTGTTGGATTGTTTTTTAATGTCAATTTTTTTTCTTCTGTCTGAGGCTTTTTTGTGCCCGTGGAGACGTTTAGGAGGTTTATGTTTTAGATATGAGTTTATCTTCACTGAGACATTAAATCCATTCACAATTTCACATGTTAACATGTTCTTTGCCACGTTTGTGATAATATGGCATATACAAAAATGTAGAAGTTCCCTGTGTATGGCAGATGTATCCTTGAGAAATAACTGCTGTGAGGAAATTAGCTACCTGCTGAGTACACTGACTTTGAACTACATTCAGTAAAAGTCTGTCAACAGAGTTCTATCCATAATCCTGCACTGAGAGGCAGCAAAGAACCCTCGCTGTGCTGCACTGTTAAGCAGAATGCACGGTATGTGATGAGAAAATACAGATGTTCTCATGTAAAATATGATCAAAATAAAAAACGAAATTAAGAACAAGGTTAAAAGCATCTTTGTCATAATACGGTTTGCATTAGTCCAATATGTGAAAGTTATACACATAAAAAGAATGCAGATTAAGGGAAATAATTGATGAATTTTAGTTTAAAGTGAATTTTATACAGTATGAAGGTACAAACAGAGGCGGCTCTAGACTTTCTGAGGCCTTAGGCAAAACTTAGACATGAGGCCCCACTCACGCCCATAATGGGAAAAATATTATAAAAATGATAAAAATTAACTGTATGAATGCATATATTAACTTAATTCCTATGAACTATGAATTCACCGTTTCTATAAATTTCTCTAGCCAATTATTCTTTAATCAAATATCATTAAACATAGGGTGGGTGGGTATATATGTTACACGCACACAGATATAGATCAAATTGTGCAGCTGCCTACTCATTATCCTTTGTGCTGTCTCATAAATGTGAAATTAATTTGTCAACAAAGTATAAAACAAAAAAAAAAGTAATTTTACAACATATTCTAAAACATAACCTGTTTAATGCAACAAGTCCAATCCAGCTAAGGAGCAGTCCCAGCTGAGGGATATAGTCATAGTCCAACCCAGCTGATAGACATAGTCCGACCCATCCAATCCAGCTAAGGGACAGTCCCAGATAAGAGACAGCCCAGCTAAGAGACAGTCCAATCCAGCTAAAGGACAGTCACCGACCTCACATCCATGATACAAGAGATGGTCAGAGACTGTGTACGGGCAATAATACAGGAGATGGTCAGAGACTGTGTGTGGACAATGATACAGGAGATGGTCAGAGACTGTGTGTGGACAATGATACAGGAGATGGTCAGAGACTGTGTGTGGACAATGATACAGGAGATGGTCAGAGTCTATGCAGACAATTATACAGGAGACGGTCAGAGACTGTGCAGACAATGATACAGGCAAGGGTCAGAGACTGTGGACAATGATACAGGAGATGGTTTTATTATGGTAATGACAAGCAAACTCTTACCTGGCTAACATGGTATCAAACGTTGGAGCCACTGACAGGGTGCTGACAGACAATCATGCAGGAGATGGTCATAGACTGCGGAAAATTATACAGGAGATGGTCAGAGACTGTGTGTGGACAATGAATCAGGAGATGGTCAGAGACTGTGTGTGGACAATGAATCAGGAGATGGTCAGAGACTGTGTGTGGACAATGAATAAGGAGATGGCCAGAGACTGTGTGTGGACAATGATACAGGAGACGGTCAGAGACTGTGTGTGGACAATGATACAGGAGACGGTCAGAGACTGTGTGTGGACAATGATACAGGAGACGGTCAGAGACTGTGTGTGGACAATGATACAGGAGACGGTCAGAGACTGTGTGTGGACAAGGATACAGGAGACGGTCAGAGACTGTGTGTGGACAAGGATACAGGAGACGGTCAGAGACTTGCAGAGACAATGATACAGGAGACGGTTTTATTATGGTAATAACAAGCAAACTCTTACCTGGCTAACACGGTATGAAAAGTTGGAGCCACTGACAGGGTGCTGACAGACAATCATGTCACAAAGATGCAGGAGATGGTCAGATACTGTGCGCAGATAATGATACAGGAAATGGTCAGAGACTGTGGGCGGACAATGATACAGGAGCCACTGTGCCATCAAAAGCAGCCACCGTGCCAGTAATCGCAGCCACTGTGTCATCAAACACAGCCACTGTGTCATCAAACGCAGCCACTGTGCCCTCAAACGCAGCCACTGTGCCAAAACGCAGCCACTGTGCCCATCAATTGCAGCCACTGTGCCCATCAAACTCAGCCACTGTGCCCATCAAATGCAGCCACTGCGCCATCAAACGCAGCCACTGTGCCATCAAACGCAACCACTGTGCCATCAAACGCAGCCACTGTGCCCTCAAACGCAGCCACTGTGCCCTCAAACGCAGCGACTGTGCCCTCAAACGCAGCCACTGTGCTCATCAATTGCAGCCACTGTGCCCATCAAATGCAGCCACTGCGCCATCAAACACAGCCACTGTGCCATCAAACGCATCCACTGTGCCATCAAACGCAGCCACTGTGCCCATCAAACGCAGCCACTGCGACATCAAACGCAGCCACCGTGCCAACAAAAGCAGCCACCGTGCCATCAAACACAGCCACTGTGCCCATCAATTGCAGCCACTGTGCCATCAAACTCAGCCACTGTGCCCATCAAATGCAGCCACTGCACCATCAATTGCAACCACCATGCCATCAAACTCAGCCACTGTGCCCATCAAATGCAGCCACTGCGCCATCAAACGCAGCCACTGTGCCATCAAATGCAGCCACTGTGCCCTCAAACGCAGCCACTGTGCCCTCAAACGCAGCCACTGTGCCCTCAAACGCAGCCACTGTGCCCATCAATTGCAGCCACTGCGCCATCAAACACAGCCACTGTGCCATCAAACGCAGCCACTGTGCCCATCAAACGCAGCCACTGTGCCCATCAAACGCAGCCACTGCGACATCAAACGCAGCCACCGTGCCAACAAAAGCAGCCACCGTGCCATCAAACACAGCCACTGTGCCCATCAATTGCAGCCACTGTGCCATCAAACTCAGCCACTGTGCCCATCAAATGCAGCCACCGTGCCCATCAAATGCAGCCACTGCGCCATCAATTGCAGCCACCGTGCCATCAAACTCAGCCACTGTGCCCATCAAATGCAGTCACTGCGCCATCAAACGTAGCCACTGTGCCCATCAAACGCAGCCACTGTGCCATCAAATGCAGCCACTGTGCCATCAAACGCAGCCACTGTGCCATCAAACACAGCCACCGTGCCCATCAAATGCAGCCACTGTGCCCATCAATTGCAGCCACCGTGCCCATCAATTGCAGCCACCGTGCCATCAAACTCAGCCACTGTGCCCATCAATTGCAGCCACCGTGCCATCAAACTCAGCCACTGTGCCCATCAATTGCAGCCACCGTGCCATCAAACTCAGCCACTGTACCCATCAAATGCAGTCATTGCGCCATCAAACGCAGCCACTGTGCCATCAAACGCCGCCACTGTGCCATCAAATGCAGCCACTGTGCCCATCAATTGCAGCCACTGTGCCATCAAACACAGCCACCGTGCCCATCAAATGCAGCCACCGTGTCATCAAACTCAGCCACTGTGCCCATCAAATGCAGCCACTGTGCCATCAATTGCAGCCACCGTGCCATCAAACTCAGCCACTGTGCCCATCAAATGCAGTCACTGCGCCATCAAATGCAGCCACTGTGCCAGCAAACGCAGCCACTGTGCCCATCAAACGCAGCCACTGTGCCATCAAACGCAGCCACTGTGCCCATCAAACTCAGCCACTGTGCCATCAAACGCAGCCACTGTGCCATCAAACACAGCCACCGTGCCCATCAAATGCAGCCACTGTGCCATCAAACGCAGCCACTGTGCTCAATAATTGCAGCCACTGTGCCATTAAACCCAGCCACTGTGCCATCAATTGCAGCCACCATGCCATCAAACACAGCCACTGTAAAGCATCCTCAGTAAAGCAGATGAAAAGTTATTTTTAGAATGTGTGAAAATAAAACTGTCTTGTCAATGCAGAGTTAATATGGCCTTTGGACTCTTAGATTTGGTGGGGGTGCATTGTTGTTAGGTTTTTCATATATATATATATATATATATATATATATATATATATATATATATATATATATATGAAAAACCTATATATAAACTGTACCTGATGATCCTGCTCCTCGCCTTGGTGACAAATTGGTAAAGGCAGCAGGACTCAGTTGGAGAAGCAACACATGATGTTCTAGCTCTGCCCTGCAGTGCAATCTGGGAGTTGTAGTCTCTGCAGAGCACAGGCACCAGACGGCCATGTTAAAGTCTATGTGCCTGTGCTCTGTGGGAGAACTACAATTCCCGGCATGCAATGGGGCCGCCGTTAGGGGAAGGAAGGGCTAGGACTCGGAGGACAGCGCTGCTGCTATTGGACACACAGGCAGCCTAAGCCATGCATATTAGACAGTCGGACATACTCTTATCACCCCCCTCATCCACCGCCGCGGAGCTCACTCTGTCTGCAGCTGTGTGCAGCGCGCCCGCCGCTCGCTCACCCCGCCGTTTGAGAGACACTCCACACAGCAGCAGACAGTGCAGCACAACACCTCAGAGACAAATTAGGCAATCGCTCGATGGCGAGGCCCTTCCTGTGGGCGAGGCCTAAGGCAATCGCCTAATTTGCCTAATTAAAGAGCCGCCTCTGGGTACAAAACTCGCAGGTGGACAGCACATCAGTCTGCTCTGAAGTATGTTTTTCACCAAGAGCTTCCCTAATTATGAATGCCCCAGTCTATCAGGTGGCAAACAATAATGATCAAACAAAGTTTTCTATACCTTAAGAGTTACTAAAAGGTTGTTCACTTTGCAAGGGTTTTTTTTCCCCCAGAGCTTGGTGAATGGGGAGAAGCTTTACTGATTTCCATCATCCAATCATGTGCAAGCAAAAATGTTGTTGTTTTTTTTTCCATGCACATTAGTGGGTATTCGTTACAAAGTGAAACCTTACCCAATTCACTAAACTATGTGGCAAATTTCCTTGCAAAGTGCAACTTCATTTGCACAGTGCACAACCTATTTGGCTTTAGTAAATCAAGTCCTTTGTGTTTGTGCCGTTGTGTTGAAGCGGTAGTAAACCGCTTGTCGTTTTTTCTAACCTGAAGGGCACATTATGTTAAACTAACCTGAAAACTTAGCCTTCCAGCGCCAAGCTGTCACCGCTGCAGGCGCTTCCATCTTCACCCGGTCTTCCTCCCAGAACCACGGTCTCCAGTTGTGTGATTGGATGGAGCCACAATGATGTAACTTCCGCGTATGTCTGGGTGGCCATTCCTTTAGAGCACGTGCACCAGTGACGTCACCGGCTGAATGCACAGTAAATATCTCCCAAACAGTGCCCGTTTAGGAGATATTTACAGTACCTATAGGTAAGCCTTATTATAGGTTTACCTATAGGTAAAAGTCAGGAATGGGAGTTTACTCCCACTTGAAGTGTGAAACTCGTTGGGGTTGATTTACTAAAAGAAAATAGACTGTGCACTTTGCAGGTGCAGCTGCACTCATTTTCTCCAGAGCTTAGTAAATGTTTGGGGATTTTTTATTCTTTACTAATATCTGGGGAAAATGAGTGCAACTGCAGTCTATTTGCCTTTAGTAAATCAACCCCTTTGTATTGGATTGCTCTGTGCCTACTCAAAGGAAAATTACTTATTCTAGGTCTAATTTGATCTAAATGGTTACCATTTAAATTTTTCTTAAAGAAATTCTAAAGGCTATACTTTTTTCAAAAAATAACATACATGTTATTTTACCTGCTCTGTTAAAAGATATTGCACAGAGCGGCCCCGAACCTCCTCTTCTGGGGTCCCCCTGCTGCACTCTAGGCTCCTCTTCTCCATGTGCCACCATAGGAAGCTGCTTCTTATGTGCTAAAGAGGAGTATGAGCGTGTTCACTCCCAAGTTGGACTGTGTACACCCACAGACACACACAGTGCGGCTTGACCTCGCCCCCTTGCTCCATCCTCACAGGATTTTGTCAGGGCTGGCTTAGCCCTTCCTCCTCTGGGCTGGCCGCTCAGCTGTCGGCTAATTGCCAGCTCTCTTCTCTTTCCACAGTTACCAGCTGTTCACGATGATGCTCGTCTGACCTGCCTATTTAAAGCCTTCCAGCTCACTCTTTACTTTGCCTTCACGTTGGTCACATCTCAAGGAACCATCTCCTGCTGTTTGTTTCAAGACTGGCTTGCTGACATCCCTCCTGGCTTCTTATCCTGCTTGCAATTGCTCTCCTTGGATCCCCGACTTCAAGCCTGGCTGATTACCCGATCTGGTTAATGAACTTTGGACTGGCTGACTACCCGATCTGGCTACTGGACTCTGGCTATGCTTGACTACGCTTTTTTCTATTTACCTTTTTATTTTTATTAATAAACAAGTGTGATTTGATTGTACTTCTGTTTCAGTTTGTTTCATGGTTTCTGACAGATTTGATTGACAACAGCAGGAACCAATGCATAGTTTCCAACAGTCCAGATTTGGGACATTCCACAACATTCACAAAATTCAGACCCATGTCCCGGTCTGACAGTGCCCTGGACAAAATCCCAGAAAATAGGCTTTGTTCCAGGCAGGGCTGGTGGGTTCGATCCACCATAAAATAGCCACATCATTCTGCCGTCAGCCAGTGTGGTGTGAGCATGGTCAGATGGTTAGCTAAGGTGATAGTAAAACTGGGTAGGCTGGCCGTAGGGACTGGGCGATGGAGGAAGAGGGAGGGATGTAACCAAAAACTTCAGCCAGCTACTGGCTGAGGAAGTAGCAGGAGGCTAGCTACACAGCATCCTAGCCAATGGGTGCTCTTTAACTGGCCATCTGGTGGCAAGAAGCTCTTGTGGCAAAAGATGTGGTAGTGATCAATGTGAGCAAAGACACATGCCTGAAAAGTACTAGAATCTCTCACTGCAAAGAATAAAGTGTAGCAGAGGCAGTCACTTCCAAGAAACCCAGATCTCTCTCTCTCTCCTACCAGCAGCTGTGGAGCTACAAGTCTCTGCAGTTTGATACATTGCGCCCTGACCTAGCCTGGGAGCCTGTCAGTAAAATTCCATTCTCTTACTGATCAGTCAACTCCAGTCATGTTGATTAGAAGACAGATTTATTACACAAAGGGGTGATAGAACCCTTACAGCAAGGAGTTCCACAGCAGAATCACACCAAGAAATCTGTACATAGTTTTTTTATAGCAGTAGAAGAAAAAGAGAACGTTGGGACTTTAAATGAGGCGGTGACCGGGTAAGGTCAGTTGCCTCCATCCCTATTTGAATGAAGCAGGCAGGTGTAAAACATTTAAATTTATTGGAAAATCAATGGTAAGTTGCATGAGGGTAATCATGAGTACACCAAGAAGACCAATATATTCCATTCAATGGATAAACATACAGCAATAACAAATGACCACTAAAAATACAAATCACATATTACAAGTGATCATTAAGTAAGTAAAACATATAGTTGGCATAAAACATGGCATATAGTAGCTCTATGCATTTCGTGGATTCATCCATTCTTCAGGAGCATGCACGTGGAAAACTGAATGCTGTAGTATAATAATAACAAGAATATCTGTAAGGTCTGACCCTGTCACGGAAAGCAGAGATTAAAATAAAGTAATTAGAAGTAATATTGGCTAGGATAAACCCCCCAAAACCACTCTCAAAAGTACTTACATTATCTGTATCTATGCAGTAGCAATGTGCCAAAATGAATCAGAATAACCCCATACGGGTATCACTGGTGGGAGCTGAGGTGGTTAAGGCAGACCAGGACTGGACAAAGATGGTTTCCAAGAAAGGAAATTCCAAAAAATAATAATGGTGGTCAACAGTGACCATATGTGCTAAAAATAAAAGAAAGATTGTAAAATAGGTTGGAAGATCATATTATGTGGTACAATAGGCCATCTGTCCTAAACTTGGTAAAGGATAGGATAATGAGATGCTAATGTATGCTAGTGTATAGATGCTAGTGTATAAGTAAGGTTAACTTAATGAGAGTAGAAAGTTAGAATAATTAGAAAGGTGAAATACATAGAATATAAAAAATGTTTTAGAAACCATATCAACCAAATAGATTAGATGAAATAAAATAGAAGTGCAGCATAAATCAAATAGTGAAAAAGTAAGATCAAATTACCTAATAGACACTTCAGTGTTGAGTGATCCACAAAGTGTGCAGATAAAGGGCTGGAACCACCATGTGAGTCAATCTGCCCCAGAAGACTTATAAGGGCTAGTCTGCCACACCCACCAACGTCACGTGAGAGCATGCACTAAGGAGGATAGGCAGCTGCAGCTGGGCGGAACCGCCACCCAAGCAAAACAGTGCCAAATTATTCCTCCACCTGGCTGCTAGATGTAAAAAGTGATGGAAAGCGGTGGCGCCAAAGACATGGCGCAGCGGTTCCATCACATAAAGTGTGACGTCGATGGGTGGACCACCCTGCACTACGCATCAACGTCACGCTTTATGTGATGGAACCGCAAAGGGGTTAACGACTGGGGCAATCAAAGGGTTAAAGTATAACTAAAGGCAAAACTTGTCTTTTAGTTTTGAGATAGAGTGGAGGGGGATTAAAATGCTTGTGCCCCCATTACCCTCTCTATTTTATCTGTTTATTATTATCTTTGAAAATTAAAGTAAAGGAAAATCCCAAATTTTGGTTTGTTCCCAGACAAGTATAGAGGAGAAATCATCCAATGAGGATACTAGTTATGGTGACCTTAAGGTCGCCAAGGAATTCCCTTAATTTACAGTGATTTCCTTTCACATCCTGTTTGGCTATGGGACAGGAAGTGAAGGGAAATTTCCATAATGGGACACAGATGGCAAAAAAAAAATTGACAGTGGTTTTACCCTTCCTTGCTCTATCCAAAATGAAAAAAAAAAGTTCTACCTATAGTTCTACTTTAACTGTGTGCCTAGTAATTTGTAAAGTGTTTACTGTGTGGTACTTTTACTAGTGGATGTGCTGGTTTTTAGTCCCTGCTTTCGCCATTGTCAGTAGAGAGTTTACATACACAGAGCTCTCTCCTGTCACTCGCTCCACCAAGTGGGTCCTGACAATAAATCCTTGGCTGGGACCCAGTGATCGGCATGTGCAGGGGCCAGTGACAGCACATGCAGGTGGATGGGCATGCGTCCTACCTGGAAATGCAAAATCGTGTATATATATATGGCCCGCACTGTAGCATTATTACTACGGTGTGGTGTTGGCAAGTGGTTAAGCAAAAAATTGTAGTAGGGGGTTTGGAATCTCTTTCAGTTTTTTTTACTGCATTATGTGTCTCCACTGGAGAGATTCACCAATTTTTTTTCACCGGGACTGAAAGTGATGGAAAATTACACATTCTTAATTGGAACAAGAATAATGCTGAACTTGGGTTTCAGCATAGACCCAAGTTCGTCCAGGCTCAGAAGTTAGCTGTCATTGCTGTGCCAATGAGCTGCAGGTATATGATTCCCTGCCCCACAGCTGACGTACACAAAGGGGTGGGAATGCTTGTGACATTTGGCTATATTAGTTCAATGATGTCCCAAGCACCCTACCCTTTTCTGCAGGGTGGGGATGTTTGTGACATCTATAAGATGCCCATATTAGGTCAATGTCATTGACCTAATATATCAAAGTGGTCATATCAGACCCATGATGTCAGGGGCATTGACATTGTATACGTACAGCTGCGGCATGGATAATCTCCCATCCGCAGCTCACTGACCAAGCAGTAAAAGCTAACTTGCAGGTTCGTACTGAACCTGGATCACACTGGACCCAAGCTCATCCCTAAACAGGAAAAGAGGGGAATTTTTAAGTGGGGACACTGGTTCCAATGGCAACTGTCTAAATGTAGACTCTCTCTATGAATTGGTGGTTTAATGTGCTTTTACGTCCCAGCACTGGCACCAATGGCACATATTCCTGTAGTAATAAGTATATACTGTATATACTTAAAGTGTCTCTAAACCCAAAAATAAAACTATTATATATCGCAGCTTGCCAGAGATGTGGTGGCTGTGTTAGTTTTCTTTTAAACGAATAGGGGGGGGGGGGTGTTCTATAGTTCGCATAATCAACCTGAAAAAGGTAAAGACTGTTTAAGTTAATACAGGCACAGTACATTCTGGCAGGAACAACCAGGATTTTTTAGCACCGATATAATAAAATAGTATACAGTATTTACCAGACAAAAAGGGAATAAATTCAGATGTTCATTGTTAGGGTTTGCATGCATTTTATTGTGTATGTATAGCCAAAAGTTTTTTTTTTTTTTTTTTTACTTTTGTGGAATATTAATATTTTGTGTGATTGGGGGGCTCTGTAATAAAGGGGCCTGTGTAACTGGGGGGGAGGGGGGCTTTGTGATGGGGGCTGTATGATTTGGGGACTGATGTGATGGGGCAACTCTGATGTGATGGGGAGACTCTTTGATGCATGGGGGTGACTCTGATGTGAAGAGGGAAATTTCTGACATGATGGGGGGCTTTGTTGTAAAAGGGGGACTTCTGATGCCAAGGGGGAGAGGGGCTTCTGAAATAATGGTAAGTTGTGTGCACTGATACAGGCTCAGGTTTCCCTTTGATAAGTACCATTTACAATATTTACATTTTAGACTGGGGTACCTTGAGACTTTGCATTCTTTTAAAGCATGCTGCAACTTAGGTTGTGAAATGCTGGAATAATTAGATGTGAATATGAAATCTGACTTAGAGGTAATGTTTTTATTCAATAATACAGTATATCAATTCAGACAAATAGCTTTCTGGCTAATCATCAGCATGCAAAGCTTTGTTCATTGTTTCAATACCATGCTCTAATGTTTACATCCATCATGTTACAAAGGACAGAATGTTGGAATAAATTACAAGTTAATTCCAATGACCTTGAGCAAAGCCTTAGCACACCAAGTGTCAAATTGTGCTGCCCATGACAACCGCAAAACAGGAATAGGCTCAGCAGTAATCTGACAGCTCTGGAATGTGAGACTGTACTCTTAGACTTGAATGCAGTGACTGTACCTTGCTTTACGCTTCTTTCAAGCTAAGAAGTAAAATAATTATATCTATGGCTGAGCAAATGGAAATTGCATGGAAACTCCTTGATTTACATGACTCCATCTCACTTTCCAAGACAGAGAGACAAGTTCGAAGGACAGGGGGACTGAAGCAATGGCAGCTGGATAGATGTCCACACTTAAATTCATCAATGACTAACTCACTGGAACACAAAAAGACCTTATTGTATGAGGCTGCCTGGAGAGGTGACATGGACCAAGTGAACACATTACTCAACTTTGGGATATCCGTGAACTGCCAGTAAGTTCCTTTAAATTTTAAGGTGCATGAGAAGGACATAATACCATTACCAGGCAGAATTTGTTTAATGTTAGTCATTAAAGCAGTAGTAAGCATTGCTTAGGCACTTGTACCTACAGGTAAACTTACAATAAATCTTACCAGTAGGTACAAAAAACATCTCCTAAACGTGCGCCATTTAGGAGATACTCACTGATACATGTGCTCTGAGTCTGAAGGAAGGGCATAGTCATGTCATTCCTTCAGAGCCCTGTGCTTAGGCGTAAAAATGATGGACATTATCACAGCTTGGCCATTAAAGCGGTCAGAGTCTGTGTACCCGTCAAGAAGACCCAGTGAAGATGGAAGTCCTCTCAGCGGTGACAGCACACCGCTGGAGGGCTTCGTTTTTAAGGTAAGCATAATATGCCCTTAACTTGCGGGGAGAATTTATTTTTAAGGGATAAGGTACACTTTAAATTGAAAGACTATGAACTAAATAGCACTCCTGGGGATATGTTATATAAACCAAACACGTAATTAATGTATTTAAAAAAAAAAAAATCATTAGGGACTAGTCTTTCTGGCTTTATGCAAAAGTAGCTTTTAAGGTAATCAATACTGTTTTATTATTATATTTTTTACTTGGCTTAGTAAAGCTGCAAAGGAAAATTCAATTTTTACACTGTCCTGCACATGCTTGGGCATTAAACCAGTTTACAAGTTCAATATAAAAGAGAAAAATTCCTTTTTTAGTTTCTGCCCAATGGGTCTGGGTTAAATTATTTATTTGAATCTGGATAGAAGAAATAAATAATATAGAATCAATGTTTAAGGTGAACTAGATGTCTTGAATAATCTTAAGCCGCGTACACACGGGCGGACTGTATGGCCTACTTAGTCCGTCGAAACACATTTCAGCGGACAGTCCGCTCATGTGTGGGCTTCAGCGGACTTTTTCAGCGTGCAGTCTGGCGTACTAAGTATTTCGGATGTTCCGTAATATTGTCCGTCATACTTTGGTTTCAGCGGACAATCCGCTCGTGAGTAGGCTAGTTCGACGGACTAAGAATGGCGCATGCTCAGAAAGGATTTACACGGCGGAAGGGTGCTTTGCTGTGTATTGGACGTCCTATTTCTAGTCCCGTCGTACGTGCTGTACACGTCATCGCGCAAGCTTTCGACGGACTGTTTGTGCATCCGTGTGTGGTCAAGTCCGTTCATTCGAAAGTATGACGGACTGTCCGTCGGATTGTATGACGGACTAATTAGGCCATACAATCTGCCCGTGTGTACGCGGCTTTACAGATTGCAGGAGTTTTTTAAATTATTAAAGGACTCCGAGGGCAGATATTGTGGCTCTCTCAACCTCCCACAATCCACTGGGTGTGCCGTTGTTAGCAGCAGTTTCGCCATTTTTTATATTAGGAGAAAAATACAGAACTCTCATACTTGGCTCTGTAATAGCTTAAACAAATCACAGTCATATGGTCTGGCAGGGAGATTGTGTTACAGGAATCCCCAATAGATATAAGAAGACACAAGTTTGAGGGCATTTACTAAAACCGGTGCACACAGAATCTGGTGCAGAATAATAACCAGTCAGCTTCTAGACTTTATTGTAAAAGCTTAATTGAACAAGCTGAAGTTAAAAACTGAATGGTTAATATGCACAGCTACACCAGATTCTAAGTGTCCCAGCTTTAATAAATCACTCCCAAGTTGTTTAATCAAACAGCTATAATAAGAGTAGACCAGCAGTATATGTAGTCAATCAGGTCTGTTGAGGAAAGTCAAAGCACTTTCTAAATTCAAGCCTTAATAATTCCCAATGCTATTTGTTTTCTGTTTTCAGGGACACTCCTACACCTAAAAAAGCTCATAATGATAATGTAACAAATATTATCCTTACTATGTGTCCACCCCTATAGAAAAAATATCTAAAATTCTACTTTTAATAATAATTAATACATATACAGTGTGTCATTTTATAGACAGAGGATTTATAGATACAGTTTGTTTGAGAGACTATATATATATGAGAGTTACCTAAATTGCTGCACAGAATTATTGTACAATAAGTGAGTCATTAGCGTGTGAAGGTCAAAACCCCTGGTGTGGGGCAGAAACAACTTTCACAGAAAACCAGTCAGACCTCAAACGGAAAGATCAATGTTGCCATAGAATTACCAAATCTGTCAGTGTGTCTGATGTTATTCTACAATCACGTTTATTGTCTCTTGCATGCAATACTGTCTGGAGTCATACAAACCCTGCATTATTTCTTGTTTAGGATGTCATAAAAACAACAGAGTGCATTTTGACGTTATTATGTAGAATGGTTTTATGTTAACGTTAAAGCATTGTGTTATGTTATAGCAATATACTACAAATAATAGGTGGATCATATTGCTAAGTATACTTGAATAGCGGTCACAGACCAATGCTGGCTTTTACTGTTGCCATTACTTATCTTCACGTAGCCGTGATTAAGTTCATGCACTCTATCAGTCCTCCCAGGTATAAATGCTCTTTGTGTTCAGGACCTGTGATTTCAGCTCTGTAAACAAACACCAAAGTAATACATGGTAACATTATTGTATCTTGAGCTGTGTTCATAACATAGCAAATACCAATTTGTTTGGATTGCTATAACACATTGTAGCCAGTACTTCAGAAATGAAAAGGCTATTAAGTTATATAGAAAATAATCACACAATAGAACATGATGGAAAGTTTACAATGCAAACATGTTAATGGCATCGGGATTTCATGAGGATGTGCATCGCATCGCATATTAGCACATTATGAGAAACTTACCTTAAAACAAAGCCCTCCAGTGTCGCGCTGTCACCTCTTCCATCTTCAACCGGTTTTCATAGAAACATAGAAAAGTGACAGAAGAAAAATTTTGAGTAGTTAATCGAGTCTGCAAATTTTATTTATTTAATATTTCATTATTTGTTAGTTTTTTTGTTTTGTTTTTTCTTCATTAACCTTGTTGTCTGACTATAGATATGTTTATCCCAAGCTTGTTTTAAGCCATTTACTGTTGACTGTCTCCCTCTGTTTATTCCAATCCTTAAAGCGGAGCTCCCCCATAAAAAAAAAAATATTAAAAGCCAGCAGCTACAAATACCGCAGCTGCTGACTTTTAATAAATGGACACTTACCTGTCCAGGGTGCCCACGATGTCGGCAGCAGATGACGAGCAATCACTCATCTCTTGGCTGCCCCCATCGCCATCCTCGGTCAGGGTGTCAGGAAGTGAAGCGTTGCGGCTTCACTGCCCGGTTCCCTACTGCACATGTGTGAGTCACGCTGTGCATCTTCACTGGTCCCCATTGTGTTCTGGGAACTGTGTGTTTCCCAGAACACAATGGGGGCGGGGGGGTGGGTATCTGCAGCTATTCTGAGCCTAGCTATGCCACAAAGTGGGTGCAGATACCTGTATTATACAGTTATCTGCACCCCCCTCCCCCTTGAAAGGTGCCAATTGTGGCGGAAGTTCCACTTTAGGGGGGAGCTCCGCTTTAACTATCCTTTCAGTAAAATAATACTTTCTAAGATTTCGAACTTTGGTTTGAGGTCATGTCCCCGTGTTCTTGATGTTGGTTTCATATTGAAAAGACTGCCTTCCTGAACCTTATTTGTCCCCTTTATGTATTTAACCACTTGAGATCCGCGCTATAGCCAAATGACGGCTACAGCGCGGATCTCCTTTTCCGGGACGACGTCAATAGACGTCGTCCCGTGTACGAGCGGCCTGCGCGCTCTGTGATTGGCGAGTCCATGAGACTCGCCTGATCACCGATCCGTGCAAGGGGTCGATCCCGACCCCTTATCACGTGATCAGCTGTCAGCCAATGACAGCTGATCATGTGATATAACGGAGCCGGTAATCGGCTATTATTCCTCTGACGGCCGTGATCGGGACATCAGTCCCGATCACGGCCAGCCCTGCTAGCGCCCACCTGCCCCCTGCCAGTGCCCACCTGCCCCCTGCAGTGCCACACTTATTAAAAGTAAGTGCCCCCCGTCAGTGCCACCCAGCAGTGCCCATAGTGCCACCCAGCAGTGCCCACAGTGCCACCCAGCAGTGCCCACAGTGCCACCCAGCAGTGCCACCCACAGTGCCACCCACAAAGGTGCTGCACCTCAGTGCCACATATCCGTGCCCATCAGTGTCATCTACCAGTGCCCAGCAGTGCCGCCCATCAGTGCCCAGCAGTGCCACCTATCAGAGCCACCTATCAGTGCCACCTATCAGTGCCCATCAGTCCTATCTATCAGTGGTACCTATCAGTGCCCATCCGTGCCACCCATCCGTGCCACCCATCCGTGCCATCTTATCTGTGCCCATCTTTGCCCATCAGTGCCGCCTTATCTGTGCCCATCGGTGCCGCCTTATCTGTGCCTATTAGTGCCGCCTTAACTATGCCTATCAGTGCCCACCAGTGCAGCCTATCAGTGCCCACCAATGCAGCCTATCAGTACCCACCAATGCAGCCCATCAGTGCCCACCAGTGCAGCCTATCAGTGCCGCCTAATCAGCGCACTTCAATGAAGGAGAAAAATGACCCGTTTGCAAAATTTTATAACAAATTATTAAAACATGATTTTTTATTTTTTTTTTTTTGCATCTTTTTTTGTTTGTTTAGCAAAAAATAAAACTCCGAGCTGTAACTAAATACCACCAAAAGAAAGCTCTATTTGTGGGAAAAAAATGATAAAAATTTCATTTGGGTACAGTGTTGTATGCCCGCTCAATTGTCATTCAAAGTGCATCAGCGCTGAAAGCTGAAAATTGGTCTGGGACTGAGGGGGGTTTAAGTGCCCAGTAAGCAAGTGGTTAAAGGTTTCAATCCCCACACCTTTCACCATTTTTGTAACCCGTCTCTGGACTCATTTTGTATTATCAATATCATTCTGTAAAGCCCCATACACACTATCAGATTTTCTACAGATTTTTTCCTTCAGATTTACCAAAACCATGTAGTGCAAGGGCCTGCCTGATTGCATACAAATTGAAACTCGTATTATATGGTTTTGGTAAATCTGAAGGAAAAAATCTGCAGAAAATCTGATAGTGTGTATGGGGCTTAAGTGAGGGCTCTAGAAATGCACACAGTATTCTAAACACTCACTAAAGATCTATATAGGGGAATCAGGACCTCCTTTCTCCTGCTGGTGATCCCTCTAGTAATGCATCGATGTCTATTCGCTTTTCCCACTGCCTGGTCACACTGTTTGCTCATTTTGCAATCATCTGAAATAAGCACCCCCAAATCATTTTCTTCTGGTGCGTAAACATGAGTTGCTTTCAGATCCGTAATACAGAATCCAAAAATCTGCATCTAAGAACATGCGATTTACGCCCTTACGCATATAAACACATGTGTACACATTTGTATGCGCATAAATTAAGTAAAGAAAAAAGGCGAAAAATTAATTATCATAAAAACAAGTTATGTACACATAGACATCTTAATGGGTCTTTACACATTTATACACATCTATACGCACCTTTTTTACTCATTACGCCAGAACTTTTCTTCTAAAAAAACACGTGTCATAACATTTTTACAACCATGTAAATAAAGCCTTAGGTCCCTTTTAGATGAAGTGGGCTCAGCAGGGGATCTCTCTGCTGATCTCTCTGCTGATCCCCACTGAGCAGTCAGATGACGGGTCCGTATCCGCTCTGCTATGCAGAGCAGACACAGCCTGCTGTTTTCTATGGGGCGGTCAGATGGAAATGGACTATTTGTCTGTTTCCTTCCAACTGTCCATCCGATCCGCCGACCAAATTGGGAACTGGTCACATCCGTCTGTTTTTAACAGGCCGAATCAGATGCCCGCGGGTGTCAGCACCCATCCGCCGCTCAATAGAGAGTAACACGGACAGGCAGACCTGATTGGCCCACTGGTGTGAAAGGGGCCTTATACTTCATTCACACAGCTGTAAAAAAAAACACACATGCAAAAGTTTTTTTAATTATGGATCTGAATGCAGCTGCATTGTTTTCAATGAAACCATTCAAACAGGTGGGTAAACATGAGCTTTTTTCAGATCCATAACACAGAATCCAAAAATCTGCTTCTAAGAACATCTATATGCGTTTGTAGGCATGTGAATCAAGTATAAACAAAGGCATAAATTATCATAAACACAAATCATGGATGCATATGCCTCTTTATGCATTTAAATGCATCTATACACATGTATTTTACTGATCATTAAGCAGGAACCTAAGCAGGAACATAGTGTGCTAGTATGCGGTGCACACTAGCACATTATGCCTTGCAGGTAAGAAAGAAAAAAAAGTCCACCACTTTAAAGTAACTCGTCAACGCTAGCAAAAGTTCAGGACTAAAATTTAGTATAAAATGTGAATAAATCGAATGCATAATGGGCCAATGGAGTTGGTTTACTAGGGAGGTGCATTTTTCAGGTTACTGAAGCTGTATTTACACTAATCACCCAATCATAAGCAAAAAGAACCCCCCTTTTTTTATTTTGTCTACATTTGATTAGGTGTTCACACATGTTCTCTTGGCTAAATAAACAATAAACAATGTACTCCACTACATCTAGATACTTTAGGTGTATTTATAAAGCAGTGAATGTGACATATACCAAATATTTACTGCAGGTGAATCAATAAATCATATTGGGGGTTATTTACTAAAGGCAAACCCACTTAGCACTGCAAGTGCAATTGAAAGTGCACTGAAAGTGCACTTGGAAGTAAAGTCGCTGTAGATCCGAGGAGGACATGCAAGGAAAATAAAAAACAGCATTTTAGCTTGCACATGATTGGATGATAAAATCAGCAGAGCTTCCACTCATTTCAGATCTACCCCTTAGATTTAGAGCGGCTGCACTTCCAAGTGCACTTTCAGTGCAAAGTGGATTTGCCTTTCGTAAATAACCCCCAATGTCTTTTAAAACACATGCACTAGCACTGCACTACATATTTGTTGAATGTTATATCCATGGCCTAGAAATAGTATGATACAGCATAGTCATGTTTTTATATATATATATATATATATATATATACACAGGGTACCCATGCTGAGAATCAAAAATATATTATGCCAATCGTTTGTCTGCTGCAGTCAGAAAAGACCCTCTCCACTCTCGGGTTAGGCTATAAAGAAAAAAATGTGTTTATAGACTGCGCCAACTTTTAAAATAAATTTGTGCACCACCACTTCTATTTATAACCATAAACCTTAATAATGTATATTATTGTCAAAATATCCTCACAGTGTGCTCTTTAAAAACTTTTTGTTCAGTAATTAATAAGCCCTCGCACTACTAATTATGCCCTTCAAGAAATTATATATACGTGCTTGTGTGCCCAAATGAAAAAAACATATAAATGTATGTGTCCTAAGTCATAGAATTCAAAACCATGCATCCAATGCCAAAGTGAAAATATGTAGAAAATGGACAAAAGTAAAACATAAAAATGCTGATGTGAAATAAAATAAAAACATTCAATGTATATCTTTAGTGAAAAGTTAAATACACTCAGTAAGTAGCTAATAAGTCCCAGATGAGTCGCCTCAGTGAGTGATCAGCCAGCTCCTATAGATTCATCTATTGATTTTGCAGCTAAATACCACCATTTTGTGATTCCATGATCACTTATAGATTGGCCACTCACCAAATACAGGTGAATGTGTGCCTTTGGTTCATTAGTTGGATAACCACTCCACACAATGGAACAATCTGCACCCTCTTCTGACAATGTATTAATGGATTTGGTTTCTCTTGCACTACCAGTTCTCATGGAAAATAAATGGCCATCATGGTATAATATATCTAAACTTGTTTATTTAAAAAAGGTATAAAAGACTATTGCACTCACATGCTGATGTGCCCATAAGCCTGTCACCAAGCTGTTCCAGCCGTGCATGTGGGGTTTGGAATGCCGGTGTGCGTTCCCGTGTATGTGGGGTTTGGAATGCCGGTGTGCTTTCCCCTGTATGTATCCTACACATGGACCTAGGTCAGTCATAGTAGGTGGTTGAGTGTAATTAATACTTTGTTACTTTGGGCTCTTCTGCCCTCCCCCCTCTTCTGGGACTTGTAGTTTGGCCTTCCTTGGATCCCCTTCCCCCATGACAGGTCCTATGTCCCCTTCCACTGACTGGTGTATGGCTCAAGAACAGGAAGGCATAACCAGCTCAGTGACGGGGTGGGGTTACCAATCTTAAAATCCCTTCCCCAATGACAGGTCCTCTTTACCCCTCCCACTAGCCAGTGAAAGGTTCACAAACTGTTTGCTCCTCTCCTGCATTACCGGACCGTCATATCTCACTCTCTGCCTCCCGCCCCACCCCCTCCGATGCTTCCTCGCACCATGCTGGGTACTATGGATTCTGGGCTTTGAATGAAGGCAAACAGAGCTTGAAGGTGGTGCCTGAGGGGAAGAGTTCCTGAGGTAGGGGCATGGCGAGCTAGACATCGTGCACAGACCTGACAGAAGGACCTGACAGAAGGGGCAGCAGGGGTGACATACATAGGAACTGTCACCCCCATGGCCCCTCCTATCCAGGTGCACTAGGGTGCCACATGGCCCCCTAAAGCATGGGGCCAGGTCACAATTGAAACCCCTATAGCTATGCCCCTGCCTGCTTCTATGGATGGAGGATCTGAGCAGGAAGGCATAATCTGGTGCTCTTGATGAGTGTCTGTGATAGCTCTTAACTTTCTAATTATCCCCACTGCACAGGAAAATTACAGCAGTAGGGGTGGGGGGGCATTGAGGGGGAAATGTTCTGCTAAACGAGAGCACAGCAGCACAAGGGACACATCTCACTGAAGGTAAGTAATATCCATTTGGCATATTCTGTAGCTGACTCAGCCTCTCAGAGCATCTCTGAGACCCTTAACAAGCCGTTACCACCCCCCTCCACTGTCCAGCACTCCAGTGAGGTAACTGACAGTCATTGCTCTGTGCTCAGAGAGGTCCTGAGAACTGAGGGATCAACTGTCTTTGATCAATCAGTGTAAAGCTGATCGATATTACAGCCATCTAGGTGAGTATTTATGTTTGTCTTGTTTTTTATGAACCCACACTTCCTTTTTTAAGTAGTCGAATACATTTTTTAAAGGCCTAATAATAAAAGGCAGGTTTGGTGATAGGGTTTTTTTAAGAAGGAATGGACTAAAAAATGTCCCCATCGTACAGATCTGATCAGCACCTACAGGAAACATTTGGTGTCGATTTCTGCCAGCTAGTCAAATTATACCAATACTAAATTCTAAAAACGTGGATGATATTTTTCTCCATCCTAAATGGTGTCATATAAGCAATGTATTAAATAAAGACAGCTGCATTTTATTAGTTCATTTATTATGTGTTATCTATTATTTTGCTATGTTGTAAAAGCTATTCGCATAGAAATCATCCAAATTATTCATAAGAGTTTGCACATTTTTTCCAGCAACTGTGTGTGTCCTATTGTGTTTGCATCATATTCAAGCTTAAAGTTAGACTCCCAAGCCAAACTTAAAATCTCAAAAAAAATATCAGCAAGTGACCAGATGTGTTCCTCTGGACTGTTTGCAGTTTAGACAATAAAAACTGTCAAACTACTCAATAACCAAAGGTTAAACAAACAGGTCAAAGTTCATATTATTAACTAAAAAATGTATCTGTCAAAAGATCATGATTGATCTGCTGTTTTGAATTCCTGCTCCATGACAAGCTGCTGGACCACAAAAGGACGTGTGTGGACAAACTGATCCTTAAAGAATATGTAAACCCAATGTAGCACTGACCCCCGAAGGAGCTGCTGGTTTTATTGGGCTTACCGTTAACTTCTTGACCTCGTCTCTGTCTAGGGTTTCCCATGGTAGATGGCCCAAAGAAATGCAGAAACTGACACTGGATCTTCTTTTGGGTTATTTATTTGAAATAGAAACAAGATCTCTCAGTTTAAGGTAAAGAGTTAGGAGGAAGTTCAGGTACTTTGGACTATTAAAAATGGAAAGTCTTTATAGAAAGAATCCAGAGAACAACCATTTCACAGCTGGATTTTCACAACCCTCCTCTCACTAGGCCTAGCAGCTGGTAGGGTGTTAAGTAAAGTAAAGTCTCTGCCACAGACTTGAGCGTAACTGAGGGACATAGACACATTTATAGAGCTCAGGGGGGAATATGGATATCTCCTATCTCCCAATGGAGACATCAACAAAGGCAAATGAGCATAGGGACTGTTACAGGGCACATAGAATATATTAATTCATAAGAATTCGATATCAAAACAATAAATCATATTTAAAAACAATTTATTTGAAAAAGACATATAAAAATAGATAAATAAAACATCTCAAAATACAGTTGGTAGAGACGAATGAGGTAATTATTCAACTAGTTTCGCTTCATAGCTTCATCGGGATATTACCTAAGTCTGGAGATATACAAGTTTAATATAACAAATCATTAATGTCAATGGTCACAATATAAGCATGACAGATAAGTATAATCATTTAAACATGGGAGACGTTGTCATCACAACATTTTGACATGGGGGCGGGCTCCTACCTCTCTCTCCAACCCTATTCCAGCTCCCGGTCGGATTCAGTGGTGTAGAAGGGGAGGAAAGGATCTTTCCCGGCGACTGGGAGAGTAATATTTCACAACACCGACAGCGGATCCGATTATAGTAGATATTAGCTAAATATATAAAGATATATAATAGTGATATTTAATAATAGAGTAAGTCACTAGAAAGATAGTGAATAAGGAGGAGAGGAACCACCAAAGAAAAGAGGTGAATGACCACAGTGGATAAAACTGGATATTAATGATCCAGAGATTGTGAGTAGACTAGAGAGTCACTAGTTCCCATTCCACAAGTAGAGAAATTCCGTGATATAAAAACAAACAAGTGTACCTGTGATTGCAAGTGAATAAATAAATAAAAGGATAGAAGATAAGACAAAGAGACCAATAAAACCGTGAGGTATAAGGGTAAATGATATATCAAAGGAATATCAAGAGGATATACACATATGTATAATTACCCCTTATTGGAAAAAGGGGAGAGAATTTGAAGGATCCCGGAGGTGCCAGAGAAACTGGCTTAACTAGAGATATCATATCCTGATGATCTATATAGGTAGTAGGTACGGTGCAGAGTCCATCTTAATTAATTAAATAGTCTATATGGCCTCAGTTGCTGTCTGGTCTGCACTTGTAGGATGACAATGAAATGAACATATTCAGAACCATATCTAAAGAAATGACCATAAGCTAAGCATGATGTCCTATGGAGTAAGTTTGGGCTCACCCTTGTACCAAATACCCTCCGTCTCCACCGGGTCCCGTCGCTGCTACGAACTGGCGTTTGAATCGCCATTTAAACCCCCCAACCCCGTGATCACAACGCCGTGTCGCTGGCGTATGACGTCGGCGGGGTCAATGTGCTACTAATCTTTTGTAAATATTTTGTATGCTTGTTTGGAGATATGGATGCGGGCTCCAGCTCTAGATATAGATATAGATCATCGGTATATGATATTTCTAGTTAAGCCAGTTTCTCTGGCACCTCCGGGATCCTTCAAATTCTCTCCCCTTCTTCCAATAAGGGGTAATTATACATATGTGTATATCCTCTTGATATTCCTTTGATATACCTTTTACCCTGATACCTCACGGTTTTATTGGTCTCTTTGTCTTATCTTCTATCCTTTTATTTATTTATTCACTTGCAATCACAGGTACACTTGTTTGTTTTTATATCACGGAATTTCTCTACTTGTGGAATGGGAACTAGTGACTCTCTAGTCTACTCACAATCTCTGGATCATTAATATCCAGTTTTATCCACTGTGGTCATACACCTCTTTTCTTTGGTGGTTCCTCTCCTCCTTATTCACTATCTTTCTAGTGACTTACTCTATTATTAAATATCACTATTATATATCTTTATATATTTAGCTAATATCTACTATAATCGGATCCACTGTCGGTGTTGTGAAATATTACTCTCCCAGTCGCCGGGAAAGATCCTTTCCTCCCCTTCTACACCACTGAATCCGACCGGGAGCTGGAATAGGGTTGGAGAGAGAGGTAGGAGCCCGCCCCCATGTCAAAATGTTGTGATGACAACGTCTCCCATGTTTAAATGATTATACTTATCTGTCATGCTTATATTGTGACCATTGACATTAATGATTTGTTATATTAAACTTGTATATCTCCAGACTTAGGTAATATCCTGATGAAGCTATGAAGCGAAACTAGTTGAATAATTACCTCATTCGTCTCTACCAACTGTATTTTGAGATGTTTTATTTATCTATTTTTATATGTCTTTTTCAAATAAATTGTTTTTAAATATGATTTATTGTTTTGATATCGAATTCTTATGAATTAATATATTCTATGTGCCCCATAACAGTCCCTATGCTAATTTGCCTTTGTTGATGTCTCCATTGGGAGATAGGAGATATCCATATTCCCCCCTGATTCAAATTATTGGGATGAGGGTGCACACATGTAGCTATATAACCATTATATCCCTAAGCTATTTCCTTTTCCACATTTATAGAGCTGTCATACGGTACCAGTATCTCTCAGCCAGTCCAGCGATAGCTTATGAGTGTGGATCCATGAAGTGTCCTTCAACTGAGCCTCCAGGCTCCTTCAGAGAAGCCAGCCTTGTGCATAGCCTTATCCTGAAGAGTCCTCCCCTGGATGCTTCTCCAGTTGATGCGCCTCTCCTTAGATGAGACGGCACCGGACCACCCTTGAATCACCAGGCCTTGACATCCATTCAGGCCTGTCCCTGCAGTTGCTTCACCTTGGGCTATCCAGCCCCGAGACTTGGAAATGCATGAAACCACACCCCAGGCAAGGAGGGCCATGGGGGCTGGTCAGAACCAAACAGACAGAAAAATCCTCTGGCACGGAAACGCAGTAGCATGTGATGTCAGCACCTTAAATACCACCTCCCAGAGTGCACAGCAGGAGAACACTCTCACTGGGCTGGTTCTGAGAAAACTTGGCACTCAATACACCCAGCTAAACTGCGTTCTACCACTTGCCGGCGGTGATAGCGACACTTGCGGCCAAGGAGGACCCAGTGCAGCCCAGCTGGACTGGTACTGCAATCATAATTTGGTAAAATTAGCCCTAAAACCCAACTGTGGTTTCAGGAATATTCATTTTCATAAACATATAGTGCATTCTCGTCAGGAGCCAGCGCTACACAAATATTTCATTTTCTTGATATGTGCCTGCTGTACCATGTACTTGTATGAAAAAGTATCCTGTTTTCTTTGTATGCTTCCTTTGTGTGAAATCTCTGTTGCTCCTGCTAGTCTCACTGGCCACGCTAGGCATGAGAGCACAGTGTGATCAGTTCTCTAGCTGTACTAAGAACTCAGCCTGCTCTCCTCCGATTATAAGACTTGTCCCAACACTCCCCCCCATAGCCATTCACTGAGAAGACCACTGGGCTGTTGTTTCTCCTCCCCCACCTCTCTGAGCTCTTTATACAGCCAAAAACAGAGGGTATATGATCACTCATAAAAAGGGGGAAAGTATTTATAAAGTTTTTAAATATATACACAAATGTTTTGCATTTAATTTCAATTTTGAACTGAATGGGTTGTTTTACAAGGTGAGGGTTTACATATACTTTAATAAGGCCTTCCTGCAGGGTGTCAAAGGTGCTTCCAGACTGTCTCTTCATCCCATGCTTTAAAGCAGCACGCAAACTGCAAGCAAGGTCCATGCTACTGCCATTAAGCATTTGGAGTAATTCCAGCACACCTCTGGAGTGAGGTGGTTCTGTTTAGTAATAGCCTTCTTAACCTTTATGCTGCCAGGCTACAGACCTAGCATTCTATCTTCTGCTAGAAGCTCATGGTTACTTAGTAATTCAGGATTTGTATTAAGGCAGAGTGCTACACACCACACTCTAGAGCAGGGGTAGGTATGCTTTGAGGGGTGGAGATCTACCTGAACAACATGAAAGAGATCAAAGTCACAGGGATTCAGCGCCTTTTGTTTTTTGTTTGTTTGTTTTTTAGAAATCAACTACAGATGCCAAAACTAAATAACTAAATAAATAGTAAGAAAAACTTAGACAAATATAACAAAACAAATGTCACTGTAAAAAATATAAATTTACACTACCTTAAGGCTGCATTCACACCTGAGCTTAGCGTTTTCAAGCGTTTTTTGCTGCGTTTTTTACCGCGATTCGCTGCATTTTTTACCCGTGCTTTTTACCGCGATTTGCCGCGATTTTGTGAAGGGCAAAAGGTCACCAATGTTAAAAGAAAAACGCCCAAATCTGCTCAATTCGAGGGACAAAAAAGGGTCCGGAACTTGTTTGAGCTTCAGGCGTTCGGCTTCAGGCGATATGTAGTGGAGATGTGAACCATCTCCATTGAGAATAATAGAATTTTTCCCCTCTAGCGTTTTGTAGCTTCAGGCTTCAAGCTACAAAACGCTCAGGTGTGAATGGGGTCTAAAAGTTGACAGTATCAGTCAGTCGAGCAGTGGATAGTGTGTAGCCATTGCCGGTAGGTCAGTGAACAGATTGTGGACCGTGTCAGTAGGGCAGAGGATGGCATCAGTAGAGCAGTGGACAGTGTCAGTAGGGCAGTGAATGGTGTCAGTAGAGCAGTAGATATGTCACAAGGGCAGAGGTTGGTGTCAGTAGAGCAGTGGCCTTTGTCAGTAGAGCAGAGGTTGGTGTCAGTCATTTATTTTTATTATTTTTTTAAATATTATTTTTTATTATTATTACATTTTTTAGGAGCCCCTTTGACTTTAGTGGAATATCAGGGATCTAAACAGACCACTGATATCTCACTTTTGAGACAGAGAATGGGATTGAGGGCGGAGATTTCCCAGTCTCTTTCTCTGCATCCTTAGCTATACTGGATAGCGAATGAATGGGAAGCGCTCTGTGCTGAACGGCTTTCTGTTCATTCACAAATTGAAGCTCAGCAAACACAGTTTTGAATGTACCCAGTGAGCGATCATTACCACTCTTCATCCTGAAACATCCTCCACAGCATCCGGCGGGAGAGGAGAAGAGGGAAGCCGGGAACGCTGCAGGGGGAAGGGGGGACCAGTGGAGCACAAAGGGGCCAGGCAGCCAAAAGAAGAGAAACAGGTACAGAAGGGGCAGCGGGGGTGACATTTACTGTAATTGATCATCTTTCCTACTCCACCCGTTAAATGCCTGTGTAAGGGATCGGTACCAGTAAATTCAGTCCCCGGTGCTCCTTCTGTCCAAGTTCTAGGGGTTGGCAGGGATTGCAGTCTACCTGTGACCTGCCCGTGATCATTAGGTAGATCACAGTTGATGGGTTTCCAGCTCCCGCTCTAGAGTATTATTTCTGAGTGGAGAAGACTGGCTTGTTAGTGCTTTCAGAATAAGAGAACGTTTACCCTCACAGGGTTTTCAGCCTACTGACTTCCACTTTGCAACACTGCTGCTCTGGCCTCATGCTTCAGGCTCTTCTGTGTTCCTCCAGAGAGTATAAAAAAAACACAGTGGTCACCTGCACATTCATACACCACACAGCTTTATACTGCACTGGCCTTCTACCCTATTTCTGGAAAGATGACATCCCATCTCTTGGGTGGGGTACTGAACTTTAGTCAGCATCCTTAAAAAAAACCTGGGCACACCTGTACAGTGAGTATGCTGGTTTACGGCAAAATGTGGACCAGGGTTGGAGGTTTTGTCCCTCCCAAGTCTCTACAAAGTATCCAGGGTCCATAACCCAATCCAGGATCTATAAATCCCAGAAGGAATTGGAATTGCAGTTTCCTCCATCTGAGAACTAAAATTCCAAGTTTCCTCTGTGTTAGATATGCATTCTGAAACCCTTCACCTTGTATAAATGAGAACTTTAGATGCCCATGGCTCTGCACCTTCATATATATATATATATATATATATATATATATATATATATATATATATATATATATATATATATACATACTGTAGTGTATATAGATAGAACTGGAGAAATAAATGATCAATCTGAAAGCTAAAAAAAAATTTGCGTACATTTTTTAATTTATTTTTTACATTGTAACAGCTTACCTTTAAATAGCATGTATATTTGTTTTTTTGTTTTATTTTCAACCACTTTCATGGTTTTGTGGCCAGTTAAAGAAGATCAGAGATTATAAACCGCAGATAAAAAAGGAAAAACAAGAAGGGATATTCTTGGAAACTGCAGACAATAACTGGAAACATATTATATTAGAACACAATTTAAGAGAATAGGATTAAGCTGAAGAAGTATAATGAACCAGATGTCTTCTACCCACTCAAGTCTAAAAATATGAAAGCAGCAAATGTGGGAAACTTATATCTTTTGTGAAGTTTAATCTGATGATTACTTTGATTATTTTATTAGATTATTTTATTTGATTAATTAATATTAGCAAAAGTGAGTCCATTCCAGGCTGGGAACAAAATAAACAAATTAAAAGAAGTAACGTAGTCAATAGTATATACAGGAGAGCATATTAGCAGGTGCAACCTGACATGGGCACAGTATGACCTCACCAGGCACCACAGACCAACCCATGCTCAGATTCCTATGTCTACATGGACCTCACTTCTGTAGGAAGTATATTAACTTACAGTTCAGATGTAACACACCATGCTTGTCCACTGTATTCCCAGCATAATCAGGTTCTTTCTGGATAGGCCTTGGAGAAAGGAGACACCAAGTTGATACTTGATAACTTAATTGAAGTAGTAATACCAGTTAAGAACTCTTAGCAGGCCAACATTCTAGAACATAGAGGCAGTTCACTGGTGGCTGCTCAGCACTTCCCATTGTACAGGGCACACCTCTCTTGCCCTGGTTCTTCCTTTTTGGGCCACAGGCCCTTGCAGGTATTCCCAAGTCAGGGAACCAGCCTTCCACTGGTGAGGTATACATGATGACAGTAAATGCTTGACCAGTCCCACGCGTACCAACACAGGCAGAGGCTGCTACTTTATACCCACGCTCATTACTTTTATATTGTTTTAAAGTAGCAACACCTAGTGGCCAGGTAAGGGAATGCTATGCCACGCTCCCACCAGTAATATATGTGCGTATGTGTGTAATGTATGTGCAGGAGAGGAGTAGGAAGGGTATGACAGAAGGCAGTATGTGCAGAAGCAGAATCTGAAGGGTATGACAGCAGGTAGTATGTGCAGGAGAGGAGTACAGAGTATATGACAGTGACAGTATGTAGAGAAAAGGCTTGGGGATTGTATGAATGGAAGCAATATGTGCAGGAGAGCAATGCAGACGGTATGCCAGGGGGCAGTATATACAGAAGGAGAGTGTGTAGTGTATAGCAGTAGACAATTTGTGCAAGAGTGAATTCTGTACAGCAGAAGAGTGCAGAAAACCTTACAGGAGAGAAGTCTGGACAGCTGAGCCTCAGATCAGGGTATACAGCTGAGCCTCAGATCAGGGTATACAGCTGAGCCTCAGATCAGAGTATACAGCTCAGCCTCAGATCAAAGTATACAGCTCAGCCTCAGATCAGGGTATACAGCTCAGCCTCAGATCAAAGTATACAGCTCAGACTCAGATCAAAGTATACAGCTCAGCCTCAAATCAAAGTATACAGCTCGGCCTCAGATCAAAATACAGTGGTGTGAAAAAGTGTTTGCCCCCTTCCTCATTTCCTGTTCCTTTGCATGTTTGTCACACTTAAGTGTTTCGGAACATCAAACCAATTTAAACAATAGTCAAGGACAACACAAGTAAACACAAAATGCAATTTGTAAATGAAGGTGTTTATTATTAAAGGTAAAAAAAAATCCAAACCATCATGGCCCTGTGTGAAAAAGTGATTGCCCACCTTGTTAAAACATACTATAACTGTGGTTGTCCACACCTGAGTTCAATTTCTCTAGCCACACCCAGGCCTGATTATTGCCACACCTGTTCACAATCAAGGCATCACTTAAATAGGAGCTGCTTGACACAGTAAGGTCCACCAGAAGATCCTTAAAAGCTACACATCATGCCGAGACCCAAAGAAATTCAGGAACAATTGAGAAAGAAAGTAATCGAGATCTATCAGTCTGGAAAGGGTTATAAAGCCATTTCCAAAGCTTTGGGAATCCAGCGAACCACAGTGAGAGCCATTATCCACAAATGGCTAAGACATGGAACAGTGGTGAACCTTCCCAGGAGTGGCTGGCCGCCCAAAATTACCCCAAGAGCGCAGAGACGACTCATCCAAGAGGTCACAAAAGACCCCACAACAACGTCCAAGGAACTGCAGGCCTCACTTGCCTCAGTTAAGGTCAGCGTTCATGCCTCCACCATCAGGAAAAGACTGGGCAAAAATGGCCTGCATGGCAGAGTTCCAAGGAGAAAACCACTGCTGAGCAAAAAGAACATCAAAGCTCGTCTCAATTTCTCCACAACACATCTTGATGATCCCCAAGACTTTTGGGACAACATTCTGTGGACCGATGAGACAAAAGTGGAACTCTTTGGAAGGTGTGTGTCCAAGTATATCTGGCGTAGAAGGAACACTGCATTTCATAAAAAGAACATTATACCAACAGTAAAATATGGTGGTGGTAGTGTGATGGTCTGGGGCTGTTTTGCTGCTTCAGGACCTGGAAGACTTGCCGTGATAAAAGGAACTATGAATTCTGCTGTCTACCAAGAGATCCTGAAGGAGAATGTCCGACCATCTGTTCCTGTACTCAAGCTGAAACGAACTTGGGTTCTGCAGCAGGACAATGATCCTAAACACACCAGCAAGTCCACCACCGAATGGCTGAAGAAAAACAAAATGAAGACTTTGGAGTGGCCTAGCCAAAGTCCTGACCTGAATCCTATTGAGATGTTGTGGTATGACCTTAAAAAGGCTGTTCATGCTCGAAAACCCTCTAATGTAACTGAATTAGGACAATTCTGCAAAGATGAGTGGGCCAAAATTCCTCCAGGACGCTGTAAAAGCCTCATTGCACGTTATCGCAAACGCTTGGTTGCAGTTGTTGCTGCTAAGGGTGGCCCAACCAGTTATTAGGTTTAGGGGGCAATCACTTTTACACACAGGGCCATGATGGTTTGGATTTTTTTTCACCTTTAATAATAAACACCTTCATTTACAAATTGCATTTTGTGTTTACTTGTGTTGTCCTTGACTATTGTTTAAATTGGTTTGATGTTCCGAAACACTTAAGTGTGACAAACATGCAAAGGAACAGGAAATGAGGAAGGGGGCAAACATTTTTTCACACCACTGTATATAGCTGAGCCTCAGATCAGGGTATACAGCTCAGGCTTAGATTAGAGTATACAGCTCAGCAGGGGCAGCCGGGAGCTTGTGACACTGAAAGCTGAGGGAGCACCCCCCTCCCCCGGGGCTTTGAAGGCACAAAGGCACACACCCTCGCACATCTCCCACCACCCCCCAGCACTTACTGGTCTGTATCTCCTCCAGAGTGTGAGCAGCAGGCAGCATCACCAGTAGAGGTGTCCATTCCTCCAGCGTGTGTCTCCTCTGCTCCTCTGCGTGTTTCCTCTTCCTAAACGCTAGGCATCCAATAGATATGACGTGACCTGCCTCTTGATTGGTGGGGAGGATCGTTAGCGTGAAAATAACTAAAATGAATTCTCTATGGTCACACAACAGGGTGGGATTGGGACGCAGTGCTCTGTGCACTGAGCCCACCCTATTTTGAGGCTTATTAGAGCCTCTGGCTCTCATCAGGTCCTTCAAAATACACACCCACCGTCTATCCCCACCATAGTAATTTGTGTGTCTGGCATCCTGAAAGGGGCCTGGCACATGGATAGGGAGGGCGGCGGAGGTGTTGGAGGGGCGATGCTCATGCGCCCACAATGCACGGGCCGCCACTGAGTCTGGAGGCATGACAGACTGCAGTATGTGCAAGAGAGAGTTGTGGAAGATATGACAGCAGGCATTATGTGCAGAAGGCAAGTGTATAGGATTTGACAGTGGGGACAGTTAATCTTTTGACACTCAAATGGTGGATACTGATCTTTCTAGAATTGGCAACAAAATCACTAAAATGTATGGTCATAGCCATACAGGTGTAAGTGGCCTTGTGAATGGCTAGTGATGACAACAAGAGCACAAATCCCTGCCCCTCTTCCTCTCCTACCAGAACACCAACCCACCTGCTAGAGTTTTTAACCCTCCTCCATCTTTGCCCATCTCCATATCAGAGGCCTTCTCATGACATTTCCAGCCATTGACCTTTATATCCCAAGGAAGGAATGTCCACACAAAAAGTATAGTAGTATTGCTGCACTTTACTGATGTTACTTTAAGATGAAATTATAGTCACGTCGCATAAACATACTAGCATGGGTCACTTGACAGCATTTTGTCAAAAACATATAGTAGACACACCGCAGCAGTCACATGTGAAAGCAGCATAAAGTACATTTTAGTAAACCTTCTTCCCTACTGTATCTCTCCTCCCGGAGTCATCAGCACTCACTCAGAGGGCCCTGGTTTCCCTTGCAGGTAGTTTTTCTGAGACAGGATCACTGCAGTAACCTCTGACTTGGTTAAATTTCTCCTAGGTCCTCCGAGGGGATAGCCTCACTTCAGGAAACACTTGGTCTAGCCCAAAAGGCCTTTTAAAACCCTCTCTAGCCTCCTCAATCTTAAGAGCCAGGGTGTCTACAGCCAGCTCTTCTGGGTGCAGGTGTATCTCTCCCTGCCTACTAGCTGACTACATCTGACTGCACTAAAGCTCCTCCCAACCTGGCTTATAAGTGGTCACTGACTCACCCATTACATCACCAGGAGGAGGAGTCAGTAGACATGAGAGTGTATAGTTGCCAACATTCCCAAATCGGCCGGGACACTCACAAATTCTTAACAGCTGTCTCAATATTTCCTTGTCCTGGGCTGAATCCCAGAAAAACACCATCTACCAGGGGAAGCTGCATACTTTCCCGTGATTTAGACCTTTTTCCCGATTTTAGCGTTTCCCGGGAAATGTTCCGGGAAAATTTTTTTTCCAGATTTTCCTGGCCTCCCACTGCTAGAGGTCCGTGGCCGGTCAAGACATTACCCCCTTCCCCTGCTGCTGGTCTGTCTATGACCTGTTGTGGAAAGGGGGGGTTTATCCCCCCTCAACCCCTGTTACTTCTGCAATTCTGTAATGGTGGCAGAGACACCGCTGGGGGGACATCTGATGTAAGGGGGACACACCACTACAGGGGTACCTGATTTAAGGGGGACACTGCTTGGGGTATACCTGATGTAGGGAGGATACCTGATGTAAGGGGGACACCACTGCAGGGATACCTGATGTAGGGGGGATACCTGATTTACGGGGGACCGCGCTTTGGGGACACCTGATGTAAAGGGGGTGCCGCTGTAGGGTTAACTGATGTAGGAGGGATACCTTATGTAAGGGAGACAATGCTGTGGGGATACCTGATGTAAGGGGGAGACTGCTGGGGGGATAACTGATGTAAGGTGGACACCGCTGGGGGGATGGGATACCTGATGTAAGAGGGACACTGCTGGGGGGATACCTGATGTAAGGGGGACCCCGCTGTGGGGACACCTGATGTAAGAGAGATACCGCGGGGGGACTCCTGATGTAAGGGGGACACAGCTGCTGGGATACCTGATGTAAGAGGGATACCACTGGGGGGACTCCTGATGTAAGGGGGACACCGCTGCTGGGATACCTGATGTAAGGGGGACACGTCTGCGGGGATACCTGATGTAAGGGAGACACCTGATAAAAGGGGGACTCTACTGGGAATGCCTGATGTAAAGAGGGACTTCGCTGAGGACACCTGGTGTAAGGAGGGACTCCACTGGGAATGCCTGGTGTAAGGAGGGACTCTGCTGTGGGTACCTGATGGTGGCAGGCGATGTGACAAGTGACACGCTTAGGGCTCCCACTGATTCTGCATTATGGTGAGTTGAACTTTTTCATTTTGTATTACAATGTAATAATAGTAATAATGCGCTTCAATCATCCTAACACCATAATAACCATGGTTATGATTGAAGTGCTAACACCAGGTGTTTGGAGTATGTTTATCTGCTGATTGTTAAGCTTTCTGAAATACATATATTTCTGTTGTGATGTAGGATCTTTACCTGCTGTCCCCCCATGCCTCCTTCTTTCCTTCCTTCTCTCTTTCTCCCTTTGTTTCTCCCTCCATCCCTCGTTCATCTCAGACACTAACCATACCCCTTTGAGTCACACCCCCTTAAAGGCCGCCCAATATTTAACTTAAATTACGCCAATTTTTCGCCCTGCACACTTTTTTCTTTCTCCCATTGCATCACACCTTCAAAAGAATGCCTCATCCCCTAATTCTAAAAAGACTCTGCCTACAGGCAAAAAAGCGTCCCTATACGTTTTTTTTACAATGTTGGCAACTATGCAGCTGTGAACTGTACATTCAAAGGGGCTGGTTGCACTCAGACCTAACAGCAGATGATGCAGCACACACTGCTGGGAACACTCTCCCCAAAACTACCTCCTTCCCCAGCAGCTGAGCTGCTCAGGTGGCTCCAGTATTCCGGACTCTCACTCACTGAGATGAGGAGGTCAGGTCTCTCTCTCTCTCTGTTTTTTTTTTTTTTTGGAGGGGGAGTGAGCAGCAACCATTTGGGGGTCTATATCTCGTGGGGATGGCTGTCAAACACGCACCTCCATCCTGCACACACGCACAGTTATCTCTATCCTACACACACATAGTGTATGTTTAAATTATCTTCTGGTTTATTATCATTATTCATAAGGATTAACCCTTTCGTGCTAACCCTATAAGAGTCCTAAAATCTGGGAGGCGAAGGCGGTCATTCGGGCCATGTGGCCGCTCTGATTGGCTGTCACATTGGGCACATGATCAAAAAGCTCCTCATGGCACGTATGCATCAGGAGCTTACTGATCCCCACTGGCTATCGCGCTGGGAGAATGCAGGTAGCGTGCTCTCAGCATGGTAAGTTGTTTTAACAGGACCATGTATATGTGGCCGATCGGCATTAAAAGCCCTGGGGCACCCTTGGGCACTTTAAGGAAAGCAATAACTGTACCCTTGTCAAGGGCAATTTGCGCTAACAGTGAAAAGGGTTTAAAGGGCTATGGTTGAATAAAACGTATCCATATTAATACCACCAAGCAAGATGACTACAAAATGGTAAACTTAGGGCCAAGTGTGGTTTAAAAAGTCTGCGGCATTCCTCATGACCAGCTGCTGGCAGATGGAGAAGTATCAGACTACAGGACAGCACGCCATAATTCACATTTACGGAAAAAAACATGGATAGTCACAGCATGGAGACTCAGGCCACCCACTGGGGATGCTTGTTTGCTGGGGAGAGACTTCTTAAAACAGGGGCTGTCCCTGGACCCTGGCAAATGGAGACAAATGACAACCTTAAAGTGTTACTAAACCCAGGACCTTGCATTCACTATATCTGGTCCACCACAGTATACAGAACATGTTTAGAACAGTTGAATAGCCTTACTCAGGGAACTCTTGGCCTGACCTAAAACACGCCCTAGTCCCCACCTCTATAGGGGTCAAGAAGTCTACAACTGACTCTCCTGGATGCAGGTCTACTCCTCTCCAGCCTCAAGCCTTGTCCAGGACCTCCAAGTGTTGGTTATATCTGTACTGGCGTGGGGTATTTGGCTCAAGTTCCCCAACTGCACTAGGGCTCCTCCCAACCTGCTTATATGTGGACACTGACTCACCCATGACATCACTGCAGGTGGGTTCTAAGGAAAAGGGGCCTAGCACCTGATAACACTGTCTGCTGTAACAGGACACCATTTTGTAACCAGACACCACCTAGTGGCAGATTAGCTAGCTGCACCTGCCTACATGCCTGCCACTAAACTTTATACTGTAAGAGTTTATAAAGAGGATAAGAGCTTACTAAATACTATCTTCTATATTTTATGTGGCAAGTATTGTTAAATGTGTAGTATAAGGCAATTTTTAATAAATGACTTCTACCATTATGTTTACACTTGATAAAAGCGGGCATTTTCTCAGACACAGAGATACAGAGACTATTGATATCATTTAATAATGAGGGTTCTTTAAATTGTGGCCTGTGGCATGTAAACCACCAGGGTTCTCTATGTCTGTGATGCCTGACACAATGCTCAGATGTTACATTAAGGTAGACCTTTTAATATTTTCTTAGTCCAAAACAAATAAAAAACATCTGCTTTTACTAATGTTTGCTAAACAACCTATAAAACCCTTATTTGATGTAACTAACCTTATTTGTTAACCTTTTTTTTTTATTTTATTTCTATATATATTTTTATACCATTAATTGGAAGTTTACTGAACATCAGACAGTGAGTACCACTGTGAACCCTCAGGCACAGAGTTAATTACAAAGGGGAAAACGACAGATACATCCACTTAATTACTTTAGGGAACCGTGTGCAATCTGATAACACCAAGAAGAACAGGAAGAACGCAAGTAAAACAGCATCACATATCTTTTCTTCAGCTGGATATGAATAGATTATTTAACTCAAAGCAAATACATATCCCTAAGAGACAAGAGTAGGAGTTCATCCGAATGTAACAGTTTACTAGGCAACCAAAGTATTCAACTTTTTTGGGAGAAATTTGATACCAAGAAAATAAAATATACTTACAAGTCATCAATGGGCACTATTAACATCCCTTTTTTTTATAAAAGGATATAATGTTGTAAAGAAATAACCTGTGAATTTTGCAAAATTGTAATAGTCGTCATGCACTTTGCCAAGCACAAAAGGTAAACTATCATCATAAACTGTTTATACCCAAAGCGCTAAAAAAAACAAAATAAAAAAACTCACAATACAGTGCAATACAGTGCAAAATGAAAAAGTCAACTTGAATCAGCACAACTTGAAGTTTACTAAAAGTTGTTTACTATAGCCGATGCTCCATAATGTGAGCCTGCAAATGCTTCAGGGGGCTCATGGGCCTCCCTGTCACATTAGGTCGGGGGTTGGCAAATGATCGATCGTGATCTAGCAGACAATTGCGGCTAGGTAACTGGTAGATCATGCCCTCAATTGGTCGACCCACCGTCCGCAGAGTATCTAACACAGCGCAGTCAGTGCTCAGTGCTATATAAGCAGTGGGACCATATCTGTATTGCGGTTGAGCCAGCGCCGGGTGCGGAGGAAGAAGAGAGCAGCCACATAAGCCAATACCTCCTCTGTAGTGCCAGCTGCCCAGTGATATTAACTGCACCCTCTTATCCCTGCTAGTAGGATCCGGGGCGGTGCCAGCAGCAGCTGCAAGACAAGAAGAAAAGCTCTGTATTGCACTGAAAGTGGACTCTTCTCTCCTGTAATAAGTTCTTCAGGTCAGTGTGCCTTACACAAGCAATACTGAACTGTGCATAGTAGTAATAAAGCCCCATAGTTGAGCCATGTTTTAACCACACCCCCTTTTAACTATAGTGGGCAGGGGTGTACACATGTTGTGGCCACAGTAGGATTTATATGCATTGACATGCTTGGCAGGTGTAGCGCCTGTTAAGCATGTCCCATTCAAGTGAATGAGGCTGCTCTGCAAGCACCCTGCAACCTTGTGCAGTACGGTGACCAAGATGTTAAAGCAAGCAGTGAGGAGTTGTATCGCCTCCTCACAGCCTGCTTTAACCCCTTGGACCCCATAGTTGCTAGGTGCTTGCAGAATGCCCCCATTTACTTGAATTGTGATTGGTGAATGGTACCTCCCACCGAAAGTAACAGGTGGTTTAATTTCTGCTGCGGCATATGTATACCCTTGGCTACTGCCTCTGCAGCTAACGGAGGTAGATATTGAGGGCAGTAAGACTCCAGCTCAAACGTAGGGTTTAACCATCCCCCAACCTCACGTGAACTAGTCTTAATGCCGCATACACACGGTCGGAATTAAGGTCGGAAAAAGGTCTGATGGTTTTCCGCTCAAGCTGTCTTGCATACACACAGTCACACCAAATTCCGATCGTCAAGAACGCGGTGACGTACAACACGTATGACGGGACTAGAAAAAGGAAGTTCAATACCCAGTAGCCAATAGCTTCCATCTGGTAGTTGCATCTGAGCATGCATGAGTTTTTGCACGTCGGAATTGCATACACACGATCGGAAATTCTGATGGAGCATACACACGGTTGCATTTTCCAATGAAAAACTCTCATCGGTCTTTTGCTGGCCAAAATTCTGACCGTATGTACGTGGCATAGGGGTGCCGCTGCTCAATGCACCTCAGAGCTCATTAACAAATGTGGCAAATAGAGGTAAAAATCAAGCATCAGGAGGTAATATTGGTCAGAATGCTTGACACTACCAGTGATCTTTTATTTCTCCCATGTTGTTTAGGTAGATCTCCACCTCCTTAGGTTTCTTACCTCTGTAAACTCTATGTACAGGTATTCAAACGGATTAGAGAGGTATCTCAAAATGTGAATCCTCTCAATATGTAAATAAAGATCTAAAATAACTCTTTAGCCACTTGGAGTATCTTGGTACGTGGTGGAAACACCAGGTGGTAGTGGGAGGCCCCAGGTGAAGTTTTGCATTGGGGCCAACAAGCTTCAATCTATGCCTTTGCATCACTCCTATTAATCACTTCAATACTGGGCACTTTTACCCCCTTCCAGCCAATTTTCAGCTTTCAGTACTGTCGCACTTGGAATGACAGTTTTGCACTGATGTGCGCTAATGAGGCTGCACTGATGGGCACTGAAGAGGCTGCACTGATGGGCACTGAAGAGGATGCACTGATGGGCACTGAAGAGGCTACACTGATAAGGTGGCACTGATGGACACTGATAAGCTGCACTGGTAGGCATTGATAAGCTGCACTGATGGGCACTTGTAAGCTGCACTGATCTGCACTGATGGGGCTGCACTGATAATCAGGGCACTGATGAGCAGTGCCCTGGTTATCAGTGTAAACAATACACTGACAGCTCTACTTTCCTCCCACAGACACAGCACGGGAGGAAAGGACTTAATCAACAAGTCTGTTTATGTGATTGAATCTTTATCGCGATCTGTGATCCGCTGTGTCTGAAGGACACAGCAGTCACAGAGCCTGCTTGATGCAGTTCCCTCCCAAAACTGGAAGCCCGTGCTGTAACAATTTTTTGGCTATAGCACTGGTGGAAAGAAGGTAAAGTAAATCTTTCAAGAACCTGGCCAATTCAAACGTAACATTTGACAAAAAAAATGCCTACAAGCTTAAGCTCCTAAACCTAAACTCTTTGTCAATACAGTTAGGAGTACAAAACAAGGCACTACTCCTGTAACATTTGTAGTTAAACCAATGTGCCACAAAATCTCATAAAGCAATAATGTGCATCAAACTTATAAAAAGCGCATAAATGAAAATGGGGAAACAACCCAAAGACTGTGCAGTAGAGTGAGTGGTAATTTCTTCTATTGCATCCAACCACAGTGCTTCCACTATGTATGTGTAAAATGCTCACTCACCAACAGTAAATGGCCCAAAGGCCTAATGAGCCTTGCAGACGACCCACCCCCGTGGGTCGGTCGGTCGGGTCTGCACACAACCACCACATCAGTCAGTCGATGAGCCTCGCACTAACCCACAGGCAGTGCTTCCCTCCGAGCGGCAGTTTTGTCCCCTGCATCTCCTCCGGTGAACTCCCTCCTCCTCTCTCCTCTTCGTGGTCCAATAGGATCGCTTGTTATTTTGGTCAAACGGGCCTCGGGACCTGCTTCGCGATTGGCAGGGAGGAGATTCAGTGTGACAATTGCGAATATTCATTTGCTATTATCACACAACTGGGTGAGCTCAGAGCCCACCCTTTTTTGAAGCCTATTAGAGCCTCTGGCTCTAGTCACAGGCTTCCAAAAAAATACCCCCCCATTGGAATCCATGCATCCGGTGACCCGAATGTAGATTAGGGGGCTGTACGCATGGATAGAGCGGTGGCGCCCCTGCGCCCCTAATGGATGGGCTGCCCCTGATGGGATGGATATGATGGACTCAGTACCTAATTTGTCCAATGCTAATACACTCTCAATTTTACACAACACAATACATTTTTTTAGTTTTTATTAAAATGGACCCAATTTTTAAACAGATGTATTGCACTTATATTTTCAGGGCGCCACAGAGGCACCTCAACAAACCACTCTCACTTAGTACCCAGGCATGAGCTGCTCGTAACCACCAAACCGGGGTACGCTCTAAATCCTAGAAGTGGTGTGGGGACAATAGCAAAAATGACGTCAGTGACATGCCTCAGTGCCTCAGTGCGTCTTCAGGTAGAATAGTGGCTACAAGATGATACACGAGTGAACTATGGTATATGGTTTTGTTTTCATAGCACAGGAAGCGATGGCTAAAATCTCACTATCTGCGATTGCACTTTTCCTGCATGGCTCATTAGAAGTGTCACTATTATGAGAGGTTCAAAGCTGCTTGTTAAACAAAAAACATTAGATAAAAATGACTGAACATTGTCAATTCTATTAGTGCAAGAGGGTCATAGATTATCATCTAAGGTGGCATTTACTTTACAAATGTGGCTTAAGTTTCAATATAGAAATGTATTGTGCTATGATCCAGCGGCAGAGAGATAATAAGTACATTTTGGTTATAATATATGCTGCATTAAACAAGAAAAGCCTCTGTAGCATTCTGCTGACACTACTATAAATGTGAATCAGTGTGCTGACCGAAACATGTCCCCAACTTGGGGTAAATTTATAAGATCTGTACCTTCAGCCATCTGGTAGTAATTTCAGAGCCGTTATTAAAGTGTTTCTTTTTATAGAGGAATGTTTCCTGATGGATCATGGAAAGATTAATTAAGATCTTGATGACTTAATAAAATGTAGGCTGATATAAGAAGTCATATAAGGTAATCCCCACTAAAGAGATATGCAGCAAAGAGCACACAAAGTATGTGCAGACATATGTGATAACGTAGCTTCCTTCCAGAACACAAAGAAATTGATTGCCTGTATAAAGTGATACATTAGCATTTGAGTCTGGTATGGATTTAAGGGAGAACCATATGCAACCATATGAATATATAGTACTCCTACTTATTCACAAAAAATGTTGAAAAGCAAATAAACACACACACACACTTTCTGACAAGTCTTTTAATTTAAAAAAATGTCCCAAAGTGTAGCTGCATTGTCATTCACGTTGTCCATCAATACAGATCCATATCAATCATGATAAACGACTCTCGCAAACCCGCCGAAAGACAAAAAACCTGGGGGTCGCCCCAAAAATTCATACCAGGATTATTGGAATCTGAAAGCCCTCAGTAACAATACAGGGGCTCTAAATACTGCCAGAACCCCTGTTAATACATAGTACAAGTACACATTCACAAAAAAAAATATGAAAAGTCCTTTATTTTTTATATATAATTATAAATATATATATAATTAAAAAAAAAAGTCCCACAAGGTAACTCCACTGTCAATTACATCATCCATCAATGCAGATCCACGTCGATCATGATGAATGACTTCTGCCAACCAGGCAAAATAAAAAAAAACCTCTGACTGTCAACATATCTTCCCTCAGTTCAGAGAGATCACATGGAGATGTTATTTAGACCAAGTGTAGCAATTGAATCAGATTTATTGGCATTCGAGATATTGGCATTTTTGTTTGACAGGTCAGTGAGTCTCGTTCATTGTGATAAATGTGGATCTGCATTGCTAAACAATGTGCGCTATGGGTTTTTCTTTTAATACCTCTTACTCATTCACATGAAGGGGCAGTACCTGGGGGCTTACTTATTGTTAAAGGGGGGTTCAATATTCCAATTAACATCTATACTAGACCCTCATCTAGTATATGGGTCAGGCAGTGGCGGCTGGTGAAGTTTTAGGATGGGGGGGGACCAGACTCCGCCCTTCCTTTTTGACCCCTCCCACGTGGTGAACATGGGCGTGGTTTCAGTGAAATCGTGGGCGTGGCTCTAATGTGGTGTGGTTAGTGTCTAAGATGAATGAGGGACAGAGGGAGAGAGGAATGTAGGGACAGCAGGCCCAGGTCCTATACAACAATAGAAATATGTGTATTCTAAAAAGTTTAACAATCAGCAGATAAAGATATTTCAAACACCTGGTGTTAGCACTTCAATCATCCCGTCACCATGGTTGTTATTGTGTCAGGATGATTGAAGTGCATTATTTCTATAATAACATTGTAATATAAAATTAAATCATTCAACTCACCATAATGCAGAATCAGTGGGAGCCCTGAGCATATCACTAGCCACGTCACCTGCCACCAGATGCCATCAGGTGTCCCCAGAGGAGTCTGTCCTTATATCAGGTGCCCGCAGCGGAGTCCCTCCTTACATGCAGCCTGTGTCCCACCAAATTGCAGCATCCCGTGTCACCGTCAATTGCAGCAGCATGTGTCACCATCAATTGCAATAGCATGTGTCACCACCAAATTGCAGCAGCATGTGTCACCACCAAATTGCAGCAGCATGTGTCGCATCAAATTTCAGCAGCATGTTTCACCATCACATTGCAGCAGCATGTGTCACCATCAATTGCAGCAGCATGTGTCCCACCAAGTTGCAGCAGCATGTGTCACCACCAAATTGCAGCAGCATGTGTCCCACCAAATTGCAGCAGCATGTGTCCCACCAAGTTGCAGCAGCATGTGTCACCACCAAATTGCAGCAGCATGTGTCCCACCAAGTTGCAGCAGCATGTGTCCCACCAAATTGCAGCAGCATGTGTCACCATCAATTGCAGCAGCATGCGTCCCACCAAGTTGCAGCAGCATGTGTCCCACCAAGGTGCAGCAGCATGCGTCCCACCAAATTGCGGCAGCATGTGTCACCGCCAAATTGTAGCAGCATGCGTCAGCAACACACATAGGGTCAATGATCCCTTCAGGGTCTGTACTCACAAGATGTCCAGGGACAGCTGGTAGCCTCCTTCCAACTTCCAAGTGACACTCTATACCAGTGACACACGACCAGATCCATAGACTTTCTCCCTTAGTCAGATTGCACAGGAACCCTGAGTTGTAGCTTGCTGGCTTCAGGACCTCAGATTTGCAATCTGAGGCCATGTGGCTTTCCACGCTGGGGAGAGGCAGCCACCTCAGAGGTGGGCTGAACTGGAACCCCGAGCCCATGAACTCCTCGGACTTACAGTTGTGCTCATAAGTTTATATACCCTGTCAAAATTTATGATTTCTTTTTTCAGAGAATATGAATAACAGAAAAACTTGGATTTCACTCATGGTTAGTGTTTGGCTGAAGCCATTTGTTATCAATAAACTGTGTTTACTCTTTTTAAATCATAGTGGCAACAAATACTACCCAAATTACCCTGATCAAAAGTTTACATACCCCAGTTCTTAATACCGTGTATTACCCCCTTTAACATCAATGGCAGCCTGAAGTCTTTTGTGGTATTTGTGGATGAGGCTCTTCATCTTCTCAGATGGTAAAGCTGCCCATTCCTCTTGGCAAATGCCTCCAGTTCCTGTAAATTCTTGGGCTGTCTTGCATGAACTGCACGTTTGAGCTCTCCCCAGAGTGGCTCAATGATATTGAGGTCAGGAGACTGAGGTGACAACTCCAGAATCTTCACTTTATTCTGCAGTAGCCAATGACAGGTCGACTTGGCCTTGTGTTTTGGATCATTGTCATGTTGTAATGTCATTAGACTCAAGTCTTCAAGACACTAGCCAGTATCTCCTTTAGCTCACAAACCCAGTATGCTGCCTTCTTTGGAATTTTGACCAAATCTCCTGTGCCTTTGTAGCTCACACATCCCCAAAACATCAGCGATCCATCTCCATACCTTTCATCATAGACCTTGTTGACTCCTCCCCAAATGTAGTCTTCATGGTTGTTGCCAAAAAGCTTAATTTTGGACTCATCATTCCAAATGACTTTGTGCCAGAAGGTTTGAGGCTTGTCTTTGTGCTGTTTGGCATATTGTAAGTGGGATATTTTGTGGCATAGTAATGGCTTCCTTTTGGTGACTTGACCATGCAGCCAGGGGAGGGCTGGGCCAGGGGGCAGGGATGCAATTGCCCCCTGGGCTGCTCTGATATGCGGTGGCAAAGGCTGCTGTGTCGTCAGCTCAAAACCGCAACATGCACAGTTCTTGAGCTGGCCGAGTCCAGTACTGTGAGCCAGGGATGTCTTCATGTCAGGGCTGACAGTCTGTGTTACATAGCACAGCCCCGCCCAGCCCCTCCCTACTCCACACCATTGGCTGGCAGAGGCTGGACCTGCTCTCTGCTCAATCTGAGCAGTTGGCTGGAATCCAGTGAGGCTCCTGGGAGGCTGGGACCATCCAAGTAAGTGAGCTCCTCCTCTCTCCTCCTCTCTACAGCCAAAGAGTTTTTTACTAGCAGCCTGTGCCAGTACCTTGCCCTCCTAGGGCTAGGTGGTATGATGAGGGCTCTCACTGATATGCTGCAGTTTGGCTGCAGTGCTGGTGTACTGGCAGTCATCCTGCATGTTGCCCCTGGGACATAGAGGATGCACATTTTTACTGCATGTTCTGAAAGTGCACAAAACGTCCTGCATGCTGCATGTTCGGTGCACTTTCAGAACATGCAGCAACAATGAGTAACCTAAAAGAAGTCTGAGGGGGTGTGACATCCGCCAGTACACCCGCACTGCAGCCAAACCGCAGCACACCAGTGTGAGCCTAAATGCTTGTATTCACTTGCAGCAGCCACTGCCACTCCTCTGAAAAGTGATCCATGCTCAGGTCACTTTTCAGAGGCATTTGACAGGCAGTGAATAGTTGATATCACATTTCATCCCTGCCTGCTTTAACCTCCCTAAATGCCAATCCCTGCAGGTAATGACACAGTTCACTTTGAACTCCACCTTATTTCCATTACTCTCTGTAGGTATTAGATGTGGTCTCACCTTTTTGTTTGCACATCTAATACCAAAGGGTACTTTCACACTGGGGCGATGTGGGCGGTAGTGGTACAGCACTGCTCGTTTTAGTGGCGCTTTATCATTGTTTTAGTGGCGCTAGCAGTGCACTTTTAACCCCCACTAGTGGACAAAGAAAGTGTTAAAAACGGCCGTGTTGCATTCATTTCAATGGGCTGGGCACCTCTCCCAAACCGCCCCAATAATGCTGCTTGCTGGACTTTTCAGAATGTCCTTCAAGCGCACCGCCCCAGTGGGAAACCTGGGGTGGCATAAGAAGCGCTTTACAGGTGCTATTTTTTAGCACTAAAATGCCTGTACAGCGCCTTCAGTGTTAAAGGACCCTAAAGAGAGTTCTGGAAATAAGGTGGAGTTCAAAGTGAATTTCTACACCTAAGTGGAGCCCCCCTTTCAGAAGATTTGAGGATATTATTAAACCCAGAGACTGGTGGACTTAGGCCACAATAGACAGATTGAAATTCTGCCGGTTCAGCAGACATTTCAATCTATCTCTGTGCAGACTGGTTGTACAGAATTTGACTCGATCAACTGACAGTACAACCAGCGTGTCTTTATGTTTTTTAGAGATCAGTGCTGGCTGCTATAGCTGCCAGCAGTGATCACTGTATTCTGATGGCTTGGAAACTTTCACCTCAGAGCACACACCGACACACGGCTCTTACGGAAGCTTGGTAATTCAAGTTCTGGGCTTCCCTAACATTACAGCCCTGTGGGGCTGTGACCAAGTCTGGGCAAGAGCTGGGATAGGACATTACTTACCTCATATCCCTGCCACTCCTAAACCTGCTCCACTGCAGCACCAGGCCCACAATGCCCTTAATCTGGCCGGTGCTCCGGCATGTGCCTGCATGTGCATTTCTTACTATCCGCAATTGAGACAGGAGGAACCTGCACCCTGGTGAAACTGGTGTTCATGCCGGGGAGACAGCAGGACTTGCGTGTTTAGCCTGCTGCGCTCACTGTGACTCTCAGCTACTCTGCTTGCTTGGCTTGCCCAGTGGTGTGGTGCTCACTCACCAGAGAAGCTCCGGACTCCACAGGTAGTGCTTAGTGTGGTGGCAGTGACAGCACAGTCTTTAGTCTTCATCTTCCTGCGGTCTCATTGGTCTGTGTACTGGGTGTGGGGAAGGGGCCAGCTCTTTTACTCAGTCTCTCTGGGGGCAATCATGCAGTCTCTTTCTGAGAGACTGCTCCATTCTCTGAGAGACTGCTCCACTTCACACTGCCTGTACAGAGACTGACTGCTTCATAGTGCCAGCAGAGAAAGTGACTGCTCTCTCTGTGTAGGCAGTGTGAAGCGAGGTCTGTGCAGGCAGTGTGAAGCGGGGTCTCTCTCTGTGCAGGCAGTGTGAAGCGGTCTCTATCTGTGGAGGCAGTGTCAAGCAGTCTCTCTCTGTGCAGGCAGTGTCAAGCAGTCTCTCTCTCTTTGGGGCAATGTGGAGCAGTCTCCCTCTCTCTCTGTATGGGAAATGTGGTGTAGATGGGTGGCTAGCTGATTCAGTGGTTCAATGGGCCACTTGACTGGACTTGCCCCCCAGGCCTAAAGCTGCCAGCCCTCCCCTGCATGCAGCCCATCTTTCTTCAAGTGCCTCCTTATTGTGCATCTTCAAACAGCCATACCACATGTTTTCAGAGAGTTCTGTATTTCACCTGAGCAAAAGAAGGATTTCACCATGTCAGACAAGTGTGTTGTTGTCACATCCCTAATTGTAGAGCAAGAAAAAAGAATCCCCCTTCATTGGGATTTTGTAGGCAACAACCACACATAAATAGATTAAAGAATACATTTATTGGATATACAAAAAATCGTTTGATCTTTCAAAACATAAAATGATCATTAAAAGGCATATAAAAAAAAAACACATATTTCAAAAGAAGAAAAAAAGACAAAGAACATGACAGATTACATAATTTTCGTGACATGGAAAAATTACTCTCGGGTACAAAGTAGTCTCCAAACGATTTGAACGATTTTATGTATATCCAAAAAATGTATTCTTTAATCTATTTATGTGTGGTTGTTGCCTACAATGTCCCAACGAAAGGGGGTTCTTTCTTCTTGCTGTAGTTCACCTGAAGTTATTTGTGGGTTTTTCTTTGCATTCCAAACCATTTTTTATGGCAGTTGTGGCTGAAATTTTAGTTGATCTACCTAACCGTGGTTTAGTTTCAACAGAACCCCTCATTTTCCACTTGTTGATTAGAGTTTGAACACTGCTGATTGGCATTCTCAGTTCCTTGGATATCTTTTTATATCCCTTTCTTGTTTTATACAGTTCAACTACTTTTTCCCGCAGATCCTTTGACAATTCTTTTGCTTGTCCCATGACGCAGAATTCAGAAACATCAGTACAGCACTGGATGAAAGATGCAAGGGTCTGTCAGGAGTCCAGAAACTCATTGACCTTTTATACAGTCACACAAATTACAAGCAAACAGATCACAGGTGAGGATGGTTACCTTTAATAGCCATTCAAACCCCTTTGTGTCAAATTGTGTGCATGTTATCAAGCCAAAATCACCAGGGTGTGCAAACTTTTTATCAGGGTCATTTGGGTAGTTTTGTTACCATTGTGATTTAACCTCCCTGGCGGTATGATTATTTCAGATTTTAGGTGTTGAAAGCGGTACCATTATTTTGCATGAAAATTTGGCGTTTTATATTGTAGTACTGTAATTCTTAGGAATAACTCACTTAAATCTGTCCAAACCAGAGTCTAGCAGACATCCCGAGTATGATAAAGTTAAATCATAAATTATAATATAATAAATAACTATAAATAATTATACCAAATAATAATATAATATTCATAAAAATGATTCAATAATGTAATCAAATCAAAAACACTAAAATTTGCTCAGTTGCAGAATTGTCGCTGTCATTACTTTTCAGTATTTGATGACGGATCTCCCCACAAATCGTTATCGCTCAATTCTACGAGTGATTCTAATTATTTATCGCTGTTTTCTAGCTGGTCTAAAACCTCTTTTGATGTAAAGGGACAGTTTTGGTTGCTATGGACAATCTCCAGTTTCCAGGCAGAAAGAACAGTTTTTTATATTATAAAACTGCATGCAGAGCACTGGGCAGACCACTAGGGACAAAGGGGATGTGAAATAATTACATACAGTAATGTAATCTGTAAGATTACATTATACTGTATGTAATGTGTGTGTTTTACTTTTTGAATTTGGCGATGTGATACATCGAGCAGAGGACGAGCCACTCGCAGTGTGGGGGGACATCGCTGGATCCAGGGGATAAGGTAAGTAAGCTCATCCTGGATCAAGCGATGTGATCCCGAGTCTGGCTCAGGGTTACCCTAAGTTTGCCCTTGCACTTTTCTCTTCTACCACTAGGTGGCCGGGTACCTGGTGGTACTAGATACGAGAGGGGCGATGCAAGGTCAGATTATGTGTATATGGGGCATTTCAGTCAATGGGCAGGGGTTTTCTTGAATCTTTTGGTCTGCTGGGAGAACCTGTGTTGTGCGCCACCTGGACGGCCGTCTGGGTGGACGTGTGTTGTATTGCCTGGGCTGCTAGGCCAGAGATTGGGTCTATCCTGGGCACATCTGGCTGCTAGACTGTCTGAGGGCCTAACCAGAAGCAAGAGAGCAGCGCAGGATTGGGATTGCGGCTTGCAGTCCAACCAGAAGTGACTGTTCTGCCAGCCAGAGAACCTGTCGTGGTCAGCCGTAGAGGGTAAGCTATCGCCACTAAAGAACCAATCACCTTATTACCAGGGACCACAGTGAGTAACTGAAGCAAGTACCAGAGCAGCATTTTTACCAACCAGGGATGGTGAAGAATCCAGAAACTTCAGTGGGTATCAAGCCAACGGAGGTGATGCTTGCAAAGCAGCCTTGTGTGTCAAGCCAGGGACTGAGCAGGCCACTGGGGTGAAGCTTGAGAGGTATCTTGAGTGCCAAGCTAGGGACCCAGGAGAGAGGCGGAGGTGACACTTGAGGAAGATACCACCATGAAGATTGGAGGAGCTCAGGGGATTCAGTGGCAGTGAATCAGCGGGTCTAGTGAGAGACTGGGAGCTCAGTGGGCTGAAGAAATACAAGGAGTAATTGTAGTGGAAGTGAAAGAACTGTTGCGCTTTGTGTTAGGAACTGTTAAAGACTTTTAGGAGACAGCATTCCTTCACATGCAGATGTGGCATCTTTCTGGATGCCTTTCCCTGCATGGCTATCCACCTGTTGAAGTCTTGAAATCTGCCAATTGAACTTGCAACTAACTAAGGGTGGCCTGGCCCTAACCCTCTCTCACCAAAAAGTTTAAGAGAAATAAACTTTCTTTTGGATTCAAGAAGTGTCTGCCGCCCAATAAATTTAATTACCTTGCACCCTCCATGCCTTACAAACCACCATATACAGAAGAATGTCCACTATCTCTGGCCCTGGCAGGGGCAGATCCAGAGTCCAGTCTCGGGAGGGGCACTGCTATAAAATATGTTTTTTTTGGGGGCAATTTATATGGGAAATGGCTGGTATAGGCGCTTCAATCATCACGGCACCATGGTTGTTATGGTATCAGAATGATTGAAGCGCATTATTTCTATTAATACATTGTAATATAAAATTAAATGGTTCAACTCACCATAATGCAGAATCAGTGGGAGCCCTGAGGGTGTCATTTGCCATGTCGCCTGCCACCAAATGCGGATTGTCACTTGCCACGTCACTTGTCACCAAATGCGGATTGTTACTTGCCACGTCACCTGCCACACTTTGCGAATTGTCACTTGCCACGTTGCCTGCCACACATTGCGGATTGCCACTTGCCACGTCACCTGCCACACATTGCGGATTGTCACTTGCCACATTGCCTGCCACACATTGCGGATTGCCACTTGCCATGTAGCCTGCCACACATTGTGGATTGCCACGTGCCACGTCACCTGCCACACATTGCGGATTGCCACTTGCCATGTAGCCTGCCACACATTGTGGATTGCCAGTTGCCACGTAGTCTGCCACACATTGCGGATTGCCACTTGCCACATAGTCTGCCACACATTGCGGATTGCCACTTGCCACGTAGCCTGCCACACATTGCGGATTGTCACCTACTGTGTCACTTTTCTGCTAAGGTGTTCTTTTGTTGAGTCCAGAGTGAAGATAGGCAGCAGAGAGATGATGTAATCTCTCTGCTGCACACAGCTTCCCGCACAGTGAGGGCGGAACTGGAGGGATGCAGGGCAGTGAGAGATGATGTCATCTCCCTGCTCCCCTGCCTGCTGGCTTCCTGATTGGCCAGCAGCCCTCCTAAGCCACCCAGCTGCCCCCTCTCACCCGTCTACTCAGCGCAATCACCCATGGAACCGGCCGCGCTGGCACCCGTGGAACCAGCCACGGAACCGGCCGCGCTGGCACCCGCAGAACCGGCCGCGCTGGTACCCGCGGAACCGGCTGCGCTGTCATCAGCTGGCGGTATTCTCGGAGGGGGCAATTATTCCGTTGCCCCCCCCTGGATCCGCCCCTGGGTCCTGGAGCTTCTCATTAGACCGAAGGAGGCCTGGGACCTTGCTAACATATATATACTGTATATATATATATATATATATATATATATATATATATATATATATATATGTACACATATATATATATATATATATATATATATGTATATGTATATATATATATATATATATATATATACTGTATATATATATATATATATATATATATATATATATATATACACACACACACACACACACGTGTATGTTTGAGCTTTGGAATGCACACCATAATGCAATAGGCTGCTCACACTTATGGTCTTAGGCATTTTTCTAAGATGAAACATTTGACAAAAGAAAACAGTCTAGCCTAAGACACATTTGATATAACACAGGCCAGATAAGAATGGATGCAGAGATGTCATAAAACCTCTGCTATGAGGATCTGAAGAACACTAATAATGAGGCATGTGGTAAGTGACCTCCTGTAAATTGTCTAATCAGCAATACATATCTGTGAGTCTAATTTTTGAACTAAAGCTGAACTTCCATACATCTCAAGCTCTCATTTCGAGTTCATGACTCATAACTCTTGCTGTAATTGGGGTTAGCGTCATAACAAGTGGTTCCAGGAATGTGTAGGAAGATAACAATCAGGTGGTCACCAAACAAGCCAATATGAAAAGGTCCAGAAGACTGATGAAACCCATTAAACTACCCAAGAGAGACATATATAACATCTAAACCATATTTGGTTTCAATAGAATTGTAATTAATATTATGGTGGTTGTAGGATTGTGAAACCTTGTCACATACATAGATACAGTGCCATGAAAAAGTATTCACACCCCCTGAAATTTTCCACATTTTGTCTTGTTACAGCCAAAAACGTAAATGTATTTTATTGGGATTTTATTTTATAGACCAAGATAAAGTGGCACATAATTGTGAAGTAGAAGAAAAATTATACATTTTTTATTTATTTTTTGTTTTTTTTTAACCTCTTCTTCAGGGGTGATAGGTTTAATGTCGAAGGAATATACGTCTATGGTTAAAATAGGGGGAGAGAAGGACAACATTTGTAAACATATATACAGTGCAATACACAGTTATTGTATCTTCAGCAAGCATAGTCTTGTTGATCATATGCATGATAATCATATTATACAGAGACATATGTAAAAATACTGACCATATATGTTATATCCCAGCTCTCCAAAACATCCCCAGCATCCAATAGTATGTCAGTCAGCTGCAGCTCCAGAGAGGCCAGAGAACAGCGAAGACAGAGAGAAGCAAAAAGATGAGAGAGAGGGAACAAGAGGCAGGGAGGAGCCCCCAAGAAAATAGGTACTATGTCCCTCAGGTGGACAATAGTTCTCACCAACCACAACTCCACAGAGGGCACCCCCAATGATGCACGTCCCCACTCCGTAAAGGGGTAAAACAGGACCAAATCAAAAGAAATGGTTAAACCAGCCTCTCCTAGACACTAGCAAAAAATACAAAAATGCCATATAAGAAAACCTGCATTATTTTCATTAATTAGCAAACTTTGAGATACATGTAAAAATACACATAGCCAAAAATAAAAGTCATATAGGTGAAGTCAAACATAACGAAAATCTCGGCTTGCAGTGGTGTAATCACAGTTATAAAAAGGAGACTACCATGCTTGTTTGATCAATCTGAGATAGAATGAAGGTTACAATATAACCTCCTTCTGATATATCAGGCTTCATAAATCTAAGGAGATCAAGTACAGGGAAGCAATATTAGTTCCCTGATTAAAAAGGTGGGGTATACATGGGCAGGGCAAAGGGGGTGGAGACAGGAGTGGAGCCAAGGAGGGTGAGGCAAAATGAGGTTTCGCCTAGGATGTCAAACATCCTTGCACCAGCCCAGCAATTTTCAAGTCTTGCCACAGATTCTCAATTGGATTTAGGTCTGGACTTTGACTGGGCCATTCCAACACATGAATATGCTTTGATCTAAACCATTCCATTGTATCTCTGACTGAATGTATAGGGTCGTTGTCCTGCTGAAAGGTGAACCTCTGACCCAGTCTCAAGTCTTTTTCAGATTCTAATGCCCTGTACACATGGTCGGAAATTCAGACGGAAAAGGTCAGATCGGATTATATTGTCGGAAAATCCAATCATGTGTGGGCTCTATCAGACTTTTTCCGTCGGAAATTCCGACGGAAAAAATTTGAGAGCAGGACCTCAAATTTTCCGACAACAAAATCCGATCTGACTTTTTCCGATCGTTTGTAGAGAATTCTGATCGAACAAAGTGCCACGCATGCTCAGATCAAGTTACGAGACCAAAGCTATTGGCTACTAGCTGCAACGTAGTCCCGTCGCAAGGAACGAACGTCTTCACGTTCCGAACAATTGGATTTTCCGCCAACTTTGTCCGACCGTGTGCATGGACCACCAGTTTCGGGCAAAATGCGTCGGAAAAAATCAGACGGATTTTGTTGTCAGAAAGTCCGACCGTGTGTACGGGGGCTAACAGGTTTTCTTCTAAGATTGCCCTGTATTTGGTTCCATCCATCTTGCCGTCAACTCTGACCAGCTTCCCTGTCCCTGCTGAAGAAAAGCATCCCCACAGCATGATGCTGCCACCACCATGTTTCACGGTGGGGAGGGTGGTGTTCAGGGTGATGTGCAGTGTTAGATTTCCGTCACATGGTTGCATTTTTCTTTTAGGCCAAAAGGTTCATTTTGGTCTCATCTGAGCAGAACACCTTCTTCTTACACCTTATTCTTCTTGTGTTTGCTGTGTCCCCCACATGACTTCTCGCAGACTTTTTATGTCTTTTTTAACAATGGCTTTCTTCTTGCCACTCTTCCATGATGGCCAGATTTGTGGAGTGCACGACTAATGGTTGTCCTGTGGACAGATTCTCCCACCTGAGCTGTGGATCTCTGCAGCTCCTCCAGAGTTACCAAGGATCTCTTGGCTGCTTCTCTGATTAATGCTTTCCTTGCCCGGCCTGTCATTTTCAGTGGACGGCCATGTCTTGGTAGGTTTGCAGTTGTGCCATACTCTTTCCATTTTTGGATGATGGATTGAACAGTGCTCCGTGAGATGTTCAAAGCTTGGGATAATTTTTTTTATAACCTAATCCTTCTTTAAACTTCTCCTCCATGGTGCAGATTTAGGAGATATTAATTTTACCTACAGGCATGGGTGTCCGCAGGTAGGGGAAAGGGGTGTCAAATTCCCCCCCCCCCATCTGGAATCAGGGATTGGATCCTAAATTTAGCACAGTTGCGTCGCTATCGGGGTGTGGGCAGCCTGCACCCGGGTGCCACCCGCCAGTGGGGTGACACTATCGAGGTGCTGTCAAGCCCCCCTAATCAGTGTAGTGTGACTTTGGGCTCTTTTCCCTGCTCAGTCCAGTAGAGAACTTGGTAGCGCTGTGACAGGAGAAAGGCAAGCAGCAGGTTATCAGAGGTTTCCCTCCCTCGCCCCCCCCCCCCCTTTCTCCTGTCAGGGAGAAGAGACGGCGACTCTCAACAGGTTCCCCACCCAGCTTCCTGCCCGCTCTGTTCCCTCCTTATTGCCCATAACTGAGGGCCAATCAAAGGAGACTAGGAGATGAGAGCATCATGGGAAATGTAGTCTCAAAGATTGGTGGCCCCATTTTCCACAGGGAGGAGGCTACAGCTCAATCAAGAGAGAGAGATTGACAGACTGAATCCTGGAAAAAAGCTGAGGGAGAGAGTGCTACAGGACAAAGAATGAGAGAGAGCCACGTTGCCCAGCACCACCAGAGAGAGCCACGCTGCCCAGTGCCACCAGAGAGAGCCATGCTGCCCAGCGCCACCAGAGAGAGATAGCCACGCTAATCAGCGCAACCAGAGAGAGCCACGCTGCCCAGCGCCACCAGAGAGAGAAAGACTGAGCCACTATCAGGGTACAGACATGATATACTACTGACCAGAGTTGCCCCCGGGGAACCCAGAATGAGCGATTGTCCAGCCGGAGGGATCACTGCTGTAGTTTCGCAGGGTCTGGTAAGAGGGCCTGTTGGCCATTATCCATTACTTATCCTAGGGACTGTGCTAAGTCTGCAGTCTCTGACCATGATAATGTGATAATGACATTGTCGAAAAGGCGCGGTGCATGGGTGACTCTAAAATGATGCCACCCCCCTGAAAAAAGTTCTGCAGACGCCCATGCCTACAGGTAAGCCTTATTATAGTCACAAAGCGGGCTTTACTACCGCTTAAGGCTGGGTTCACATTGTTTTCGGATGTGGCTCACAACAGGATTCCGGTGCATCCTTGTTCCCCATTTCGGGGACGAATGAGGCAACAATTTTTTTCCTGATATTGGCATAAACATATTTTTTTTTTCTTCCACTTCCGTATCCCCTCTGCTTGTATGCATAATATACATTAAATCGTGTTCATAATTCAATCCCGTTTCGAGTACATATTTTTTTTAAATTACTTACCTTCGTTTTTGTCTTCCTTCCATCTTGATTGTGGTCATGTGAAGCCCACTAGGACTCTCTTCCAGGATAAGGTGCTGCTGGATACCCAGCATCCACCTCCTGATCTCACGCATGTGCATTCTACACACATTAACACAATGCAATCCTTCTGCGATGCCCACTGACTCCTGGGAATCGATGACACACATCTCCCAGAAAATCAGGCGCCACAGGATATGATGTACATCGCCGCTGCCTGGAAACTACGGATTACAAGGGACCCCATGGCAACAAGACAGATACAGTAAGGAAAAAAATAATTTTGCCCAAATGTTGTTATATAAAGATGAAATTATGGGTGGAACTCCGCTTTAAGTAGTTAAAGGGTGGATTTTAGTTAAAGAATTATTCAAAACACTACAGGTATGACATGCCTGACGAAGGGGTCCTGCGTGGCTCCAAAACTTTGCACTTTTTATTTGTGATGTGATTCTCTTCATTAAACCTTTTGGATGAAAGTTTGTTGATCCATGGTGTGCTGGTGAACATGTACGCCAAAACACTGACACTATACAGGCATCTCATTTGTAATATCATGAACAGTAAATTATGTGTTTTATAGGTTTGGTTAATTATTTTAAAAGAGAATTTATGTATAGACGTCTGTCTATGCTTGCAATTGCATCTAATTTGTTATGTTTTATTTCTGTATATCTTTGTATTTGACAGGAATCGCAGTGGATGGTCCCCATTACACATAGCTTCATGCTGTGGAAATCTTGATCTAGTGAACTACCTTCTACAAAAAGGTGCATCTATAAATATCAAGGATTTGTGGAATTACACCCCACTTCATCGTGCTGCATGGAACGGACATACACAAATAGCAGAACTGCTCTTACAGTGTGGGGCCTTGCCTGATACACAGAACTCTTCAGGAGAATCACCATTGCATTTGGCTGCAGCAAATGGACACCTACAATGTGTTCAAACCCTGCTAAAATATAAAGCTTCTCCCACCATCAGAGACAACAATAAGTGGACTGCACTGCAGTGGTGCTCTGTCAATGATCACATAGATGTGCTGGATTACCTGGTATCTCTTGGACTGTCCCTTGAAGATGAAAGTAACAAAGGCATGAACATGCTCCATCTGTCTGTGTTGGCCAAAAACATACAAATTACCAACTACATACTAAAAAGAAAACATGATGTAAATGTGAAAGATGCAAAAGGGACAACAGCTCTACATCTAGCTGCAGAAAATGGTTACTGTGAGGTAAGTGGATATGTACTATGGAAAAACACTAATCGCACACAGACTAAATAGTGGATATATGCTTTTAACAACCTGACAACGACTTTAGGCCTCATGGACACTGGGCTTTTGCTCAGCTCATCTGAACACTTTTTCCCCTGGCAGGAGAAAAACAGAGTAAAAAAAACGCACCAAAAGCTGCATTTTGTAAAAGCTTTTAGAGGTGTCAAACGTTTGGGCATTCATTCATTCCATCGGCCAGAATATTAGTTTATTCTGTCCATTGAAATGAATGATCATTCAAGTGCTAAATGAATTGAGCCTTGAGTTTAGGCGCATCAGGCCTTATTTTCTGCTGAAATGCTCGTCCCTGAACATGCAAGTGACAGGGATTATTTTCTACCTTTAAACGCCTGTAAACACATATGGGTGCTTGGAATCATACGCTAACATGGATGGGAATTTAGAGGCGGAAAAAAACCCCATCAAGCACCCTTAAAAGAAGTATTTTAGACGCTCAATGTGCTTGAAGCTTTATTGGTCTCCTAGTGATAACTTTAAAGAGAACAAGGTAATATCCTGAATATTCGATCCTACATTGTTTAATAGTGCAGCCTTACCTCATATTTTATTATTATTATTAGCGATTTATATAGCGCCAACAGTTTACGCATTGCTTTAAAATGTATAGGGGGGACAGCACAATTACAGTACAATACAGAAGGGTCCTGCTCGTAGAGCTTACATTCTAAAGGGAGGGGGTGGTGGTGCAAAAGGTAATAGATGCAGGAATGATTTGACAGGGTTGTTAGGAGGGTGTGGGATAGACTTCCCTGAATAAGTGAGTTTCCAGGGATCTCCTAAAGGTGGATAGGTTAGGGGCTGATCGGATATACTGGGGCAGGGGGTTCCATAGGATGGGAGAGGCTCTGGAAAAGTCCTGAAGAGAAGCATGGGAGGAGGTAACAAGGGAGCTAGAGAGCAGGAGGTCTTGGGAGGAGCAGAGGGGACAATTGGACAATATCTGCAGATGAGGTTGGTGATGTAGATGGGGGTGATGCTGTGGATGGCCTTGTATGTTGTGGTTAGCATTTTTAATTTTATACGGTGGAGTAGGGGAAGCCTGTGAAGGGATTGGCAGAGAGGGGAAGCAGTCACAGATCGATTAGTGAGGTGTATTAGTCTAGCAGCAGCATTCATAATAGACTGAAGGGGGACAGCCTGGGTAAGGGTAGGCCATTAAGGAGAGAGTTGCAGTAGTCAAAGCGGGAAATAATCAAGCCATGAATAAGTTGCTTTGTGGTGTCATTAGTCAGGAAGGGTCGAATTCTGGAGAAGTTGCGGAGGTTAAAGTGGTTGTAAACCCTGCCCCACAACTTTGTCCCATGTAAATCAGCATAAAAAACCCTAATGAACACTGCTTGTAGATATCTCCTTACTTGCTTAGTATTGTTGTAATCCTTGTTGTTCTGTAGAATGAAGTCACTGAGCGTGCCCAGATCTCCCCTTTTTGCCATTTACGGCACACTCTCTATGTGCTTATCTATCTGTTATCAGGACTTCCTACGGCACAACAATGAACTCTGCTAATCACGCAGAGCTTCATCCTACACCCCATGTGATCGTGTGACCTCACATACAGTCTAAACTTGGCCATTACTGCAGTCTTATCAGCTGAAGCTGATAAGTCTGACAAAGGCAAACATTAGACATCAGCACAAGTAAATACTATGAAATAAACAAGTCAGCTATGAACAGGGAAGCAGGGTTGCCATAGAAATGTTGAATTGAGAAGGAGGCTTCGTTAACAGTACAGGAAGTGCTCAATGTAAGGGCGGAAATACACTCCACTGTGGACTCAGAAAACAATACTTAAGATGGCGCTGCCTAACCCCTGGAAACAAGTTTTTTTAAAGTTTCCTTAAACAGTAAGTAATATGCGATTTGGGCTGGATTACAGTGGCTATAGTCTGATAATTACTTATTATAATGGACTAAATGAAAAGAAGCATCAGAGTGAGAAAGTTTACTACCTCTTTAAGGCGGCAAGGTTTAGCCAGTGATTGCATGTGGGGGATGAAGGAGAGGTCAGAGTCAAGGATTACACCCAGCACCCTGGCATGTGTGGAGGGACCAAAGGTTCTGCTGTTTATCTTAATGGTAAAGTCATGGGGGGGGGGGGGGGAATAAGGAAATATTACAAGCTCAGTTTTAGGAAGATTGAGTTTGAAAAAGTGGTGTGGCATCCATACCAATATGCCATTCAGTAAGTAGGAGGAGATCGAGGGGTGAGGGGTGGGTTGAGGAGTGGAGAGATAGATATTTTATCATTTTAACTAAAAGCCTTCATTGAGGCTGTCTCATCTCCTACCTGGCCTCAGTGCTGGTGACAGTCATAAACCAATCATATAACAAAAATAGTGTCTGGATTAAATTAAGGAAAACTTAAGACTTTGTTATCTGGCAAATAGTTATACCCCTCCTAAAAAAAAGGGGAATAGGACAAAAATTCATGAGATATTTTTGGTGGCTATATATATACAATACAAACATATTTTGATAAAATGTTATAGTCAAAACAGGCGGTCCAGCAGCATGAAGCTGAACTCTAATTTATACGTTATAAGCAGTTACAGAAAGCTGTATTTTGCTTTTGGGATAAAGGTTTTATATAAAAAATGAAAGCTGACCACTCTAAGCACCTAAGCACCCATCAGTGTTAAATGGTTTGTTTCGACCCTCTAATTTATACTTTGTCTGGACACCTTTGTCTGTTAAAGTAAAGGCTCATTCACATCAGTGCGATGTAAAATGCGATATGTTTTTTAAAATATCTTGTTTCTAGTACATTTTTAAAATTCAGTGCAATGCATGTAGGAGGGTGGTCGGGTGGGATAGTAGATGAGGTGTCACGTCCTCTATGTTTCCCTACTAGTTGAGTGCCAAGCAAATGTCACATGAAAAGCCTACCCTGAGGTGGGTTCTTCTGGGCTATGCTAAGCACTTTGGTTAGAGTCACTGCTTTACACACGGGGTACCATTGCTTGAACTGACAACTGAACTCTATTAAACTCTTTCGATGTTAATGTACTGTACACAGTCACAGTCACCACGGTCACTGATACTGTACATTTACGGGGGACATGCAGAGCCCTTGCCCACTCCACCTGTCCAGCATATCACTCTCAGTAACAGTATGGAGCCACACCATACAGCTAGCATTTACTCCATGTATGCACTTCACTTAACTCTTTCTCATCCATACCTGCGTATAGGCTGGGGACCTTTGCAGTGGTGACTATGGGAGATTGACCTGCTCACAGGGAGAGTGCTGACAAGAACTCCTCCTGCTAGAAGCTAGAGAAACCTATGTTACCCTTGGTAACCACTTGAATCTTCACACTGTATTACCTCTTGTAACTTCGTACCTCTATGTGCTTTAGCTGACCCAAACTGCAGACTATATGTGCCAGTTACTTGCATTAAACCCTTTTAGTGACTTCAGACCAGGCAAGGACAAGGTTTCCAAGTTTTTACCTAAATAAATTGATAGCATAATGGAATTCATAGGCAACAGTCCAACATAAAGTACAGTCTTTTCCTAACATCCCTAGTCCCTAACTTCAGGCTTGTGACTGCCCCAGCATACCTGCATAGGATGAAAGTCCATACTTGGTAGAGTCCATGAAAGGTTACTTTAAGGAGCACTGCAAGTCCCAGCAAGCTCCCCTAATAGCAGGAACTCAGATTTCAACATGGCAGTGTTGATCCAGACTCCGGCCATGTTGACAAGCAATACATCTCTCTAGCTCTGAGCCCCTTCTGCCCCCTGCCCCCCGCTGTCCCTTTTATAATGCACAGAACCAGTGGGTCAGACCAAGAAAAGCCAGCCAAGACAAGAACCTGAAACACAATTAACCCTAACCTTCCTGGACTCCGGCAGCATTAACCACTACCTGCCTACACGCATAATGAGTTTAACATGGCCCACCAAAAAAAAAAAAATGATACACTCATATGCACGAATGCTTCAAAAGTGGTATTTTTCATCCAATTTTTGTATTGTGTGTATGAAGCTTAACTGTTAGTACATAAAAAAAAACAATCCCCAATAAACATAAATACGGTCATTCTCTGAATAATCAGCATTCATTCAATTGTGCTTCTATGCAAATGTGAACATCATGTTCTGATCTTTATTGGGAAATTTTATTTTGTATATAGATTGTTTATGTGGTGAGTTTACACTTTTCATTGAACAGAGTTTAGATAACACAGGGTTAAACAGAAAGGTCATACATTAACTGCACATTATCTGGACAGAATGCTTGGGGAGATAGTGATGTGTTCCTGCTTAGGAGATGTATGTTAGCTTGGGAGATGTATGTTAGCTTGGGGTATTGTGCTCAGCTTACCACCCAAAACTGATGTTCCTCCCTCAGCTCACCTCTCTCCCTGCATGTCCTGTCAGCAGAATAGCTGATCTACCCGTCAGCTAGACCTAAACCTGATCTACCGTCAGCTAGCTGTGATTGACAGGTAGATTGAAGTGAAAGCTGTCATGGGGCCCCCTACTGGCAATGCCTGAATGGTCAGGTGTGCGGCACTTACTATTGTGAGCTGTGTCGGCAGCTGCTGGTGTAGCACCTGCCACACAGCTCGCATACTTCAAAGTCTTGCAGGACGCTGCTGCTAATGGGAACTGAGTTCCTGTTGTGGAAAAAGTACAGGAACTCCGTTCCCATGCTTTCCCGCAGGACTTGAGCCCTGCCTATTTCAGCCCTTGTAGAAGAATCCTCCAGCAGTGAAAGCAGAAATTACAATCTATTTATACCACACAGGAGAAAGGACTGATGAAGTCCAGCCCCGGACGTAACGCTTAGCCTTGTTGATGATGTTGTTTCTATGACCATCTTAAATAGCTGGATGGTGAGAATGGTACATGCAGACATTGCCATTAGAGATTGTGAAATGCTGTTTTAGCACGTGTAGTGTTTTTGTATGTTTAACTGTTTTTTATTCATTGTGTGGATGACTGAAGTTATACAGAGACCTTTTTGTCTTTTATGCATAACCATATTTATTTGAGCTGCTTCAGAAATCTTAAAGAGTGATGGAATCCAGAGCAAGAGTACAGTTCCCTGTAGTAGTCCAAGGAAAAGGGGAGATATAAAGCACTATTTAACCTTGAGTTTTCATTTGAGGTCAAATAGAGAGGTGAACATTTATTAATTCTTGTAGTGGATGACACATTTTTCACTGTGGATAGAAGAGCATAAAGATATCACAGGCGTCACCATATTGATAGGACATTTAGATAGTGGACTTTTATACTGAGAGATCTGTGCATCAATGATTTAGGTATTTTTAGGAGTTGTGCTATACTTATGTATTTTATAAAACAGTATATGATTTATTTATACAAAAAAGACTAAAAAAATAAAAATCTTTACATAAAAAGACAACTGTTCTGACATCATGATACATCCTTCCAACAAAAGTGACTCTGAATTATCACAATACCCATATAACCACTGGCAGGGTAAACCTTATACAATATCAACCAACAGAATTTCTTAATCAAGTGCCCCTTCCCCAGGGAACCCAACACATTTCAATTTACTCCATACAAATTTTCTTCATAGGAAGGGAGTTTTTTTATCTATGGAGGAAGTGTATAACATAGCATAAAAAACAATACCAATATTATTTATACATGTGCCCTTATAACATGTATGATAATAATAATAACAACCCATATACAGTACACTTACATCTTCATCTTCTTATGTCACCATAAAACATGGGTCAGAAAATATTAAAATGAATACCATCTCCTTGAATTCAGGGGCCCCAGGACATTGACAAGGACAGCCAATGAGCACACAAAAGGACCGCATGGATATCTAATGACCGGTTCACAAAATGGCCACCATGGGCAATAGCCTAACTATATTACAAAAAAAAAACCCAACGAAAAAAAGTAAACTATATATACAGGTATATGGCAGAATAACACAAAGCACAAAATCTGGGCCAATAAAATGACCAGACCCTCATTCCTACTTTCAATAGAACAATCTAGCTGGTATAGAATGATAGAACTTTATAGGTGTCTGAGCTGTTAGGAAAAAAAACACTACAAAAGCTTTACTTGAAACCAAACAGTAGCTGCCTAGCAGAAAGGAGGGAAAGAGGAAACATTTCCAAAAGGATACCGCCTAAGAAATTTTTAAAGAAAAAAATACAAAAGTGTTTTTCACAAATTATATAGATCCACACTCCTCGCCACAAAAAAAACTTGGTGGTGGTACTCTACTCCTAAAAGTAGAAAAATAACTAAACCTAATAGAAATATTTAGCTCATTAGAGCTTACAATATAAAAGCTATACCTTTATTAAACAGTATATTGCCTTCTCAACTTTTAGTTGTTTTTCCAGTTTATGTTTAGCATTATAAAATATTTATATGCTTAAACTAACAGTGTGTCAGAAAAGCTTTAAATCACGCTATTTGTAGACTTGAACATCAGAAACATCTCAGTGTCAGTTAACAAATGCTTACAGACTGGGAACATTTGGTAATGTACCTGCAGATGAAAAGGGCACAATATGTTATTCTCATGCAGGGACACATAGTGTCCCTTTACTAAGTTTTATTGCATTGTCCTAGTCAAGTAGTGCCTGTCAACATAAATGATAAATACATTATGGAGATATCTAGGTAACTAACAAAAGGGCCACCAGGTGGCAGCATACTACCATAAAGATGAATGTAGTTCTTATGTAAAGGGAACAAAAACTAGACTTCTTCTAATGGCAAAGCAGGAATATATATATATATCTACATATATATATATATATATATATATATATATATATATATATATATATATATATATATATATATAGATAGATATATATATATAGAGAGAGAGAGAGAGAGAGAGAGAGAGAGAGAGAGAGAGAGAGCTATATACTGTATATTATATATGATTAATTGTTAACATGCAGGCATAAGAAGCTATTCCACAAACAGAACGCCTGAATTTTCATCTTTGCCATAATAATAAATAAAATAATAAAAATAATTTTAGTGATGTAAGTTACTAATATTATTATTATTATTTTCTGCCAATAACTACTTTCATATAGTTGATGGGATGTAGAAGAAAAAGGGTTTAAACATGAAAACGATTAAAGACATACGAGTTAGTTTGTGAAAGCCCATAATAGGACAAGACATAAAAATGTAAATGAGGCTTGTTGATATTTTACAAATTACAGTAAAATAAGCACCCATTAAACACTTTTTTATACATTTATCAGTCATGTACCCTAAATTTCATTTTCTATTAAACTATGTGATATACTGTATATCAATAAAGACTGTAAAAAAAAAAAGTGTACTAAAAATTGACAAGCGGCGGGAAAAGGACTAGTTGCCAATATTACCTTTGTATCTTTTGCGGCTCATCATTTCCCCATTACTGACTTACCTTGCCTTGCTTTACACTGTGCCGCTGCATACTAGTCATAGCTCTAACTGTCCCCCATTTGTAGAGATTGTCTTCATTTTGGAACCAAATCCCTCGGTGCCTCTTTTCTCAATTGGTTTGGTCTGATGTATCAACTGATATAAAAAAATAACGTATTATTCTATTACTAAAAGTGTTAAACTACACTGAATGACTACATTTTTTTATAAGCAACCTCTAAATAACTGCATTTTGAAAGCCCAGTATAAAGGAAAAGTGGTGGTGAAAAAACAATTGTTTTTGGTTTATAGGCTGTTTTAATGAATGACCATTAAAGAAGAAGGGAGATCCTGGCAATGCAGGTCCTACGATACAGCTTTCTCTACATAACAGTGAGCACACAGTAATGGCATTTGTAGATCTCACTCAGCAGCCGTGCCTTAGATGCCTTTACACTGCACATAACCAGCTATCCAGGATACAGAACAGGAGTGCATAGGCCCTAGGCACAGTCTTATGTCAGGAAGTCAACTAACTGCTATTCTTCAGGGGAAATGGAAGAGAAATGGAAAATTTTTCAGGGTAATGCTTTGGCTCAATAAACATTTCTGAAAGTTCTCTAAAACATAGGAAATCTTCACTTTTTTGAGTTCATTTCAAAGTAATTACATCTCTGCCATTCAGGAGAAGCTTTGTATATTTACCAATCAATACAAGGCTTCCTCTAATTGGCTGAGGTGGAGAGACAGGCAGATGAGGTCACAATTTCCACAGTGCTTCCACAGAAGCCTTGTATTCATTCAGGGCCGTCTTTAAGGCAGGGCAAAATGGGCAGCTGCCCTGGGCCCTGTTATTGTTGTGGGGCCCAAAGCAGCTGCCTCATACTTGCCAACTATTCTGGTTTAAATTCCCTTGTCCTTTGAAGTTTTAATCTTGTGCTATGTCCCGATATCTCAGTGTGAAGTGCTGATAATAATGCTCTGCCCTACCGTTATGTACGGATGACTCACCTGCAGACTCTGTGTTTACATGTAAATAACCGGCATTCATATGTAAATAGTGGCGGCATTCATAAGTAAATAGCTGCGGCCAGCGGTATTGATACTGTATGTAAATAAAGGCAGCATTCATATGTAGATCATGCCCCCCTGCAGTGAGCAGTATTACTCTACAGTAATCTCTAGCAACCAATTAACAGGCATAAATCATTTGCTGTAACCTCTAGCAACTAATCAGGGAGCCATAATGTGTGCTGTAACCTTTAGCAACCAGTCAGTAAGCAGTAATGATATGCTGTAACCACTGGTAATCAATCACAATTGCTGCCTGATCTGATAGAGTAAACTGATTTTAAGTTTTCTTGTATGTCTCAGAGCAGGTGGAGAGTAAAATTGCATGGGGGGGCCCCAAGAAAAATTTTGCCCAGGGTCCAATCAATATTAAAGACGGCCCTGTATTCATTGATAAAAATACATTGCTTCTCCTGAATGGCAGGGAAGTATTCAGCTGGAGTTTATTTCACTCCAGCAGTAGATGGAAGGTCGCCCATACTGCTGCCAGAAGACACACCACATACTGTATGTAGCTAATGCTACTAAAGCATATTGCAGCACTCACAATGGCCATTTAGTTATGAAATAGACATAGCTTGTTTTGGGCCAGCTTGGCCAAACTAAAATATTTAAAGACAAAACATTGAATGTAATTTTAAGCCTAGATTTACACTAGTGCTGCTGCAAAATTATGCATTTTTTTCCTGCATTTTTGTAGCAGGTTTTTTGAAAAATGTTTATATACATGTTTGATGTATTTTCACGCTTCATGCATTTATTTTGGAGGAGGAAACTGGTTGTCAAACCCCAAACCTTGCCAAAAACACAGAAAAAATGTATGTACATGAGTTTTTCATGGGCACCCATTGAAGTATATGGGGCCAAAAACACACTATGCTGCACCAAAAGAGGCACCTGTCACATTGATGTGAGCGGGCACCATAAACAATAATGTGATTTACATTGTCATGCATTGCGGTGTGATGGCAGACAGAGAAGAAATCATTACAAAAAAAAACTTGTTTTCACCACAAAACTGCTAAATTCTAAATAATCTACCCAATACTACTATTTTTAGCTGATAACCCACTAAAGAGGTCCCCAGATTTTCACCTGCATCACCACTGTGTGTAGAAATGCAGACAGAGAAATATTACCAAACTGGGACATCTGTAAGAATACCCCTCTACTTACCGGAAAACTCTTTATAAAAACATAAATAACATTCCAGATATTTCACTATGTTTTAGTATGATGTATATATATATTTTTTGATTTGTCTGATTATTGTCTGATTTTTTTGTTAGTTATCGATGTATTATACTTGATGTATTACCACTTCTAACCACAAGATGGTGCTGCTTTACCGGTTTATTTGCCTATTATAGCAACAGATTGGTTTTTAAACTAATATTGTCCCGCATGCTCTAGAGAATTTTTAAATTCAATATGAATTGATGTTTTTTATATGTTATAATATGAGAATGTTTGTATATATATATATATATATATATATATATATATATGAGCCATCCTTAAGTGTGAGTGGCCTGTGGTTGTACTTCCTGTTCCCTGAAACGCAGCCAATACCTGCAGTTTGTGTAAGCCGCCCCCTTTATAAACAACAGCATTTCATGCCTAGCCATGCACCTGACAACGTCATCTGATGACAAAATGCATAGGAACGTGTGACACGAACATGAACTGGGACGCAGCGGCCATTTTGTTGGTTAGAAATGCTGGTAGTTTCCATATGCATGGCTTTTTATCTAGAGCATGTGAGTTCAATCTTTTTACTCAATAAAATCACATTTACTGGATGTCTGCGCAATGAGTATTCTTCTCTTCATCTTTGAGAGTACCATTGCTGTGGTGAGGACCCTTTATTGGCTTTCCTGGTGGTCGATGGTGGAGTGTAGAAACTGACATCCATATCTGTGCATTGGAATCAGCATACTCTTGGAGGAGTGGATTCATTTGCAGTTGAGGATCGCTGGCATACTATCGGGTTACCCGTTGTGCATACATCTTTGGTTTAGGGTAAGAGTCAATATGATTGGGTGTTGGTGACGACTCTCCTATCCAGCGTACCAGTACATACCTCCCAACGTTTTGAGATGGGAATGAGGGACACCTACCAGAAAAAGTATGCAGGCATAGGACACACCCATTGCCACATCTCCTTAAAGGAGAATTGTACAAAAAAAAACAAGATTGGTTAAACCCACAAGTGTTTTTTTACCACTGCTATTCCTTTATATTGGCTTTTGGAACTTACATATGCAGCAATTTAGAAATCAGATGAAAGGTTTAGCGCTGGAAAACACTTTTTGAAAGATAAAAAGTCAATTTTATATAGAACCATATAGATCAGACCAAAATGAGGGACACATGAGGGGGGAAGAGAGACATTGCTCCAAATCAGGGACAGTCCCTCGAAATCAGGGACAGTTGGGAGCTATGTAAGTATATACTTCAGGATCATCACTTAGACTCATTATGAACTTTTATTTGACTTTTAATTAACTAAGCACTGCGCATTTTTTATCATAGATACATAAATGCTAAACATTCAACTTTATAATTTATCATTATCAAAAGAACCACCACTGACAAAAAATTTAAAAATGTATTCTAATAACTGTATATGCTATTCTTGTAATCATGGAATTCAGTGTATGTTATTTTTATTTCTACATTTTTTTACATCTTTACATGCAGACCAAGCTATACAGCAAAAGTGACAAAGGCTAGGACATGCATAACCCTGCCAAAGGTGCTTACAATAGTCTCCTTTTATTCGCATGGTTTCAATCTCTTTTTTATAGAAATTATGTTCAAATATTTAAGCGCGTCTGAAGTAAACATTTCATGTATACTTCAAAATATGCACTAAATAAAAAAAGTATAATTTTACTTTGAAGTACGTAAACTTGTCATGAGAGAAACATGAGTGCTGCTATTGTGGAACTTGAAGCAGGAATGTGACTTTGATGTGAGCTCACAATTTTACAAACTTGGTTTGTCCTGATTGGGAGCTCTCCATTCATTCAACAGTTTTAATTTAGGGGAATTTTAAATTATTTTAAAAGTACCAAGTCAAAAAAGAGCAGGAAAAAGCGAAGGAGGCTTCGCTCATTGCAATATATAAGGCATTGACATACAGTATCTCACAAAAGTGAGTACACCCCTCACAACACTGAATAAATTACACTTTGCTACAATGTAAAGTAGTGAGTGTACAGCTTGTATAACAATGTCAATTTGCTGTCCCCTCAAAATAACTCAACACACAGCCATTAATGTCTAAACCACTGGCAACAAAAGTGATTACATCGCTACGTGAAAATGTCCAAATTGGGAAAAATTTGTCAATATTTTGTGTGGCCACCATTATTTTCCAGCACTGCTTTAACCCTCTTGGGCATGAAGTTCACCTGAGCTTCACAGGTTGCCACTGGAGTTCTCTTCCACTCCTCCATGAAGACATCACGGAGCTGGTGGATGTTAGAGACCTTGCGCTCCTCCACCTTCCATTTGAGGATGCCCCATAGATGCTCACTAGGGTTTAGGTCTGGAGACATGCTTGGCCAGTCCATCACCTTTACCCTCAGCTTCTTTAGCAAGGCAGTGGTCATCTTGGAGGTTTATTTGGGGTCATTATCATGTTGGAATATTGCCCTGCGGCCCAGTCTCCACAGAGAGGGGATCATGCGCTACTTCAGTATGTACAGTAAATGTTGGCATTTATAGTTCCCTCAATGAACTGTAGCTCCCCAGTGCCGGTAGCAATCATGCAGCCCCAGACCATGACACTCCCACCACCATGCTTGACTGAAGGCAAGACACTCTTGTCTTTGTACTCCTCACCTGGTTGCCGCCACACATGCTTGACACCACCTAAACCAAATAAGTTTATCTTGATCTCATCAGACCACTGGACATTGTTCCAGTAATCCATGTCTTTAGTCTGCTTGTCTTCAGCAAACTGTTTGCGGGCTTTCTTCTGCATCATCTTTAGAAGAGGCTTCCATCTGGGATAACGGCCATGCAGACCAACTTGATGCAGTGTGCGGCGTATGGTCTGAGCACTGACAGGTTGACCCCAAACCCTTCAACCTTTGCAGCACTGCTGGCAACACTAAAACATCTACTTCCCAAAGACAACCTCTGTATATGATGCTGAGCTCGCACATTCAACTTCTTTGGTCGACCATGGCGAGGCGTGTTCTGAGTGAAACCTGTCCTGGTAAACCTCTGAATGGTCTTGGCCACCGTGCTGCAGTTCAGTTTCAGGGTCTTTGCAATCTTCTTATAGCCTAGGCCATCTTTATGTAGAGCAACAATTCTTTTTTTCAGATCCTCAGAGAGTTCTTTGCCATGAGGTGCCATGTTGAACTTCCAGTGACCAGTGTGAGTGAGTGAGAGCGATAACACCTAATTTAACACATCTGCTCCCCATTCACACCTTAGACCTAACGAGTCACATGACAACAGGGAGGGACAGTGGCTAACTGGGCCCAATATGGACATTTTCACTTAAGGGTGTACTCACTTTTGTTGCCAGTGGTTTAGACATTAATATCTGTGTTATGTGTTATTTTGAGGGAACAGCAAGTTTACACTGTTATACAAGCTGTACACTCACTACTTTACATTGTAGCAAAGTGTCATTTCTTCAGTGTTGTCACATGAAAATATATAATAAAATATTTACAAAAATGTGAGGGGTGTACTCACTTTTGTGAGATACTGTATATTTAGTACAAATATTTACTTGCTTATTGAAATAAAGATGTATAAAATGTAAAGTTTGTTTCAGTCTAATCCCAGTAATTGGAGGCTCCCGCGGGACTTGATAATACACTGTAATAATGGAAAGAAAATGTATTAAATAGGATTGATGATAGTGAGATTCATTTAGGCTGTTTTTACACTTGCAGTTAGAGGGCAGTAAAAATATGTAGTCGAGCTGAGTTTTCACAACCCCCCCCCCCCCCTTAAAGGGTTGTAAAGGTAAGTGTTTTTTCACCTTAATGCATCCTATGCATTAAAGTGAAAAAACACCTGCCATTGACCGGCTCACAGTCCCCCCATTGGCTCCCAGCCATTGGCTCCCGCTGCTGTCAATCAAATCCAATGACACGTCTATGGACGCCGAATGCTGGACTCGGGAGCACGCTCTCAAGGTAACTCCCCAGGACAGCGCTTCTCCCAGGGGGTTATCTAATGCAGGGAGGATCCGAGAGACCCGCAGAGGGACACCAGAAGACAAGGATTTGGGCCACTCTGTGCAAAACGAGTTGCACAGTGGAGGTAAGTATGACATGTTTATTATTTTTTTTTAATTTTTACTTTAGTGTCACTTTATGCTGCTAAGGCAGCATGAGGACACATGCCATGGCCACAATGCAACAAAAATAATCCCCTCAACACATCCAAAACATAGTGCATGTGGTAAAAGCATTAAGTGTGGGTTTTTAGGAGTTAAAACAGGCATTGAGAAGGCAACATAATTCCTCCTTACCACCTGTCAAATGCCCTCTGAAAAAATATATGTTGTTAACAAAAAATGGGACATAGGAGATAGCAGTGAAAGGGTCAAATGAGAAGGCTCCTCTGGTGTTATTTGGACCAGGCAAAGGGGTATCCTGTTGGAATGTTATCTCCTCCAGGTATGCCAACTGATAAAACAGAAGGGGGGGGGAAGAAATAGAGAGAAGAATGACTGGAATTTTGGAGGAAATAGATGGAGGATTGCAGAAAAGAGAAATAGAAGGGGAAGGAAAGGAATGGTTATTGGAGCTAGGCAGTGGCGTCGCTATGGGGTGGCTTCTGGGGCTATAACCCCCAATCTGGGGTCCATAGCCCAGAGTCGCTTCCTGGGTACAGTGGTGCACTCTGAGATTTTCTTTTCTTTTTTTTTTTTTTTTTTTCAAAGGGCAGCGGAGCTGCCCACTCCATTAGAATTGGTGCCTGGTGGAATAATATGCTTTGGAGTGCAGTGCCCAGACTCAGAGGGTGGGGCTATCCAGCGTGGGCGAACTGAAGGCTGAAGAAGTGAACTAATCCCTGCCTGCAGCCATTGCCGAGCCTTACACAGACACACTGTGCTTCACCAGCTGCAGTAAGTAGGCACCTGCTAGCTAGTAAAAGAATTGAGGCATGCTTCTCTCTCTCTATCCACAGTCCATTATCTCCTGTATCTTGTCCACAGCCCATAATCTTCAATACCGTGTCCACAGCCAGGCCTGGACTGGCCATAAGGCAGACCGGCATTTGCCCGGTGGGCCGGGGCCGCCTGCTCCATAACATGTTGCTGTTCAGGCCGCACAACGGGAGGTAAGCTGCGACCTGAACATGGTTAACACAGGCTGTGTTCGCCGCTCGACGCTACCGCTATTAGGCCACTCCTGTATCTTCTCCGGTGGAACTTTTGGCTGCATGGGCTGAACTGTGTGTCTCACTTACACACAGCTCAGCCTCAGAGCCGCGCTGACAGTTCCGCTCTTTGCTCCCAGGGGCTGCTCCTCCTCCTCCAGCCAAGGTGTCCACACGGTGGGGCAAGGGGCAGGGCTGTTGCCATGATGTTTCCCCCGCTCGCCCCCCCCTTCTCTTGTCAGCAGGCGGCAGCACATGTGAGGAGAAAGCTTCCCTCACCATTGGCCACAACAGAGGGCCAATTGGAGAACTGGAGGGGCATCATGGGAAATGTAGTCCCAGAGATTGGTGGCTCAATTGTTTTCAGCAGGGAGCTGACTACACTCCCCAGCATGCACACGGCTGGGGGGGGGGGAGAAAACCTGGAAACAAGCTGAGAAGTGCCTGTAGCAGCTACTACAGGAGACATAAAAAACAAAAGAGAGGACTGTGCTGGGGGAACTAATAGCCCCAGCACCACCAGAGAGAGAGCTACGCTGCACTGCACCACCAGAGAGAGAGCCACGCTGTACCGCACCACCAGAGAGAGAGCCACGCTGCACTGCACCACCAGAGAGAGCCACGCTGCACTGCACCACCAGAGAGAGAGCCACGCTGCACCGTACCACCAGAGAGATCCACGCTGCACTGCACCACCAGAGAGAGAGCCACGCTGCACCGCACCACCAGAGAGAGAGCCACGCTGCACCGCACCGCCAGAGAGAGAGCCACGCTGCACCGCACCGCCAGAGAGAGAGCCACGCTGCACCGCCAGAGAGAGAGCCACACTGCACCGCACCGCCAGAGAAAGAGCCACGCTGCACCGCACCAGCAGAGAGAGAGCCACGCTACACATTTTTATATTTTTATTACTTGGGACAAATACCTAAAAAAATCCTTTATTTTTATTTTTAATATTTTTTATTTTTCATTTTTATTTTATTTTATTCTATTTCTGGAATTTTTTCACCTCCTTTTAAATTTATTTCCATTTTCAATTTTTCTTTCTTTTTTCACTCGTAATATTTGGCATGTTTCACGTGGGGTATTGATATTTATCACGGATTTATTGTACATTTCAGTATTGCACGCATAGATTTTATTTGTCACATTTGTGCACAATTGTATTATTGCACGCATAGATTTTATTTGTCACATTTGTGCACAATTGTATTATGTTTATGGTTCATATTTACATGTAATATTTTTACCTGATTTATTAAGTAGCTCACATGTTTAAGGTATTCATGTGATTAAGAGTGCATAAGGTAATCACCCATTTAGGTTTATCGCACCTGAGACAATATTTTATTTTCCAGCCAGCATGCTGGTAAATTTTTAACAATTTATACACATATATTTTTGAGTTTTTACTTCCCACCTACAGTTTATATTTTATACTTTATCCCAACACTAATATATTGCACACCAACTCTTACACACCGGATTAATGTAACAACTTCAAATTTAATTTAGCACATTAATTAAGTTTCTGACACACAGGTATAGCGCCAGATCTATTCATAGCACTCCTTTATCTAACATTTTCCACCCCACCAGGTGGATAGTAATAGAGGCAGCTCTTACCTATTTTCCTTTTTTATATTTTATGTGGATTCGCTCATAAGTTCCTTAGCGCAACCTACCCCTTTTATTCTCACGCTACACCGCACCACCAGAGAGAGCGCGCTGTACCGCACCACCGGAAAGAGAGAGTCACGCTGCAGAGAGATCCACACTGCACCACACCGCCAGAGAGAGAGCCATGCTGCACTGCACAGCCAGAGAGAGAGCCACGCTGCGCCGCACCACCAGAGAGAGCCGCACTGTACCGCACCACAAGAGAGAGAGTCACGCTGCACCGCACCACCAGAGAGAGCGCGCTGTACCGCACCACCGGAAAGAGAGAGTCACGCTGCACCGCACCACCAGAGAGATCCACACTGCACCACACCGCCAGAGAGAGAGCCATGCTGCACTGCACAGCCAGAGAGAGAGCCACGCTGCGCCGCACCACCAGAGAGAGAGCCACGTTGCACCGCACCACCAGAGAGAGCCACACTGTACCGCACCACCAGAGAGAGAGTCACGCTGCACCGCACCACCAGAAAGAGCATGCTGTACCGCATCAGCAGGGAGAGAGCCACACTGCACCGCACCACCAGAGAGAGAGCCACGCTGCACCGCACCACCAGAGAGAGCCATGCTGTACCGCACCATCAGAGAGAGCCATGCTGTACCGCACCACCAGAGAGAGCCATGCTGTACCGCACCACCAGAGAGAGCCATGCTGCACTGCACCACCAGAGAGAGCCACGCTGTACTGCACCACCAAAGAGAGAGCCATGCTGTTCCCACACCACCAGAGAGAGCCACACTGCAAAGCACCACCAAAGAAAGAGCCACGCTGTACCGCACCACCAAAAAGAGAGCAGGTCAGTGTCACTGGGCAGTGTGGGCACAATAGGAGCCAGGCAGTACTAGCATTGTATGGCCACAATAGGACTGGGACACTGTAATATAAAGGGGACTGCACTGTAAAGGGGCTCTGTAATCATTGCAATGCCCCTTTACAGTGCAGTTCCCTTTATATCACCGTTTCCCTGCACATTACAGTGTGGAGGACCGATACCAGCCACCCCCGCGAATGTCTACCAAACGCCCAACCCCCCCGCTCTCTGGAAAAGTTGGCTGCTCAGTCTAAAATGCCCAGGCCTATTTTTTGTGCCAGTCCGGGCCTGTCCACAGCCCATGATCTCCAGTACCGTGTCCGCAGCCCATGATCTCCAGTACCATGTCCATAGTCCATAATCTCCAGTACCATGTCCACAGCCCATGATCTCCTGTACCATGTCCGCAGCTCTTAGTACCATGCCCACAGCCCATGATCTTCAATACCGTGTCCACAGCCCATGATCTCCAGAGTACAGTGTCAACAGCCCATGATCTCCAGTATGGTGTCCACAGCCCATGATCTCCAGTATGGTGTCCACAGCCCATGATCTCCAGTATGGTGTCCACAGCCCATGATCTCCAGTACAATGTCGTAAGCCCATGATCTCCTGTACCATGTCCACAGCTCAGTACCATGTCCACAGCCTATGATCTCCTGTACCATGTCCACAGTGTATGTCATCTCCTGTACCATGTCCACATGTCCTTTAGGAGGATTATATTTAATGTTAGAGGAGGAGCCGCTGTGGGGACCCTGATGTAAGGGGGGCGGCTCTCTGGGGGCTCTGAAGTAAGGGGGGCTCTCTGGGGACCCTGATGTAAGGGGGGACTCTCAGGCGACCCTGATGTAAGGAGAGGCTCTCTGGGGACCCTGATGTAATGGGAGGTTCTCTGGTGGCTCTAATGTAATAATGTAAGGGGGGGCTTTCTGGGGACCCTGATGTAATGAGGGGGGCTCTGGGGACCCTGATGTAATGAGGGGGGCTCTGGGGACCCTGATGTAATGAGGGGGGGCTCTCTGGGGACCCTGATGTAACAAGGAGGGCTCTGGGGACAAAATCAATTATAAAAAACCATGGGATCCGCACTCAGATTTGTAACGATATTTTATATATACTGTATATCTACACACACACAGGTATATTATATACAAATGTAGGCCCATCCAAGCGTATGACTTTCTTTTACTTCACTGCTATGGGCTCGAGCCCCAGATCTTTTATAGACCTAGCAATGCCCCTGGAGCTAGGCCTCTAAGAGATCCACACAAGTATTATACAGTGTAGTCCATAAAGGATAATTCAAGTTTTATGAAGTTTATGTAGAGCCCATTAGGTCTTGGTCTTTTTGAATTTAGACACTTTGCGAAGGAAAGCTGTGAGTTTTTTATTTATCATATACCTATATCATATCATATATATAAGTCATCTTCTGCTTGACCTGTTAGTTTGTAAAAGTGCCAAACCATCAAGCTTTGCCATCCTTTGTACTGTATAAATAAATTTTAGGAGTTAAACTGTTTTTTGCTGCCGAATGAGAAGGGCTTCATAAGGAATTTTACATATGTCATTTGCTGATGTGGTTTGGACTAATTGGTAAACTTGAGTCCAGTATCCACAAATTCTAGGACAATCCCACTAAATGTGCATTAACCTTTCATTTGATCTACAGGCCCTAAAGGAACTCTGTATTTTAATGTAAGCTTCCAAGGAAACCTGTGAGATAGGGGCTTTCATTATTGACCTATTTCTGAAAATACTAGTTGTCTGGCTGTTATTCTGCTCCCCCATCTTGTTTCTGAGTTATGGACTAGCAAGTGAAATCAGATCTCCTGATTTTTTTACTTGTTTCAGGCAATTGACTTAGAGATGAGCACATAAAAAACAAATATGACTGCTTCAACATACATGTAGCACTTACCCCCAGAGGAGCCACTTTTTTAACACGGGTTCTCTGTTCTTTGCCAGGACTCTGAGAATTACTTCGACCCCTCTGATACACCTGGTTATGTATTGAGATGCTGCAAACACCTATGAACTCAGTTATCAGTAATACTACCCACAACTGTGCCAGAATGTAGGAAATAAACACCAGGCTATGTAGTAGTAAATAAGATAAGTATATTATCACCATGCAAAGTTGATGATAATACTCAGAAGCCAAAGAACAAGTAAAGGAGGCCGTTTAAATGCAATAAACTAGCTGACCAGAACACTAAGCTATAATCTGGCATCTTGGCAAGATCACTGTGGTACTAAGCAAACTCACCTAATATCTGCAGCACTGGTAAAGGGCAGCATAAACATTGAACCATTTAAACAATGAACAACATAAACAGTAAGAAAAAAGTCCCAGAGTGCACTCTGTGTATATTCCCTCTGAATGTAGGTGTATGTATAGCTCCTAAAAGGGATACCAATGGTAGGTAATTGTATAGTGTTTGGTGCCTCGTTTGCAGATGCCAGCTGGCTAACAGTGGGGTCCAAATTGTATGGTGGTGCACTTTATCTTCCCTTTTAATCTGCATTGGGATTTGTTACGCAAATAAGCAGTCTCCTGTTGTACTGAACTGCTAACAGTGGTGTAGTAAGTATAGCCACAACTGCTCATGGGTCCTGGTATCCAGTGAGTTTTGTCCCGGACATGAATTTGTCTATGACCTATGGAACCCCCCGGTCCTGGGTGGCTCAGTCCTGGCAACTCATTCTTCAAAGCACAGTTTCAGTTTCAGTTTTCAACTCACAAGATCAGTCCTGGTATTCCAGTCTCTGTACAGGCTCGGCCACAGCTCTCCAGTTCTGACACAACAAAGACAGATGTTACCGCTCTGGCTTCCACACAGCTTCATTGCTAAAAGCCTGATAAAACTCTGCACTCTCCTCCTCCTGCTGCTGGGTGTTCTGTTCCTTATAGTTTGCAGCCCCATCCACTTCCTCAGCACCTCCACAAAGCTACAGTACATGTTCCAGTGTACCAGCTGCATCATCTTCTCCTTGTGACTGATTGGCTCACCGCCACTGCTGCTGGGAGGGAGAAGGGGTAATAGGTGAAGGCTTGGACACACAGCCAATCGGTCCTCAGTGCAGCAGTGGTGGAGGGGGAGAAAACAGGCTGGGGAACACACAGACTGCTCTGTAGCAGCCCAGACAGTGGCAGGGTGGGGGAAGTAAGTGTAGCCACAACCACACCACCCAGTCGTGCCAGGTGCCCAGCTACATACACATTTATAAACTATACAGACAAACAAGATTTTTTTTTAAATACCAAGAAGTTACATCAAATTGATCTCTTTTATATATAGATCTAAAAATACTGAAAAGGCAATGCATTCCCTGTATCCCAGTATATACACAAGGGCTCATGCACATGGGGACATTCTTCTTTACAGTGTAATCACACTGTGTATTTGGTGCTCAGGAGCCCCTGGTCTTGTGCACAGTTGCCCCTAGATATATATGTAGACGGCTGTATGCAAGCATGTTCTGCTACATGTGCAAAATGATGCATGCATACAGGTGTAGGGTTTGGAACGCAGATTATTTTCTATTTGTTTGACTCCACAAAATGACAAATATTCCTAGATTGTAGGCTCTAACGAGCAGGGCCCTCTGATCCCTCCTGTATTGAATTGTATTGTAACTGTACTGTCTGCCCCATTTGTAAAGCGCTGCGCAAACTGCTGGCGCTGTATAAATCCTGCATAATAATAATAATAATAGTTATGCATAGACTGGAAACCAAAACATTGTATTTTGATCAGTTTAGATTTGTCTATCTCTGAATGTGAGGCAAATGAGAGGCTTGCAGAGAAAAAACGAGAGCGTGAGAGAGAGAGAGAGAGAGAGCCCTTCTGGTGTAATATTGTGATATAAAATGAGTGTGAAGGAAAGAAATGAAGAGTAGTAATGGTAGTAGATTTACTTACATCTAGTGACGTTTTGCTGGACTACTAGGGTGGTGTGCTCAACAAACGTGTTCACTTTGTTGCATCTGTCTACACGCAGGTCGTGTTTACACTCAGGGGTGACTAAATTCCATTTCTACTTTGTGGAACTTCAGAATGGTAAAGCAATTATGTAATAGTAAAACAAAGAAATGATCAATCCCGAGTGCGCTTTGACTTTATTAAGGCCTTGTTTACACTTGTGGTTGGGGAGCAGTAACAGCACTCCATTGAAATGCATTTTTACCTCCGCCAACCACATCCTTTTAAGCTGAAAATATAACAGACAGGGATGTACATATGCCATAGCCATGATATTTTTGGCCATGGTTTGCCCGCTCACACAACCCCGTCACATTGCCATCTACTGCACCTGGTGCGGGTTTTTAGGGGTTAAAATAGGCGTTGAGGAGGTGACATAGGGCCTCACCCCCTCCTGTCAAACACCTTCTGAAAATTGATCCACTACATCATCCTCTGAACAGGGCGGTGCCAGTGTAAACGAGCTCTGACAGGTTGATTTTGTTAGATAACATGTTTCCTAAATAATGATCACTTCTTACGAAATGTGGTGTGACATATACTTGTCAGGCTGATATTGCGATTTAAGAATGTCTTAAGCAGAGATTGTATGTTATAGGTTGTAATGCTTTTCCCACTCTTGTTCCAGATAGCAGAGTTCCTTCTGAGGAAAGGTGCCACTTTGCAGACGCTGGATGAAAACCATCTCACCCCATTACATCGGGCTGCAGGTCGAGGCCATACTGACATAGTGAAACTGCTGCTGATACAAAGAGCAGAAGTGAACAGTGCTGACTTGTTGAACCTAACACCTTTACACCATGCAGCCTACCATGGTCACAATGTGGTATGTGCGTATCTTCTTCAACATGGAGCCAACCTACATGCCAAAGACTGGCTGGGAAAGACTGCATTGCACCTGGCAGTAGAGAGAGGCCATACTGCTGTGGTTAAAACGCTGAAGGAATGGGGAGCTGATCCCTGTGTTAAAACAAAATGGAATGAGTCAGCTTCAGACATGGCTCCACAAGGCAGCTGTAAGGATATTCTTAATATTTTAAACATGGGAGGTATGAATCTATGCTAGAGCAATAGAAATATATAATGAGACTAAAAACATTAAACCCAGTACACACTACATACACAAATTATAAAGACAGTTTTCATATCTGGCAAAGGTGAAGCTAATTGTTTGAACTTTAAGAGCAGTATGTTATGTATTCCACTATTGCATTGGTCACTATTTTCTTAAGCACTTTTTTCCTGCACAATTCACATTAAACTGTATCTATTGTCAAAAATAAAAAGTTGACATGTTTCCACATACAAATGTAATGTAATTCTATGATTTGAATTGTGCGCATTCTGTTATATTTCAATGTTGCCCTGTTGATCTTGCCAGAAAACCAAGGGTTAATCAACTTCCTGCAGTCTGGTAACAACCCCAAAGCTGGCTGTGCAAATATCCCTCCAGCACTGTCACCTTCTAGAAAGCCAGAGACCGTAAATTAATACGGGGATGTTGCCAGTGTCGTCACATATTTCCCCTGCATTCTCCTCTCGTACTTTTGCATCTGATTGTTCCCTCATGTCAATCAAGCTGCAACTCTTCATTTCAACTGCAGTGACAATAGATTCTACATTTCTGATTACACATACAGCAATGACCTTAGAGGTCATCTTATTTTTCATTTTTCAGGTTCAGAACAGTTTTATCAAGTACAAAAAAAACACCTGTTGGTTTAGTCAGAAATGTAGTGTCTTTCTCACTTTCTGTTAGATGAACTGGAAGCAAAATCAATGTTATCTCTGTAGCGGCCATAACCCTCAATGGGGCGGCCTTGACTTTTGGGCTTACCGGTTACCTCCGCTTGGCTTGTTCTTCCAGGTCTAGGGGTTGCTAGGGTTAGTACCCAATGACTTTGGACACTGACACCATAAAAGTCCTTTAGAAAGGTTTTTATTTGCAGGGGTAATATCCAACAAACACAGTCTTGTATGGGAACAGAGGGCAAGGGTGAGGAAACTCAGGCACCTTGAACTGCTAATCACTAGAAAGTCTCTAATACAACCCAGAGAGTGGCCACTCGCAGCTGGGCATTTCAAAGCTGAACAAATCTCTAGCCAGAGATTATGGCAGTCAGCACTTTAATCCGGAACTTGCAAAGTCTCTAACCTTGAACAAATTTGCAACCGAAAGTGAACAGGAACCTTTCCTCAGTACCTGGAACGTTCTCTGTCTCCTTGGCAGTACTGGAAAAGCGTGGATCCGTTAATGTCCTTGACAACCCAACAGCCAGGCACTTCTTGGGATGCCAGCTTGTTGGCCCTCCTCCAAAGAGTCCTCCTCGGGTTCGCTTACACGAGCTGCGGTGCCCCTCCAAGTTGAGAGCACACCCAGATGCCTTGAATCCTCCCTCAGTTACTGCGCCTCGGACCAGTCGGTTCCGAGAAACTGACCATGTTGCGGAGCGGCATACGCTCCCCTGACCGGGACCCCTCGCGGGGCTACCCCGGTCCAGCTTCAGGAATGGGCAGCTCTGGCCTAACGAACAAACCCGGAACATGTGACTTCAGCCTCTTAAGTACCCTTCCCCAGACTCCTCAGCAGGGCCAGACTCACCCACTGATTGGCTCTAAGGAACGCTGATACCCAAAGCGTCCAACCAGGCCTGGTTCTGGTCCTGTCATGTGTACCTCACTGTACACATGACCAGGCAGAACCCTAACACAGCCCAGCCAAACTGAGGCCAAAGTTAAACCTGCACAATCAACCCTCAGAACCCCTTTACTGTTCTGAGGAAAAACTAAATTTGTACATAGCGGACACCTTGTTAAAAGTGTCACCGCTACATCTCTTTATCTATAATACGAATCCTATTAGTTCACGTGTCACAGAAATGAAAAAAGGCAGACATTTCAATTCCAGCCTGGGTAGGAACCTTGTCTTCCGCCTTAGATACAGTGGAGGAGTTAGCATAGCCAGCCATGGCTTGAACGTGTGTTAATCCCAGGATTACCAAGCGAAAAAGAGTCAAATCCAGAAAAAAGAAACCTCATACAGCCATCACATCTAAGAACTAGTGAGTTGCAATATGTTACAGTTTTGTTTTTGGGTTCAGTTACACTTTAAAGAGAAACTTCACTCTAAAATAAATAAATAAATAAAAGTAAACATCTACTAATACTGTAGCTGCTGGCTTTTAATAAACATGTACTTTCCAGTCCAGGAATCCAGCGATGTCCTCACCCGGGCCTGTTCTTTGCCTGTCTTTGGGTCCACGGCATCGCCATTTTGGATGTGGGAGGTCAGCTATGACTCCCTGTGGCTTCACAACCGGCCTCTCACTGCATATGCTCAAGTAGCGCAGTGCTTTCTTAATGGGCCCAAAGCCTCCTGATTGTAGATTTACCAGATTAATGTACCGTATATACTCGAGTATAAGCCGAGATTTTCAGCCTCTTTTTTGAGGCTGAAAGTGCCCCCCTCGGCTTATACTCGAGTCATCGCTGTCTGCCCGCTCGATCAGCGTGTCGAGCAGACAGACAGCGGCCATTCTATAATTCAAAAGCCGCGCCTCCGGCTCCGCCTTCGCCTGTGATAGGCGGAACACTGAATTTCCCAGCAGCCTGTGTTCCGCCTATCACGGACATCGTATCATCCTCGTACTACGGACGAGGATGATACGATGTACGTGATAGGCGGAACACAGGCTGCTGGGAAATTCAGTGTTCCGCCTATCACAGGCGAAGGCGGCGGTGCAGCTTTTGAATTTTACAATGGCCGCCGAGGCGCCGACGAAGAGGGCACGGGACGGAGGCAAGGCAAGGCACGGCACGGGACGGGACGGGACGGGACGGAGGCAAGGCACGGCGGCAAGGCACGGAGGCAAGGAGGCAAGGCACGGGACGGAGGCTCGGGACAAAGGCTCGGGACACAGGTAGGCTGGACACACACACACACACACACACACACACACACACACACACACACACACACACACGGATGGATGGATGGATGGAGACACACACACACAGGGATGGATGGATGGATGGATGGAGACACACACACACAGGGATGGATGGATGGACACACACACACACAGGGATGGATGGACGGACACACAGGGATGGACGGACACACAGGGATGGACGGACACACAGGGATGGACGGACACACACACAGGGATGGACAGGCATGTCTCACCCTCGGCTTATACACGAGTCAATAAGTTTGCCAGTTTTTTTGGGGGTAAATTGGGGGCCTCGGCTTATATTCGGGTCGGCCTATACTCGAGTATATACGGTAACCCATAGCAACATATTTGTTGAAAACACCCTGTAGCTAGATATTTAGTGTGGGGTCTAAATAAGCAGACTATACATTTCAGCCAGGGGCAGTGATTTTTTTAAATGCTCAAAGGGGAACATTAAAAATGCCCAATTCCTTTAAATCACTTTCCCGGTGGTGCCCTAATCCTGCCTGTAAAGGGGCACATTTCTGCAATGTACAGAAAGTACTGCAGCAGCTTCTTTGTATTTAATAAAAACCTACACAAATACTGACATCCATCCATGCTATACACCTACTCCATCTTTTACTATCTCCACTCCACCTACTAAGATTAACCACTTACAGACTGGAAGATTTGCCTGCTTAACGACCAGGCTTAATGACAGGCCATTTTTTTGTCTCTTTAACTGACAATTGCGCGGTCGTGTGATGGTGTACCCAAACAAAATTGACATCCCTTTTTTCCCCAAAAATAGAGCTTTCTTTTGGTGGTATTTGATCACCTCTACAGTTTTTATTTTTTGAGTTATGAACAAAAAAAGAGCGTCAATTTTGAAAAAAACAAAACAATATTTTTTACTTTTTGCTAAAATAAATATCCCAAAAATGTTTTTCAAAATCTAATTTCTTCATCAGTTTTGGCCTATATATATTCTTCTACATATTTTTGGTAATAAAAATCACAATAAGCGTATATTGGTTGGTTTGCTCAAAAGATATGGTGTCTACAATCTATGGGAAAGTTTTATGGCATATTTATAAAATTTTTATTATTATTTTTTTTTTTACTAGTAATGGTGGTGATATTCGATTTTTATCAGGACCGCAACATTATCGCAGACAGATCGGACACTTTTTTTTTTTTTTTTTTTTTTTACCAAAATCAAGTTTATTGAGCATAGAAATAAAAAAATGTCATCATACATATGAATAAACCCTGGTGCAACAAGCACCAATATACACAGTACCCAATAAAACAAGCATCTTACGTCTGACATACAAAAGTGAAACATCTTGGCTGCCGCATATACAAGCATTTTAAACTGATGTGTTCTGGAACAAATGCCCCAAGAGGCCAAGGTAGCGTAAGGGAGTGGAGGGGAGGTCGGGCCCCGCAATGGCGTGGTATATGCTCTTCAACCAGAGCAGCTATCTGCACTCTCCATCCATCTATCCCACACCTTACCAAATTTGTCTGGGCACCCTCGGTTGGCATACATTACTTTTTTAAACGGTAAGACACTGTTCACTGCCCCTCTCCACTGCTGGATCGTAGGGGGAGTAGGCCTAAGCCACAAGCAGGCTATCTGCATCCGAGCAGTGAAGAGGACCTCTTGCAAAAATGTCCTAAAGTGTTTGTCCTCCTCAGGAAGAGGAAGAAGACCCAGGATACACTGCCGTGGGCATAGGGCAACGGGGGAGCCCATATGGTCATGCAGAAACTTAATTATTTGCTCCCAGAAACCCAGGACAAGCGGGCAAGCCCATATGAGGTGGTAGAAAGAACTGTTGGTATCACCACAGCGGGGGCAAGCAGGGTCAAAGTCTGGCTTGAATCTGGACAGGCGTCCAGGGGTAAGATATGTGCGGTGGAGCATGTAGAGATGCGTGAGCCTATCTGACAGCCTCGGAGACACCACCCTAGATACACTCAGGACATCACTCCACTGGTCATCCTCCAAGGCCCCAACATCATCCTCCCAGCGTGCTTTTAACCTGTATGCTCTAGCCGTGGCCTGGGGGGTAATGAGAATCTGGTAGAAACAGGAAATCAATTTCCTCGAGTCGTCTCCGAACACCAAATCCGCCAAGGCTGTGGATTCCAGTGGTGGAGAGGAGCGCCCAAATTGGGTCTGAGCCGCATGACGGACCTGCAGGTAGTGAAACAACATAAAGTTCGGGAGGTCATACTCCTCCTTTAGCTGCTGAAAAGTTTTAATGCCCTGAGCCCCGTATAGCTGGGACAAGTATATTATCCCTCTGCATATCCACAGCTTATAATCCGGCACCTTCAGCATCTCGGGTAGGGAGGGGTTCTCCCAGAGAGGCGTGTGGGCATGCAGGATGGGAGCCGCAGTCGCCCTCTGGGCCCCACTCCAAATTCTACTATGGTGTAAAAGCATGAGCTGCCTCGAACCCGAGCGGGAAAGCCCCCGATGGCTACAAAATAGAATCTGAAAGGGGTGCGCAACCACGTCCGTGACCGGCGTACATACCAGAGTAGAGTAGCGAAGTCTATCATAAGTGTTAATATAGAAAAGGTGGGACAATTGGGAAGCCATGTAATAAGCCGCCAGGTCCGGAAGCGCCACTCCACCCAGATGGACAGGACATTTGAGAGTCTGCCAAGCCAGCTTGCGCCTGGAAGACCCCCAAATAAAGGAATTTAAAATAGATTCCATATCGCGGAAGACATGGGCTGGGACAGATACCGGAGCATGCCAGAAGACATAAAGCAATTTAGGGAGGAGGATCATTTTCACAAGCCCCAGCCGTCCCATAACCCCAAGCGGCAACCTAGACCAAACCTGGGTCTTACGTTTAAGGATGGGGAAGAGTGGCTGTATATTCAGACGGAGATAATCCGCAATGGAGCGGGAGCACTGTATTCCCAAGTATTTGATCCGGTCCGTCCGCACCAGGGGAAGCGCCGCCTGCAACGACGTGGGGGCTGTCACATCTAAGGGGAGGATTTGGGATTTAGACCAATTTATACGCAAGCCCGAGAAGTTGCCGAATCTCTGAATCAACTCCAATGCTGCCGCCAAAGAGGGGCCAGCATCCTCCAGGTACAGCAGCATATCGTCAGCGTAAAGGCTGAGAACCTCCGACACCCGCCCCCTACAGAGACCCCGGATGTCAGGGTGAGCTCTGATGGCGATAGCCAGAGGCTCCACAGCCAGCGCGTACAACATAGGCGAGATAGGGCAACCCTGGCGCGTGCCGCGGGATAACGGGAAGGAGTCGGACATCTGTCCATTTACCAAAATACGAGCAGTAGGGGCCTGATAAAGAAGCTGAATCCAGCGAACAAATTTGGGGCCGAAACCGAACCTGCGGAGGCACTCCCACAAATACTCCCATTCCACAGAATCAAACGCCTTTGTGGCATCCAGGCTAACCACCACCCTAGCACCAGCATTGTCATGAGGAGCCTGTAGATTCATGAAGAGCCTCCGCAGGTTAAACGCCGTGTTTTTCGTGGGCATAAAGCCAGTTTGGTCTGTATGGATAAGATGGAGAATTACTTTATTAAGCCTAAGGGCTAAAATTTTGGCTAATATTTTAACATCCAATTGCAATAGGGAAATTGGTCTGTACGATTCGGGGTAATGGGGGTCCTTATCGGGTTTCGGGATGAGAATAATCAGGGCCTCACTCATGGAACGGGGGAGGGAGCCTGTTGCAAACACATGGGAATAGAGCGTTTGGAGCCTGGGAATCAATACCTCCTGGAACTGGGAATAAAACTCCAGAGGGAGGCCATCGGAGCCCGGAGCCTTAGCCGGCGCCAAACACGCCACGGCCTCCGCAATACATTCTTCAGTGATGGGGGCATCCAGGAGCTCAGCCTGAGAGTCCGTAAGAACAGGGAAATCTATCTCGTTCAACAGGGCATCCAACTGCTCTCGAGAGCCATCAGCTCCCGAGGCATAGAGATCCATGTAAAAACGACGGAATTCACGCGCCACCTCCACGGGATCAGACAATAGTTCCCCCGCAGCCGAAGTCAACTGAACGACTACAGGGGGGCTATGGTCCATTCGAGCCAGATAGGCCAATATCTTCCCCGCTCTCTCACCATACTCATAGGTTTTTTGTTTACTATAGAATATGGTCCTGTCCGATTTTTCATAGTGTAGGTGAGCTGTAAGCCTGGACTGCAGGCGCAACCTGGCAGAGTTCGAGGGCGTAGGATCCGCCACAAACTCCCCTTCAAGCTCCCTCAGTGTCTCCTCAGCCTGCCCCAACACCAGACGTGAGGAGGCCTTATGCCGGTTAATACGGGTAGATAAAATCGTACGGGCATGTAATTTTAAGGCCTCCCAAACTGAGCCAAACGAGACCGAACCCACATTGGTTTGAAAATAGTAGTCCCACTCCCGCTGAACCTCGTCCAGATCCGGGAGGACCGTCAACCAAAATGGGCTCAGCCTCCACAGGCGAACAGCGGAGCCAGATGGCACTCCAATACGGACCCAATAGGGTGAGTGGTCCGACAGGGCCCTAACTCCAAAACCCGTCTCCCGCAAATACGGGAGCAGGGCAGGGGAGACCAGGACCATATCTATACGGGACATGGCATTGTGCGCCGGTGAAAAGCAGGAATACGCCCTATCAGTAGGGTGCTTATACCTCCAGGTGTCCGTCAGCGCGAGCTCAGAGAGAAACTTACCAAATCTAGTGAGTGAGGGGCGGGACGAATGACCAGCAGAGTGAGTAACCCTATCAAGGCCAGGATCAATCACCGCATTAAAGTCACCCGCCCATATAGCAGGTAACGCAGGGTGTTGCAACATATATTGGACCCCCTCTCGAAGTACCCCAAAATGAAAAGGGGGGGGTATATAAAAAGCAAGCAGGAGGAACTCCAACCCCCCCCACCGTGACATGTAAAAAGAGGTATCTCCCTTGTCTATCCGATTGCAGGCTGTGTAATTTAAACTGAGTACCCCTGGCCACCAGGACAGCCACCCCCCTAGAATTACTCGTGTAGGAAGTATGGTACAACCACCCCACCCACGGCCTTTTAAGGGATAACTGTAGCTGGCCTGTCATGTGAGTTTCAAGCAAAACCACGATATCCGCCTGCATCTGCTTAACACACGACAGGACAGCCACCCGTTTCTGTCTGGTCCCCAAACCCCTCACATTCCAGGTGACCAGCTTAAAGGTTCCCATCACCATCCAGTCATCTCACACAGAGCCAGAACCCCATCCGTGGGTCACCCCACGTCGAGGCCCAGAGATGCGCACGAACAGATGGAGCCAACCATACCCTCCCCACCTCAATCTCTCTCCCACACCAGATAAAACAGTATAGCAACCACATAACACTTGAGCAGCAGTCAGATACAGTGATTAGGAAAACAAAAAAAACAGACTTATAAGAGCTAAACAGTGCAAAAATAACGTGAACAACTCTGGACCAACAAAACAACTCGAGCTCCACGCCACCCTCCATCTCCGCGTGGGCCGAGGCCGGCCAGGGAAACTTATCTTGAACAGTCAGTGACGCCCGCATCCGGCCACTATGGCTTACGTGGAAGGCACCGGATGACAAATAAAAAAGAGGACCCGATGCGTCCGCCACCGGCAAAAGGGACGAACAAGAGTTAACTGTGCTGCACAGCCAGGTGGTGGCGTACGGCATCCAACACCAACAGAGGACGGGGTGCAAGAATCCGGCTGTCAGAAACGTTTGTGAAAAGAGGGGACCGATCCAGTGTATAAAATTGTAAAAATCAAAAGGAGGATAAGATAAAAAAATTAAAAATAAAAAGGGGGGGGGAGGGAGGGGGGGAACAGGTAAGGAGAAAAACCCCGCCGCCACCATACACATAGGGCAAAGGTAAGTACCATGGAGTACAGAACCACATATGGACAGGCAACATCAGGAACCAGGGCAGCCATAGGGGTCCATCTCAGGGGGGCAACAGTCAAGGATAACTCACACGTTGAGTAGCATGTTTCCCCCACTACAACCTAGGGGCATAGGGCAGCAGATGAACAAACATCCTTCGGGAGCAGCAGTTCACACTTGGACATCTGCAGGGGCCTGCTCCAGCCAAGACAGCACCGCATTGGGATCTTCAAAAAAATGCGCCTTTCCATCACGGATGATCCGTAGCTTAGCAGGGAACAGCATTGCATATACCAAATGTCGGGCCCGGAGTCGGCGCTTCACCTCTGAAAACTGTGCCCTCCGCCGCTGCACCTCGGTGGAGAAGTCCGGAAACACTGCAATACGCTGGTTCTCAAAGGGGATATTACCTTTCTCCCGGGTGAGGCGCAAGACCGCATCCCGATCGCGGTAATTGAGCATCTTCGCAATGAATGTGCGGGGAGGGGCTCCTGCCGGCGGGGTTTAGAGGCCAAGCGGTGCGCTCGCTCCACCGCAAAAGTGGTAGAGAAGGCCTCCCTACCAAATGTGGCAATAAGCAGGCGTTCCAGAAACACAGGGGGATCCGAGCCTTCAGCCCTCTCAGGCAGCCCCACAAAACGGAGATTACACCGGCGCAGCCTATTCTCGATGTCATCTTGCTTGCTCAGTACAACCTGTAGCTGATGCTGCAGCCGTTCCGTGGTAACTTGGAGGGGGGGGGTGTCATCTTCCACCTGCCCAATTCTGCGTTCTGTTTCGCCGACTCGTTCCAACTTATGTAGGTCCTGGCGGATAAGGGAAATGTCCACTTTCACCTCCTCAATTCTGGAGGTAAGAGTCGTGCGGCAGAGCGTGACAGCCTCCAGGATACGGGCGGTGTCATCCGATGGCGCGGTGTCCTCGCTCGGGCCTGATGCGGCGCCATCTTCCTCCACGAGGTCCGGGCCGTCCGCCCGGAATTTCCCGAGCTTCGCGATCGCGCTCTGGGCCCTCTTGGTCGGTGACATGCCACCGGGGTGTACACCGAAGGTAAGTAGTCCGAATTGCCCCCAATGAGGTCAGAATCGGTCCTCTAGGATAAAAGTAGGATAGTAGGCAGCCGGAGCTCACACTAGAAGCGTCCTACACCATGCAGCTTCAGGCCACGCCCCCCCAGATCGGACACTTTTGACACATTTTTCGGACCATTAACATTTATACAGCGATTGGTGCTATAAAAATGCACTGATTACTGTTTAAATGTCACTGGCAGGGAAGGGGTTAACACTAGGGGCGAGCACAGGGTTAAATGTGTTCCCTCAGTGTGTGTTCTAACTGTAGGGGGAAGGAACTGACTAGAGGAGGAGACAGATTGTTGTTCCTAGCTAAATACACAAATCCCTGTTCTGGCTCTCGTGCCCTCGATCGTGCATGTCCGACGGTCATTCCGGCAGTACATCCCTCTTTTAACTCTGCTGCCATAGAGAGGGTTGCTAAACTCTTTTCTAACACCCACTTAAAAACCTGCCCTCTGGACCCTGTTCCAAACCACTATAGCCACTCTCTATTCTACATTCTCTAAATCAGTGGTTCTCAACTTCAGTCCTCAAGTACCCTCAGCTATTCTTTATCTTTCCTTATCAGGTGCTTTAAATCATAGTCATGGCTGAGTATTTTGGACGGCTATTTTACCTAAGAGAAATTCCCAAAACATGGTCTGTTGGGGGTACTTGAGGACTGACGTTGAGAACCACTGCTCTAAATCACATCCTCACAGCCCAAGCTACCATCTCAACCATCTTGACCTCTTTCAGTCTGGATTTCACCTGCAACACTCCACAGAAACTGCCTTCCTAAAACTCACTAGCGATTTACTATGTGCTAAAACCAATGTTCAGTAGTCCATACTATTAAGCCTAGTACACACGATAAGAATCGTGCATGCTAGTCTCATTTTGAAAACCAATAGGTTACAAAAGTTCCAAAATTTGTCATACCAAAGAATTCAACTTGAGAAGTAATGTAATGTATTCTCTTGTATTGTATAGACATGTGCAGAGTAAAATATTTTGTTTCGTAATTTCGTTTTCGTCCGAAAAATTAATTTATTTCATTACTCCCGAAATTAGTTTTTATTTATTTCGTTTTTCGTTCAAAAATTGCATTCGTCCGAAAATCCACATGAATTACGGTCGAATCTGTCTTTGAAGGCTTATGGTGTCTGTCGAATGTATAAAGAAGATTCGACGGAGCAAGTATATAGCATACTTCGTGTGAACTTTAGAACCCTATTAAAGTCTATGGGACTCCAACGTTCAAAATCTAAAGTGCTCATTTTAAAGGCTAATATGCAAGTTACTGTCCTAAAAAGTGTTTGGGGACCTGGGTCCTGCCCCAGGGGAGATGTATCAATGCAAAAAAAAGTTTTAAAAACAGCAGTTTTTTCGAGAGCAGTGATTTTAATAATGATTAAAGTGAAACAATAAAAGTGTAATATTCCTTTAAATTTCGTACCTGGGGGGTGTCTATAGTATGCCTGTGAAGGGGCGCATGTTTCTGGTGCTTAGAACTGTCCCTGCACAAAGTGTCATTTATGCAGGAAAAAAAGTCCCAAACCTCTTCTTTAGCCCACGGCCCAAAACCCTCAGCCCAAAACTCACAGGCCGCAGCCAAAAACCCGCAGCCTAAATCCCAAAACCCTCAGCCCAAAGCCCACAGCCCAAAACCCATTTCAGAACGTTAGATCAGAAAAAAATAAAATAAATGAAGGTTTGCAGGAGTCTGAGATCACTAAAAAAACTGAAAATTGTATACTCACCTTTGCGTAATTTTCCTTTCCTGACGCATCCCATGGCAGCACACACATTGGGTTGTAACTCCGCCTCCACAACCTGATAGGACTGGTTAGCTCGAAGAGGCATCCACCGTTTCATTCTCAGTAACTATCACCTTAGAGGGGTGGGACCCTGTGTGCTGCCATGGGATGCGTCAGGAAAGGAAAATTACAGAAAGGTGAGTATACAATTTTCCATTTTCCTGACGCATCATGGCAGCACACACATTGGGAAATAACTCGCTACATGGGTGGGTGCTTTCAAAAGACTTATTTACTCAAGGACAAGGTATGGATGAATTAGTTTGAATGATTGATCTCCCGCATTCAGCTGTAGTTAATTGAGCCGGGTCTACTCTGTAGTGTTCCATGAATGTGGTTTTTGAGGTCCAAGTTGCTGCCTTGCAAATCGTTTTTGGGGACACTCTATAGTATGCTGCCTAGGAGGTCGCTACTGCTCTTGTCGAGTGGGCTCTCAATCCCTCTGGTATCAGGAGAAGTTGAATTAAGTATGCTTTTCTTATGGTTCTAATCAGCCAAGATGCTATCGTTCTCGAGGATGCTGCCTGGCCTTTCTTTGCACCATGTGGTATGACTAGAAGGTATTCCGTTTTTCTAAATGCACGAGTAACTTCTAGGTAGGTGGAGATGACAGATTTAACATCCAAGGTGTCAGGAAGGGCAGGCCAGCACCCAAGATGATTGCCGAAGAAGACGACCTGTTACCTCTTCATGTCAGGAAGGGCATGCCAGCACCCAAGATGGCTGCAGAAGAAGATGACCTGTTACCTCTGCCCCTGCCATTGGTGCGCACGCACCATGTGACAGCTTTTGCCGCCCAAACAGGCTATTTAAACTCAGCCAGTTTCCAGGCTCAGTGCTGTCTGCTCTACAGCGTTCCCTGTGTAACCTGCAATTACTTACCTGCCTTCTGTTCCTGTTGTGACCCAGCTTGCTTCCTGACGTTCCTGTTTCCTGTCTGCATCCGACCCCGGCTTGTCCCGCACTCTGCACCTGCCTGCTCCTTCTGCCACTCCGCTGCCAGCCTGTTGACGACCTGGCCTGTAATCTGATTCTGCTTCTGCTTCAGCCCCTGTTCCTGACGCGCCCGTTGTGTATGACCCGGCCTGCCTCTACTTGCCTTCTCTTCAGCCTTGAGGGTGCCACCATCCCTTCTGCTGCATCTGCACTCCTGCCTGTGGGGACCGGTTGTCTACTTGTTCCAGCTACCTGCCTACCACTGCTCTGGGATTCCTACAGACACCTCTATAGCCCGGCCGAGCGCTCCGAGCCAGCTCCAGGTTCAGCGATCCCGCCAGGCACTCATGCGACTCTGCATCTCGGTGCTTCCTGTCAGCTCTATCAGGGGCTCCAAGTCAGAGTTGTAAGAGAGGCCGTCCTCTGCATATCAGGCTCCATCACCAGGTACGTGACACAAGGGATGAGGATTCCCCTCGCTATTGAGAAAGACTGGAAGATTGATTTCTGAGTTGAAGTGAAAGGCAGACGCTACCTTGGGTACAAAATGATCCGAGGGTCTGAGGACAACTCTGGATAAAAAAAACAGATGCGGTTCTTTAATTAGCAGGGCTTGGAGTTCCGAAACCCTCTTGGCCTTGTTATTGCCACCAAAAAAGATAACTTAAGCGTTAAGTACCATAGGGATACTGAATCTAGAGGAAAGAATGGTTCCTTCGACAGAGCTTCTAACACAATTGATAGGTCCCAGGTCGGGAAGATTGGCTTCCTGGGGGGCCTAATTTTCAGACATGCTCTCATGCCCATTTAACTCCTGTCATTGCGGACAGAGCAGAAACTTGGACTTTTAAGGTGCTAGAGCTTAGCCCCTTCTCCAGGCCTAGTTGCAGGAACTCTAGAACCTAAGAAACTGACGAGAATAGTGGGTCCCAGGACTGCTGTTGAGCAAAAGTGGAGAATTTTTCCCAGATTTTATTATATATGTTTTTAGTTGATTTTTTTTCTGGCTTGCTGTAGTGTGGATACTACTCTGAGCGAACACTCTTGATCTAACAACCTCTCCCTTTCAATCTCCAAGCCGGTAGATGTAGTCATTCTGGAGATTGGTGTAGGAACAGTCCTTGTGAGAGCAAGTCCAGGTACAGTGGAAGCAGGAGTTGTTCTTCCGTGTTTAGTTCCAGGATGGTCGCAAATCATGGCTTCCTCAGCCAAAATGGAATACTGTCACGACTGTGGACATCGAGCTCCTCAATCTGGCCAGAAATCTGGCTATTAGGGTACCGGAGGGAATATATACCCTAGGTGAAATTCCCAAGGGTGGGGGAGACAGTCGATCCCTGCGGCTGTTGGGTAGGCTGTTCTTGCTAAGAAAGTGGGCACATTTGTTGTTCTCTGGCATTACCACTAAATCTATGTCTGGCGTCCCCCACCTGCTCGTGAGAAGGGCAAAGGCCTGGTGACTGAGGGACCACTCGTTGTTTGACACAAATACTCGGCTCAAGTTGTCCGCATTGGTTGTGTTTTGCTGGGATATATATCGCCTTCAAGTCCGCCAGGTGGACCTGCGCCCATTCGAGTATGGCCCGGACCTCCTGCATCAACGTGTTGCTTCGGGTACCCCATCTGTGAACGTAGTTTACTGCTATCGTATTGTCCATTCGCAAGAGGACGCTTTTCCCTGTGAGGAGTGGGCCGAAGGTTAGGAGTGCTTGGCAGGCGGCCCTGAGCTCTAGGACGTTCGAAACTATGCCCTGCGGTCGAAAGGCCCAATGGCTTTGTGCCCCCTGGTGTTTATAATGTGCTCCCCAACCATGAAGACTGGCATCCGTTGTTATTATTTCTGGTAGTGGGGGGTACAATGGGACAGCAGTGTGTCAGATTGCTGATTTGAGTCCACCATGGTGCAGATTTCTTCACTGCCTGAGTGGTCACTATTCGTTGATTCATAGAATATCCGTTCCATTGTTTTGGGAACGAGTTCTGGAAAGTTCTCGAATTCCACTGGGACCACTGGATCATTAGGAAGGTAGAGGGCATTGATTTGATCCTAGGATGCTTAAACACCATCTTGCTGACAGATGATCTGCCGACAGGAGCCTTCTTACTTTGTGGATGAGTGGATGTAGCTTCTCCTGGGGAAGACCAACTGTGTTGGAACTGGTATCTAGTTCGGCTCCCAGGAAAATCATCTTCTGTGTTGGGACCAGGCTGCTCTTTTTTCAGTTTATTATCCACCCAAATTGCTGGAGTGTGGAGATTAGCACTGTTCGATGTTGCAAGAGTGTTTCCTGACTGTTGGCTAGGAGGATAATATCATCTATATAGTGTAGGCCTCTCAGTCCTTTCTCCCTCAGATGTGCTATAAACGGAAGTAAGACCTTTGTAAAGGTTCTGGGTGCCATTGAAATCCCAAACGAGAGGCTTTGGAACCAGAAATGTCGTTAGCCAATGGCGAAGCGCAGGCACGTCTGAAAGATTTGGTGCACGGGTATGTGCAAAAAAGCATCACACAAATTGACCGAGAGCATCCAGCCTTTCACTCCTACTGCTAGTAATATGGATTGAAGACTCTCCATCTTGAAGGATTCGACCAGAATCGTTTGGTTGAGATTCTTTAAATCTAGCACCGGCCTCAAGTCTCCTGTCTTCTTTGTGACTAGAAAAAGAGGGTAAAAAAAACCTACACCTCTCTGCTCCCATGGGACTTCTATAGTAGCTCCATGATATATTTGACTAGAAATTTAAGTTTTGGGCGCGAGGATGGTAGCCTGGTAAATCTGAAGTGATTTTTGGGAGGTCTGTATTTGAAATTCCATCTGTGGCCTTCTTGAATGGTAGAAGTCGTCCAGTGATCTTGTATATGGTCCATCCATACATGAGCAAATAGCCTCAGCCTCGCTCCTACTATTGCGGGCTGGGCAAGTGTTGCATCAAAAAGATTTTGGTTGGTCTCCTGGGGTGGTCCCCTTTGACTTCTGTACCCTCACGAAAGACGGCTGCGTGTTTTGCCAATTCTGCTTGAACTCCTTCCCTGGTTTATAAGATCTTTCATCCCGATATCTTTCGGGCAGATGGCGCCTGAAAGATGGGTTCTTTTGTTGTTTGGGCCTTCTATCCGACGGGATGAGACCCAATTTTCCTCCTGTGAACTTTGATATTGCAGCATCTAACTTAGGGCCAAATAGGTTGGTACCATCGTAGGGAATCTAACACCAACTGGACTTAGAGGTCGTATCCGCGACCCAGGGCTTGAGCCACATTTCTCTTTGGGTAGTCACAGAGGCCAGCATTGCTTTTGCTGAGGATCTTAATATATCCACCACAGCTTCTGCCACGAAGTCCCCCACTAGGCTGAGTTCCTGCAGAGCGGATATGATTCTTTCTTGATCTGCTGCTTCCAGCAGTAACTTCTCCACATTGGAAGTCCAGCAGGTGATGGCTCTACCGACTGCTGCCAGAGTGACCGCTGGCCTGCAGGCCCCCCTGCCGCTGAGTAAGCCTTTTTAAGGTCGAGATCTATTTTGCGGTCCATCACATCCCTAAAGGTCACGGCGTCTTTGATTGGCAGGGTTACATGGCGCGTCAGCCGCATTAGTGAGGAGTCCACCACTGGAGCCAGAATAAGGGGATTCACCGTTGGTTCTTATAGTGGATAGAGCTTGCTCAGCCTATTGTTTAGCCTGTATTTTTTGTCCGGTTATTGCCACTCATCCTTTATCAGTTCTTCGAGTTCCTCGATGAATGGAAATGTTTCGGGATGTTTCTTTAAGTTAGGAAAATATTTCCTTAACTTAGGTGGAGCCTCCTTCTCCTCCTCCCACCCGATCGCCTCCTTCACTGATTTTCCAAAGAAGTCTTTTAGTGCAAAATTGAATGCAGTTGGCGGTAGCACTTCATCGTCTTCTGGAGAATGATCTTGGTCTTGATGAGTGTAGGAGGTAGAGGCTGAATTAAAAGGTCCGATCGTTTCGTAGCTGCTACCTGCATGATTGATTCTTTTACAGATTCTATTATTATATTAGACGCCTTCCTTGAGTCGGATTCTTTATCACAGGTCGCCTCTTCTAAGCAGATTTGGCACACTAGTTGACTTGGTAGGGCTTGTGCGCTGCAAACCCAACATGTATTAGGTGCAGGACGTGTATGCCCCCCATCTTGATGTTGGTGAGAGGAAGATGAGCTTCTGCGGTGGTGGGAGGATCTTGAACGGCTTCTCAGGGAACGGGAATGCCTTGAAGGGGAACGCTCTTTTCTTTTAGAATGTGATGACCCCAAAGACCTGCCAGAACTGCCAGGAAAAAAGTGGCGTAAGTGGCAATGCTCTCTTCTTCTTACTTACCAATTCAGACGCCCCCTTACCTTGTGATTCGTGGATGGACTGCTGAAGCAGCGGCCTCCATAGGGGAAAGTAAAGTGTACTTGGTCTTTATTAGAAAGCAATAGCAGAGTATGAGCAGCAGGTGCTGGGATAGTAAATAGATGGCAGACCGCTTACCAGATACCAGGGCAGACAGGGCTCAGCAAGGCAGCAGTTGAGCAAAGAAAACCAGGATAGAGAGTGGCAGTGTTTTTAAAAGTCTGCAGCTTGAATTAGGCACAGATTGATTTTTAAATATGCGATGGATATGACGTCATTGCCGAGCATGCGCCGTAGTATTCCGTGATGCTCAGCGCCATTTTGGAGCCTGGCAAACCTAGGAATAGTGCTTGTGTCACTTCCGTGGTGCCTGGAGAGTCCTGATGTGGCCACCATGATGGAGGGAGCAGCTCGGCTGAGGAACTGTAGAGTCCAGTGTGAAAAAGTAAGAGAGAAAAAAAAAAAGTAGGTAAATGAAAACCTGCACAGCAAGGGAAAAAAAAACGAATGAAGGAAACGTCTGTAAATGCTACTCAGAGAAGAGTAGGAAGATGAGAGAAAAAAAAAAAAATAGATGGGAATGACCGCTGCACACCTTCTTAAATCTGTTTAAGGTTTTTCAGGCATTTTCAAAACTCATAGCCCCTGAGACCATCAGAGTAGGGCTTCCCTTCTTTTAGCTCATTTAGAGACTGTACAGACAGGGCTTCCAGCTAGGAGAGGCTGAACCTAGATTGGGCGAAACAGTAAGGGGATTCCGTGTTTCTAACCGATCTTGACCAAACGATCGTCCACACAGGTGAGGAAAAAAAGGGAGAATGCAACGGTGGACTCCTCTTCGAATCTTATAGCTAACCATATCAGGTTGTGGAGGCGGAGTCACAACCCAATGTGTGTGCTGCCATGATGCGTTAGGAAAGTACTTTTTTGGCTTAAGAACACATACCTGAATTGCATAAATATTTTTTAAACCAGAGTTTAGTGTCACTTCATTAACATCTTTCAAAGAAGGAGTGTGATTGGCCAGCTATAAGGGGAGGAATAGGCAGGATTTTTATTTTTTTTCTACAATAAACAGTATCCTTTTTTTCAGTAGAAAATCATACATATCCCCTGGACTTGCACAAAAGAAGCGTGATTGGGCATCTGTAAGGAGAGAAGGAAGCACACGGCCCAAAGCTACTTTTTTGGGTTAAGAATGCATACTTAAAGCGGGATTCCACCCTAAACCTGGAACCTCTGCTGATCGGAACCCCCCCCCCCTCCGGTGTCACAATTGACACCTTTCAGGGGGGAGGGGGGTGGAGATACCTGTCAAAGACAGGTATTTTCACCCACTTTTGGGCATAGACTCCCACGGGAGTCTACGCCATTTCCTGCCCTGCCGCGCTGTCTGCTGGGACACACACGGGTCCCAGTGACAGCGCAGAGATTTCCGATTGCGCGGCGCGGCTCGCGCATGCGCAGTAGGGAACCGGGAAGTGAAGCCGATTCGCTTTACTTCCTGATTCCCTCACCTCGAATGGCGGCGGCAGCAGCCGAGGCCCGAGCGGTCGATTGGCCTCGGCTGCCGGCATCGCTGGAACCCGGGACAGGTGAGTGTCCATTTATTAAAAGTCAGCAGCTGTAGTATTTATAGCTGCTGGCTTTTAATATTTTTTTTTTTGGACGGAATCCCTCTTTAACTAGTTTCCGACCAGCCGCCGTTGTTAATACAGCGACAGGTTGGCACTTCTGTGCAAATCACCGTACAGCGCTCGCACCAGAGGGTAGGGGGCATGCGTGCACCCCTGCCATGCTCACAGCAATTGGGTTCATTCCAGAATCGATCAGTCTCCAGGCCCAGGCCATTGATTTCTGGCATGGACCTGGTGATCAGTTCTGGCGAATGAGAGACTGTCCTCTGCCTGTGTAATGTAAACACAGGCAGAGGAAGTGATGTCACCTCCCCTCGTGGGGCCCTTTTCTGTTCCAGAGCGAGAGGAGAGGATATCTTACTGTGAGTACACCAACACTACACTGACACCAGTACACATAGGCACACTTGTAACCCCTGATCACCCCCCAGTTAACCCTTTCACTCCCTGTCATAGTGTCACCCTAAAAAAGATGTTGTGTCTGCAGAAAACGCAGATTTAAGCGTGACACATGGTTTTATTGTCCCTTCTGTCCTGACCAATCTGGTCTCTGCATCGGTGACTGTTTCCTTCGCTACCACATACTAGAGGCGTATTAGCATTGGGTACAGCACGGCACAGTCCTAGGGCACACTTACACAGGGTCTCGAAAGATGTTAGATGGCCATGGCATTTTGAGACACCCTAACCTGGAACGTTCAAAGTTATGCCCCGTACACACGAGCGGATTTTCCATCAGAAAAAACTTGGTTGGTTTTTCTGATGGAATTCAACTCAAGCTTGGCTTGCATACACACGGACACACAAAAGTTCTCTGAACTTTTGACCGTCAAGAGCGCAGTGACGTGCAACACTACGACGAACCGAGAAAATTAAGTTCATTGCTTCCGAGCATGTGTCGGAATTTTACGCATCAGAATTTGTACAGACGATCGGAATTACCGATCAGAACATTTTGGGACCGAAAAATGGAGAGCCTGCTCTCAGTCTTTTGCTGGCTGGAATGCTGGCAGCAAAAGTCTGATGGAGCTTACATGCGGTCGGAATTTATGACCAAAAGCTCACATCTGACTTCCTGGCAGAATTTCTGATCGTGTGTATGGGACTTTAGAATAAAAGTGTAAAAAAAAAAAAAAAAAAAGCCAAAAATAGTTGTCGTTTTAATATTCTTCTCTCTCTCTCTCTCTATTGTTTTCTCTCTATTCACCTCTGTTTTACTGTATTTTAGGATATACTGTAATGTTTTATTGTGTTTGATTTGCGGATATGGTATGTCCTACTGTTATACTGTAATGTTACTGTGCTTTATTGTTAACCATTATTTGCTTTGCAGGTACACCATTCAGCTGCAGCATGGGTTTATTTATTCTGACAGCAACAGGGTTTGCTCTCACGATGCATAATGCCATGACTCCAGCGCTGTAGGAGGGGATTTCACCACCACAGTTAAAAAAAAGAGCATATATGCCGAAGCATGGGGGCAGCAGGGGTGGAGGAGCGATTTGCTCTTACCTCTTGTGGGTGGATGCCCACATGCTTCGGCATATATATATTTTAGGCACAGGTTGCGTTAAAAAATGTTTTATTTTTTACGATTTTTTTGGGTATTTGGGGGCAGCAGGGGTGGAGGAGCGATTTGCTCCAAATGCCGTGTACATACGGTCAAAATTCCGACAGAGGCTTGCCTGTGGAAAAGTCCGACCGTGTGTATGCGGCATAACTTTTTTGTGAGAGGAAACCCCCATGCTTCGGCATATATATATTTTACGCACAGGTTGCGTTAAAAAAAAAAATGTTTTAACAGTTTGCTTTGCAGGTATGGTATGGTAAGGTCTTACTGTTATACTGTAATGTTACTTTGTTTTAATGTTAACCATAATTTGCTTAGCAGGTGCGCCATTCAGTTGCAGCGCAGATTTATTTATCTTGACAGCAACAGCATTTGCTCCCACGATACATAAAGCCGTGACTCCAACGCTGTAGGAGGTGATTTCACCACCACAGTTAAAAAAAAGAGCATATATGCTGAAGCATGGGGGCAGCAGGGGTGGAGGAGCGATTTGCTCCGAATGCCGCGTACATACGGTCTAAATTCCGACAGAGGCTTGCCTGTGGAAAAGTCCGACTGGGTGTATGCGGCATAACTTTTGTGGGAGGATGCCCCCATGCTTCGGCATATATAAATGGTGCATGTATGCCCATCATTAGAAGTGGGTGGATGAAGGGAGGTATTCTAATGGGGGGCATACCCACCAATCAATCTCTTTTTTTCATTCAGCCAACAGGCTGCATGAAAAAAAAAAAAAAGATTACAATATATGTCCAACAAGGACCAGCAACGTACTGGTATGTTGCTGGACTTTGGTTATACCAGAACGATGCCTGCAGGTTTAGGTATCATCTTGGTATCATTATTTTCAGCCAGTGATCGGCTTTCATATAAAAGCAATCCTAGTGGGTAATTAGCCTCTAGACTGCTTTTACAAGCAGTGGGAGGGAATGTCTCCCCTCCCGGATATAAACATTGCCATTGGGAAATTTGGAAAGCATTTTCGCACTGAACTTGGTGTGGTCAGATGCTTTGAGGACATTCCCTAAGATAACAATAAAAATGATTAAAAAAAAACAAAAAACTGGAAGGAACAGTTTAAAAATAAAATAAAAAAGCAAAATAAAAGCACCCCTGTCCCCCCCTGCTCTTGCGCAAAGGCGAACGAAAGCATCGGTCTGGCGTCATATGTAAACAGCAATTGCACCATGCATGTGAGGTATCACCACGAAGGTCAGATCGAGGGCAGTAATTTTATGGCCTTCGAAACTGATAGGTAGTGAGGAGTGAAATCAAAAATTTGCGCCCTTAGAAATCCTGAAGGCGGTGCTTGGTTTTTGGGGTCCCGTAAGCGGCTAGGCTCCCAAAAAGTCCCACACATGTGTTATCCCCGTACTCAGGAGAAGCAGCAAAATGTATTTTGGGGTGCAATTCCACATTTAACCATGGCATGTGTGAGCAATATATCATTTAGTGTGTTATTTTTTTTGTCATTATTCAATCACTTGGGACAAAAAAAAATATTCAATGCGTTCAACATGCCTCTCTGCAATTTCCTTGGGGTGTCTACTTTCCAAAATGGGGTCATTTGGGGGGGGGGGTTTGTACTGCCTTGCCATTTTAGCACCTCAAGAAATGAGATAGGCAGTCATAAATTAAAAGCTGTGTAAATTCCAGAAAATGTACTCTAGTTTGTAAACATTATAACTTTTGCGCAAACCAAAAAATATACGCTTATTGACATTTTCTTTTTACTAATTAAAAAAACAAGACGAGTATGGGACTTTAAATGAGGCAGGCTCAAAAAACAATGTTAGAGTAGAAATTTTATTATCAACTATACACAAATGTCGGGGACAGTTTCTATGTGACCAAAAAGTGTTCAATACATGTACAGGCGTAACAGGCGTAACATCCAAGTAAACATAATATAGAATATTGAGAATCATAACAGGAAAAAAGATTTATAAAAATTTCCAAAGAAGTAGTACAGTAATAATATACAATAGAATTCATAAAAATGTTGTAAAAAAATTATGGAAATGTAAGGGGTTGCATCCTCAATAGCTCGACGCGTTTCGTCGGTTGACCAACTCATCACATATATACAATGTCTGTAAATAATAAATAATAACAGAAGTACTAAATTAAAAAGCCTATAGTATAGGAAATATTATAAATAAATACATTTTATATAAAAAAGAGATGGTCAAGTCCACAGAACTTACACCCCGTATGAATGCCGAGCATGAGTTGTCCCGGTGTGCACGCGGGTCTCCACATCAAGCCTCCCCCGGGAGCTGAGGCACAGAGAGCCCGCCCAGAGCACCCGGCCGACAATGAGAAGCCCCCAGCCAACAGATAAATAGAGTAATTGGAGTATTATGCCAATAACGGCAAGTAGAATCTATAAGATAAATAGAAGGCATTTTTTATGTGATGAACCTGGTAGCACTGCCAAGTACCAAAGAAATAAAATGCCTGGAGTGAAGCGACAGTGCACAGATAGAGCCATTGAAACAGCCACCTAGAAAATGTGCAAAGAAGGTTGCAGAAGAGTAGAACAATACAAAGTGAAGAAAATATGTAGACCGAGAGAAATGAGGGATAGGCAAGTGACCATATGCGATAGTATTAAGTGATGACCATAGAAGATCAGCATGAATATAATTGAAACAATAGTGAGAAAAGGAAGTATATAAAAAAACCATAGTGTGTGTAAATACCCCTAAATAGCGGGTATCAAATCGATACGTGATATGAGGCAGGCAGGGCAGACCGGTCATCTAGTCAGCTGTGAATGGGGATGCCCAAGCCGGCCAGCCAAATAGGGCGGACGTGCGCCAACGTCACGCAAGCGTGATGACGAGCGGGAGCCATCCGGCCGCCAATGGCGCCAAAACTATACTCCCGCCAAACATCAGCTGAATGGACAATGCCATGGTAACCGAGTGATGCTCACTGAGGACGTCACTGGTGCGGCATGAGCGTGGCGTCGATACGCACAAGGCTGTACGCCCCCATGCCACCTGGTCAAACCAATGGTGGGCAGGGGGCAACGCCTGGCGCGAATCGCAACTCCCGGGAAAAAGAGGACAAGGAGCAACCCGAACACAACAGGCACGATGAACAGCATCCACCAGGGGTGAAAGAACTGCGGAACATAAATGTATGGAAATTAGGTCACACATAGTAAAAAAATAAATTATATATATACATATATATGTGTACATACATATATATATACGCATTACAATTGTGCATAATCGATAGATGCCATCTACAGGGTAGGAGTCATGGAATAAAATCCCATCCGTCCCTGAGGAAAATGTAGGTGATTAAAGGGTAGGTATGAGCTACCCATTGCATTAGAGCTCTGCCTCCATCCCAGTTGCAACATGCAAAAAAGGGGGGGGAATGTATATCTCCATATACTGGGACTTTAGATGAAACGCACAAGGAAGGGGGGGCAGTGCGTCTCCATCCCTATTCAAAATTCAAAAAACAAGACGAGTATGGGACTTTAAATGAGGCAGGCTCAAAAAACAATGTAAGAGTAGAAATTTTATTATCAACTATACACAAATGTCGGGGACAGTTTCTATGTGACCAAAAAGTGTTCAATACATGTACAGGCGTGTAAACATGATATAGAATATTGATAATCATAACAGGAAAAAAGATTTATAAATTAAATTAAAAAGCACTATGGTTTTTTTATATACTTCCTTTTCTCACTATTGTTTCAATTATATTCATGCTGATCTTCTATGGTCATCACTTAATACTATCGCATATGGTCACTTGCCTATCCCTCATTTCTCTCGGTCTACATATTTTCTTCACTTTGTATTCTGCAACCTTCTTTGCACATTTTCTAGACGAAATTGTATCTCCCATTGAGAGATACCTCCTACGATGTGCGCATGCGCCCTGGTCATGTCACTCCAGCTGATCGGCAAATCAGCTGTTGTGATGTTCCGTTCTGCGCATGCACAGTCCACCATGGACACTATTCGATGGGGGGCACTTCTCGACTGGACACCGGATGTGCATGGACACACCCTAATCACACCATATGGCGCAGATTCCCCCCTGCTGCCTGGGCTTTCCTTCTCTCCTGCCGGCTGCTTCTACGGACACACATGGGGATGTTTCAGGATGAAGGGACTGGTAAATATGTAATGTGAGCACAGTGAGTGATTGATACTGATCACATGCTGTGTTCATTCATAACTCAAGCATAGCAAACTGTTTACTATGCTTTCGTTTGTGAATGACCAGGAAGCCACTGAGCTCGAGCACTCCACATTCATTCACTGTCCAGTGGAGCTGAGGCCGCAGAGAAAGGGACTGTGGAATCTCTGTCCTCAGTCCCTTTATCTCAAAAGTGAGACATTAAGGGTCCTGTGATATTTCAAAGATATAATAAAACATATAAAAATTGTTAAAAAATAAAAAAAAGTAATAAAAAACTACTGACATCATCTACTGCCCTACTCACATCAACTTCTGCCCTACTGACACATCCACTGATCTACTGACACTGTCCATGTTTTAATACATTTTAACACGTTTGTTTACATTTAAGAGTGTGAGTGTGTGTGTATATACATATACACACATACACACACAGTATTTCATACACACACAGTATTTCATACACACAGTATTGCTCAAAAGTGAGTGCACCACTCAAATTTTTGTAAATATTTTATTCTATCTTTTTATGTGACAACACTAAAGAAATGACACTTTGCTACAATGTAAAGTAGGGAGTGTACAGCTTGTATAATAGTGTACATTTTCTGTCCCCTCAACACACAGCCATTCATGTCTAAACCACTGGCAACAAAAGTGACCACCTAAGTGAAAATGTCCAAATTGGCCAAATTATCAATTTTCCCTCCCCGCTGTCATGTCACTGGTTAGTGTTACAAGGTCTCAGGTGTGAATGGAGCAGGTGTGTTAAATTTGGTGTTATCACTCTCACTCGCTCATACTGGTCACTGGAATTTCAACATTGCACCTCATGGCAAAGAACTCTCTTAGGATATGAAAAAAAGAATTGTTGATCTACATAAAAATGGCCTAGGCTATAAGAAGATTGCCAAGACCCTGAAACTGAGCTACAGCACGGTGGCCAAGACCATACATCGGTTTAACAGGACAGATTCAACTCAGAACAGGCCTCGCCATGGTCCACCAAAGAAGTTGAGTGCACACGCTTAGCATCATATTCAGAGGTTGTCTTTGGAAAGTAGATGTATGAGTGCTGCCAGCATTGCTGCAGAGGTTGAAGGGGTGGGAGGGCAGCCTGTCAGTGTTCAGACCATACGCCGTACTCTGCATCAAATTGGTCTGCATGGCTGTCGTCCCAGAAGGAAGCCTCTTCTAAAGATGATGCACAAGAAAGCCCGCAAACAGTTTTCTGAAGACAAGCAGACTAAGGACCTGGATTACTGGAACCATGTCCTGTGGTTTGATGAGACCAAGATAAACCTATTTGGTTCAGATGGCATCGAGCGTGTGTGGAGGCAACCAGGTGAGGAGTACAAAGACAAGTGTGTCTTGCCTACAGTCAAGCATGGTGGTGGGAGTGTCATGGTCTGGGGCTGCATGAGTGCTGCCAACTCTGGGGAGCTACAGTTCATTGGGGAACCATGAATGCCAACATGTACTGCGATATACTGAAGCAGAGCATGATCCCCTCTTTTCAGAGGCCAGTATTCCAACATGATAACGACCCCAAACTTACCTTCAAGACGGCCACTGCCTTGCGAAGCTGAGGGTAAAGGTGATGGACCGGCCAAGCTTGTCTCTAGACCTAAACCCTATTGAGCATCTGTGGGGCATCCTCAAATGGAAGGTGGAGGAGAGCAAGGTCTCTAACTTCCACCAGCTCCATGATGTCATCATGGAGGAGTGGAAGAGGACTCCAGTGAAAACCTGTAAAGTTCTGGTGAACTTCATGCCAAAGAGGGTTAAAGCAGTGCTGGAAAATAATGGTGGCCACACAATCAATATATTGACACTTTGGGCCAAATTCGGACATTTTCACTTAGGGGTGTACTCACTTTTGTTGCCAGCGGTTTAGACATTAAAGGCTGTGTGTTGAGCAATTTTGAGGGGACAGCAAATTTACACTGTTATACAAGCTGTACAGTCACAAAAATGTGAGGGGTGTACTCACTTTTGTGAGATACTGTACATATACATTATATATATATATATATATATATATATACACACATAAACACTCCATGCATGTGTGTTTGAGCTTTGGAGTGCACACCCTAATGCAATAGGCTGCACACACCTATGCTAAAAACTTATCGATGGTCAGAAGTGAGAACAGGTTTGGGACACGCTGGCATAACTTACTGGTGCATATGTCCCCACTGCCCTGACATTGCATTGATATCATTGGCTGCTCCAGTGAATTAAACAAATAACATTCTGTCATACAATTGACAGAAAGTGCTCCAGGGAGACTTATCCGGGGTAGATTTACAAAACTGGCAAAAGACTTCACTAACTATTCCTGCACAAACATTGTGCATTTGTACACTTACCTTGTATACATTAAAGAGGAAGCAAACCCTGATGAGTTTACTTCCTCTTTGTCTCCCTGCAAAGGTAAAGCATAATGGGCTACTATGCATCGTATAGTAGCCCATTATGTGTCACTTACCTGACACAGAAGCCAGCGATGTCACCGCTGTCCCCTGTAGCACGGAGCGACCATCTTCTTCCAGGTATCGCTGCTCCAGCCACTCACAGCGCTGGAGCAGCGATGATGTCACTCCCGTGCATGCTCACGGGAGCCACCACTAACGGCATATCGCTGTTAGCAGCAGCATGCCCTGCGCGCTGCTGTCTACGGTGCATGCGTCGTAGACAGCGGTGCCTGTCTTTTTGTCAATATCTCCTAAACCGTGTAGGTTTAGGAGATATTTCTTGGACCTACAGGTAAGCCTTAATCTAGGCTTACCCGTAGGTCAAAGTGGTTTGTAAGGGTTTACAACCACTTTAAGTACAATAGTAGTATCCTAGGTATGGCTGGTGTTGTGCATAATTTAAGTAAAACACCAGTTAATCATTTTTTCCAGTTTCTAGTTAAATGGAGAGAAGGGTTATAACCCATAAGAGATTGTATTGACTGTTTGCTAGTTGCCTGCCTGTCATCCTGCAGCTGGCCATACACATGTAGATCTTTTTTTTTTCATTCAGCCTGAGGGCTGAAGAAAAAGATCTTGCAGATTCCTATATCCATGCTATACAGCACAGATGATTGAATCTTCTGTAGCTATTGTATTTTAATAGCCACCCCACCAGCTGTCCCCCACAGCGGCTGCATCTGATTGGAGCTGCTGTTCAGCCAAGAGTTTTTAAACCTGCTCCTTTGATTTTTCAGTTGAAGCATGTTGGGTGGGAGGGTCTGACAGCACCACACACTAAGTGAAATCTCAATCAGTTCATCAGGAACCAGACAAAATGTGTGCAGTGTGTGGTCAGCTTAATGCTTCGGCATGAATACTTTGAGTCACTGATTTACAACAACAAGCATACAGACAAAGATGTCTCCACCCCCCCCCCCCCCCCCCCCCCCCTACACTTTATTTGCTGTATGCTTATTATGAGTGAATAAACTGATTGTAAAGGCTCTTTTTTTTCAGAAAATAAAAAAAAACATGTTATACTGTAAGGGTATTGCAGAGTGGCCCCTTACTTCTTCTTCTGGGGTCCTCTGCTAGTGCCCTTTGCTCCGCCTCTTCTCTGAATGCCCCCTTCACCCCTTCCGCTCTTGAGTTGGGCTGTGTGCATCAATAGACACACACAGTGCAGCACATCCACGCCCCTGCTCCCTCTTTACTGGATTTTACTGACAGCAGCAGGAACCTATAGCTGCCACTGCTCTCAGAGCCTCCAGTAAATAGAGAGGAGAAGAGCAGCAGCAGATATGCACAGCTCTGAATCAAGAATGGACTCCGGTCCCTGTTTAAGGGGGGGGGGGGGGGCAACAACTGCTATTGAAAAGTGTTTTTTAATAGCAGATAATGCATTCATGTAAAAAAAAAAAAAAACTGTTGACTTTAAGAAATTCTGAATCCGGACTGATACAAGCAATAATAAAGAGGTCACAAATTAGAAGATGCAGACTTAATAAAGTTTGCATATTCTGATTCCAGTAGGAAGAGGTAGAAACATATAAACATGTGATACATCAGTGGGCCTTTAAAGTACTGTAAACCTTTTCTAATAGAAATACAGGGGCTGCCATTGGCGATCTTATAAAAAATTGCTGCTGGCATCACCCGTCTGTTATATGATCCACTGGCTTCAATACATTTAATCTAAAATAAGCACCCATATTAGCAAAGTTCTTTTCTGCACACTTGTTCAGGTGGTGACTCTGAATTGAAGCTAAAGGACCAGTATTACAGTCATGCAACTAGCATTTGCAAAACTTTCACATTGGTAGCGTTTATGTCTCTCTCAGGACATAAAGAATTGTTTACACCAAAATAAAAACATACTTCAGGCTTGGATTATTGCCCTTTAAGGGCTATTCCAGATAGACAGTAATGCTCGTACTTGCAGTGGATCACTGTGCAGAGGGCAGTATAGCAGCAGCTGGCTGGTAATCCAGAGGCGCTACTGCCACCGCCTGTTTTTTTATTTTTTTTATTTAATTGTCAAATGGAAATTTTACATTGTGGGACTGCACTATAAAACTCTTTGCTTGTAGTTGTGATGTGGCCCCATTGATCTCAATAGGTGAATATGACAGGCAGAGCTGCCCATCAAACTCTGCAGATTGAGTTAAAATGACCGCGGGCGTGAAGCAAAGCATTGTGATCGCAGCGTGTAAACAGACCTTGTCAGGGTGAAATGTTAGAATTCTGTTGGGGGTCAGGGCTGTTTTCCCTGATCCATGGTTGCAACTGTGAAAAAGCCCCAAAGCAATTGCCTTGTTTGTAATATCCTAGACCTTGGCAGTTGTGCATGTTTAGAAATTAGAGCTTTCTCAAGTTATATCTTTACCCTGTACCAGAAAATTGGATTGTCAGGATTAGGGCACCATTTGTATTGCCTACCTTTTCAGATAAGTCATTTCGAATAGTATCAATATATTATCTTCTACCCTTTTGCAGGTTCATAGATCTAGCACCACATGGGAAAGATCGTGAAGGCTGGACTCGTTTTGGAATACAGAATCAACTCCACAGTGGCTTCTCCGTAAATAATGAAATACACATAACTGGCATTTAAACACTTGCCTTAAACACCCCTCATGACCAGACCAATTTTCAGCCTTTGGTGCTCTCACACTTTGAATGACAACACTGTACCCAAATGAATTTTTTGTCCTTTTTTTCCCACAATAGAGCTTTCTTTTGGTGGTATTTGATCACCTCTGGGTTTTATATTTTTTGCGCTATAAATGAAAAAAGACCGAAAATTTTGAATTTGGTCTTTGTGAAAGTTAGAGAGTCTACAAGCTGTGGTGCGAATCATACAAAATTGATCACACCTGATGTACTGGTGGCCTATCTCATTTCTTGTGACCCGAACAAGCCAGGAAAGTACAAATACCCCCCAAATGACCCCTTTTTTGAAAGTAGACATTCCAAGGTATTTAGTAAGAGGAATTGGGAGCTTTTTGATGTTGTTATTTTTTTCCCACAATTCTTTGCAAAATGAAGATTTTTTTTTTCACAAAATTGTCATTGTAATAGGTTATTTCTCTCACATGGCATGTGTATACCACAAATAATGCCCCAAAATAAATTCTGCTACTCCTCCTATATATTATGAGTATGGCGATACCACATGTGTGGGACTTTTCCACAGCCTGGCCACATACAGAGGCCCAACATGCAGGGAGCGCCATCACATGTTCTAGGTGCATAAATTACACATCTAACTTGTTGACTACCTATTATACTTTTGAAGGCCCTGGAGCACCAGAACAGTGACACTGACGTGGCACTGATGACACGTGGCACTGATGTGGCACTGATGACACGTGGCACTGATGACAGATGGCACTAATATGTGGCACTGATGACACGTGGCACTAATATGTGGCACTGACAGATGGCACTAATACGTGGCACTTACAGATGGCACTTATACGTGGCACTGATGACAGGTGCCACTAATACGTGGCACTTACAGATGGCACTTATACGTGGCACTGATGACAGGTGCCACTAATACGGGGCACTGACAGATGGCACTAATACATGGCACTGATGAAAGGCGGTACTAATACGTGGCACTGATGACACGTGGCACTAATATGTGGCACTGACAGATGGCACTAATATGTGGCACTGATGACAGATGGCACTAATACGTGGCACTGACATGGGACACTGATGACAGATGGCACTGATACGTGCCATTAGTGACACTGATAACGGATGGCACGTGATACTGATAGGTGGCACTGATGACAGATGGCACTGATACGTGGCACTGATGACAGATGGCACTAATATGTGGCACTGATGACACGTGACAGTGATATCGCACTGATGACACATGGCACTGATGACAGATGGCACTTATACATGGCACTGACAGGTGGCATTGGGGCAGGTGGCACTGGGGCAACTTGAGCTGGGGACAGATGGCACTGACAGGTGACACTGGGGACAGATGGCAATGACAGGTGGCACACTGGGGACAGATGGCACTGGCACATTGGGGACAGATGGCACACTGGGGACAGATGGCACTGGCACACTGGGGACAGATGGCAATGACAGGTGGCACACTGGGGACAGATAGCACTGGCACATTGGGGACAGATGGCACTGGCACACTGGGGACAGATGGCACTGGCACACTGGGGACAGATGGCACTGGCACACAGGGGACAGATGGCACACTGGGGACAAATGGCACATTGGGGACAGATGACACACTGGGGACATTACTTACGGCCGCTGCAGCCGTTCATCTTTCCCTCCTCACATGCTGTCTGTGTGAGGAGGGAGAGCGGCGCTGAGAGATGATCTCATATGTTTACATATGAGATCATCTCTCATTGGGCACGCCGATCACGCTGTAAACGGCGGCTGTGATTGGCCATTTACAGCGATCTGTGACTGGCTGTGTCCGGGGGACACGGCCAGCACAGAACTTCCCCGATGCACGCTCGCGGAGCGCGCATTGCGGAAGTAAACAGGAGGACGTCCAGGGATGGCCTCCCAGCAATTGGCGTCCGCTCTGCAGCCGTCTTTCGGCTATAGAGCGGATGCCTAGTGGTTAAGCCAAAGTTTAGGAGGTGAGACTCAAAGACTGAAATAAAAAACAAAATATTCCACAAACCCAAACCTTTTATTCATCTGCATACAGGAGACCATTGTCTAATAATGTCAACTATGACAGCTATTGTTATGCAGCTTTCCTTCTCCACTCCATAATTCCTGTTGCGCTCTGTTGTCACATCATTTAGGTGGTACAGCACAGAATGGTCCCCTGAAGAAGTCACGTGATTGACGCAACTCGTAGGGAGTGGCCGTACGTCGTACCGGAAGTGAAGTAGGACTGGCGGAAAACGCCATAACACCATTTTGCTTCTTGTGCTGTTCTTTTTTGTTTAAATGTGAAGCCGCGTACACACGGGCGGACTGTATGGCCTACTGAGTCCGTCGAAACACATTTCCGCTCGTGTGTGGGCTTCAGCGGACTTTTTCAGCGTGCAGTCTGGCGTACTAAGTATTTCGGATTTTTCGAAATACTGTCCGTCATACTTTGGTTTCAGCGGACAATCCGCTCGTCAGTAGGCTAGTTCGACGGACTAAGAATGGCGCATGCTCAGAAAGGATTTACACGGCGAAAGGTTGCATTGCTGTGTATTCGACTTCCTATTTCTAGTCCCGTCGTACGTGCTGTACACGTCATCGCGCAAGCTTTCGACGGACTGTTTGTGCATCCGTGTGTGGTCAAGTCCGTTCATTCGAAAATAGGACGGACTGTCCGTCGGATTGTATGACGGACTAAGTAGGCCATACAATCCGCCCGTGTGTACGCGGCTTGAGAGTCAGATTTTATCATTTTCTTCAATTAAACTCTAATATTTTAATTAACTACTACACTATCAGAGCCTTCCCTCTCTCTCCATGTTTATTATTTTTTGAGCTGCACATCTCTGTGAATACTTTCCTCGCAACAACATTACTGTCTACATGCATTATATGGCCCCCTTGTGGCCCTGTGTGGAGATTACCGCTTCCTAGTTGGCTGCAGCAGAGGACCCCCCTGGTGGCTGGAAACTAAAAGTGGAGATGGTCAGCCTGGTTTGATGTGCCTGTTTTTTATACTTGGAGGTGAGAGTTCTGAGAGCCTGTAATCCTGGGATTTTATAACACTGCTTCTATCTGCGTTTTCACCACGGGTGCCAGTGAATTACACGTTGATATCCACCTTATGGACTTTTGTATTTTGTTTATTTTTTATATATTTTTAGTTTTTGGTTTCTATTCATTTATATTCCACTAGCACTTAGCACTTTATCTAGGACTTTTGATTGATTTGCGCAGGACTTATTGTTTATCTTTATTTTTGTTAGATAGTTTGTGTATGCTATCAGGTTCAGCTGCATTTCTAGCACCTTATACATGCACGTGCACTTTTGTCTATGACCTATTCTATATATATATATTTTTATATATTTATTTACACTGATTTTCATGAAGAGGTATATTCACCCAGTTTATTAGTTTTACCTGTTGCATAGTAGTGCGAAGGCCCTTTACACGATTTTACAGAATGGTTACTTCTCATCCTACAGAAAAAAAATGACCCTACATGTAAAATCTTTGGGACATGTGAACTGCGAAGGTGATAAGTAGGGATTGAGCCTAATGTTCGACATGAACATCGAGTGTTCGCCGAATACCGAACTTTATGGGGGGTTTTGGCAAATTCGATTGCTGAACTCCCCATAATGCACTGTGAGATTGCAGCGCATTGATGTCTAATGATTGGCCAAAGCATGCACCTGACCTGCATGCTTTGGCCAATCACAGCGCATTCTTCTGTGAAAGCCATGATTGGTCAAAGGCAGGGTGCCTTTAGCCAATCATGGCTCAGGGGGGCTAAGTCCACACCCCATACTATATAAGGCTGCTTAAGTGGTGGCCGTATATAATGTTATGAATGAATGTTAGTTAGAGGCAGTTTAGAGTGTGTGTGTGTGTGTGTGTGTGTATATATATATAACCATGAGTGAAAGAAAAGTTTTTGTGTTATCATTCATAAAATGGCCAAGAAATCATAAATTCTACCAGGGTATGTAAACTTATGAGCACAACTGTACATACACAGTGCATTCAATGTACAGTATATAATATAATAATTATAAAGTGTATTGAAGTTGTTAAGGGGAACCCAATGACAGAATTAAGAAAAAAAAAAATCGGGATGAGTCCCCCCAGTCTATACCAGGCTCTTTGGGTCTGGCATAGATTTTAAGGGGAACTCCACACCAAATGAAAAAAAATTGGCATGGGTTCCCCCTCAAAATCCATACCAGACCCTTATCCAATCAAATAACCTGGCAGGCCAGGATAGGGGAGAGGGACGAGCAAGCGCCCCCCCCCCCCCCCGAACCATACTAGGCCACTTGCCCTTAAAATGGGGAGGGTACTTTGGGGTTCCCCCCAAATCACCTTGTCCCCATGTTGATGGGACAAGGGCCTCATCCCCACAACCCTTGCCCAGTGGTTGTGGGGTTCTGTGGGCGGGGGGCTTATCGGAATCTGGAAGCCCCTTTAACAAGGGAGCCCCTAGATCCCGGCCCCCCTATGTGAATGGGTATGGGGTACATTGTACCCCTACCTATTCACCAAAAAAGTGTCAAAAAGTAAAAACCACAATACACAGTTTTTGACAATTCCTTTATTAAAAAAGACAAAAATAAATAAAAAATGTCCCGCGATGTCCATCCATCTTCAATCACAGTGCAGACGGACCCAAAAAATAGAAAAAAAAAAGAGAAAATACTCTGCCTCCATGGGAGGCCTGCCGCCGACTGCTGTCTTTTCGCTGTGACAGCTGTTATATAGGCAAAGGCGGAACCACCCGGTGACATAACTGAGTGACCCCGCCCCTTCTGACATTATGTGCCTTAAAATTTTCCACAGAGCTTGAGCTATTTTTCAAAGAAGAATGGGCATAAATGTCACTCTCTAGATGTGCAAAGCTGGTAGAGACATTCCCAAAAAGACTTGCAGCTGTAATTCCAGGTGGTTCTACAAAGTTGAAAAGCTGAATACACAATACTTTTCACATATTTGTAAAAAAAAATTGAAAACTATTTATCATTTTCCTTTTAATTCACAATTATGTGCCACTTAGTGTTGGTCTATCACATGAAATCACCAATAAAATACATTCACGTTTTTAGTTGTAACATGACAAAATGTGCAAAATTTCAAGGGGCATGAATACTTTTTCAAGGCACTGTAACAGCTGTGATTGGACACATTTAAAGAGCCACGTCATTTAGAGATCAGTTTGTGCTGTGTACTAGGGACACGGCGAGACCACGATCGCAGGTCCGGATTAAGAGCATCGTGGGCCTGGTGCTGAGGATTTTAATGGGCATTTTTATAGAAATAAATAAAAAAAAAAATTTCGTTAAAATAAATTAAATTTTTTTAAACAAACCACTCATTCACACTGTATGCACAAGAGAACCTATGTGAATAAGCGCTTCATTTTTTATAATTATTTATTACATTTTTAAATGTATTATTATTTGCTGCAGTTTTTCTATTTTTTACATTTTTTTTTCCACAATGCTTTTTTGGGGGAATGGAGCAGTGGAAGGTGTCAGTACTGCATACACGGGGGCCCAGAGCAGGGGAATCTAATGGACAGTCTGGGATGATCAGTGCAGGAGGGGGTGCAATTACAAGCACCGATCTCCCTCTAGAGGTGGAGTGGCTTTCAGCTGCTTCATGGAGAGCCAAAGAGGGAGACTGTCGTGGTGATGGTGCTTGTGATTGCCCCCCCCCCCCCCCCGCTGCACCCATCACCCCGACTTTCAGATTCCCCCTGCTGCAGGAGGTACAAGGAGCGTCTCATGCAGTGCAGTATCCAAATGGTCATTCCGTCACTGCTGGGCCTATATTAAGGTAGAGGCCTGGAGCTGCAGCTTCAATAGCCCCTATGTTAATCCGGCCCTGAAATACTTATTAACAGAGATATCTTCAGATGAATGTTGCAGCAAAGTCCAGTTGTAGGCCCCCCCCCCGGTGATGCGGCATCTGTGTCAGAGACCTGAAGAAATAATCTGCAATGGATGAGGAGATCCTCCACCCATTACCCAACCAGTCTGGACCCAGTCCTAGTTTTCTGGCAATAATAGTCTCTTGTGATTTGTAATAAGTAGTAGGTATAGAGCATGTGGCGGAGACCTTCCCTCTCTTCTCTTCCTTCTTCCAGAATCTTTTCCCAACGAACACAGAGTCTGGAAGTGACATACATAATTATACATTACAGTATGATACCGACAGCTGACAGCAGGGGCAGTGGATTGGTTAAGGCAGTTCACAGGCTTTGGAGAATAGAGTGGAGTGTGGAGTTGCCCTTTAAAGCCACCTCCATGGGCCTGCCTGCATGGAACACATGTGCATCCCAGACAATTCACCTCAATGGGCCTGCCTGCATGGAACACGTGTGCATCACAGACAATTAATCTCAATGAGCCTGCTTGCATGGAACACGTGTGCATCACATACAATTCACCTCAATGGGCCTGCCTGCATTAAACACATATGCATCCCAGACAATTCACCTCAATGGGCCTGCCTGCATGGAACACATGTGCATCCCATGCAATTCTTCTCAGTGGGCCTGCCTGTTTGGAACTCATGGGCGTCCCAGACAATTTACCTCAACGGGCCTGCCTGCATGGAACACCTGTGCATTCCAAAAAATTCACATCAATCAGCCTGCCTGCATGGAAAACATGGGCGTCCCTGTGGTCGTTAACATGGTCCTCCACAAGGCCTTACGTTCAAGGCAGCGGCGGAATTACCAGGGCCCCAAGGGTCACTTATGCGACCAGGCCCTGGCGTTCTGCCACCATGGGGGGGGGGCCCGGACCTGACATTTCCCCCTGCACCTTTGGTTCACTATGTAGTGGGGGTGATCAGCAGGGTGATTGGCAGCTCTGTGATGCCCGCAGCATCTCCCTCCAGCCAGTAGTTCAGCTAAACAGTGAAGGGGCATCTGACCTGGGCAGGCACTGGCTTCAGAGCACAAGCAAAGTGATCTACTTGTGTACAGAAGCTGGAGCCTGACTGGGTCAGAGGCATCTCCACTGTTTAACTACTGACCAAAGGAGCAGGGAGAGATGCCACATGCACCGCAGAGCTTCTGATCACCCCCTCCTCCCCACTACATATTGAACTGCTGGCTTGAGGGGCAGAGGGAGATGCAGAGAACTACAGAGCTGCCGATCAATATGTGCAGGAGAGGAGAGTGGCTATGGGTTAACCAAGATACCTGAAGCACATTGCTGTGTGTGTTGGGGGGTTAAAGAGATATTCTGTGGAGGTGTGCTGTGGGGTTGTTGGAGGAGCAGAGATGTGCAAGTGGGTACAGGGACGTGCCTTTAAGAGGTTTTAGATGCCAGGAGACGGCGGCAGAGATTTCAGTCATGTGACTGCTGTGATTGGCTGTCACATGGTTGGAAAGTAGCAATCGGGAGCTTTTCGTTGCCTACTGGTAACTGTGCCGGGTGCGCACTCTTGGCACAGTTTTTTTACATTTCCGTAAGCATATATGTGGCCTCTCAGCATTAAGGCCCACCTCCCGAGAGGTCACGCTCTGTACATGCATATGGCCAGCTATAAGGTGTTGATATAGGGTTGCCACCTCATCCCTTTAAAACCGAACACATATTAGTTACACAGGTTCTGTGGCTGAATAAGGTGGTAATTAAACTCCCTATCTGCATTAATTTAGCCTCAGAACCTGTGTAATTCATGTGTGTTTGGGTTTTAAAGGGATGAGATGGCAACCCTATGTTGAAACGTTCTCTGCCTAAAATGGTTGACAGAGCACATAACAAAAAAAAGGTGTCCCTGAAACTTTTTTGGGAAAGGTTGGCGCCCGCTGCAGAACACATGAAAGGGTCCTGCTGCTGCTGCTGGACCATCATAAAGGTTACGGGGTAAGATCAGGGGGACCCTTCATGGTTTTTTGTATCGGGCCCTGAAGGTTCAAGTTATACCTTTAGTTCAAGGAGTTTATTTTGAGGGAGATTTATCAAAACTGGAGGTGTTGTGAATGACAAGCAATCATTTGCAGAGTTTATCCAAACAAACTTAAGTTGCCATGCACAGCTTAGCAGACATCTCAAGTCTCCCGCAACTCGTGGGATACTCCCGCATTTGATGATGAGCTCAGGGACACAGCCGCGAAAGTGCCACGATCTCCCGGCTGAACCTGCACTGCCACTCAGTCTGGGGTATTCAAAAATAGCGGGTGTCTCTCGCTGTGTCATGCAGGTGCAGTCTTAATTTTTTGGTGGCCATCCATGATAGACGGAACACTGATTAAAATTCCCAGCATTGTATCAGTGTTCAGTTCACTGTCTCTCATCGATGAGGAGGTGGGGCTTTGTTACAGTGGATGACCACCAAACAATTAAGATTGTAGCTGCATGACACAGGGGGAGACACCCGCTGTGTGTAATCAAGGTACTACCGAGGCTGCAGGTGGGCACTGATGAGGATACAGATGGGCACAGTGAGGCTGCAGATGGGCACTGATGAGGATAGAGATGGGCACAGTGAGGCTGCAGATGGGCAAAGATAAGGATACAGATGGGCACAGTGAGGCTACAGATGAGCACTGATGAGGATACATATGGGCACAGTGAGGCTGCATTGTTGGCACTGGTGAGGATACAGATGGGCCCAGTGGGGCTGCAGATGGGCACTGATGAGGATCCAGGTGGGCTTAGTGAGGCTGCAGATGAGCACTGATGAGGATACAGATGGGCAAAATCAGGGCTGTCTTTAATACTGATTGGACCCTGGGCAAAACTCCCCTCCCCCCCCCCCATCCATGCAGTTTCGCACTATACCTACTCTGAGACATACAATAAATAGCAGCTAGGCTCAAAATCAGTTTACTGAATAAGATCAGGCAGCTATTGTGCTTGGTTGGCAGAGGTTACAGTGTATCATTACCGCTCACTGACTGGTTGCTAGAGGTTACAGCTCACATTACTGCTCACTGATATGTTGCTAGAGGTTACAGCACATGATTTCTGCTTGTTGATTGGTTACTAAAGATTACTGTGGATATTACCTCAGCGGGGCATGATATACATATGAATGCCAGTAATTTACATGTAAACATGGGTCTGCTGGTGAGTCATCTGTACACAACAATAGGGCAGAGCTGGGCAGCATTAGTGGCAGCACTTCACACTAGGGGCAAGGTCATTTAAACTGGGATAGTTGGAAAATATGAGGCAGCTGCTTTGGGCCCCATAACAATGACAGGGCCCAGGGCAGCTTCCCCTTTTGCCCTCCCTTAAAAAGGGCCCTGGGCACAGTGAGATTGCATTGTTGACACAGTGAGGCTGCTGAACAGATGAGCACAGTGAACCTGCAGGTGGGCACTGATGAGGATACAGATGGGTGCAGTGAGGCTGCATTGTTGGCACAGTGAGGTTGCAGATGGGCACTGATGAGGATACAGATGGGCACAGTGAGGCTGCAGGTGGGCACTGATGAGGATACAGATGGGCACAGTGAGGCTGCTTTGTTGGCACAGTGAGGTTGCATTGTTGACACTAATGAGTCTGCAGATGGGCACAGTGAGGCTGCATTGTTGACACTAATGAGTCTGCAGATGGACACAGTGAGGCTGCACTGATGGCTCAGTGAGGCTACATTGATGAGCATTGACTAGGCTGCATTGTTGGCACTGAGGCCGCAAATGGGCACAGCGAGGCTGCATTGTTTGTTGGCACTGATGAGGCCACAAAGGGGCATAGTGAGGGTGCATTGTTGGCACTGATTAGGCTGCAGATGGGCACAGTGAGGGTGCATTGTTGGCACTGATTAGGCTGCAGATGGGCACACAGTGAGGGTGCTTTGTTGCTGAGTGTGGCACATTATCTTTTAAAGTATTATTTTATTATAAATGTGGGGGGGGTGGGTTGTCGGCACAGAGCTGCCCTCCCTGAGATGAGTTTTGCAGGTTGGTATGACTGGCCTAGCCTAGTTCTGATAAGTCGGCCATGTGAGGACTATGGGGGGACTATGAGGGGACGCACGTGGCCAGCACTGGTGTAGCGGGTTCGGCGATTCCAAGGAGCTCCTGTAGGCGGTGTACAGTACAGTAAATAGGCCGAGAAGGCGGCCGCGCCGTTTCCGAGCCCCAGCAGGGGGCAGCAGCGGCCACAATGACGCAGGCAGGAGGATCCTGGGAGAAGACCAGTGAGAGGCGGCCAGTTGTTCGTTGCAGTTACGTTTGTGGTAGAGCGCGATGGCGGCCTTACCCTACCTCTCCGCTCCTGCGGCTCCGCAGCGGCCTAACGAGGGCATCCTGATCGGGGACCGGCTCTACTCACAAGTCTACCTCACCATTGACAACTCCATCGTTCCGGAGGAGCGCCTGTCACCGACTCCGTCTATGCTGGACGGCCTAGACCTGAGCTCGGAGACGGACCTGCGTGTGCTGGGCTGTGAGCTCATCCAGGCTGCCGGGATCCTGCTCCGTATGCCGCAGGTGAGGGAAGGGTGTGGCGGGTGTTGTGGGTGCCGGGCCTACTGCACCGGGCGGAGCGCCGTCTGGGCCGGGGGCTCCTAAGATGGCGGCGGCCTCTCATCTTCCTCCCATTTTCTTGTCTCTCCCTCAGGTGGCCATGGCGACTGGTCAGGTGTTATTTCAGCGCTTCTTCTACTCCAAGTCCTTCGTGAAGCACAGCTTTGAGGTGAGCCATGCCTGGTGATGGGGGGGATGTCAGGGGGGTCTATAGTGTGTCCTTCTCTCACAAGAGACTGTTCAGATCTAATCCCATGTATGTGTTTACACTTCATTCAGGGATTCACTAAGCCCCTCCAAACATAAAAATATATATTTATATCTATATGTTGGGTGGTAGAGGGTTCTACTGAGCCGATGTAACTCCAGCACAGCAGTTACATCATCGCAGGCGCTGGACGCAGAAGACTACGGGAAGTCACCCGTGACGCAGCGACAAAGGTGCGTGCACGTCCTAGATTGCTGGAAGAGGGCACATGAGGTATTAAAGCGTTAATCGCAAACAATCAGTGCAGTGGCTGCATTCATTTTCTTTTTTCTACCTGTGGTTTTACCTGGTGATCAGACCAGGAACACACCTCCTGTATGCTTGGGTCACACCTATGCGGGTTGATGTGTTTTCCTGGCACATTTTGCCATTGTTCACAAGCCTTTTGGCGAAGACTCCATTTGTCGTGTGGGAGAAACGTGCAAAAAAAGTTGCAGTAAGAGTTTTGTTTCTTCTTGGGATAAAAGTTTGACGTAAATGAAAGCTGATCATTGTAAGCACCAGGCTTGGCTACTGAGTCACTGATTCGAATTGGTAAATCCACTCGCTACAGAGTCTGAAAGAATCGAATCATGAAAGTGAATCTGATTGAATTAAAGTGGCGTTCACCCAAAAGTGGATCCGCTTATCTGCCTCTGCTCTCTCCTTCCGCCGGTGCCACGTTTGGCACCTTATTGGGGAGGGGCGGTAACTGTTTATGCCCAGGTCCCATTGGTGAACTCCACCCAATACTGGGTGAGTCGGTACTCCCTTCCTAGACCCTGACCTGTGGAATAGCGTCAGTGTGGTCCACATCCCCCCCTTTTCTATTCTAGTGTTTTTGACAGGTACCCTTCCTCACTTTCAAGGGCAAGATCATTCAGAAATTCGGCCCCCTCTGGGCCATTAAGAGAGCACTATGCACAGTTGGGAACTGGCTGTGAAGCCACAAGGCCACAGCAGAACCCGAGAGCCAATGGAAATATTGGCTGGGGTGCCAACATCGCTGGAAGGACTTACCAAGACAGGTAAGTGTAGCTGCTGAATTTTGTTTAGTTTTGGGGGGAGCGCCACTTGGTCAGTGTGCCTCCTTTTCCAGGATGAGCTCAGTCCCAGCTCCTGATTTGTAAAATGAGCTATAACATGATTAGCTGTGTGAGCCAGCAAGACTGTAAGTCTCTGAATAAATCAGAGCACACAGAGATGCACTCTTTTGTATCACTAGCTGTCAGTCTTGCTGCAGCCTGTATCACACACAGTCTGTGAATGACAAGGTCCCAGAGAGCACACAAGAATCAACATTCTGTTTTGTAACATGGGCTGTGTGTGTGAGCCAGCAGCATGAATGAGTTTAATGATGTTCAGTAATTGAGTGATGCAAAAACGGCAATGGCTATGGGCAGCCGGCAATTGGCAGCTTAATCACAATTTACCCATCCATGCATCACGTTTAGTGCAGAGGTTTTTGGCGAAACTTCAAATCATCCAGGTGACTCAGTCCTCTCTCTCTCTCTCTCTCTCTCTCTCTCTCTCTCCCCCCCCCTACAGCCTAGGTTTGGTACCCTGCGACTTCTGCCTTTTCCCAAAGCTAAAATCGCTTTAAAAGGGAAGATATTTTAGACTGTAAATGAGATTCAGGAAAAGACAAGGTAGCTGAAGGCGATTTCATTAAATGATTTTGCAGTGTTTTGAACCGTTTGATGTCCCAAGGTGCCTACTTAAACCACTTCAGCCCCGGAAGATTTGGCTGCTGCCAGGCCATTTTTTGCGATATGGCGCTGCGTCACTTTAACTGACAATTGCGCAGCCGTGCAATGCTGTACCCAAACAAAATTGCCGTTCTTTTTTTCCCCACAAATAGAGATTTCTTTTGGTGGTATTTGATCGCCTCTGCGTTTTTTTTTTTCCCCGCTATAAACAAGAGCGACAATTTTGAAAAAATAAACACTCTTTGTAATAACCCCATTTTTAAAACAAAAAACACATTTTTCCTCTGTGTAGGCTGATATGTATTCTTCTACGTATTTTGTAAATGAAAATCGCAATAAGCGTATATTGATTGGTTTGTGCGAAAGTTATAGCGTCTACAAAATAAGAAAAGATTACTGGCATGTGTTTTTATTTTTATTTTTTTCACTAGTAATGACGGAGATATGAGATTTTTATCAGGACTGCGATATTGCGGCAGACGAATATGACTGACAGTTCTGTCTCGAGTCCTTCTGAGACAAAATAGCAGGATCTCGCTGTGCCCACCCCACTTTTCTCTCTCGCTCCTTGTAGACCCAAAGAAAGCCTTGTATTCTGTTCTTTAATTACAAGGCTTTTTGTAAATGGACAAGGGGAGAAGAGTGCCAGGTATATAGCAGGATCTCGCCTTGTCCATTCTCACAATGACTTTTATTCTGTGAAAAGAATACAGGGTATTTTTTTTGAATGGATAAGGGAAGAAGAAATGACATTGTGGGCTTGACAAGTGCAGCCCCTCTAAATGGTGATATGCGGTGGATCCCTTTTCAGAGAGTGTTTGACACACCGCAAGGAGGCAATATGTCGCCTCCTTGCCCTTTAACCCTCAAAATGCCAGCCCACTGCGTGGCAACCGCATGCATTTTACCACCTGCTTTGGCTGCCCCTGCGCACAAGTTTTTCGAGAGCTGGAACAATTTTCAGCACCAGAAGAGCACCGACTAATTTCCAGCATCAGTGAAGCTATCCTTCTCTTCCCCCCGCCCTCTAGGCAAATGTGCATGTTCACATTAAAAGTTAAGTTCCCCTTTGGTAACATGTTACACCTGTAGTTAGGATGTAACATGTTACCAAAAAGCACCTGTCTGCATCCCTCCGATCTCCTGCTGTGACAGTGGGGATCTTCTCCCTTCACCTGCTGTCAGAGTTCTGTGAATGAATGTACTAAAAGTACCATCTTCCACTGTGGCAGATGGCTTGAACTTCCCAAATGATCTTGGTTCATTGATCTTCCTGCTATCCAGTAATTGTCTGCCAATACGTGAGATATGGACAGACAGCTATACTGAGATTCTGCAGGGGTCTGACATTGCAAATGTGACCTACTGATCATAGATGCAATGCTCTGCAGGCACCCGAAGAAAGAGTGCACTATTTTTATTTATTTTTTACCTAAGAGAAAATATATATAATGTATATGTTCTTAGCCTTTAAAGCGGTTTTCCAGGTTTCCTGACGTTTTAAATAGTTTGGACCAAGCTAGTCCAAATAAACCGTCTAAGCGCTCATTTTAACATAAACAAGTGTAAAATGCAAGACACTGCCTGTACAGAAGAGATGTTAACCCACTTGGTAAAATGGACTGATGTCTCTATGGCAGCAGTCTGCCGTAGGAGGTTTATGCTGCAAAGGCAGGTTTTATCTGCCTGTCTAGGATCATTTCCATTGATCGTTAGAGGGGTAAAAACTGTTCTTTCATATGTAGGAGTCCCAGCATTCTTACAATCGCAGTACCCAGACCACACATTGCCAACAATGTACTCTTGGAAGATGCCTTCTTGCGATGTGCAAGGAATCATATGGGGCACCCTCCAACTTGGTCCTGATGAGACAGCAGTTCTGTTCTTACCAATGTGGTGCATTCAACAAGTCTAGAGAATATCCCTTTATAGTGCTGTCAACCTGCGCTTCACCATTCAAGTCAAATAATTAGAGACATTCAGAATTGCATCGTGCACCTATAATAAATTGAATGCGTTTTCAGTTACACCTAACATGAATTATTTAGTTGACATAAAATCATTGCAGCCCCCAAGATGAATTGCTAATTTGGCAGGAAGCAGATTGTGTTTCTTTAAAAGGTGGATAAGAAAATGGGGTCCTCCATTCCCATAACAGATAACTGAAGAGCCTCTGCTGTGGTGCAGTTTAAATTGCTCGTCATTACAACTATAAAAAAGTGTTCCCATAATGATTAATAGATGCACTTTTAATGTGCTTCAGACTCCTTACAAAAGTACAATTGAAAAAGTATGTGATGTTAGAGTGAAAAATACTCTTTATCTTCATTGACACTTTCAGAACAGAAGATTTTCAGTTTTACAGATTTCTTGTAGCTCTTGTGTGCGCACAGGAACTTTCCAGAGCTCATCCCACCTGCACAAGCATTTTACTTTAGGTTCAGGTAACACAGGTTTGTGTATATACTGCTCAAAATCGAGCACTTTGTTCCACATACACCAAAGATTCTTCAGACTGATGTCCAATGCAAAACCTAAATACACATGAACGCTAGCTTTTACTTTGTCCAAGTGAAACGCTGGCTAAAGTTCTTTCCAAGGTCCGAAGTGCACATTCAGAATCGGGCAGAAGACTTCAGGTTCCATAGACTCTGTGCCTCATTAAGGACAGTTTTCAGATCTTGACGAGTTTCTTTGGAGTCAAGGATTGTGCACCAAGTGCCCACTTTAACCATTCCTTAAATCCAGTAACTGAATTGTATTTAAATTTGGTATTTTTGCATTTTACTATTTTGAGAGGTCCATGTGGGCCTATATTGGGACCTGTTCTCACCAGTGCTTTTAAAGTCAGTCATTTCTGCTATATGGCTTTAATGGACTTCCAGCTTTTCAGAATGTGCTTCCAGATGAACATTTTGGTTCTCTGCATGTAAATCGTACTAAAGAACAGTGTTTTGTGAATTGTACAAAACCACTGTTGTAGATATGTTGGCTTTTGCTCTTACAAGCTCTACACGTTTGCGTTGTGTTTCCCTGGGTGCCAACTATGAAAAGTGTGTGAATGCTGAATATTTAATTTCTGTGCATCCATTACTGAAAAAAATTGGTGAGAATGGATATTTACTGCTTTTCTCAGATCTTGCTAGGCATCACCACACTGTAAAACAAAATGTCATGTCACAGTAGTGCTCATGTCATAAGGGATAGGATCATTATACAGTTTGTCCGTTTCCATCTGACTATCCGTCACTGGCTAAATGAGCGTACTGTCACTTCCATGCACACTGCATTGGTTTAGCTAGGGAGTGACAACTCGCTCATCTGAGGGAGTGATGCATGGAAGGGGTGTATTATTATTATTATTATTATTATTTATTTTTTTTCAGAAGTTTTTTTGGTGATCATGTCACTAGCTACTTGTTGCCAGCAACTGGATCATATGTTGCTTGGCCCTAAGTGTTAAACGGGTTACTGTATGTGTCATAAGCTTCTGAGTTTGAGTATTCATACCTTTGCAGCAAACACTAATAAATATATATATTCAAGAAGTTTAACAATGCTTTTCATTCCACATCGCTTCCTTGCTTTTTTTTTCCCTAACCAAATGTTGAAATATGGTACTCTCATCACATTGACTTCTTTTCAGATTGTTGCCATGGCTTGTATCAATCTCGCTTCCAAAATTGAAGAAGCGCCCAGAAGGATTAGAGATGTGATAAACGTTTTTCATCACTTACGCCAATTAAGAGTAAAACGGTATGTTTCTTTGTTATGCAAATGCAATTACTGGTTTGTCAAATAATTTTCAAAGAAGCAGCTTTACAATCTTGCATTCCTCCATCCAATATCTGTGCCTAAAGAACAGAAATAAGTATTTTTCCAGCCTCTGTAGAATTAAAGAGGCTATATACATATATCAAATAAGACAGTTTAATTATTTCAGTGTGATAACATTTCTAAAAAGGCCATTTTTATGAATATTCCAGCTTTGATATCTTGAGGAAATATATTTTTACAACCGTTGCTTACACAACAGATTTGTGTTGTGGACTTTTTCTTGCTCCCCATATTTGTGCATCGTGCCGAACATTCTCGTAATCTCATTTGAATATAATGCTTAATTTTTCCGTTAAAATCTTGTGTTGGAATCTGTTTTCAGCACTTAGCTATGTATGGATTCCCCAGGCCTAATTAACAGACTTCTAAGTTAGAGACAAGCCAAGAGCCAAGACTCAGGTTTGATTTTACAGTAGAATGTTTAAGTAAAAACAAGTAGGGTTTTTTATTTTATTAAAATAAAGAGCATGTCAGATATATTTTCAAGAGGGTTTTTATGTTTCTGTAATCTGTGAAGTATTGCATGTTCAATTATTTCCTTTAAAGCTGATCTCTGAGCAAAAACTTTTTCCCTTCAAATGGGGCTGTGCCTGCATTACAAGAATTGCTTGTTTGTCTATCGGAGAGATGACGAGAGTTATACTTACAGTATCTCACAAAAGGGAGTACTCCTCACATTTTTGTAAATATTTTATTATCTTTCCATTTGACAACAATGCTGAAGAAATGACACTTTACTATAATGTAAAGTGGTGACTGTACAGCTTGTTAAAACAGTGTAAAATTCGCTACAAGTTTGCTATTACTGACAACACACGGCCATTAATGTCTAAACTGCTGACAACAAAAGTGAGTACAACCCTAAGTGAAAATGTCCAAATTGGCCTCAATTAGCCATTTCCCTCCCCGATGTCATGTGACTCGTTAGTGTTACAAGATCTCAGGTGTGAATGAGGAGTAGGTGTGTTCAATTTGGTGTTGCCGCTCACACTCATACTGGTCACTGGAAGTTCAACATGGCACCTCATTCGAGGATCCGAAAAAAAATTGTGTTGCTCTACATAAAGATGGCCTAGGCTATAAGACGATTGCCAAGACCTTGAAACTGAGCTTCAGCACGGTGGCCAAGACCATACATTGGTTTAACAGGACAGGTTCCACTCGGAACAGGCCTTGCCATGGTCAACCAAAGAAGTTAAGTGCACATGCTCAGCGTCATATCCAGAGGTTGTCTTTGGGAAATGGACGTATGAGTGCTGCAGAGGTTGATGGGGTCGGGGGGGTTGATGCCCAAGAGGGTTAAGGCAGTGCTGGAAAATAATGGGGCCACACAAAATATTGGCACTTTGGACAGTTTCACTTAGGGGTGTTTTTGCTTTTTCTGCCAGCGGTTTAGACATTAATGTTAATCTATTTTGATGGGACAGCAAATTTACACTTATACAAGCTGTACACTCACTACCTTACATTGTAGCAAAGAATAATTTCTTCAGTGTTGTCACATGAAAACATATAATATATTTACAAAAATGTGAGGGGTGTACTCACTTTTGTGAGATACTGTACCTGATCCATGGCCCTCCTTGCAGCTCCTGCACCTACACTCTAGCAGTTTTGAGCAGTGGATTGTTCCTGAGGTCATCAAGCCCAGAGCAAGCTCTATAGACTTTTTGCTGGTAGAGAAGAGTATTATGTGCGTATAAGTCTTACTCCACTCCCCTGGACAAAACAAGCCCCTTTAACACTTTGTGCAGGCACAGCTTCACTGTTAGGAAAAACATTTTTTTTTTTGCCTGGAGTTCGACTTTAATTTAGTTTTGTGACATTTCATAAACTGTCCAACCTCCGATGTGCTTCATAGATTTGTGTTGTACTTCAGTTTAAACAATTGCATACTAGAGCTTTTTTTAAAAAACAAAATGAAAATGTATTGCTGGTTTGCATTCTTGGTAAAGACCAGTAGAGATATGAAACTTGTCTGCACTTCACCACTTTTAAAGGCTTAAACCGCACACAAGGGCTACATATAGTTTTAACAGAATAAAGCCCCCTTCTCATGTAATCACAATTCTTCTTTAAAGAGGAAGTAAACCTGGGTGGGTTTTACTTCCCCTTTGTCTCTCTGCAAAGGTAAAGCATAATGGGCTACTATGTATCGCATAGTAGCCCATTATGTGACACTTACCTGCAGTAGAAGGCCGCAATTTCCTGTCTTCCTTGCTAGCGAGTGTCCCTTCTTCACCCCTCTTCCTTCCGGGGCCACAAACTCCGGCTCTGTGACTGGCCAGTCACGTGATGTCACTCCGGCGCATTCGCCAGTCACGGCATGACCCGAGCTAGAAACGGCACAGACTTTTCTAACTCTGGTGCATGCGCAGAAGAAATCGCCGTGTGGCGATTTTCAAATATCTCCTAGACCAAGTAGGTCTAGGAGATATTTCAAGCACCTACTGTAAGCCTTAAGCTAGGCTTACCTGTAGGTTAAAGTGGTCTGTAAGGGTTTACAACCACTTTAAAGACAGTCACACTTGATCATCAAGCCATGTAGAAGATAGCTGTAATTTGTTTTCTGTGCATGAGTTCATTAAACAAGGCTGTATAACCATTTCTAGAAATGCTTTTTGTGAGCCAGATGCACATTCATTTTCAAAGGCGAATACCATTATCTTCAATTCTATTAAAGTTTACATGACTTTGAACGATTAATCATAGTGCAGACATTACATTTTATTGAGACTTGTAGTTTTTGAAGTCAGCTCTGGTTTTGGATTTATTTTATTTTTTGTTAGCTAGCCATATTTCAGGGTCTCAAATTGCAACTCATTCAGCCTAAGGATTGACTCGGATTGAAAACGTAGTTATGTGATGTGTGTGTGTGTGTGTGTTCATCATACAGTTGTGAAGGTAGTACCTTCTAAGAACTGGGCTTAATTCTCAAGTATTAAATGTTCTTTTCTTCTAAATTTTCTTCACACCTAGCATGGGGCAAGCCAATCCATCACCATCATTCCTAGCTTTACTACAAGGCTAGGTTCACACTCTTGAGCTCCCCACGTGAAGCGATTTGAATAGGCTGCTGTACCTACCAGAAACGCAAGGAAAAGGTCCCTGCACTTTTCCTAAAACGCTGATGCTCAGAAAGCACATGGTGTTTTTTCACCATGCGGTTTCATGCACCCGAAAACAGGGTTTTCTGATGTGTGGGGGTGCCGTTAAGAATTAATGGCACCCCTATTCATCTGCAGGTTCAAGACTGCATGTCGTATACATGGCTGTCCTGTACCCACAACAGTGTGGTTTTTTTATTTTTTATTTTGAAGTCTTATATTTAAATTTTGTGTGTACAAATTTAAGTACAGTCAATGAGATGTCTTGTTTTTATAAACTTGGCTTGCTTTACAGTTAATGTATGTACACACTGGTGCAAATAGAGATACTTTTTACATTGCATCAGCACGCATGTCATATAGAAAGAAGACCTTGAAGATATTCAAGCAACGATTTAATATAGTCTTTATTTTCATTGCATATGCCTACTGGATCTAAGTTATACTTTAAATATTAAGTCAGGACATCTTTTATTAAGTAATCTGGCAAACCCCATGAGTAGTGGTTATGACATGTAAAGCAAGCAGAAGAAAAATCATGTAACCTTTTTATGTCTTAGACATGTGTATTGACTTTATATTTTTTTCCCTTGCAACCGACTATACAGCAACCAGCTACATTTACCAATGCCTGGGTGATGTGGAGTGGTACATAGAGATGAAGCTTTCGTCTTGGCAACAGTGAGTGAAGTGTCGAAAATCCCCATGGAGAAGCCAGTGCTCTGAGAATAGGTCACTGGAATCGGGGACTCACAGGTTGGCCACTGGTGAACCATTTGAACAGACTCCTGTGTCATGTTAAACTTTTGTCTTTGCTGTCCAAGTTTAATTTAATGGTTATGTATGTTTCATCTCTCTTCCAAAACGAACATTTGTATGAAGAGTCAAATCTTACAAGAAAAACATCTCTTCTAGCTTTTTACCAACACATTTTATTGTTAAAGGAGTTCAGTATTTAAGATTTTACTTATCCATGAGAAAGTGACATTACTGAAAGCTTTAGGGTTTCTAATCTTGATACTTTAAGGAGCTACGCTTCAAAGACATATTTTGTACTGTCTTGAGGGAGACTTAATTTCTCAATCTTTCCACTGCTTGCTGTAGGTTTGCAGTTGTAATATACATTATACGTTCACTTCTACTCGCTGTCTTGCTATACATCACAGCAGCAGAATCTTTTACATTTAGAAACTAACATAAGTAACCTATTTGAGGGTTTAAAGCAACTGCCTTACAACATGCTTTAAATAGTGTTGATGATGTATTTCATTTTTGCAGCCAAACTGGCAAAACACCTACGTTATATTTGTTAAATGCTCCCATTCACGCACCTTACCATAATTTAAATATTTAAACATAGCTGCCTACCTATTTTACTTGCTGAACAATCCAACCTAGCTTGGGTGGTATGTTGTGTGTCCCTAAAATTCACCCCCCAATTTCAAATTGCAAGCTTTTCTGAACTATATAAGTTGCCTGTAGAGTTCTAGGTCTATTTTGCTTCAAAGTAACAACCAGAAAGGTAAGAAGTGTTGTTTTTTTTTTTTTTTTTAATGCTGTGTGAATGTTAACATAGTTGGGGTTTCTTAAATTTGACTGCAAAGGTTGAATTACAATTTTAAATATCTCCAAACTTTGATCAGGCATATCTCCTAACTTTCAGACATTGTAGGTGAGGTTTAAATGGTACAAAGACACATCATACACCTTTAAGTTTGTTGTTCTGTGTTTTATGAAGTAGACAGAACAGGTTTTGGCAAACAAGATCTCAAAATGCCTTGATCAACCATCTTAAAGGGGGAACTAAACCCACAAATGTAACTGTTTCCCAAAATACTTCCATGGCACACTTCGGATGATAGCTGTCAAAATAGCTAGGTTGCTTATGTCCATTGTCACCTGAACTATCAAGTAGCTAGTGTCAGTTGATCACATGTGCAGCAATGACAACTTCAGCGCAAATAGCCCAAGATGGAAGCTTCATTGGCTGCCAAAGAAAAAGCGTTTAGTTCTGATTTAAAGTTGCAATTTAAAGAGGAGTTCTTCCTGGGGGGAAAATAATTTTAAGTCAGCAGCTACAAATAATGTAGCTGCTAACTTTTAATATTAGGACACTTGCCTGTCCAGGGAGCCTGCAATGTCAGCACCCCAGCCTATTTTCGGATTGGCTGTCGGGGTGCTGCTTCCGCCAACATCTCCACTAAGGGAAACTGCTTTGGTTCCCTACTGCCCATATGCGAAGCGCGCTGTGCTTTCTAATTGGCCCGATGGGGGCCTAAACTTCTGAGGGACGGCACAGTCTACCGGAAGTGGGGATGGGGACCCAATAACAGGTTCCCAATCCCCCCCCCCCCCCCCCGAAAGGTTCCAAATGTGGCACCGGGGGGAGCAAGTAAGCGCAAGTTCCACTTTTGGGTGGAACTCTGCTTTAATGGAAATATTCTATAATCTGAAATAGTACCTGTGTTTTCAAAACATATATGGATTCAATACATGATACAGAAATGTTAGTGTTACTAAACTCAGGACCCTGCACTTTCTATGTTTTGTCTCCCACAGTACACAAAATGGGAATGCAATTTTAGTAAATATAAAATGCTAAATACCTTTTCTCATCAGCAGTCTTGTGACGTCAGTGTCTGCTTAAAGCTTGTTGTAGGAGTAGGTTATTCTCCTGAGTGTTCTATGGGGCTGCAGGACCCCTGATTCTCTCTGAAAAGTGCTGATCGTCCCTGTGCTGATCACTTGCACCCTCCCAAGGAAATAAAAAAAACTTTCTAGCAATACACACCAAACTGAGCACGTGCCGTGACTCCAAAGGCTCCATTATCCTAAGAGGTTTTTGGTACAGTGAGAGAAGGGGAGGCTCAGAGAAGACGGGATCTAACAGCCTTTTTACACCATGCGCACAATTAATTCCTTAGGTTCCACAGAGAGTATAACGAGCATCCTTTACTGCATATACAGACTGATTTTACTGTTTTGGGTTTAGTAACACTTTAAGCTGCCGCAAAGCTTATAAATGGCTTTCTATTTAGTCTCTGATAGAAGCAGACCCCCCTTTTTTTTTTTTTTTTTTTTCTTTCTGGGGACACTGTTTAAATATATTGTATTTATCTGCTGGTCTTTGAAGTGCCACAAGCACATTAGTCCAAGCCCAGAGGTTACTACATATCTCTTCAGCATTCAGTGTACCCCTGAGATACACTCCTACATGGAAATAAATACTTATCTGGAAGTTGTTGCTTCTTTCTACCTCAGGCGCCCAGTAAGAAGTGCCAAATTCTTAACAGAATTTAGTATTTGTTCTTTGGAAACAGATGTGCCTGCATGTTGACAGCATTTCAGACTAATACCTATTTGTGCTTGTGTTTGGGAGAGGTTTAAAAAAAAAAAAGCAACCAATTTTTTGAGTTTTTACCCCCCCAACCTGCTCCGCCTTATGCTGCAATGGCAACAGAGGGGGGCGTACATATGCAGTGGCTGCGATGCTAGGCAAAAATAATTAAGGGGTCAAAATGGGTGGCAAGGAGGTCATACAACACCTGTCAAATGCCCTCTGCAAAGCAATCTGGATGTGAATCAAGCTTCAGAGAGCAACACTGATGTAAACTAGCCCTAAGTCCTGTGAAATGTTCAGCTTTACTGGAAGTAATGTAGCTACCCTGGTGATAAAATGTTATGCAGAAAATGAAATTTTCACGAGTTTTGTGGTTAGAGATGGGTATTTAGCCCTATAACAGTTTACTCCTAAACTTTAAAAAATGATGTACATTTACACTTTAAAATGTTCCTTTTTGTATTTAAATACAGGTCAATGGATCCTTTTGTGTCTGTACCACAGGTAATCAATGGCTGAGCAGACAGCAGCAAATGCCTGCAGCTGCTGGTAATCTGTCATTATAGGGAATGGGGCCAGTGACTGCATCCAATTGCTTGGAATCATAGCAGGAGTCTGATTCCTTCTGCTACTATTTGTACCAATGACAAGGCCATTTTTCAAAATATTTCACTGTGTTGCTTTGACTGACAGTTGCACGGTCATGCAATGCTATACCCAAATAAAATGTGTCACCCCCCCCCCCCGCCCCAAAAACATTGAGTCGTCTTTTGGTGGTATTTGTACTATAAACAAAAGGCCATCTTTTTTTTTTAAGGGGAAAAAAACACCTTTTTTTTTTCTTTCTGTTTTTTCCAGTAAAAGTAAAACGATTTAATCAATTTAGGCCAATATATCTGCTACTTATTTTTGGTGAAACCCCCCCCACCCCCAAAGGGTATATATTGATTGCTTTGCACAAAAGTTATAGCATTTACAAACCTATGGTGTGTGTAAATTTTTTATTTTTATCTATCTATATCTATCCACTTCCAGCCCAAGGATGTTATGACGTCTGACTTTCAGTGGGGCTATCTGAATGATGCCTGCATCTACAGGCATTATTCAGGTATCAACTTTTAGAGCCGACAGATTTTTACCGGTTTTGCTGTGAGTATTTCACAGAACATGTGACTCAACACGGGCGCTTTTTTAAACATGTTTTCAGTGCATTTTAAATGGGGATGTGTGGGTTTTTTTTTTTTAACCATAGATGCACCAGAAATGCTGGTAGCTAGATTGTTCACACCTGTTATGTTAGACTTTTTGGTGACCTCTTGCTGAGAATTACAAGGTTTTAGTGCTAACTTGTGCTTAAAATGTAACTTGCAGTAAATGTGTATAATGCATTCTCTGAGATTTGGTCTGATCTCGAAAATGTTTAGTGTTTATGGCTAGATATTGAATGGAGTTTTGAAGGCTACATTTAAAACTTGACCACTGCTAGAGACCCCTCTGTTTTAATACAGTCCCTCTTTTCTTAGCTCTGTGAGCCTTTTTAAGATTAGTTTATATTTGCTAGACCTATAAGATATAAAAGTACTTTTTAAATATAGTTAACACAGTGGGGAGACACTGTACAATGTTTCATTATTGTATCATTGACTAGGTATTACTGCAGGTTTTTACTTGAAAATGGCTACACAAGCAGAACCTGAAGTGATGGCTTCTATATAACTACCTATTTTTTGCAGTGTGGTACATAGATTCATACCGCTGCTCATTATTCTTTTACATTAGCACACTAAAAGATGCTGGAGTATGCTCATGGTTAAAAAAAAAGCAGTGCAAATATGTCCCCCGGTGGCTCTTTATAACAAGTATGGCCAAGTTAATTGGAACTCAGGAGCCAACCTGCCCACACTAGGATTTGGGGAAATATTATCCAGTTGATAGCAACTAAAAATTTTCAGATATGAACAGCTTTGCATTAAAATTAACCTAAAGTGAAATGTTTCTACCTGGTCATGTCACGTTCATCCTTATTTCTCTCTCTAAGTGTGAAAGATCCAGTAGAAAGAAAACGTTTAAGAAAAAACAAAATGTTGCAATAGTCTCCTGCCCAGTTACATGACTGATACCAAGGATCTTGGGAAATTGACTAAGTGCTCAATCACACCAGACAGGCCTTTGATTGCAATAGTGTGCTTCACAAACTGCTGCGCTGAAAAAGAATACTACATGCAGTAAAGGAGTGGATATGTCGCAATTCAAAATGACAATCTCAGAAAACTTTGGAAGCTGCTATTTCCAGACTTGCAGACAAAGTAGTTGCTAGACATTGGGCTTGATTTACTAAAGCCAAATATACTGTGCACTTGCTCCAGAGCTTAGTAAATAATAATGTTTCACTTTGCAACAAATACCTAATCACATACAAGGAAGATAAACCTAATTTTTGCTTGTACATGATTGGATGATGGTAATCAGCAGAGCTTCCCCTCAGATCTAAAGCAAATGCACTTGCAGTTCACAGTATATTTTACTAAATCAACCTCCCCATCTTTATATGCAGTGAACAAAATACGGATTAGAAGGGGCTTTTGTGGCTTGCATTCTCCCTACGTCTTTCATGATGGTGGAATTAAAGGTACTGCTGCGAGTAAGACCACTACCAAAATAATGAATAATCTGTAGACTTGTACCAAAACCAATAATTCAGCATATAATTAATATAATGCATTTAAATGAATATGAATTTGCCGCCCATTATCAGCACCTTAAGCACAAGAAATGCTGAAGAAAAATGCATTGCTTTTAAATTCTATGCATGTCTTTACCCTGGTTCGTTTGTGGTGGTAAAAATCTTGCTTGCTGCATTTTTGGACAGTTAAAAAAGAAAAAAAAAAAGAAAATGCACCTCCCTGTTGAAATGCATTGAAAACGCATCAATAACGCACCCGTTACTTTTTAATGCATTTTTTTGAGTCACATAACCTATGAAAAACTCACCGTAAGCACAGTAAAATTATGACAAGTGTGCATTATCGGCACCAATTTTGCCCACTGAAATTTCAGTGCATTTCCTATTAATCTGCTTTTGGATCAGAGTATTTCTTTTTATTGGTGGCTTCTATCTTTTGTTTTCATATGCATTTTTGTTCAAAAATACCTTTTTGTCTGCTGAACTGACTGGCAACATATTTCATTTGTCGAATCATGGCATAACGACTAGCTAACATTCAAAGTATCACATTGCGCTCATCTAATTTATCAGTTACTTTCCTGCAAAGTCTTATTCTCAGCTGTCCGTGTTAGATCCACACAGTGTGGCCCATGGTGAACTGCTGAAAACTCCCTGGATAGTCTATTCCTACATAGGTGCCATATATTATGCACTCAAGGGATTGACCACGCCTCCATAGAAATTTATGGGATTTGTTTGGTGTATGTGCGGGGTAAAAAGACCAGGAGAGTTTTTGTGGTGACAGCTGTGCAGCTTCCCCTGAGCCTCTGCACATGGATCTTGCGAAAGTGGCAGTTTAAATGTGGTTGTAAAAGCAGAAGGTTTTATATCTTACAGAATTCTATTCTCTAAGGTAAAAAAAAAAAAAAAAAAACTACTGCATGCAGCCCTCCTTAATACTTACCTGGGTCCATCTTGATCCCGAGGTGTGCAGGAGAGCAGAGGCTCTCTCGAGTATCTCCTTCCTCTTCGGCTCAAATACAGCAGCAATACAGCCATTGGCTTCTGCTGCTGTCAGTCACAGCTGGTGAGGGGGTGGGTCCAAGCTGCGCTGTATGTCAATGGACACACACGGCTTACTCGGGAGCAATAATGCATGAGGATGAGAGGAGGGTCATGGCTGCTCTGTGCAAAACCATTGTACAGAGCAGGTAAGTGTGACATGTTTGTAAAGGTTTTTTTTTATTACCAAATAAAATAACAATCCCTTTAAACTTAAACCCCTTATTTCAAGTCCTAATGTTTTAGAAAAGCAGTCCTATGAAACACTATTAACCCTAATTAAAAATATATATATATATCCATGGATACGAGTGGCCTCATTTTGCAGTTACACATGTCTCAGTAGTGGTGATAAATGGATACTAAATTCTGCTAGTTGCACAGCATATTTGCAAACTGTCAGTTACCTCCGCCTCCTGCGCCCCCCCCTCCCCCCCCCCTTACGTGTAATCTTCCAGTCATGACAAGTCCAGAGTCCAGTCACTACTCTGCCAATGTTGCTTTAATATTTTATCATCCCTGGCATCTGGCACGCTGGGAATGAGCCAGTATGATTAAGGCTTACCCTCTAGGTCTAAGAAATGTCTCCTAAACCTACACTGTTTAGGAGATATTTGCCGAAAGACAGGCACCGCTGTCTATGGCGCAGCGGTGCGCAGGCGCACTGAGCGCGGCGCTGTCAATGGCGATATGCCGCGAGTGGCGGCTCCCGTGCGCATGTGTGAGGGTGACGTCATTGCGGCTTCGTCGAATGACAGCGGCGGAGCAGCGAGACCCACCGAGAAGATGGATGCTTCAGACTACAGGGGACAGCGGTGACATCGCTGGCTCCTGTGTCAGTTAAGTGACACATAATGGACTATGTGATGCATAGTAGTCCATTATGCTTTACCTTTGCAGGGAATCAAAGAGGAAGTAAACCCATTAGAGTTTACTTCTTTAAGTACACTGTGCATTCACTTTGCAGTGCAAATTTAAAACCTGAAAATTGCAAGCAGTTCTTTCTAAGAACTGAACTTCTTTCTAAGCTATCTGGTTTACTGTTCTAAACTTGTCTTTTAAGGGCTCGTTCACACTTTTTACAGTCTCTTACAGCTGCCTACAATGCAGGGGGCTAAAGCAGGCAGTGAGTAGACAATGCACCTCAGCATCTGTCATGCTCTCTGGGAAGCGATCCACATGTAAATTGCTTTTCAGAGAGCTTCAGAGAACTAGTTTGAATAAGCCCTTAAAGTGTCTAGCCTATTATGTAATGAATGTCTTTCTCTAAAGTATTCTTTGCCTGTATCAGTAAATGCTCAGTAACCAGAGGGCATGGGGTTTCAGTACTATAGGACTGATTTATGAAAACTGCTGTTCATTGGAACCAATTTTTTGTTTCTAATTCAGAGAGCTAAATAAACCATAAATAAATTCAGAGATGAATATACCTGACTGCTTTCTGTGGGAAACTGACTTTTAGATCCAGTGGTCATACATTTAAACCATTAGCGTGAAACAGCTTTTCAGAAGTGTATGATGGTAATGGCTTTTCCCCAGTTAACAGGCTGCATATGAGTTCAGGGGCAGCTACTTCACCCAATTAGAGTCAGAATAATATTGTTCTCTAACGAGCATATGTGGTCTTGTTGGAGATTGATAACATCTGAGATGTTCTGTTTGTGACAGTCTGCTTAAACCATTTGTAGGTTTTGAATATAGATATAACGTAAGTTGAACTAAATATTAAACCGTATAAACTGAAGTAGCGTTCAAAACTAACCGTTGATGCACCATACTGCTGACCTGGTATCGTGCAGCCTTTATTATATATTGAGCTATGCGATTTTATTCTAAAATATTTACAGCAGCTTGTATTTTACATGGTACTTGGAAAAGTGATGTAGGCTTATATGCCAAAAAAGGCTTTCTTTACTGAATATTACTTATAGTTGATAAACTGGATATCCATAGTTTATGGTACCTGATATCACCATTTCATTTTACCATAACTTTGTGATCCTTTCCTAATATGGCTGGCCTACTGCTAACTTTCTGTTAGGGAGCCAAAATGAGTTCCATGTTAACACATCTGTCGTGTAGAGAAATGTTTCCTACAGCTTTTGAGCTCTGGCTTCCCACATTGCCCGCTAAATTTAAAAACCAAGAATTCATATTGTATCTGCTAGTCTTAATGATTTGTCATTTCCAGTGCACTCACTCTTAAAGTGGTTGGTTGTAAAGGCAGAAGCATTTTTATTTTAATGCATCCTATGTATTAAGATAAAAAAAAAAACCTTGTGTGCCCCTCTCTTTCCATACTTGAGCCCCATCAAGATCCAGTGATGTTGCAGGAGTGTCTTGGCTGCCTGGGCTCCCCTCTTGATTGTCTGAGACACCGCAGAGGCGCCATTGGCTCCCGCTGCTGTCAATCAGTTAGTTGGCCAATCGGAAGAAAGAGAGGCCAGGGCCGAACTGCAGCTCTGTCTAAATGGACAAAGGGAGCTGTGGTTCAGGTGCCCCCATAACAAGCTGCTTGCTGTGGGGGGCACTCAACAGGAGGGAGGGGCCAGGAGCACCGAAGAGGGACCTAAGAAGAGGTATCTGGGCTGCTCTGTGCCAATTCACTATACAGGGCAGGTAAGTATGTTTTTGTTTTTAACAAAAAAAAACTTAAAAAAAATAAGCCATTAGTATCACTTTAACCACTTTCAGACCGGACCAATTTGCTGGTCAAAGACCAGACCACTTTTTGCGATTCGGCACTGCGTTGCTTTAACTGACAATTGCGCGGTCGTGCGACGTGGCTCCCAAGCAAAATTTACGTCCTTTTTTCCCCACAAATAGAGCTTTCTTTTGGTGGTATTTGATCACCCCTGCGGTTTTTATTTTTTGCGCTATAAAATAGAGCGATAATTTAGAAAAAAACGCATTATTTTTTACTTTTTGTAATAATAAATATCCCCCAAAAATATATAAAAAAAAAAACTTTTTTCCCTCAGTTTAGGCCGATACGTATTCTTCTACATATTTTTGGTAAAAAAAATCGCAATAAGCGATTATTGATTGGTTTGCGCATAAGTTATAGCGTTTACAAAATGGGAATAGTTTTATAGCATTTTTATTAATAATTTTTTTTTTTTTTTTTACTAGTAATGGCGGCCATCTGCGATTTTTATTGTGACTGCGACATTGTGGCGGACCCATCGGACATTTTTGACACATTTTTGGGACCATTGTCATTTATACAGTAATCACTGCTATATAAATGCAGTGATTCCTGTGTAAATGACACTGGCAGTGAAAGGGTTAACCAGTGGGTGGCAGTGTAGGGGTTAAGTGTTCCTAGGGGTGTGTTACTAACTGTGGGGGGGTTGGGCTTTCATTTAGTGTACACTGATCTCTGCTCCAATCACATGGAGCAGAGATCAGCGTCACTAGTTGCTAGGCAGAATGGAAAAATGTTGTTTACACAGCATTTCCTCCATTCGGCCGCTCCGTGAGACTATCGCGGGGATGTCCGCGGGTCCCGCGACCGGACTCACGGGGGTCCCGACCAGCGCGGGAGCGCGCCGCCGGCGGCGCGCTCCCAATGGCACGGCGGCATCGAATATTGGACGTACATGTACGCCAATATGCCTGCCCGTGCCATTCTGTCGACGTACATCGTCGTGCGCTGGTCGGGAAGTGGTTAAAGTCAACTCGTGGCACCTTCTGGATGTTGGTATTCTGCCTTTTTGATTAACTGGCACAGGATGTTGCAACACCTGTGCAGCAGTTCAGTCAGCCTGACACAAAGTCATGTGCCGGAATGTAAACTGAGCTTTGCATGCACAGATCGGTGTACATTCTACAGATAATTGAGAGCAGATAGGTTTAATTTATTGCATGTCTTCTGCAGTAAAAAGCCTGCCTGCTAGTGGTGTGTGTTGTTTTTTTTTTTTTTTTGTCACACTTTAACCCCTTGGTTTCTCTGTGCTAACCAATGATCAAGATGAGTTAAAGCTACAGGTGAGAGTTGTCTGGCTGCTCAGAAACCGAGCTGTCCATACGCAGCCCCATAATATAAACAAAATATGTGATGGACTGCTGGAATTGGTTAAAACCTTTTATGCTGCACATGTGAAAGCCGTGACACCAGCATTTTGACAGGTTGACAGTTCAATTGAGATTAGTAAGCACATTAGTAACTAAGTGCCAGTTCACACAGGGGCAGCTTCCAAGTCGCCGACTCTGAAGCTGCCCCATTCAGCGCAAAACTACTTCTGTATAGAAGTCAATGCAAGTCGCCCCAAAGTAGTACAGGAACCCGTTTCGAAGCTGGAATGACCTGAGTTGCTCCTATTAGACCGGTTCCATTGCAATGCAGGGATCGCATCTTTTCAGGCGACTGTCACTTGACAGGTCGCCCCTGCATGAACAAGCGCTAACCGTTATTCAAGGCATGTCTCAAATGTAACTGTTTTGGGACGCCATTATATCAGTCATTTTTTTTTTTTTTTTTTAAGTGACCCTGTGTTAACTTCTGACATCCAGTCAGAGAGAGCTTGTGCAGTTTACTTAATTTTAATAAAACAAGCCCTTTTAGTCAGGAGGTTGCAGTTCTTCACTCGCAGCATAAGGTTTTATTTTATAACATTAGCCTTCTGATAACAATACAAACATTGATAATTTGCTACCTGCAACTAGTGATTCCTATATGTGGTGACTGACTTTTTATCGCATGGCAAAATGTCTCACTGTAGGGACACACGGGAAGCAGTTCTGTGCCATTCTCACTGTAATGCAGCCTACTGCTGTGCTGCCATACATTTTATTGCAGCACGCTGGCCCAAATAAACGACGTGTGTTTTTTGTACATTTCAAATAAGGCTCTGACAGAACAAAAATACAGGGAGTAGTGTGATCTACTGAATCGCACCACACACTGCCCCCTAGTGCAGCTGGGAATGGAGAGCTGTCAGCGGTGAAGTGCTGTGGCAGCTCTCCTAATAGTGTGAATTTGCCCTTACTGACTCAACCTCCTAAAACTCCTTCCCTCTGTACCTCTGTAGTTCATAATGCAGGCTATGTGAGTTCTGTGACAGCAGGGCATGGTAAACATGTCATAGTAAGGCCCCTTTCACACTGCCATGATTTTTCTGTAAATTTGAGGTCTATGGACCATACCTTGCATGAAAGTCGGACTAAAGTACAGGGACTACTTTTGAAGTTGCAGATATATGAATGGTTATCATGGGGAACTACTTGTTATGTGACTTTGCAGTCCTAAGTCACAGGACAAATCGCACAAATGGGGCCTAAATGGATGGGGATCTTCCCAAATTACATTTACAAACTTTGAGACTGGCTAAGATTAATAGGAGTAGGCTAGAAATACAATGTGGACATGACTATAACATTTAACATTTTGACTATAGGTATACTTTTTAAACATTTGAGAACAGACATATTTCGCATCATTCCCATCTGTAACCACTCTTGGGAGAAACTCAATGTGTGAGCACTGTTATTCACCCCAGTTCCCAAACCATCTAAACAAAGGGCCAGTTTACTGTACTTCAAACGTTAGGAGGGCTGGCCTATGGCCTGTGGGAGTAGAAAATATCCTGTCATCAGTGGGAGTAAACCATTCCCCATGATTGGTATTAGGGGGAGTAATGGTGTGCTATCATTGGTATTAATGGGAGGAATAGTGCCCCATCATTGGTGTCGGTGGTAGTAATAGTGCCCCGATGTTGGTATCAATGGAAAGAATGGTTCTCCATCATTGGTGTCAGTAGTAGTAATCGTGCACACATGCACCCCCCCCCCCCCCATTAGTATCAATGGGAGGAATAGTGTGCCATTATTAGTTGCTGAGTGGGGGGGATAATGTCCCAAGGGCCAGATAAAAACAAGCAAAGGGCCACAGTTTGGAGACCACTGCTTTAAACCATTAGCTACTAAAGTCAGGTGTCTGTAAGGTTACAGACATGAAATATGAACAAAGCCTATCCTTCTATAGTGTGTACTTGTCTCAATTAAGAGCACAAAGTGTAATTTCTGTCTGCCGCTTCGTTCCTTTATCAGCATAAATCACTTGTGACAAGGTTTCCTGACACCAAGAGAATAAATGTGATAGGAGGGACTTCCAGCACACAGCCTGTGATTGATAGCCCCATCTGTTGCTGTGTGAAGGGGATGCGTCCCTTCAATCCAATCAGCTCTTAGAGCTCTAGTCGCTGAGCACTTCAGAGATTTCTCCCCACCCCCTTCTTTCTAAACGCTCAGACAAGCTTTATAAATTCTGGACTTTAAACGGATGTAGAAAAGACCTCAGATAAGCAGGTACAACGTGTGTAGGAGTATTTCATCTCTGTGTATCACCGGAAGCCAGTCACCTTAATTGGGTCTATTTAAAGGTTAAGTGTATAGCTGGGGCAGAATAACTTAACCTCAATTGTGCATATAAAGATTGGAGAGGGAAGGCATGGTATAAGGCAGGGATATGCAATTGGACCTCCAGCTGTTGCAGAATTACAACTCCCATGAGGCATAGCAAGACTGACAGCCACAAGCATGACACCCAGAGGCATGATGGGACTTGTAGTTTTGTAGCAGCTGGAGGTCCGCTTATTGCAGATCGCTGGTATAAGGCAACCCTTCATATTTGGCTGGTTTCCACTGAATATTAACACCTCCCATAAATCTCACTAACTGAATAAACTTTCACAATGTAGCATTGTTTTGAGTAAAGGTACACACAGGAGCCAGGCAACAAGCATTTTTCCAGGCAAATGCACAGGTGAAACATGACCAGCTGTGGAGGTTTTCATGTGTTTGCTTTTAGGCTTTGGCCAGTCATAGGTTGACTTGAGTGTGTCATACTCTTACAGCATCTGATTACCCAAATATGAAATGATTCTTTCATCCCTGCCAGAATGTCCCTACATCCCTACAGAATGTCTTACCCTAAAAGCAGGTGGGCTCTCTTAATCCATGTATTTTCCTCAGTGGTAAGGTTTTAAACCTCTGAGAACTGCATTGATCATGCCATTGTGTCCTGGCTATACAAAAATTCACCAGTGTATATTCTAGTTCAGTTAATGTCCAAATATCTCTTAAATTAAACTTGGACAGTTTGAGACGAAGGTTTGGACTTGGCTGCAGGAAGCTAATTTTTAGTTTCTGTTGCCGTCTAGTCGGTTGGAAGGAAAGAGAAATTCTGCAATAGTATTTTTTTTTTTTCAAACCCATATTGATTTATTTCCCACAAATTAGGACCCCAAGTCCACTCATACTTGATCAAGGCTACATAAATACCAAAAACCAAGTAATCAAGGCGGAAAGAAGAGTGTTGAAGGAGCTGGGATTTTGTGTTCATGTAAAACACCCACACAAGGTGAGCTGATGCATTAATATTTGTGAATACTTATTAAATAGATTTCCTTTTCATTGTGTTGCTGTATCCTTAATTTAGTATGCTGGACAAATCATAACTACACTCTGGTTATGTGTTTTTTTTTTTTTTTTTTGTTTTTTTACTTTTAATCTTTAAGCTAAAACACTTTAATGCCTTTTTGTATTTTTTTTTAATGTCACGATCACGTCTTCTATTATGGATTTCAGTTCCTGCAGCAGGGATAATGGGTGTGTGCAAAGAGCTGCTGCTGCTCAGCCAGTACAAAGCAGTGACCGGCAGAGGTGCCACAGCTACACACCAGATTTTGCATGTAGTGTATATGCACATACAGGGGCAGGTCCCACCATGCCCGCACAGGAATGCACTGTGCGTTCCTGTGAGATTCAGTCCGCATGCAAAACGCACTCAATTTGCGATCTGCAATAGAAAGTTAACGCCTCAAATGCAGGTCATAAACACAGTACATTTGCCCGCACTAATCGCCTGGTACTTTTGTACCAGGTGATCGGCTTACAGTGTGCTTTAAAAAGTAGTGCGTGCACTACTTTGATGCAGTGTGATTTTAGCCCATTCAGAATGTTTTTGCTGAAATCGCACTGTATGCAAATTCATGTGCATGGTGTGAATTAGTCCCTCAATGATTACTTGAAGTTAGAAGCTGGTGATTGTTTCTGGAAACAGCTTGCTACCAGGAATGATCATCTGTTCCTGACAACAGGTAATTTCTAGATGTGGAGATACGTTTGAACAGTGGTGTAGAGCTGTGACCCCCTCTGTGACTGCTTCGTATAGCAGCTGTTCAAACACACACAATTGCTGCTTTAGGAGTTTGCGACCCACTATAATCACGGTAGTGAATGAGATCTCAAAAAAAAAAAATAATAATCTACTCCACGTCTTTTTGGAGGGGGTTTACAACCCTTTGGCATCTAGTGCTTATGCCAATGTTTTCTCAGCCGCAGTCCTCAAGGCTCCCCAACAGATCATGTTTGCAGGATTTACATTATTTTGTACAGGTGGCTTGATCATTTTCACTGCCTTAGTAATTACCACAGCCATTTCATCTGAGGGAAATCCTGAAAACACGCCCTGTTGTGCGCCTTGAGAAACCCTGGTCTATGCAATATCTGCCCTGCATTTAGGATGTATTATTTTTATTTATTTTTCTACACTGTACATGTGCAGTAAGGATGAGCTCATCCTTAATGAGCAGTAAGGTGATTTTTTTTTTTAATTTGTGAATATTTTAGTTTGACACCCACACTGGAACAACAATCCCATACTGGCTTGTTAAATCTGCAGAAGCACATATACGCACATATACACGTGCTGGTACTGGCCATGTGAACACTTACCACATCATTGGCCATTTAATCGCAGTTGAGGATTTGGTGGTCTGATATTCAGGCACAGCTTCTTCCAACATAGATCAGTTATCAGGTTCTGACCACGTCAAAATTCCAAAGTGTTTGGGTGTAAAGTTTTTGCATGTTTTGTTTGTGCATATAAGGGAAGAGGATAGTCAAATCAGTGAAAGTGTGCTACTTAAGTGTAGGTGATCTTTAAAGGTTATGTCCACCCAAATGTGGTTTTAGTTATGAGGTGAAGCCTAGTGGGCTGAATTATTCCCTGGCTTACAACTACAGTGAGACTTTCCGGTTTGACTTTTTGGGGTTGATTTACTAAAACTGTAGAGTGAAAAATCTGGGGCAGCTCTGCAAAAAAACAATTATCTTCCAGGTTTTTTGTGAAAGCTGAAGTTAGAAGCTGGTTGGCTACCATAAACAGTTGCACCAGATTTTGCATGCTCCAGTTTTAGTAAATCAGCCCCCTTTCTGTTTCTCTGGAAAATCAGGTGTTTCTGCCTAACCTTGTACCTGCTTTTGCTGTCAGAAGCCCCATGTTATGTCAGTGGCAGGTGTGCAGAACTTAGAATTTCAGCGCAGAGATGTCACCACTGGAGTCTACAGGGTGATTTTTAAGCTATTCAGCCTTTGTTAAAAACTGAAATCTCGGTTTTTATTAGACTGAATCTTTATGTAAGATATAACTATGCTTAATTTCACCTTTTTATGTAAAGCGTAATGTTAAAGTAAAACATTTTTGCAACTTGTTTTTTCAGATCATTGTAATGTACCTTCAGGTCTTGGAATGTGAAAAAAACCAAACTCTGGTTCAAACAGCTTGGTAAGCTTGTTTTTAATTTCTTAGTGAGCCAGGGAAATAGTAGCAGAAATATTTATAAATGTGTTCCAAGAAATAACTAGAGAGCAAATCATTAGAACATATGGCTACATATATGTTTCTGCTTACTGTTTTCATGGCTTGAGCTAGACCTCAGTTGGAGATCTCTGTTTAACTTTGTTCTTTTTTTCTACTCTTTGGTTAAAGGGTAGTCCATGATGGTAAGTCATAGAACTGTACCCTCAGCACCACACCAACCTCTGGATGGCCTGATTGGCTGCCCTTCTCTTCAGCCAATGCAGTGCAAGCTTTCATCCGAGATTCACTGAAGTGGTCCATATTCATCTGGCCGCATCTCCTAAATCTGTCCTGGGTTCCAAAGGATTTGTATATTTGCTTTCAGAACTTCTATGTTTTGTGCACTTAAATAGGGAAAAGTATATATTTAGTTAAATATCCCTATATGATGTTTAGAAAATAGTCATGTATGAAAAGGAGATATTCCACTCAGTACTTTGTAATAAAGTATCACTTCTATGAATAAAAATAAGGTGAGTTAACACACATAATGTTATATTCATCTATGCATTGGAACTTTTTTTTTATTTTTTCCCCACACTGTCTTGTTTTTTAAATACAGTGGGAAAGTAAGTAAGACAAAAATAATTCCCTGACATGTCTGATCCAACAAGCACACATTCTTTAATGCTTGGAGCCTGTGGCCGTAAAAACAATCCCTTTTGCTTGCACCAAACCATTTCAGCAATGTAATCCTCTTGGCTCTTTTCAGAGCAATTTAAATATTGAGGGTTTATTTCTAATGTACTAATGTCAGCTGTATTGTTTCCTACTTTGACTTTGCATTTCAATTTATTCAAAATTTACTCTAAAGAGCAGGAAACTGCTATGGCATCATTTGTAATTTTATGCAAAGTGTATTTTCTTTATTAAATACATTCTCGACTGATGCATGATTTATCCATGACTGGAAATTATCATGAACTTACAAAATAAGTACGTGTGCCTCTTGGAAACTGAGTTAGCTGTAGTGGACCATTCCTATCAAGCTAAATGTGATCTGTACATATGCAGTATATAGCCAAACTGCTTTTTAAAAGGCTTTAATAATGCTAAAATATAAACTTCAGTTTTTGTTTAAAGCTTAATGTGTGAGCTACTGTATTAAGGTAAAAATAATCTCTTCAGTTAATAGTAAGCCTGTTTGACTAATATAAAACAGATGTTCTACTTAACTTGTGATTTCTAGTATTAAGTTCCATTTTCATTTCTAGAAAAAAAATCTTAGTGTTTTTATTATGAGTTCATATATACTGCTATCTTTTTGCTCTGTCCGTAAAATACTGGTGTCTCCATCAGTTTTCAAACTGGCTAAAGAACAGTCATTATCTAAAATTAAGCTTACTACTTCTGTGTCTGCTCTAAGCTAAAATGGAATTGTGTATATAATGTGATTTTATGCTAGATTTCAGAGAGAAGAAAAAAACAAAGTATAATGAGTCTCCAAAGGATTTGTGCCTGGTATGGCACATTTTACAATTAACCAGTTTTCATTTTTTGTGTTTTTCAGGAATTATATGAACGATTGCCTTCGTACAAATGTGTTTGTCAGATTTGATGCTGAAACAATTGCATGTGCTTGTATTTATCTTGCTGCAAGAGTATTGCAGGTAGGATGTGCTCTTCTTTTTGTGTTTAACACCATGGGTGTCTTTCTGAGGTTAAAAGATAGCATTGCTAGGTGGGAGACATTGATGTTGGTAAGTTTAGTATGTAGATGACTTTAGCCTACATGCTGTTCTTAATATTTGTTTGAGGTTCTAGTTGGAATGGCTTGGTCCTATCAGACTGTAATGTTAACTATTACTGCTAATGGACTGTCTAAAAAGTTGCTAAAGGCTAATGGTTTTTGATCCTCTGATCAAGAAGTACCCAGCTATTTTGGAATCCAAATACTTTTTTCTGCTTCCCTTTATACATTTATAAACTGCTATGTTTGTAATAAAAAGTTGACTGTTGAGCCCATGCTTAAAGCAGAGTTTCACCCCAAAAGTGGAACTTGCGCTCATCTGTCCCGCCCCCCCCCCCCCCTGCTTTTGACAGGTGCCCACTTTTGCCGGACCTTGCCGTGGCGAGGTATGTCGGAGGTCCGGCTCCCTCTACCGCCATACCAATAGGAGAGCACAGCGCGCTTTACATGCACAGTAGGGAAACCGTCTGTGAAGCCGCAATGCTTCACTGCCGGGCTCCCTTACCGGCAATGTCGGTGGCAGCACTCGCCAGCTGATGGCAACATTAGCTCCAATGACATCGCTGGACTCCAGGATAGGTAAGTGTCCTTATAATAAAAGTCAGCAGCTGCAGTATGTGTAGCTACTGGCTTTTAATTTTTGGAGGGGAGGGCAGAGCTCCGCTTTGCTTGTATTGTCAAATGTGTGCTTGAGGGTACATTTGCCAATGTAGGACGGTCCTTTAAACTACTTTATGCAAAGCTAAAAGTGTAGTGTTTTTGGGTAACGGATTTGATAAGCTTTCCTTTGTTTCAGATTCCTTTACCCAATAAACCTCACTGGTTTTTACTTTTTGGAGCTACTGAGGAAAACATGCAGGAGATTTGTGTCACAGCTCTAAGACTTTACACCCGGAAAAAGGTAAGGTTCATCTATTATAACGTTTATAATATTGTCATTTAATGCTTTGTTCTGAACATTCACAAGCCTATTGCATAAAAATGTTGTATACACTTGTGCATATTTTCCAGCCAGTGAGCTATGATCTCGTCAAATTTTACTTCTACTTAGATTCGGCTGTAAATGGTTGATCTTTTAAAAAAAAAAAAAAAGTGAAACCCATTTTATATAAAATGTTTCTAGCAGTCACTAGACAGTGAGTTGCAAATATTCTATTGACCACTCTCGTTTCAAATAAGTTAAATTTCCGGCACGTGTCAGGAATGTAACCCTCCCATTGGTTGTGCTCTCAACCAGTCTGTCATACCATCCAATGGCTGGTGTCATAACTGATCAAGCGGGCAGCATCATGGCAGTTGCAGATTAAACTGTGGCCAAGATGGCAGCTCCCTTGGCTGAAAATGACAGGAGGGGTTTACTTCCACTTAGCATGAAACCCTTGGGACAGTCCATGTGTCCTAACCTTGTTCATTTGTTTCCTTTTACCGACTGTTCAGTAAATTGGATACTATTGAGCTATGTGGCTTGTAGAGTGGTATTACAGGCACTGGTCTGGGAGAGTGTTTCAGGAGTGCTTTGTACCACCCTCTTCATGAACTGTAAATGCAATGTTGATGTGAATAAGAGATGAGGTGTGTTGGTAGCTACACTGTTCCACAGGCTTCTGCATATAAATACCCTGCATGGATTTGTCAATAAAAGAAACCAAGTGATTTCAGAAACAAATCCTTGTGCAGTGTGTGTTTATACATTTCGCAATAACTGGGCATCAAATACAATTTACCCGATTGGCTACCTTTTCAGCTGAGCTGGTGGAATCGGGAGGTCCAGTTCCTGTTTGACTTTGGACACCTCAGCAATATGATGTCCCTGCCATAATTCTGCACTTTGTTCTAGTTCCTGCAGTTGTATCCTCTAAATATAAAACAAAAATCCAACAGGGAATTAGTTGGTCACTGCCTCATAGGTGGCACATCATATGTGTAGAGATTAAAAATAAAAGTATTCAGCGTCTACCAAATGCTAAAATGTCTGTTTTGTGAGGACTGACCCTTTTACATTCCTGCAGACTCCCAAAAGGAAGCGTAATGTGTTTATGTTGCACTTTTTTTTTTTTTTTTTTAATACATGATTTTGATCATTTTACTGTATATTTACCATTTCTGATAATTCAGTTTTTTGTTTTTTGTTTTTTTTCCTTTTTATTCTGAGCAGCCAAATTTTGATGTTTTGGATAAAGAAGTAGAAAGGCGAAAAGTGGCCATACAAGAAGCCAAGTTAAAGGCTAAGGGATTAAACCCTGATGGAACACCTGCTCTTTCTACAATGGGAGGCTTTTCCCCTGCATCTAAACCATGTATGTTCCTATTCCTTCTTTTTTTTTTTTTTTTTTTTTTTTCTTGGTAGTTATTGGTCTAATCTCCAGCAATTCATTTGTGTAGATTGTTTGTTTGAGAAAATTCCTTATTTCTGTCTTGCTCCCTTTTTTATCAGTTCTAGATATATTTGTACACAGGTTAGAGAAATATCAGGTCTTCTCTGTCGGCACACAACAAAACAATTTAATTTTTAGCAGCCTGAGTGGCCAGAAAAATATGCTGTTCTGTTGAGATCAATATTGGTAATTTTAATTTAAACTGTAAAATGTAGGTGTATTGCTTTCCTGGCCCTGTCCAGACTTGTTCTATGTAGTATGGGTTCTGAAAAATGTATCATTTGATCGGATTTTTGTGCCAAGAAGTTAACTTTTAGTTTTCTTGTCTTAGAGCTAGTTTACACCACAAACGTCCTTCAGAACCGTTCAGTCTGCTTGCACGTTTTTTATGCATTTGTTTTTTTCACTGTACGGATCTGGTGCTTTTTTGATGCGTTTTTTTTTTACTGTGGTACAGTTCAGTGCAGAAAAAAATGCCCCTCCTCCTCCTTTTTCCTAGCACTGGTGTGAACTATGCCATAGAAAACCAACATGCTTTCTATGCATTTTTGGTTTCAAGAAAAAAAAAGCACTGGACAATTGTGGTGTGAACTAGCCGTAAAAGATGACATTGACGTTCAGCCAAGGGCTATTCTGATATTCATACTCGAAGGCTCCATTCACACCTAGGCGTTCTGGATCACGGACGATATAGCCACGATTTCCAAATCTCCACAAAACCCATTGCGGGACACCCTTGCAATCCCGTTACTTTCAATGGCACCCCAATCGCGGCGCCTAGGTGTGATCGGAGCTTAATACATTGTGGATGCTTGTAATGTAGATTTATGTTGGCCGTCAATTTACGCAGCTCTTTTCATTTATATATTGTACATTCACATCAGTCCCTGCCCTCGAGGAGCTTACAATCTAAGGTCCCTAACTTGCATTCATACATATACGTACACATACTAGGGACAGTAAGAAATAACTGGTGAACCAATTTTATTTGTAGGTTATAGCTCAGATTTAGTATCCAGTTGTCAGCTTAAAACTCACATCGTTTGTAAAAAAACAAAAACATATTTCTAAAGCTTCCCTCCAATCACTTTGCATATTTTATATATACTGTGGTTCTGTACACGCCAAATATTCTGCAGAAATCTCCCTCCACTGAGTCTGGCTGCAACCGTTTTAACTGTGTGCTGCTAGTTCACTTCCTGGATTTACAGAGGCACACCTCCAGCTCTGCAGCTCTCATTAGCCCTCTTATGACTCATCCCCCCTCCCTTCCTGGCAAACTCTCAAGGAGGTGAGAGAGAGCTGTGCATGATGTCATAAGCCTAGACCAGACAAGAAACAGGAAGTGGGTTGTATAAGATGTTTACTGGCAGGGGAAAAAAGTTTTACTATCCAAGGTTAATACAACAAGGGCAGAAGATTTTAATAGCTGGAAAGATGAAAAATTACTGATGGTCCGCTTTAAACTTCTCCAAATGTCTTTTAGTTCAAGGCAGTAAAAGCACAAGTATGTTTGTTTTTCAGGCTAGTTGTCCTCTGTTTTTACAGTTTCCGAATTAGATAAATTTAGAGGAATTACAGCAGCTCCCACTTTCCCTGTACAGCACAATAGGTGGTTAAAAAAAGTACGTTTTGCATCAACTTAATACTATTTGTCATTTTCCCGCAGCAACTCCAAGAGAAGTGAAAGTAGAAGAAAAATCTCCAGTACTTGCAAAAGTTAAACGTGAAACTGATGAAAAGCAGTCCTTAAAGAGCCCTTATAATGGGTATGTAATGTTTGGGATAATTTTTAGATTCCAGCTGTTGAGAATTGCTTCTTTAAAAGGGGACCTTCATTCGCATTGCTCCCCCACCCCCATATTCAAATTTTATATAAAATTTGATATTTTATTTTTCTTTACCTTTTTGCTTTTGTTGGTTTGGTCTCACCACCTCTTCTCACGTAAGGGAGAATATCTCCTCTTCTCTGAAGCCACCTGGGATATGCACGTTGCATATACCAGGATGCTTCATGTTCCATTTACTGCAACTGGCGGTCCAGAGGACGCATCATCGGAGGGCCAGCTGCCTGACCCAAAAAGAAGCAGTCGAAATGTAATACTTTTGGTAGCAAATATGGCAGTAAATGGACAAGGTGTGCAGATCATGGCAGGAGAGAGCTGGATTTGTTGGCGTGGCGATGTAACTTATGAATTTTACAGAACACTTGTAAGAGGGGGAAAAGAGCCTTTTGGGGGGACGGGGTTGGCTAGTGAAGTTCCTCTTAAACACACTAATCTAGTTTGGGTAACTTGAAAGGCAATACTCTAGTTTCTCTTTAAAAATCGTTTTCTTTTTATTTAACCACATCCACATGGGAGACTTTTTTTTTTGTATTGTATTATGCCATAGTTGTAATTTGCAAAGTAATTTTCATCTATCATTTCTATATCGGATAGGTTGCGAAAGGAAATGAAAAGAAGTCGCAGCGGCAGTAGATCAAGATCACGGACAAAATCAAGATCTCGATCTCCACGAAGACAGTAAGTTAAAGCAGAGCTCTACTGTATCTGAGGGCACCAAAAACACCATTTAATTCATTTTTGATGTTGAAAGTAAACTCCCCCATCCATATATCTCCATGCTTTATTTTGTTGATAAATCACTTTGAAAAACAAGCCCATAGCATTTCTAGCCTTTGGAGTCTTTTAGGTGCAGACGGTTCGTGTAACAGTTACTTCATGGAATCCATCTGCCCTTATGTCAGGCAGGAGGGCATGCTTGGCTGCTGAAAAAACCCATATACCCTCCTCCAAATGAAAAAGAAAAATGCCCATGAAGATGCCAGTCATGTATGCAACTATTTTGGCCTAGGGCAGAAATAAAGTAGCAAATTAAGAAATGTAAAAAAAAAAAAAAAAAAAAAAAAAAAAAAAAGCTTGAAACGAGTAACAATATACCTTCCTATCTATTTATGAAGACTAACAGCATAAGGATGTTAAATCACTTTAACATTATAAAAACAATGCACATATAACAATAAAGTTCCAAAGGTTGCTGCACTTAAAAAATTTGTTGCTTTATTCCATCAAATCTTTGGAAAAATTACAAAGCAAGTAGTCATTCCAGACAAAATCATTACAATCATCTCTTCAGACAAAGATTACGTTTCAGGCTGATTTGTTCGATGTATTTTTTACAATCCAATATAAACTTAAATTAAAATCTGTTTTCATGTTGTGAGTTCTCCCTGTCTACTGGCCATCTATTTTCCACAACTTCCTGGATTCCATGAATGCTTTACAGCTTCTCCCCCCCACGCCACCACCATAAAACAAAAATAGACTGTTGCAGTTAGCAGTGTGAGCCAGAGTTTGGCCTCAATTTGTTGGTCTGTCTACATCTGCTAGTACATCTAACTCTACCCTCCACCCAGATGCCCTAGTACGCCTTCATCCAGAGTGGGGGCACTGTAATGCAGGAGGTGTGTGTGTGTGTGTGTGTGTGTGTGTGTGTGTGTGTGTGTGTGTGTGTGTGTGTGTGCAAGTCTTTCACACTGAGGCGTTGGTGATAATGGCAACTAGGGATGAGCGGAACACCCCCCTGTTCGGTTCGCACCAGAACCTGCGAACAGACCTAAACTTCGTGTGAACTTTAGAACCCTATTAAAGTCTATGGGACTCGAACGTTCACAATCTAAAGTGCTCATTTTAAAGGGTAATATGAAAGTTACTGTCCTAAAAAGTGTTTGAGGACCCGGGTCCTGCCCCAGGGGACATGGATCAATGCAAAAAAAAGTTTTAAAAACGGCCGTTTTTTCAGGAGCAGTGATTTTAATAATGATTAAAGTGAAACAATAAAAGTGTAATATTCCTTTAAATTTCGTAGCTGGGGGGTATCTATAGTATGCCTGTGAAGGGGCGCATGTTTCTGGTGCTTAGAACTGTCGCTGCACAAAGTGTCATTTGTGCAGGAAAAAAGTCTTTTAAAATCACTTGCGGCTATGAGTCAATGAGTGTTCTCTGTATTAGCCGACAATTCATTCAACCTGCGTTACATCAGAGGGGGCGGGGTCACCCACACGTCACTGGGGAACCCCTGGCTTCCCTCTCCTGCGTCAGAGGGGCGGGGTCAGGTGACGGGTGGCCCCGCCCTCCCAATATAAGAAATGTCAGCGCTCGGCTCTCTGCAGTGTCTCCGCAGTGGAGACAGAAGAAGGAGGTATGGACAGCGCTGGACTGAGAGATCCCCCGTCGCTGGATATGATCATCCATCGCTGGACCCCGGAGACCCGTCGCTGGATAGCAAGAGTGGATTAGCACCGCTGGAATTTTTTTTTTATTTTTAATAAAGGAATTTTTCAAAAGTGTGTTTGTCTTATTTAACCATTTTGACACTTTCTTTGTGAAATGGTAGGGGTACTTTTGTACCCCCTTACCATTTCAAACAGGGGGGGGGCGGGATCTGGGGGTCCCCTTGTTAAAGGGGGCTTCCAGATTCTGATAAGCCCCCCGCCCGCAGACCCTCACAACCAACGGCCAGGGTTGTGAGGATGAGGCCCTTGTCCTTATCAACATGGGGACAAGGTGCTTTGAGGGGTCACAGACCCCCAAAGCATCCTCCCAATGTTGAGGGTATGTGGCCTGGTACGGTTCAGGAGGGAGGGGGGGCCGCTCTCTCGTCCCCCCCCTCTTTTCCTGCGGCCTGCCAGGTTGCGTGCTCGGATAAAGGGTCTGGTATGGATATTTAGGGGGACCCCCACGTCAATTTTTTTAAAAAATTTGATGCGGGGTTCCCCTTAATATCCATATCAGACCTGAAGGGTCTGGTATGGATATTTGGGGGGACCCCCACGTCAATTTTTTTTTTTAAATTTGACACGGGGTTCCCCTTAATATCCATGTCAGACCTGAAGGGCCTTTTCATAGAATTTAGGGGAACCCCCACGCTTTTTTTTTTTTTTTTTATCAATGAATGAATGAATTGTCGGCTAATACAGAGAACACTCATTGAGTGTTCTCTGTATTACGGAGACCCGTCAATTTAGCCGCAAGTGATTTTAAGACTTTTTTTCCTGCACAAATGACACTTTGTGCAGCGACAGTTCTAAGCACCAGAAACATGCGCCCCTTCACAGGCATACTATAGATACCCCCCAGCTACGAAATTTAAAGGAATATTACACTTTTATTGTTTCACTTTAATCATTATTAAAATCACTGCTCCTGAAAAAACGGCCGTTTTTAAAACTTTTTTTGCATTGATCCATGTCCCCTGGTTCAGGACCCGGGTCCCCAAACACTTTTTAGGACAGTAACCTGCATATTACCCTTTAAAATGAGCACTTTAGATTTCTCCCATAGACTTGTATAGGGTGTTCCGGCTTTTCGAATTTGCTGCGAACAGCCCAAATTGTTCACTGTTCGCTGAACAGGCGAACAGGCAATGTTCGAGTAGAACATGAGTTCGACTCGAACTCGAAGCTCATCCCTAATGGCAACGCTATTCAGCTGCTTGTGGGGTGCTTTTAACCCCTGCTAGCAGCTGAAAAATGGTTAAAAGTGCTGCTGCAGTGGTGTTTTGGCAGCGATGCCAATGGGCAAGGGCATTTTAGGAGCGGTGTGCACAGCGCTGTAAAGATGCTTGCAGGACTTTTTTTTTTTTTTTTTTTTTTTTTTTTTTTTTAACCGTCCTGCAAGCGCACCTCTCCAGCTTGAAAGCACTCAAGCTTTCACACTGGATTGAGAGGAGAGGCTCTTTACAGGCACTATGCAGGTGCTATTGATGGCACGTGTGAAAGCAGCCTTACTGGCCAGATCACCAAGTGAAAACGGGTATATACAGTTCTGCCTGCAAACTTAGTACGCAAAGTTAAATTTTCACAACAAATGTCCACTTCTAGGTGTGGGTGCCTGGACACCCATGTACAAGAGGTTTTGCTTGAATGAGCATGGAAATGGTTTTTGGTGGTTAGCAAAAGTGTTTTTTTATTTTTTTTGTATTTGCTTGCTATGTTCTGTATTTGAGCTCACAAAGACAACTTGTATGTTTGTGCCACTGCGACATTAATGATTCATTCATGAGGGAGTTGTACACATTGTGTCTGACTGGACAGAGCCTGCTTGATTACACTCTATGCCTTCAGCCATTCTGTGCTGGCTACACATTAGGTACATGTCAGCCAGCAGGGTCCATGCACACTGAACCCATGTTAACATTGGCACAAAGTTTAAAATTGTACAGCATTAAGTATGTCCATGTGTATAACCTTGGACAGCGTTTTATTTATTTATTTTTGGTGATTCGCATTCTAAGATCAACTAATTTACAATACTTTTTCCTGAGAAAGGGTAGGTAAAACCCTAAAAATTCAGGTGAAAATTTATGTAAGGGGGTGTATAACCTTTTTCAGTTGGAGCCTCATACAGTTCACATTCCTAACTGGCTTGAGGCCCACAAAGGAAAGGAGTGAAGGGGCCATATGCAGCCTAAAAAAACATGAGGTCTACATGCCTGGTTTATGGTAATGCAGGATATAGCATTGATAAATCAAACACCACTAAACAGGTTTTCTTTTCCTCAAGCTACAACAACCGACGGAGCCGATCCGGAACTTACAGTTCAAGGTCAAGAAGCCGTTCTCGAAGCCACAGCGATAGCCCACGCAGGCATCACAACCACGGGTCGCCACACCTCAAATCCAAGCATCGAGGGGATGACCTGAGAGTTTCAAACAGACATGGACATAAACGGAAAAAGTCACATTCCCCTACTCCAGGCAAATCCAGAGAACATGGGGATCCTGCCAAGAAGCACCGACATGACCGCAGCCATCATCACAGGGATAGACGGGAACGATCACGTTCTTTTGAAAGGTCGCATAAAAGCAAACATCACAGCAGTAGTCATTCTGGACACAGTAGACACAGACGCTGAGCTCTACATCACCTATGAAGCAAATAGAAATAATTTGCTGGATATGGACTCTTGTCATTGTGATTTTCTAATAAATTACATTAAAAAGACATTTAACAGGCTGTTGGTTTTCTTTCATTCTATACTTTTTGCACATTATACCATGACAGTATATTTCTTATGGAATCATGGTCTGATGACATTGATCTAGATTTATGTATTAAAACAGCTTCTGTTGCTGAATTGCTGTAAAATGTTGTATTTTTATATGAACTGGTTGCAGACACTGTTATATTTAAGGATTATTTAAAGAATTGTGAAATCTTTCATACTGGTTTTAGTCTGCATGTGTACAAAATTAATTTTATTAGGAAATAAATTAGAAAATTCTAATGTGTGCTGCATTCTTTAAATGTGAATAAATATCTATGGGGGAGGGGGATTTTTATCACCATGCTACAGCAGTGAAATCACTTTTCATGCACAAGCTCTCCTTGGTAGTTGTGATCAAAAGCTCAAGTTTGAGCTGGGCGTAGTCCATATGCCCCATAGTTAATGCAGCTTTCAGAGAGGAGTTTTCTGTTGTATGCATGATCCCAAAGCTGTTTACAGTAGAATATCAAAATCCTAATCGTACAGTAAGGGCTTAGGCAGAAACTTCATACACCATGGGTTATAGGTGTGCGCCTTTTGGGTGCCTTCCCTATAACCATATCCCACTGAGTCTTTTTTTTTTTTTTTTTTTTTTTTGCATTTTCCTGAGCCCTTTCTCATTCATGGAGAAAATCGACTTTAGCTTACCAACGTAGAAGCAGGTGGCAACTGTATTATGAATGAGTAGTCAGAAAAAAGGTTAGTTTGTCTGCATACAGAATGCATCATTTGTTAACATATCGGGAAATACAGTGCAGCACACATACAGCTCATTACATCATCTATACATGTCAGTAAGTGCCTGAGAACTTGTAAGTGTATGAGGAGCAATGCCTCATGGAACATGTAGTCCTGGGCAGGAAGTGGGTGGGTCTAAAGACAGAAGTTTTCTTTAACTTGCTATTGGGACACTCTATACTGTACTAAACGCACAGCAAAAAGCGGTGTAGAAACAGATCAAAAGCAAACTGCATAGGTGTGTATCCAGTCTTATGCTGGCCACATGGATCAATTTTCAGATGAGAATATTCATATGAAAAATCCTTGTACATTCGCTGAATGAAAGAATGTTTGAAATTCTTATTTGCGTTTAAAGTTCTGTTTTAGAATGAATGTATTTTCTGAACGAAAACCACATACACCGTCTGAAAATTCCTTTGACCAAGAAGTTTTCTATTTCTAAATTTTCCTGTCACTGTGGTTGGAAACGAATGTCGATTTGACCCCACTAACGATTTGAAAATTGAACGAACGTTCTTAAAATTAAATTAAAAAATAAAATAAAAATTTAAGGCAGACATTGTTTCTGTATGGTCAGTATATAATATATTATAGTTCTGTTTGAAAGTCTGCAAAACAGTCTAAAAAAAAGTAAATAAAAATCTGAGTCTGACATTTATCAGATTCAACCTCTAATAGTATATACAGTATATCTCTTCTGTCTGTCATTCTCAGAGTGGATTAGAGATGTTGCTCTCTAACCATATAGTTGGATATTTATATTTACAACTGCATATAGATATTTATGAATAAACTGCCCTTTTTTTTTTTTTTTTTTTTTTTTGTTAAACTCTACGTGTTAACCACTTTCAGACCGGACCATTTTGCTGGTAAATGACCAGAGGTCTTTTTACAATTTGGCACTGCGCTGCTTTAACTGGTAATTGCGCGGTCATGCAATGTTGTACCCAAACAAAATTTGCGTCCTTTTCTATCTTCTAAAAAGACCGCAAATTTTGAAAAAAAATGATATTTTCTACTTTTTGTTATTAGAAAAATCCAATAAACTCAATTTTAGTCATACATTTAGGCCAAAATGTATTCAGCCACATGTCTTTGGTAAAAAAAAAGTCAATAACTGTATATTTATTGGTTTGCGCAAAAGTTGTCACATCTACAAACTAAGGTACGTTTTCTGGAATTTACGCAGCTTTTAGTTTACGACTGCCTATCTCATTTCTTGATGGCAGGGCAGTACAAAACCCCCCCAAATGACCCCATTTTGGAAAGTAGACCCCCTAAGGAAATTGATAAGTGGCATGTTGAGCCCATTGAATATTTTATTTTTTTTGCCTCAAGCGATTGAATAATGACAAAAAAAAAAAAATTTTTATTTTTTTTTTCACAAAGTTGTCACTAAATGATATATTGCTCACACATGCTATGGGCATATGTGAAATGACACCCCAAAATAAATTCTGCTGCTTCTCCTGAGTACGGGGATACCACATATGTGGGACTTTTTGGGAGCCTAGCCGCGTACGGGGCCCCGAAAACCAAGAACCGCCTTCAGGTTTTCTAAGGGCGTAAATATTTGACTTCACTCCTCACTACCTATTACAGTTTTGAAGGCCATAAAATGCCAAGATGGCACAAAACCCCCACAAATGACCCCATTTTAGAAAGTAGACACCCCAAGCTATTTGCTGAGAGGCATGTTGAGTCCATGGAATATTTTATATTTTGCCACAAGTTGCGGGAAAATTACAAACTTTTTTTTTTTTTCACAAAGTTGTCACTAAATGATATATTGCTCACGCATGCCATGGGCATATGTGAAATGACACCCCAAAATAAATTCTGCTGCTTCTCCTGAGTATGGGGATACCACATATGTGGGACTTTTTGGGAGCCTAGGCGCGTACGGGGCCCCGAAAACCAAGCACCGCCTTCAGGCTTTCTAAGGGCGTTACAGTTTTGAAGGCCATAAAATGCCAAGATGGCACAAACCCCCCCCAAATGACCCCATTTTGGAAAGTAGACACCCCTAAATTTAGGGGTACACTAGTGAGACTAGGTAATAAATGGCGGGTGCCCTGAAACTATAAAAAAATAACTAACCAACCAGCGTCACCTGTAACAGTTATATGGCGATCACTGGTGAAAGGGTTAACTAGGGGGCAATCAGGGGGCTTTATGCGGTAGTATATGGGGGTCCCTGGCGCTATAAAAAGCTGCGGCGAACCTAAATACCTACCTGCCTAACTAGCGTCACCTGTGACACTAATACAGCGATCAGAAAAACGATCGCTTATTAGGCTGGGTTCACACTGGAGCGATGCGGGAACGCCACGAATCCGCGGCGGGTTCCCGTATCGCATGCCTCCCGGCGGCAGTTCACACTGCCCTATGCGAACTGCCAGGAGTGTCAGTGAAATGTTAATGACACCCCCAGATCAGTTCGCATATCGCAGTGCAATCTGCAAACTCGGATCGCATGGTGTGAACACCCATGCGATCCGATTCTGCTGCGGGCCAAAAAAAGGGTCCCGTGCGAATTTGCGGCGGGTGCGATGCAAATTCAGCCATACTATCTGTATGGCTGAACTCGAATCGCACAGAGATCGGATGTGATTTGCACTGCAGTGCGGTGCGAATCACATTCGTTCTCATAAACCGCTGCAATGTGAACCCAGCCTTAGTGACACTGGCGACGGGGGGTGATCACGGGGTTAAACCTTTATTGGGGGGGGTTAGGGGGGTACATTAGAACTAAAGGGGGCTAACCCTAACTGCCCTAACAGTTATTACAGTCACAAATGACACCAATGCAAAAAAAAAAAAAAAAAATGACATTGGTGTCACTGTGACTGGGGGGGCAGGGGTAATACCGACACGGAGGAGAGATTACATCACTTCCTCTCCTGTGTTTACATTACAGGAGAGGAAGTGATGTGACGAAGGATTTCTATTCGTCGGGAGCGATCGCGAGGGGGTGGCCATGAATGAATGGCCGCCCCCTCATCCCGGATCGCTCCCGAACGAATACCGACCGCCGCAGGCACCGGGCGGGGGCCCGATCGGGCCCCCGACCCGCGGGAAGGCAAGGACGTACATGTAAGCCCTTATGCCTGCCCGTGCCATTCTGTCGACGTACATCGTCGTGCGGCGGTCGGGAAGTGGTTAACTAAATTATACACCACACTTTTTTTTTTTTTTTTTTAAGGTTATTAACCAATTAATCAAAACAATCGGCCAACTAATCGATTATGAAAATAATCGTTAGTTGCAGCCCTAATTTTAACCACCTCTGCACCACAGAAAATTGTAAATTCGCCTTTCTATAATTTTTCCTTTTCTGACGCATCTTCATTGCAGCATACACATGGGGTTGTGACTCTGCCCCCACAACCTGAGACTGGATAGCTATAAAATGAAAGAGATGATCGCATTACAGCATTCTCTGTATCGATCACCTTTAAAGGGTGGGAGTTTGTATGCTGCCATGAAGATGCTTCAGAAAAGGAAAGTTACGGAAAGCTGAATATACAATTTTTCTGATGCAGCATACACTAGCTCTTTAACCACTTGCTTACTGGGCACTTAAACCCCCCTCAGTCCCAGACCAATTTTCAGCTTTCAGCGCTGATGCACTTTGAATGACAATTGCGCGGGCATACAACACTGTACCCAAATGAAATTTTTATCATTTTTTTCCCACAAATAGAGCTTTCTTTTGGTGGTATTTAGTTACAGCTCGGAGTTTTATTTTTTGCTAAACAAACAAAAAAAGATGCAAAAAAAAAAAAATCATGTTTTAATAGTTTGTTATAAAATTTTGCAAACGGGTCATTTTTCTCCTTCATTGAAGTGCGCTGATTAGGCGGCACTGATAGGCTGCATTGGTGGGCACTGATGGGCTGCATTGGTGGGCACTGATGGGCTGCATTGGTGGGCACTGATGGGCTGCATTGGTGGGCACTGATGGGCTGCATTGGTGGGCACTGATGGGCTGCATTGGTGGGCACTGATGGGCTGCACTGGTGGGCACTGGTGGGCACTGATGGGCTGCACTGGTGGGCACTGATGGGCTGCACTGGTGGGCACTGATAGGCATAGTTAAGGCGGCACTAATAGGCACAGATAAGGCGGCACTGATGGGCACAGATAAGATGGCACGGATGGGTGGCACGGATAAGTGGCACGGATGGGCACTGATAGGTACCACAGATAGATGGGACTGATGGGCACTGATAGATGGCACTGATAGGTGGCACTGCTGGGCACTGATGGGCGGCACTGCTGGGCACTGATGGGCGGCACTGCTGGGCGGCACTGGGGTGCAGCACCTTTGAGGCAGATTTTGGGTGGCACTGTGGGCACTGCTGGGTGGCACTGTGGGCACTGCTGGGTGGCACTGTGGGCACTATGGGCACTGCTGGGTGGCACTGACAGGGGGGCACTTTATTTCAGGATGGCACTGCGGGTGGCAGGTGGGCACTGGCAGGGGGCAGGTGTCCGTTTAAATTGCTGGCCGTGATCGGGACTGATGTCCCGAACACGGCCGCCGGCGATCGGCTTTTTTTTTTTCTCCTCGCGCTGTCAGCGCGAGGAGGAATACTAGCCGATTACCGGCTCCGTTTTATCACATGATCAGCTGTCATTGGCTGACAGCTGATCACGTGATAAGGGGTCGGGATCGACCCCTTACACGGATCGGTGATCAGGCGAGTCTCACGGACTCGCCGATCACAGAGCGCGCCGCGCGCGCCCCTCAGGGGGCGCGCAGGCCGCTCGTATCCGGGATGACGTCAATAGACGTAGTCCCGGAAATGTGGGTCCGCGCTATTGCCGTCATTTTGCAATAGCGCGGTACCCAAGTGGTTAACAAGCATTTGATGTATTTGCCTAAATGACTGACTTCCTGAATTCCACAGTTGTCAGCTGTGCGGAATCAAATTTATAGTGAGACATGAATGTGTTCCTGAAGGACCAGGTTGTGGCTTTACATATGGTCTTTGCAGATATGCTGCCCATGAGGTTGCCACCACCCTGGTAGAGTAAGCCCCCAGGTATTGGAATCTGTTTAATTGAATAGGTCTTTCTCATATCGTCTTCCAGGACAGCCTCTGAGATATAGGGCTCCTCCCTCCGGGACAGGAAACACGTCAACCCAATCAAATAAAAGGTGTGGTCCTCCAGGCCCTCCTCAGTTTTGTGTTTCCTGCCGGACGGGAAGGAGCACGTTGGAACTAGTAAGGGGAGCTCCTTCTCAGGGGTTTGTCCTGGGGGTAGCACCTGGAGGACCTGACCCTTGGCACCCCTCGGTCCGTTCGGAGGGAGGAGAGGGTAGCTATCAGTCCCCGCTGCCATTTAAACGTTCGGAGAGAACGGGACCCCGATGGGCGGCAATCTCCCCCATCTGTAGCGCTAACCGCTCGTACCTGGTCGGTCGGATGGCGGGCGAGAGACGTTCGTTTCACCGGCTGGCGTTCGGGTACTGTGAGCGGTGCGTTCGTAAGGAACTCACGGCATTGGGGGCGGAGTCTTTGCGTTCCGGCATCCGGAAGTGGGAGAGACGCACTTCCGCCGGATTCGCGTCATCTGGGGGCGCCGCAGGACCTGTTCCAGTCCTTTGGGCGCGGCGGTGTGACTACAGGGTTGCCTGGAGCGGTGTGAAGGCTCAGAGAGACTGAGTAAGACACAGGAACCATGGAGGGCGCAGTTGTGCAGGTGGACTCCGGTTCAACAGGCTCCAGTACCTCTCAGGTAAGCTTGGTGAGGGCAGACCAGGACTTACACTGGGGGGTGGAGGGGTCACTCTGACCTTAGTACCCTCCCGGGGTGGAGAACCTGCTGGTGAGGGGGGGGGGCACTTCCTAGGCAGACCCTAGAAGCACAGTGGTGTGGTCAGGGGTGGTATTGTAATGGGACCCTGTTTTTTCATTGTTTTTAGGTTAAACAGGACAGAGCCCAGATACCTTTGCCCAGAAGGAAATATGCCGTGTGCGGGGCTAAGTTAGGCACCGGTTGGGAGAAGCCTCTTTGCCCGGATTGTGTCAGTAGCCTGGTGAAAGAGGACTCGGTGGCAGCTTGCCACAAGGTTTTGACGTCCGTAAAGGATGAGATTGCATCCACCTTCCAGTCATTTAAGAGCATGATGGATAGGGTGCAGGGTCCTTCTGTCTCTTTACCCAGGGCCGTGAGTATACCCTCCTTGTCTGAACCAAGTCAGGAGGAGGAGGTGGATAGGGAGAGGTTACCTAGGTCACTAGCCTCCTCTAGGACAGAATCTACTTCTGAGTCAGAGGGGGAGGAAGAATCCATTAGATCAGCCAGATACAAGCTGTCTTTGGACGATGTGGGTGACCTCCTCAAGGCAATATATGACACTTTGGAGATCAGGGAAGAACAGGTCCAGCTTTCAAAACACGACATGATGTATCAGGGGTCGAGTGTGCTGAAAGACAGGGTATTCCCCGTCCATAAATCGCTGGTTGAGGCGATTCTGCTGGAGTGGGAACAACCAGAAAAAAGGCAATTTTTTTCAGGTAGCCTTAAAAGGAGGTTCCCTTTTGAGACGGATGCGGTGCATCCCTGGAACAAGGTTCCCAAATTGGATGCTCCCTTGGCTAAAGTCTCTAAGAAGACAGATTTGGCCTTTGATGATATGGGTTCACTCAGGGATCCTATGGATAAGAGGGGAGACGTGCTGCTTAAGAGGGCCTGGGATGCCTCTTCCATTGGGCTTAAACCAGCCTTAGCAGCTACCTGTGTGGCCAGAAACTTAGAGTGTTGGCTTACACAGTTACAATCGCATATTTCAGCGGGCACTTCCAGGCAACAGCTGTTGAAGTCCTTCCCGCTACTGTTCAAGGCAGTGGGGTTTTTGGCCGATGCCTCTGCAGAATCAGTCAAATTGGCTGCTAGATCTGCAGCACTAGTGAACGCTGCCAGAAGGGTCGTTTGGCTTAAAACCTGGTCAGGTGACGCAGCTTCAAAATTGAAGCTATGTGGATTACCCTTTTCAGGGGACCATTTGTTCGGGCCCGGCCTGCAAGAGGCGTTGGAGCGCACGCAGGATAGGAAGAAAGCTTTCCCAGAAAGGAAAAAGAAACCTGAAGGGAAGCGCCTTTTTCGAGGCCCTAGGCAGCAGAACCTGCAGGAAAGGGAGGTTCGCCCCAAAAAACATTGGACGGGTCACAAGGGAAGGGGCAAAGGAGGAATCTTATTCAATCCTCCTCAACCCTCCCCTAAAACCCAGTGACTCCTGCGTCCCAGTGGGAGGAAGACTGGGGAAGTTCCTTCCACAATGGGATACTTCAACCGAAAGTCCGTTCATTCGAGATGTAATAAGGAACGGCTACAGGTTGGAGTTTGGTTCAGTTCCCCTCCCAAATTTTCAGGTAACCAGGTTACCAAGGGACCAAGAGAAGGCAAAGGCTCTGGGTCTTCTCCTGGGGGATCTGGTGGACCAAGAAGTACTGGTGCAGGTGCCTCCGGAGGAGCGAGGCTTGGGGGTTTACTCCCACGTATTCGTGGTAAAGAAACCTTCGGGAAAATTCAGGCTAATACTGAATCTCCGCCCCCTGAACAGGTTCATAAAATACAAACGGTTCCGTATGGAGTCAATCTTCTCGGTAACCAAGTTTCTGTTTCAGGGCTGTGGATCTCAGGGATGCATATTTGCATATCCCGATTCATCTGGAGTCCCAGAGGTTTCTCAGGTTGGCGGTGAGGTTGAACACGGGTGTGTTACACCTCCAGTTTCGAGCTCTCCCTTTCGGGCTTTCAGCCTCACCAAGGATCTTTACAAAGGTCCTGGCAGAGGCACTGGCCCAGTTAAGGCTCAAGGCTATAACAGTGATTCCATATCTGGACGATCTACTGTTCATAGCCCAGTCGGCCCAACAGCTGCAGAAGGATGTGCAGGAGGCCTTGGGTTTCCTGCGCTCACTGGGGTGTCTAATAAACCAGGAAAAATCCCAGTTGACCCCCTCACAGGAGGTCCTGTATTTAGGATACAGGATTTCTTCAGTGGAGATGAGGGTATTTCTTCCTGCAGAGAAGATCAACAAGCTAGAGCAGGCGATAGCCCAGCTTCAATCAGGTCGGGAAGCCCAGATCAGGGAGGTTATGAGAGTCCTGGGGTTGATGACTTCATGCTTTCCAGCGGTGGCCTGGCAAGGCATTATCAGCGCCCTTTGCAGAGACTCATGCTCCGTTATTGGGATGGCAGGCAGCAGAGCCTGGATCAGGTTATGCCCCTATCCTCGGCCGTCAGGAGGTCTCTGTGGTGGTGGCGGGCCCAGGTCAACCTAGACAGGGGTCTTCCCTGGTCCCCACAAGCTACGGTGGTGGTCACGGACGATGCCAGTGCGCTGGGTTGGGGTGCCCACCTAGAGGGAATCTTAGCCCAAGGTACCTGGTCGAATCTAGAGACAGGTCGTTCCTCAAACCAGAAGGAGCTTCTGGCAGTTTGGAAGGCTATAGAAACCTTCCAGTCCCAGTTACAGAGCAGGGCTTTGCAGGTTCGGTCAGACAATGGGGCAGCAGTAGCCTACCTGAACAAGCAAGGGGGAACCAGAAGCCCCGTGCTGCAGGTGATTGCGGACAGAATCTTCTGCTGGGCAGAGAAGAACTTGTCCTCAATATCAGCCATTCATCTGAAGGGAACTCAGAATTTGCTGGCCGACTTTCTCAGTCGCCAGAAGATAGGTCAGGACGAGTGGTCCCTCAACAAGGAAGTGTTCGAGGAGATTGTGTCATGCTGGGGAAGGCCAGAAATAGACCTATTTGCAACAGAAGGCAACAGGAAGGTGACAATTTTTTTCGGTTCACCCACAGGATCGGGCCAGGGGGATAGACGCCCTTGCCAATCCATGGCTGTTCGGCCTGTGTTATGCCTTTCCTCCTGTAAGGATGGTGGCGGAGGTTCTGCAGAAGTTCCGATCGGAAGCTACGGACCTCATTTTAGTGGCTCCTTTTTGGCCAAGGAGACCCTGGTTTGCCAGCATAAAGAGATTGGCTGTTCATCCTCCGCTGTTTCTACCAGTCAGGGAGGATTTGCTTTCCCAGGGGCCGATCCTGTATCCTCAGATAGAGAGACTCAAGCTTGCGGCCTGGTATCTGAGGAACAGATCTTAAGATCACAGGGTTTTTCAGAAAGAGTGGTTAAGACCTTGTTAGAATGCCGTAAACCTGTAACTAGAGCAATTTACGCCAAGATAGGAAAGAGGTTTAATTCCTGGTTGCGAGAACAGGGGATTGCAAGTCCCGGGGTCCCGGCAGTCCTAGATTTTCTACAAGCAGGGGTAGAACTGGGCCTATCTATCAGCACTCTAAAGGTACAGGTGGCAGCCTTAAGTGTTTTCCTTCAGTCCTCCCTCCAGCAGAATCCTTTTGTCAGAAACTTCTTCAAGGCTTTAGCTAGATCCAGGCCTGTGAGAATGAAGACCTGTCCTACTTGGGATTTGTCCTTGGTTCTTAGGGCTTTGACCTGAGATCCATTTGAACCATTAGAGGGAGCATCACTTAAGTGGATGGTACTAAAAACTGTGTTTTTGATAGCAATCACGTCAGCTAGAAGGGTCAGTGATCTGCAAGCGCTCTCGGTCACAGAGGACAGGGTAGTACTTAAGACTGACCCTAGTTTTCTTCCTAAGGTTGTGTCCACTTTTCATAGGACACAGGATATTATTTTACCAACATTTTTCTCAACCTCAGGAGAGGAGGAGGCGAGATCTTTAAGTTTGTTAGACGTCAGGAGAAGTCTATTAATTTTTTTAGAGGCCACTAAGGTCTTCAGGAAGTCAGACTCACTTTTCAATTTTTCGGGCGCCCACAAGGGCTACAAGGCGTCCAAATCGTCTATCGCCAGGTGGATACGAATGGCGATAGTTAAAGCCTATGAATTAGAGGGGAAGCAGGCACCCTTAGTTAAGGCACACTCTACAAGGGCGGTTTCCGCATCATGGGCAGAGAGGGCTGGAGCCTCTCCGGAGGAGATCTGCAAGGCAGCAACGTGGTCCAGCTACTCAACGTTTGCAAGACATTACCGTCTGGATTTATGGTCTGATAAAGAGCAGACTTTTGGACGTAAGGTCCTCCAGGCAGTGGTCCCGCCCTGACAAGGTGAGCTCCTTGCTTATCATCTCAGAGGCTGTCCTGGAAGACGATATGAGAAAACCGGAGTTAGACTTACCGGTAACTCTTTTTCTAGGAGTCTTCCAGGACAGCCTGGTTTCCCACCCAAAGTTGTTTAAGTTGGACTAAGTGGTGAGGATGTGTACTAACGTGATTGTTAGTGTGTTATGTCTTTCAGAGCCTTCCGGCGGTTCTTGGAGTAAAACTGAGGAGGGCCTGGAGGACCACACCTTTTATTTGATTGGGTTGACGTGTTTCCTGTCCCGGAGGGAGGAGCCCTATATCTCAGAGGCTGTCCTGGAAGACTCCTAGAAAAAGAGTTACCGGTAAGTCTAACTCCGGTTTTTTGATGTATTTCCCCAACCATGAATCAATGGTGTGTGGAGAGGCTGCTTGACCTGTCTTGAATACATGGGGAATAACAAGGAGGTTGTCTTCCTCAAAGAGCTCTAGTTGCCTAGAGGTACGCTGAGATGTTACCTTTGCGGCTCACTCTGGCTTGTGAGGAAGGTTGGAAGACTTATTTCTTGGTTAAAGTGGAAAAGGGAGGCTACCTTTGGAACAAATTGGTCCGAAGGTCTTAGCCCTTGTACACACGGTCGGAGAATCCGTCGGAATGTGTCCTATCGGACCGTGTTGTTGGATAATCCGACTGTGTGTGGTATGCATCGGACTGATTCCGTCGGACCCAATTTTCCAACATGTTGGAAATATTTCCAGACCAACTGGTTCGATCGGACATACTCCGATCATGTGTAGAGAATTTTGATTGGACCAAGTGCCACGCATGCTCAGATCAAATTCCTACATCAAAGCTATTGGCTACTAGCCTGAACGTAGTCCCATCGTAACGAAATTACGTCATCACGTTCTGAATGATCGGATTTTTCGACAACTTAGTCCGACCGTGTGTATGCAACAGTTTCGGACAAGATCCGACTGATTTGGTTGTCAAAATCTCCGACCGTGTACAGGGGCTTAAAACTACTCTGTCTGGGTAGATCAAGTAGGGTTCTTTGCTGATGTTATAGCGATGAGGAACGTTCCCTTCAGGGTCAAGTCCCATAAGGATAAAGGCTCGATCGAGGCTTCATCTCATGAACACCAGTGGTAGACACATCACAAATGCATTTGGCCAGGCATGTAACAATACCCATCAAGGATGTTGTAACGTTCAGGGATGTATTGGATCGCAAAATCAATCTTGACTTGGAAAAGGGCATTTTTGTCAGTAGGGGGCACCTGCAGACCAGCTGTTGCCTTAGCAGCTGTCAGGAGAGCCATTTTCAGCTGCACATCCAACTCAGAAAAATTGATTCTAGAAGGGTCAGAACAAGAAAAAGTTATATCAGCACTTCAAGAGCTCAGCCTTGCAGGAGACTATGGTGGAGGCTTCAGTGGACATCATTGGATCCTCCGCTAGAACAATGCTGGCTACTGTTGCTAGGACACTGTGCAACCCACGGTCTCTGTAAAGAGCGACAGCTCTTTAACCATGTGATCGGCTGTGTCCAATCACAGCTGGTCACATGTAAATATGGAAGTGCCGTGAATTGGCTCTCCTCCCATCACACTGACAAAGTGTGTGGCAAAGAGTGCCGATCAGCAGCATCTCCTCACAGAGGAGACCTGGGCAGGTAATCGGGGTACTCATCATCAGTGCCCTGATTACAGGAAAGCCTGATCAGTGCCCATAAGTGATGCCAGTCAGTGCAGCTATTCGGTGCATTTCAGTATATTAGTGCCTCATCAGTGAAGGAGAAAAATTACTTATTTACAAAATGTACTGACAGAAACTAAGAATTATTTTTTTTCTCTTATATTCACCGACCAACACAGCTCCTCTCTTAGCCATTGGGTTGTTACGCCCATCTTTAGGAGAATACTAGGCATTACATGTCATGCAACACACAGAACTTTCCAGTTCTGCCCAGGGGACGGTCCCTTGGGTAACAACCTTCCAGCCTGCCATGCAGCCATCAGTTTTATTTTGCCTAGTGAAGAAGGATCTAGGAACCCTGATGGGCACATTGGTCCATCCTGTTTTTTCTGCAGAAGCTTGGCTATTTGTGCAAGACAATAGATCCTGTGATCTATCAACAGCCGGCTGGGTGACAGGCTGGATACCCTTATCCTTGTAGTCTCCCCAGAGCTCCGTGCTGGGTTGGCCACAACGAAACCTCAGCTTCATAGGTGGTCGGTGAGCTTTCATGCTCCGGGGCACACATATGACCAGGCTACTGATTTCTGCCTCACAGTGTGCCAGGGCAGCAGCCACCCTGCACTGATCAGTGAGTGGGTCTGTAATGGAATGTCTCCCAGCTCTTCAGGACTGGTAAGTACCGCTCTCCCTGCCTTGGTGGGGCTGAGCAGCTGGGCATTCCCTGGGAGGTCGATTCGGGGCTCCCTCACCACCTCCTCTCCCTGTCCCTTTCTCCCTCCCTGTGGGGGATGCTGCAGAGCGGTATGTGTGTCTATGCCGGGGCTTTCACCTGGGGGGGGGGGGGGTTGCACTGGCTGGCTGTGTCCTGGGTCCTGTTTTTCATGTCCCTGGAAGGTGCCTGTGAGGCTGCGCTTGTGTCCTTTGCAGCGCTGTTTCTCTCTGTCCCTCATGGCTTTTACATCAGCGGCCATCTTAGGTGTGGGCAAGGGAAAGCATGCTTTCAATGACCCCTGGCATCTCACTCACTGATGAGTACCTTTGTTCAAGGGGTGCGACATGTAGTCCCTCCGGTGCGTCCACCGTTACCCCCGTGGGATCTGAACCTGGTGTTATCGGCACTTCAAAAACCGCTGTTTGAAAATATCAGAGATTCCCCTGTTGACTCTTTCCCACAAAGTGGTCTCTCTAGTGGCCATTACATCGGCCAGGAGGGTTTCGGGACTGGTGGCCTTGTCCTGCAAGTCGCCCTACCTGGTTATCCACAAGGATAAGGTGGTGTTGCGTCCGCAACAGTCTTTTCTGCCAAAGGTGGTTTTGGCGTTTCACATCAATGAGGACATTGTGTTACCATCTCTGTGTCCTAAGCCGGCACATCCTAAGGAGGTGGCCCCTCACGCTGTGGACGTAGTTCGAGCTCTGAAGGTGTATTTGTCTGCCACGGCTCCCTTCCGGAAGTCAGATTCGCTGTTTGTTTCGGTGGCTGGTCCAAAGAAAGGCATGGCGGTCTCGTCGGCCACCATTTCCAGGTGGATCAGACAGATTATAGTACAAGCCTACGCTTGAAGGGGCCCACTCCACAAGGGCAATTGGAACGTCTTGGGCCTTCCGTCTGGCTTCAAGTGTGTAAAGCGGCAACCTGGTCATCTGTCCACGCGTTTACCAAGTTCTACAGGGTAGACGTCAGTGCATCGGCTGATGCCTGTTTTGGCCGCAAAGTTTTGCAGGCGGCTGTATAGTTGCAATTGAGTATGCAATATTTTTCTTTTTTCCTGGTTTTTAGATAAAAAACGCAATACCGTTAAGTTAATGCACTGTTGCATTATATTCCGCAGTTTTTAGTGCGGTTGTGGGTAGTCACTCCTGTTGAGGGTACCCTGGTTTTGTGGTGGATTCTTTCCACGCACTGTTGTTTTTTTTTGTGGATAAAGTTACACTAGTTCCCATTTTCCATGGTGGATGGAGTTTTTTATGCTGTTTTCCCATTCCTCGTTTGGCACTGCTTGGAGATGTCCCAATGTCTAAGAGAGGAGCTGTGTCGGTCGGTAAATATAAGAGAAAATAGGATTTTTTGTACTCACCGTAAAATCCTTTTCTCTGTAATTCACAGACAGATACAACACCCTCGCCTGCTTTTTCTCTTTACGTTATACTGCTTGTTGACGTACTGATGACTGTATGGCAGGCTGGAGGGTTGTTACCTACGGGACCGCCCCCTGAAACTGGAAAGTTGCATAACATGTAATGCCTAGTATTCTCCTAAAGGTGGGTGTAACAACCCAATGGCTAAGAGAGCAGCTGTGTCAGTCGGTGAATTACAGAGAAAAGGATTTTACGGTGAGTACAAAAAAATCCTATTTTTTTTTTTAATTAAAGGTCTTTTTTCTTTTTTTCCTGTAAAAAAATAAAAATCCCAGCAGTGATTAACTGCCACCAAAAGAAAGCTCTATTTGTGTGAAAAAAAATTAATTTGGGTACAATGTTGCATGACCGCGCAGCTGTCATTCATAGTGCAACAGTGCTGAAAGCTGAACAATGGCCTAGGTAGGAAAGGGGTGAAAGTGCCCTGTATTGAGGTGGTTAACAACACTTCTGCTTAGAACCTTTATAAGGTACTCAGGCACTTCCACCTGCCCTTTCATCATGAGGACTCGTTGCAGGAGAGTCTACACCTGGGTTACTGCATAGTCCTTCCAGACACTCTTATCCTATACACCGCACCTTATTCAATGTGTACCTCACAGTGGAATGCCCTCACTTTGTAGCTGTGGCATTGACTAGGCAAAAGGGAGCCAATGCAAAATGACAGGTGAAAGCTCACTCTGCCGAAGGCCACACAATGCTCAGTCTGTAGAGTGAGGTGCCCTTTGTACTGAAGCAAGAACCGGCTCTAACACCAGTCTCTGCATCAGATTCCAGCTGTATTTCAGGCATGCAACAAGTGGCTTGTTTGCCTAAAGCAGAATTCTCTCCATCTGTCATTTTTCCTCGGACGAATTACAGCCTTAATACAGCTTCCTCTTAGGCTCAAAAATGCCATGTCGCTCCTACTTTGTTTCTGAGTCAAAACCTGGTAAGCTGGCCACAAAAGGGAAGGAAGAGGATATTAAAGTGTTACTAAACCCAGAACCCTGCATTTACTATATCTGGTGTCCCTCGGTACACAGAACATTGAAATACAATAGTTTTAGTAAATATATTCTTTCATCAGCAGACCTGTAACAGTGTAATCAAGCTTGTGGGAGGAGTTTACATTCTGCTCTCACTGTCCTATAAAAGTGCTGATTGGCCCTGTGCTGATCACATGCACTCTCCCAAGAACAAAAAAAAAATCTCTAACAATACACACCAAACTGAGCATGTGCAGCCTGTGATTCCTTCCATTTATGAAGATCGAAGGAGACATGATCAAACAGCCTTTTCTTTTCATACATCAAGGGACACAGAGCCATATTAGTTACTATGTGGTTTATAGGCCACCTTTAGGTGATGGACACTGGCATGCCCTGAGACAAGAAGTGCACTCCCTATATAACCCCTCCCACTACTGGGAGTGCCTCCGTTTTTTCGCCAGTATCTAAGGTGTTGGTCACGAGTAAAGATGTGCTGTGCTGAGCTCCACTGGAACAATCCTTGCTGGGGTTAGCCATGCTGACCGGATTCATTCAAAGTGTCTTTTTTGGGCCTAATGGAATGGTACCCAGGCCTTGTATCCAAAGAAACTAGGTTTTGCCTGCGAATGCTTCTCTTTTTAGAGAGCTGACCCCTGGGATCCAGTACTTTTTGGTAGTAAGGCCATAAAGTTTTACTGGCAGAGTACTGTTGCAGGTTTAGGATTGTGGGTTACCTCTAGGTTTCCCTGCTCCTGAAGGTTATGGAGCCCACCGTGAAGGGGGAAGATTGGGTTTACCACAGAAAACCCTGCGGCGGGAAGGTAAGTGGAGTTTTCTAAGAAATATCTTAGAATTTTCTTATGAATGTCTCCTTTAAGTAAATAATGTTGTCATGCCTTTGTGTCACCACTGAGAGCTGTTTTGAGCACTCACCACTTCATGCTGGAAACGGCTGTGTCAGGAGCCGATGACTTCCTCCTCCTCCGGCCAAAGCAGTAGTCCTGCGGTAGGCAAGAGGGGGGACTTGTCTTCCCGCCTGTGGCCCCCCTATGCTAGGATTCCCCCCCCCCAGGGGGTTTGAGTGCCCATATTCACTTTTTGAAAAAAAAAGGCAGCAGCCACTCTGCAGTTTTTTTGTATACCCCCCATGCTAGCTCTGGGTGCTAAGGTACCTGTAGTCTGCCGCTCGCACAGGAAAACCCGCCCTTTTAAAAGCAGGGATAAAGCCGTAGACAATGCAGGGGGCAGGGCTAATGGCATTAGTGTTCTCCCTTACTAAATTGGTTTGCTCAACCTTTTTGCTGCCCGTAGCACAGTCTATTGATGAGCCCACCTCTGGTTTGGGGTCACTAAAGCCTTTCCCATCTGGGGATGGTTTTTCCTATCCATTCATGGCTAAAAAAGCTGATATATTCGGAATGGGAACACCTGGATAAGCAGTTTTTTCCTCCAAAAAAGTTTTCTACACTGTATCCTATGGAGGAGGAATTCTATAAGAAATGGGGGGTTCCAGCAATTGATGCTGCAATCACCTTGGTGAATAAAAATTTCACTTGTCCAGTGGACTATGCGCAGATGTTAAAGGATCCCACAGATAAAAAGTTGGATTTTTTTTTTAAGAACAACATGTCTCTGGCAAGTTCAGTAGCGAAGCCGGTTCTTGCGGCAATTGGTGTATCTCAGTCCATAAAGGATCAGTTTGTAGAGATACTTAAGATTCTTCTGATCAGCAGGCCCAGCAATGGGCTGGCGTATCAGATGCACTATGTTTTACGGTGGATGCTATGAAAGATTCTATCATTCAAGCCTCATGGATAACGCTAGGACTAGTGCATACACGCAGAGTGTTGTGGCTGAACAATTGGTCAGCCGAAGCACCTTGTAAGAAACTCTTGGCCAGTTTCCCATTTTAATTTTTGGGACGATCTAGATAAATACATACAACGAATCTCTAATGGGAAAAGTTTTCTTTTACCAGTAAAGAATTTTAAACATTTCTCCTTTAAGCGTGCTTCCTCTCCAGTGCCAGAGGCATCTGCCTCTAGGCAGTCTCAACAGCCTCCACCGTCAGGTTCAAGAGGAAGACCTCAAAAGCAGCCCCAGGGCCAAAAGAGGACTTGGGGCAGAAAGCCCGCAAAACAAAATGCTAAAGCCTCCTTATTGAGGGGCGCCCCCACTCGCTCGGGTGGGGGGAAGACTTCTGCAATTTTCAAAGATCTGCCAGGAACAATGTCAAGACAGATGGGTGGCTTCCTCAGTTTCTCTAGGTTACAAACTAGAGTTCAGAGAATTCCCGTCTGCTCGTTTTCAAAGATCAAATGTTCCCAGAGATCCAGAGAAAAGGAAGTCTCTTTTTCTAGCTCTGGATCATCTCTTATCCCAGGAGGGGATATCAGAGATTCACTTAGAGCATGCATGTCCAAAGTACGGCCCGCGTTCCTTTTTTCGGACGCCCCGTCTGGTCATGTTCACATATATATCTTTTGTGGCCCCCAATGAATCCCCGATCGCCGGGGGCCACAAAAGATAGATATGCTGGCTGCCATGGAGGGGGCGGGACGAGTGCCGTGTAAAAGGAAGTCCCGTCCTGCGCTGCCATTGGACAACCGTTTTGTCCATCACAGGAGGCGAGACTTTCAATTAAAGAGGCCGTCGATAGAAACAGGAGTTTCTCCTGTATGTCTGTCGGCACTCATCCCGCCCCCCTCCCTGTCTCCTCCAACGCTGCAGAGGGACATGAATCAGGCTGCACTGATGGCAATGGTGAGTCTGCATTCATGGAAATGTGTGGGCTGCATTCATGGAAATATGGGGGCTGCACTGATGGCAATAGTGAGTCTGCATTCATGGCAATATGGGGGCTGCATTCATGGCAATGTGTGGGCTGCATTCATGGCAATGTGTGGGCTGCATTCATGGCAATGTGTGGGCTGCATTCATGGCAATGTGTGGGCTGCATTCATGGCAATGTGTGGGCTGCATTCCTGGCAATGTGTGGGCTGCATTCCTGGCAATGTGGAGGCTGCATTCCTGGCAATGTGGAGGCTGCATTCCTGGCAATGTTGGGGCTGCATTCCTGGCAATACTCTGGGGGCTGCATTCCTGGCAATACGCTGGGGGCTGCATTCCTGGCAATACGCTGGGGGCTGCATTCCTGGCAATACGCTGGGGGCTGCATTCCTGGCAATACGCTGGGGGCTGCATTCATGGCAATACGCTGGGGGCTGCATTCATGGCAATACACTGGGGGCTGCATTCATGGCAATACGCTGGGGGCTGCATTCATGGCAATACGCTGGGGGCTGCATTCATGGCAATACGCCGGAGGCTGCATTCATGGCAATAGGCTGGGGGCTGCATTCATGGCAATACGCTGGGGGCTGCATTCATGGCAATACGCTGGGGGCTGCATTCATGGCAATACGCTGGGGGCTGCATTCATGGCAATATGCTGGAGGCTGCATTCATGGCAATATGCTGGAGGCTGCATTCATGGCAATACGCCGGGGGCTGCATTCATGGCAATACACTATGGGCTGCAGATGGGCACTGACCCTTATTTTGCTTCACATGTCTTTATTTAAAATGTAAGATTTATTTATTTATTTTTTTCCTGAGACTTCCTTTTTAAAGTTAAGGTGTGTGGTATAAGCCGATTAAATACAGTATAGCCAAATAACACACCCAAGCTCATCTGTTCACCACACACAGCACAAAGGCAAGATAATTCTTGTTGGGCCATGTATTAGTGCTCGGATGAACACACTTAGACTGAATTTTAATGGTTTAAAGAATGTCAGACAAAATGGTTGGCCCTCAAGCATGTTCACTTCATCAAATCTGGCCCTCTTTGAAAAAAGTTTGGACACCCCTGCCTAAGTCCTTGTACACACGGTCGGACATTCTGCCAACCAAATCCGTTGGATATTGTCTGATGGATTTTGTCCGACGGATTGTGTCCGAAACTGTTGCATACACACGGTCGGACCAAGTTGTCGGAAAATCCGATCGTTCAGAACGTGATGACGTTATTTAGTTACGACGGGACTACGTTCACGCTAGTAGCCAATAGCTTTGGTGTAGGAATTTGATCTGAGCATGCGTGCCACTTTGTCCGATCAAAATTCTCTACACATGATCGGAGTATGTCCGATCGGACCAGTTTGTCGGAAAATCCCTTTTACCAGCATCCTGGAAAGTGGTAACAACAGGTGCCAGCATTCTAGGCTGGGGAACAGTCCTGGAAGAAGCTTCTGTCCAGGGGAAATGGTCCAAGTCAGAAAGGACCTTGCCCATCAGGGCGCCCCCCATCCCCAAAGCACCCACCCCTCCATGTTGAGGGCATGCGGCCTGGTACGGTTCAGGAGGGGGGGTGTTCACTCATCCCCACCCCCCTTCCTGACCGGCCAGGCTGCGTGCTCAGATAAGGGTCTGTTATGGATTTTGGGAGGACCCCCACGCAATTTTTTCGGCATAGGGGGTTCCCCTTAAAATCCATACCAGACCTAAGGGCCTGGTATGCTCCCGGAGGGGGAACCCATGCCGTTTTTTTATTTAAAATTTGGTGTGGAGTTCCCTCTTGAGAGCTCATTATTCTCTTATTGGCCATGGCCAAAGTCATCTGGCCTGGGTTGTCAAGTCATGTTGAAGTCGCGCTGTTATCCATACTCAAGTTGTGTCCAAGTTGCTTCCAAAAGTCACGCTGAAAGACGTGTTGCCCCTGTGTGAATGGAGTCTCACCCTCTCATACTGGTCACTGGAAGTTCAACATGGCACCTCATGGCAAAGAACTCTCTGAGGATCTGAAAAAAAAGAACTATTGCTCTACATAAAGATGGTGTAGGCTATAAGAAGATTGCCAAGACCCTGAAACTGAGCTGCAGCACTGTGGCCAAGACCATACAGCGCTTTAACAGGACAGGTTCCACTCAGAACAGGCCTCACCATGGTCAACCAAAGGAGTTGAGTGCATGTGCTCAGCGTCATATCCAGAGGTTGTCTTTGGGGAATAGACGTATGAGTGCTGCCAGCATTGCTACAGAAGTTGAAGGGCTGGGGTCAGCCTTTCAGTGCTTAGACCATATGCCGCACACTGCATCAAATTCGTCTGCATGGCTGTTGTCTCAGAAGGAAGCCTCTTCTAATGATGGTGTACAAGAAAGCCAGTGAACAGTTTGCTAAAGACAAGCAGACTAAGCACATGGATTTGATGAGACCAAGATAAACTTATTTGGTTCAGATGGTGTCAAGCATGTGTGGCGGCAACCAGGTGAGTACAAAGAAAGACAAGTGTGTCTTGCCTATAGTCAAGCATGGTGGTGGGAGTGTAATGGTCTGTATCTGCATGAGTACTGCCGACACTGGGGAGCTACAGTTCATTGAGGGAACCATGAATGCCATGTACTATGATGTACTGAAGCGGAGCATGATCCCCTCCCTTCGGAGACTGGGCCACAGAGCAGTATTCAAACATACCTTCAAGATGAGCACTGCCTTACTAAAGAAGCTATGGGTAAGGGTGATGGGCTGGCCAAGCATGTCTCCAGACCTAAGCCCTATTGAGCATCTGTGGGGCATCCTCAAATTGAAGGTGGAGGAGTACAAAGTCTCTAACATCCACAAGCTCTGTGATGTCATCATGGAGAAGTGGAAGAGGACTTCAGTGGCAGCCTGTGAAGCTCTGGTGAACTCCATGCCCAAGAGGGTTAAGGCCCTGCTGGAAAATAATGGTGGTCACACAAAGTATTGACACTTTGGGCTGAATTTGGACATTTTTACTTAGGGGTGTACTCACTTTTGTTGCCAGCGGTTTAGACATTGTGAGATACTATATGTATATATATATATATATATATATATATATATATATATTAATATCTATATATATAGATATCTATAGATAGATATATATACACAGCAGGGACGTGCAGTCAGGGGAGGCAGGTGAGGAACAATAAAAATAAATAAATCAATAAATTTAAAACGATTGACTTTGAGGGTCGTAGCTCGTCGACCTGGGGTCAAAATTGTGGCTCCTACGACCTATGGTTCTGGAGATACGGGGCTCCTTGTGCAGCCTGTCAGAAGCTACATACTTGGCTCACAGTGACTCTCACTTCTTATCAGAAGCACTGAGCTCAATGGACAGCTTGAAGTCTTGGACTAATGGTAAAGTACCATTAGCCCAAGCTGTCCAATGAAAATGCTACAGTGGAGGCACACCTCTCACTGCAGTGTCATAGAAGGGGAATGTGTCTAAAAGACACATGCTCCATTCTACCCCTGCCCTCTTAACTACAAGAAAAAAATATGTTTATGGGTATAAGATTTACCCACAATCCCATGTTTTTCTCACAGTTAAAAAGGAGAATGAGAATCTGCTGCTGCTGAAAAGGTACAAACTAAATCATATATTATTATGCTGTACTGTATGTTATAATAATTTATTATTTATGTATTTACCCTGAAATTACTGGTTGGAAATTATAACTTCAAACTTCAGTAATGTGTCCATTAAGCCACCTGCTTGATTACAGTTTTTGAAAATATAGTAAATTATTTTAAAAATGACATAATTATTTGTATATTATTTATGATAATTAACCTCGTGCCACCCAGGCCATGTCTGACATTTCTCTCCTACATGTAAAAATCATATTTATTTTGCTACTCAGAACCCCCAAACATTATATATATTGTTTTAGCAGACAGCCTAGAGAATAAAATGGTGGTCATTGCAACTTTTTATGTTACACAGTATTTGCGCAGCAATTTTTCAAATTCATTTTTTTTTTTAGGAAATAAACTGTTTCATGAATAAAAGAAAAACACTAACAAGTTAGATTTTTTGTATACTATCAAAGATGATGTTACGCCGAGTAAATAGATACCGAATTTATTGGCATATAGCACACACTTTTTCACCCTTAAAATCAGGGGAAAAGCACTTAGCGTGTTATATGCCAAACGGCTGCCTAGAAGAGGAAGGAGAGAATGAGCGCCATCAAAATAGACAGAGCCGAATCTCCTGTGTACTCGGCTCCACTCACAGTCATGCCCAGTCCTGCCTTTTAGCATTGACATCCCGCCATTGGACCTGTGATATGTCCATCATAGGAGCTGGGCGGAACTGCAAGCCGAGTACACAGGAGATCCAGCTCTGTCTATTTCTGCAATAACAAGGATGCAGATGCACACTGATCAGTCTGCAAAGAGGGGCAAGACTGCAAATGGGCACTGATCATGCTGCAAAGAGGGGCAAGACTACAGATGGCCACTGATCATGCTGCAAAGAGTGGCAAGACTGCAGATGGGCACTGATCATGCTGCAATGATGGGCAAGGCTGCAGATGGGCACTGATCATGCTGCAATGATGGACAAGGCTTCAGATGGGCACTGATTATGCTGCAATAATGGGCAAGGCTGCAGATGAGTACTGATCATGCTGAAATGATGGGCAAGGCTGCAGATGGGCACTGAGCAGACTGCAATGATTGGCAAGGCTGCAAATGGGCACTGGTCATGCTGCAATGATGGGCAAGGCTGCAGATGAGCACTGATTATGCTGTACTGCAAACTTCAGTACTTAAAAATTTCCATAGGCGTTGCTTTAAAAAAATGTTTACAGAAAAAGAGAACCTAGTGCTCAAGGCACAGTATAACCCCTCTGGATTTTAAAGGCAGACCAGGTAATATGGTAAAAAATATAAATTCAATTATAATAAACATGCAATAAAAAATTGCATAAGCAAAGGTAGTAGAAATTACATATAAAATGAATCAAATAGCAGTATACTCAAATGTTACATCTGTATGGAACTAAGCTGCCCTGCGAACAAGGTTGGGCTAGCATGAACACATACTGACAATGATGCCTGACATATTTTAGACCATGTAATCCATCTTCAGAGGTTTATGTCATTTTGAAATTAGTATTTTTTTTTTAAAGTATCTGGCTCTGATACTGGCCAGTGCCTCACCAGCCTTTCACCTCACCGCACGTCCCTGATATACAGAGAATACTAGGTACAGTTAAATTCCAAGTAAAAAAAAAATAAACCCAGGTGCAACCATTACATTTTCCCTTTCACAGTCATTGAATGAATATTTGGTACATAAGCACTAAGCAAGTGGTTCTCAACCTGGGGGTCGAATGACGATTTGGGTCACAAAATCCTAAGCAGTTCCTGAAGCCCGCACTGCTCTCCAGCCTTTTTTGTGGTCACCCAGCAGAGCTGTCCCTGGAGCCTGTGGCTGCCCAGCTGGGCTGTTTTTGGAGCCCGCGGCCACCCACACAGCTTCTTCGCAGCCCCCCATTCAGTTGACGGCATGGCTGGTGAGCAAAGACTAGAGGTCAGCTGACTAGTGAGGAATGTTAATGGGAGGGGCTGAAGGAGACCCCATCTCCTAATTTCGGCATAGGTGTCACTGCTACGAGACACCACAAAGTCGGAGACACATTGAGTAACACTACCTGTGATTATAGTTGCCATTAAAAGTCCCCACTACAGTTCTCAGATCAGCAGATGACCTTGATCAAGAGCACCTAAGTTGGCTGATCCCAAATCCCCGCCAGCACTGCCACTCATCCCGTTCCCCCCCACCAAGGAGTAAGAGAAGGAATTAAAATGGAAAATTCCTATCAAAATACTTACCGTAATTTTCCTTTCCTGATGGACTCCATGGCAGCAACGTGTGGGTTAAGTCCCGCCTCCACTACCCATAGGACACTACTCCCATAAATCTTTGCTCCCTGCCCCTGGCCGTGTTCGGTAACTAGCCTACTCCAGCCATTTTGGGAGGGAACTCCTGCTGCCATGGAGTCCATCAGGAAAGGAAAATTACGGTAAGTATTTTGATAGGAATTTTCCATTTTCCTGACAGACTCCATGGCAGCAACGTGTGGGAAATAACTCGCCAAACATACCCGGGTGGGCAAAAAATGCTGAACAAAAGATTTATTTAACACTGTCGGCCGACAGGACTTTCAAACCAAAATCAACAGAGGATAAAGAAGCTGGCTCAACACAATAGTGAGACATGAAAGTATGAATAGAAGACCAGGAGGCCGCTCTGCAGATTACATCAGGTGCAACGTGGCGTGAAGCCGCCCATGAGGTTGAGAGACTTCTGGTAGAGTGAGCTGTAACCGCCTCAGGAGGAGCCAAGCCCTTCTCTCTATAAGCCCATTGAATTGCTTGAACCACCCAAGCAGCGATGGATCTAACGGAGGCCTTGGCGCCTCTACTTTTCCCGTTAAATAGCACGAAGAGGAAGTCAGATTGACGAAAAGAAGCTGTAATATCCAGATATTGTTTTAGAGTAACTCCCAAATCGAGTGGATGTGGATCTTGACTTCCAGCAGAATTGAAGGTAGGAAGAGTGATTTCCTGGTTTTCATGGAAAACAGAGGTCACCTTGGGATTTGTCCCCAACATCGGAATTAGGACCACCCTATCTGGAAAGAAGGTGAGAAAAGGTTCCTTTGCACCTAGAGACTGAATTTCGGAGATTCTCTTCGCCGAGGTTATGGCTACCAGAAAAGAGGTTTTAAGGGTTAATTCTCTGATTGAGAGCGTTCTGTCAAGTTGAGAGAAGAAATCTAGAACCAATGGAAGATCCCATTTGGGGAATCTAGGCTTCCTTTGTGGCCTAAGCCTGACTGCTCCTTTGAAGAATTGTTGGACCAAGGGATGATTGGCCCATGCGACTCCGGAAAAGGCTGAAATTGCTGAAACCTGGACCCGGAGAGAACTAACCGAAAGGGAGATATCCAATCCCGATTGCAAGAAGCTTAAGACGTCCCGGACTGTCAGGGTATTACAGGAACTGGATCTTGAAGACAAGTGATCTGCAAACTTCGCCCAAATTCTCTCATATACCCGGTTAGTACTGCTTCTTCGAGCACTAAGAAGAGTGGGAATGACTTCTTCAGGACAGCCTAAAGCCTTCAACCGTCCCCTTTCAAAAACCAAGCCTTTAGGCGCAGGTGATCCGGGCAAGGATGTAATCTCGACCCTTGAGACAGAAGGTCTGGCCTGGATGGTAAAGGAATTGGATCCCTGACACTGAGGAGCATCAGAAGCGGAAACTAGGGTCTGTTGGGCCAATAAGGGATTATGGCTATCACTTCTGCTGTCTCTGACCTGAGTCTCCTCAGGAACTGATGAATAATAGGAGTTGGGGGAAAGGCATAGGCCTTGTGGAACCACCATTTCTCCGTCAAGGCATCCACCCCGTAGGCTTGAGGATCCCTGTACCTTGAATAATACTTCTCTAGTTTTTTGTTGCAAGGGGAGGCAAACAGGTCGACTTCTGGGGAGAACCCCATTGTCAGGATCCAGCTGAACACTTCCTCGTGGAGAGACCACTCGTTGTTGTCCAGAAGTATCCGGGAAAGAAAGTCTGCCTGAACGTTCTGAATCCCTGGGACATAAGATGCTGTCAGATCCTTCAAGTTCCTCTGAGCCCAGGTCATGATCGGTTCCACCTCCTGGAGAAGGGATAGACTTCGGGTACCCCCTTGCCTTCTTATGTACGCCACTGCTGTGGTATTGTCTAGCCTGAGAGAGACCGAGGCTCCTGAAATCAGATGCCGAAAGGCTAGCAGAGCTTGAAAGGCTGCCCTTAACTCCAGGATGTTCGACACCGTCCCTCTGGAGGGGAGAATCCAGGTGCCCTGAGCCATTTCCGCCAGACAGTGGGCGCCCCAACCCCTGTTGCTGGCATCTGTTGTTATGGTGACCCATGAGATGGGGAGAATGGAATGGCAGTTGCAGAGATTTTCCCGTTGGAGCCACCACAGAAGGGAATTCCTCATGGATAAGGTGATCCGAATCAGCTGGGTTTTGCTGCCTGACCATTGAAGAAGGAAACCCCTCTGAAAGGGCCTCATCCTCCACTGTGACCACCTCACCATCGGAATTGTCGCTACCATAGTGCCTATAATTTTCAGGCACTGGAGAGCCTGGAGATGAGAGGCAGAGAGGGCTGGACGGATTCTGTCCCTGACTACTGACAACTTCTCTTCTGGCAATGAGATGGTGCCTCTGACAGTGTTGAATAGGGCCCCTAAGAACACCAGCCGCTGAGATGGGACCAGCTGGCTCTTCTCCAAGTTCAAGATCCACCCGAATTCCTGTAGGGTGGAGATGACCTGCTTCCTGTGTACCAGAAGTTGATCCTTGTCTTGAGCCAACAACAGAAGGTCGTCTAGGTAGTGATGTAGACGAATCCCTTTGGTTCTCAGGAGAGCTACCACTGCCAACAATACTTTTGAAAATACACGAGGAGAAGTTGATAGCCCGAAGGGAAGGCAAGTAAACTGAAAATGGCTTTCGCCCACGGAGAAGCGGAGATACTGCTGGTAATTCTCTGCAACTGGGACATGAAAATAGGCGTCCTTGAGGTCTATGGAGACCATCCAGTCCCCTGCTTGGACCGATTGTTGAATTGTGGATAAAGACTCCATCTTGAATTTTTCTTTTTTGATAAAACTGTTCAAGTGGGTTAGATCTATGACCGGCCTCCAGGCCCCGCTCTTTTTCCGGACCATAAACAAAGGAGAGTAGATTCCCATGCCTCGCTGAATGACTGGAACATGGATAATGGCGCCTTGAGCCAACAAAGATTCCACGTAGGCTAGAAGAATTAGCCTTTTTTCGTCTGAGGCTGGGAGAGAGGTGGGGACCCATCTGAGTCTGGGAGATTCCTTGAAGGTCCAAACATGACCTGAGGAGACTGTCTTGATGGTCCAGAAGTCTTGGATCGAGGCCGCCCAGACATGGCGAAAGTGGAAAAGACGAGCCCCCACCTGCCCTGTCTGAGCGGGCCCAACCTCAAAAGGATTTAGTTGGTTCCCTCTCTCCCTTCAAATCACTTTTTGTAGATTTTTTAAAAGAGGATTGTCTTGATTTCCAGGACCTGGAAAATTCACGGCCTGGTCTGTAACTGCGAGCTTCCCTGGCTCGTTCCTGGTACTGTCTCTTTGGAAAAGACCTTCTCTGGGCTTGCAAACGCCGGTCCTGGGGGAGGAACCCCGACTTTCCACCAGTGGCTCGGGTAATAGCCTCATCCAACTTATTGCCGAAAAGGGAGGACCCTTCAAAGGGGATGCGGCACCATACTTGTTTTGAGGCTGGGTCTGCCAGCCAGGGGCGGAGCCAAAGAGCCCGTTTAGCCGTAACAGAAGAAAGCATCACCCGAGCCACCAGGCGTATAATGTCGATAGAGGCCTCCCCAAGAAAGGCGGAGGCCAGCCTAAGCTCTTGGATAGGCGAGCTCTTAGCTGTATCTTCAGAGATATTTCTAAGTGTCTCATCTACACTATCTGTCCATATCTCCATTGCTTTGGACATAGCGGCCAGAGCCAACGCTGGCTTACAGGCCATTCCTGCTGTGAGATACACGCTCTTCAAATCAGCATCAATTCGTCTGTCCAGAATGTCCTTAAAAGACACGGTATCCTCTAAGGGAAGTGTGACATGTTTCACCAGCCGCATGACTGCTGCGTCTACCAACGGTGCTGACTCCAAATGCTTCACCTCTTCTTCATTGAAAGGATAGAGTTTCGAAACCTTTGATAGCATGGAATTTTTCTTCTCCACCTTGCCCCATTCATCTGTGATAATCTCACCTAGCTCAGAAATAAAAGGAAAATTAATCCGTTCCTTCTTTAATTGCTTAAAGAATTTTCTTTGTTTGGAAGGAGCAGCCACAGAATCTTCCCAGTTCAGTGTCTCTTTAACAGCTCTGACCAGAGGAGGCAGTAGAGCGAAATCAAAACCCACACAGGGATCACTTTCATCAGAGTCACTGTCAGATATGGCAGCTGAGGGGTGGCTATGCGCAGAGGATTCCCAAGTATCCTGCAGCTGAGTCTCCCTTCCTGGAGAAAGTGGCAGCTCTGCCGGGGGAACATAGGACTGGCCCTCAATATTTCTGAGGGACTCCTTAACAACTTTCTCCACCAGGGTTTTAAGTTGTTGATCCGCGTCACCCCTTTCATTAGAAGCCTTGGCATAGCAAGGATCGCATAAAGATTTTCCTGCCGGTACAAGAGCTCTGCACCCCCAACAAGCACTAGCTGAGTGACTAGATTGAGTCCTCGAGGAGTGCGATCTTTCTTCACTACGGTGTCCTGATTTTGAGGAGGAACCATAATGTTTAGATTTGGAAGAGGAGTGCCGGTGATGCGACTTGGAGGAGTCGCTCCCTCTATGAGAGTTGCGATGCTGTTCTGACCTGGAAGGGCTGAAAAAGACACAAGACAAGAAACCACAAGAGACAAGACATCAGGACAGAGCTAACAGATACATACCCCTCCCCCACCAGACCTTCAGGTGATCATTAGAAATACCTTTTATGAGAGGGCTGGCCACAAGCAGGCGGTAAGGAATCCATGTCCTCAGCGATATCCATACGCGCTGAAAAGATGACAAGGGATCAGTGCAAGGGACAGGGAAGGGATAGCCTCCCTATCCCAGAATGCCACTTACCAGTGGATGCAACACAGAGGCAGGGGGAAGTCACCGCAACAGCCCGCAAGCATTCCCAAAGCTTGCAGACAAATTCCACATTTAAATAGCCCGCCCCTGTGATGTCACCGCCGTGCCTGTGCGCATGCGCGAAACAGCGGCATTTTGCCGCTATCGCGCATGCGCGAAACCAAGCCTCGATCTCAACCGCGTTCGCGCATGCGCAGTACGGCCGAAAACGCAAACCCGGAAGTAGAACGGCGGCTGGAACGCGGAAGAACCAGCCGCCATGCCTGCACATACAAACAAACAGAAACAAACGAAGACAAATAATAAGATACAAAAACTGCTGCCATAAAGAACTTTTAGAACCTCTCACCACTCCCACCACGATCGATCACTCGGCCGAAGATAAGGTAAGATGACACCGGACTTTCCAGGGGGCAAAACAGGTCACCTGCTAATAGCTGGCTATCCGACCAATGCGCAGCCTGCCTGCCAGTGGCCAGGACATGTGGCTTCTTCACAGCGCCTCTTCCACTGCCCACTCCATACCCTGCTAATAGCTAGGGCTTAGCGGAGTAATGCGACTTTCCAGACCCAGAGTCGCAGACCGGCCGACCTCGATCGTGGGGATGATAAATCTTCAGGTAGGAAGACCACTTCTGGGTCCTTCGGAGGAGGACAAAAAAAGAACACGGCCAGGGGCAGGGAGCAAAGATTTATGGGAGTAGTGTCCTATGGGTAGTGGAGGCGGGACTTAACCCACACGTTGCTGCCATGGAGTCTGTCAGGAAAATAGAGAATACATGGAAGGGAGAGGAAAAGATGGGGAGGAACAAAAAAAAAAGGGAGAGAAAGAATAAGAGAAAGAACAAGAAAAAATGGCTAAAGAGATAGAGAGAGGGATGGGGAAAAGAAACAAACAAGAAATTAGGATAGAGAGAGATAAAAGGGAAAGAAAGGAGAACAAAGAGAAAGTGGTACATCCTAAAATGTACCATAAGGGGTTTTAAAACTGTACGAGTGGAAGGGACTCAGGGAACACTAAATGTCTGTGGGTTAGGGGCGCAAATTACTTGTCTTGCCTTGGGTGCTGACAACCCATGCTATGAAAATTATTTAACTGTTAGGGGTCCCCACAACTTTGGAAATTTTATCAAGGGGTCACGGAACTAGAAAGGTTGAGAACCACTGCACTAAGGGGCATAATTATGAAGCCGTAAATGTCACTTTTGCCAATTATTCACTGGCAGTGAATTAATCACTGTAATTTAAAACCCATTCACCAGGAAGATTCACCTGCAGTGAATGTTTGGTGAATGTCAGATTGATTGCTTTATAAATGTACCCCTAAGTGACAAATCCCAAGTGTGAAAAACACAGCACGTTGAAGTGTTAAGAAAATAGCTTGGCTGTTTCAGGGATATGCCACACGATGGCGCTATTCAACCAGAACTTTTGTGGAGTTTTAGGGAAGTTCTTTGTACTTGTTCTTCCAGTCTTTGTACAGGGCACTCTTCATCAAAGGTACAGACTGTTGTCAGTTGATAACAAGCTTTCATGTTTAATTATTTTTACATTTCCTGAGAACAGTACTTACACAATGACATTTTATTCAAACGAACTGAACGACAGTGCACACTGAACTCCCACAGTTTATCATACTTCCATTAGTGTTTTCTCAGCCGTGCTTTCAGCCTCATGCGCTTTCTATTCAAAGGCAGGGCTATGGGTATTTGTACATTGCCTGTGTTCTGTAGACCACCAGACTGGAAGGCTGACATCTATCAGACCACCATGCTCACCATGTGCATAATTTAAATTCAAGATGAAAAAAAACATTTGCTCTCATTTTAACTACAGCTGAGAAGGGTTTTCTATGTGGTTCTGTATTTTTAAAGTTTGCCCAGTCATGACAATGATTGACTGCTTTAATTATGATCTAATTTCTGTAATTTTGGATTACAGAAATTAGATATTTAAAAATATATTCAGGTATGTATTCTTAACACAAAAGTACCTTCTATTACTCTTATGCCGCGTACACACAATGGTAATTCTCGTCAGAAAAAGCTCTGATGGTTTTTCCAACGGAATTCTGCTCAAGCTGTCTTGCCTACACACGGTCACACCAAATTCCGATCGTTTATAACGTGGTGACGTACAACACGTACGACGCGACTAGAAAAAGAAAGTTCAATAGCCAGAAGCCAATAGCTTCTGTCTCGTAGTTGAATATGAGAATGCGTGATTTTTGGTGTGTCGGAATTGCATAGACACGATCGGAATTACCGATAGAAAGTTTTTCCGTCAGGAAAATGAAGAACTTGCTATCAAATTTTGGCTGGCGGGAATTCGGACAGCTAAATTCCGATGGAGCATACACACGGTCGCATTTTCCAATAGAAAGCTCTCATCGGTCTTTTTCTGGCTGGAATTCCGATCGTGTGTATTGGCCTCCTCCAAATTTCCAGATTCCATTTTATTTTTTTCTGTTGTGATCTGACCCTCTTGTTAGAGGCTGACTATGTTGTTCTCCATGATCTCACTGGGTATGTAAGAATGTAGGAAAATACATATCAAGAAAACAGATACAAAACAATACTAACCAGATGGTACAAATTTTACATAAAATGAGTCCCCAAGTGTCATCTTTATGCTGGCGGTGGCAGAAAACGGAGCGATCACTCCTTCCTACCCATTTTCTGGTACTGCCCGGCACTGGCCAACTTTTGATCGGGTGTTAAAACTTCTATCAAAACTCTGACCAGATGGTCACTCTCTGCCAAACTGGCCACTTATCTCCTACATTATATGCAAATATCATTCAAATTATATAAGAATTCACTTCTTAAACACCTCTTAAATGCTGCTAAAGCTTGTATACCGGCTCTCTGGAAGAAAGAATGGAAGTACAGCATTTTTGAAGGATCAATCAGAAGAATACTAAAATATGGGCACCCTGATTAATGTATAGGGATTCTATTTAGATAGAAAAGACCTGCTATTTGACTTCTTGGTGGAGGGTGTCAGTCTGACCCTTCTCCCCTCCCTTTTTTTTTAACCCCCTTGCTTCTTCTCACATTTCATTTACACCCCTATCATTTATCCTAACAAAATTGAAAACAAAGATCATGGCAGGAAAGTTGTTGGACAATATTACATATAAGTTACATTGTACTTGATCTGAGTTAATGACTTAATCTACGTTTAATGGGAAATATTTGGATTGTCAGGTTATACTCAAACATGTTATATCTTAATATGTACCGTATATACTCGAGTATAAGCCGAGATTTTCAGCCTCTTTTTTGAGGCTGAAAGTGCCCCCCTCGGCTTATACTCGAGTCATCGCTGTCTGTCTGCCCGATCAGCGTGTCGAGCAGACAGACAGCGGCCATTCTAGGATTCAAAGGCCGCGCCTCCGTCTCCGCCTTCGCCTGTGATAGGCGGAACACTGAATTTCCCAGCAGTCTGTGTTCCGCCTATCACGGACGTCCTCTCATCCTCGTCCGTAGTATGAGGATGAGCGGACGTCCATGATAGGCGGACCACTGACTGCTGGGAAATTGAGTGTTCCGCCTATCACGGACATCCGATAGGCGGAACACTCAATTTCCCAGCAGTCAGTGGGAAATTGAGTGTTCCGCCTATCACCGACGGAGGCACGGCTTTTGAATCCTAGAATGGCCACCGACGAAGAGCTGCGGGACGGGCCGGGACGCAGGCCGGGACGGGACGCAGGCCGGGACGGGACGCAGGCCGGGACGGGACGCAGGCCGGGACGGACACAGGCTGGACGGACACAGGCTGGACGGACACAGGCAGGCTGGACACAGGTAGGCTGCACGGACACACACACACACACACACACACACACACACACACACACACACACACACACGGATGCATGCACACACAGGGATGGATGGACACACACGGATGCATGGACACACACACACACACACACACACACACACGGATGCATGCACACACACAGGGATGGATGGACACACACACACACGGATGCATGGACACACACACACACACACGGATGCATGGACACACACACACACACACACGGATGCATGGACACACACACACACGGATGCATGGACACACACAGGGATGGACGACACACAGGGATGGACAGGCATGTCTCACCCTCGGCTTATACACGAGTCAATAATTTTTTCCAGTTTTTTGGGGGTAAATTGGGGACCTCGGCTTATATTCGGGTCGGCCTATACTCGAGTATATACGGTATGTTTAAATGCTCATCCATCATTGGATTAAATAAATATTTTATAAAAAAATTATGTAGCCACTCTCTTTTGTTGGCTCCCAAGGTGGACTATGGACTATAACGCCTGGGATTTATAGTCTGCATAGAGCAGTGTGCATGACCCCAACTAAAAAAAGGAAAGGTTTGGGAGCTCATAGAGAACATTACAAGGAGGCAGAAAAACACAATAATTACTGTATTAATATTTTTCTAATGTAAAATAGATTACAGGGTTATTAAGTAGTGAATGTGCATTGGTTATTTTTGAAGAATAAGGCTATAGTTCAGTGTCACTTTAATATAGTCTCTTACCATTATCACTGAGAGAGAAAGTGAAAGAAAATCCCAAATTTTGAGTTGTACCAGAACAGAAATAGAGGTGAAACTCTCCAATGTGGAGACTAGTTGTGGTGATTCTGGGGAAAACCAGAGATTTCTTAACTTTGAGGGGATTTATTTCACTTCCTGTTATGACCATAGGACAGGAAGTGAAGGGAAATATCCCCAATGGGACACACATGGCAAAAAAAAACTGACAGAAGTTCAAACCCTCCCTTAATCCAAAATGCAAAAAAGTTATGCCTTTAGTTCAACTTTAACATATTAATAAAGACAATAAGGACATAAAAAACCTTAAATCTTCTTGTTGAATATTACTTTTGAACAGGGGCCAACCCCAATAAGCTTTACCCACACTCTCCTCTAACTTGCTGTAGTGAATTCAACAAAATACTGTAAATTATTACCTAAATCCACAGTCAGATGATGTGCTGAATGCCAAGTTCTCTTTCTTTGGGTCAGCAAAATGGGAGGGTCCTTTTATCTGGTGCCAACATCCATGTCTGGGTAACTTGGACACTTCCCACTGGATATCAAATGGTAAGATCTAGAAGAGTTTAGCTGTGTGTTGACATCAGAATGAGGGGAGGCAAGAAGACCAGTGATCCCAGACTGTCAAGTGATGATGGACTCTCACTGGCTTTGTGAACAAGGTGGAGGTGAAAAACTTTCTTGCAGATGTATTTTAAAGTAAATCTGTAATTTGTTTATACTGTAAGAAGTAACAGAATAAGTTTACCACAAGGACCCTAAAAAGCATTTGCTTCAAGCCCTGCATTGTGAGGAGACAGAAGAACTGCCAAGTGTTCAGCTATACCTCTGCTGGGTATTTCTCAAAGCTTCAGCAGCAGATAACGGGTGAACAAATAGAAAGTAAGTGCTCCTAACCCTCCCTGGAGTAACATGAACCTATACATTGGCCTAAAATGGGCCTCAAATTGCCTAATAATGCATGTTGACAGAAAGATAATGGTAGCCTTAGACATCAGTGGTGGTTCCAATGCCTGAACAATACTTTCTTTTTACAAAGGTTTCTATTAACAAATAACATACGTATACAGGGCTGACTGACATGTATTAGAAGCCGATACATCTGACATAACTTGAGATATAATTCCAAATACAATATAGTGAATTAAGTAAATGATTGCAATAAGTAAACTGAACCACTGTATTAAAGAAGTGGTCTAGTGTTCTCCAAAATGGAAGCATAATGATCAGTAGTAACAAAAACAAAAAGTAAAAAAAAAGAACTAGAGGAGGCCAAGCCTCAAAACTATCAAGAGTGACAATGAGTTACAGCATGCTCTCGGCTGCTAAGCCGGGAGGATGTGAGTCAGTTGAAAGTAAGAAAGAATAGGATGAGAAAAGGAAAAAATAGAGAAAGAGCGAGAGAGAGAGTGGTCTCGGAGGGTAATATGCCTGAGGGTATCACAATGTCAGTAACATTTGGTCAAAGGGTGATAGAATATCCAGGCCAAACTTGCAGAAACTGGTCATGAGTATCGGAGAGTATAGATGTTAATTTCCCATTGACTATAATGTTATTCATGTGATATTTCACCACTTCAAAATTGAGTGCAGGAGTTTTCCAGGCTTTCGCTATAGTTAGTTTAGTTGTGACAAAGAGGTGCATTTAGGTTTGAAAAGGAGGGCTTTGCAGGGGTTTCTTTTTATATCTGAATGAAGTATTCTTAAAAGCGTGTACACCCGGATACACAGCCTAGTCGCCATAGGGCAGTACCACCAGATATGGGAAATCACAGGTTGATGGATATTGGGGAATTATATGAGCCAGGTGCACTGGTGTATAGTACCATCTGTATAAAAACGTAAAAGCATTTTCAAGAGCAGGGGTCACAAACTGGTGGCCCTCCAGCTGTTGCGAAACTACAAGTCCCATGAGGCATTGCAAGGCTGACAGTTACAAGCATGACTCCCACAGGCAGAGGCGTGATGGGACTTGTAGTTTCACAAAAGCTGGAGGGCTGTCATTTTGAGACCCCTGTTCTAGAGTGACTGAATTTCTGGAACTCTTTGAAGCAGGCTTGAAGCGTAATCTGCCAATCCACCAGTGCCAACTCCACAGCTAGCTCATGCTCCCAGTGTTGTTGGAAGGAGCGCATTGGCAGTTTACCTGAACAATACTTTCAATATCATGAATGATTGTATTACCCAAGCATACGTATTGTCAATACAGAAGGAATGTCAAACATACCTGGTGCTGGCGTTAATACAGCCTAAACAGAAAATGTGACAAGTGTAGGGACCAGAACTATTCTGGCCGTTCCAGGCCATTAGAGATACTCTAAAGCCTCGTACACACTATCGGACTTTCTGCCAACAAAACCATGGAATTTTGTCCGAAGGGTGTTGGCTCAAACCTGTCTTCCATACACACGGTCACACAAATGTTGGCCAACAATTACGAACGTAGTGACGATTTGTACTTTTCTTTTCGCGGTTTTCATTTTTCACTTTGTGCTTTTCAGTTAGTTTCTGAACAGCTGTTCGTCAACCAGACATGTTGCAGTATCGGTGGAGATAACGTGTTATTTATTATTGGCCTTGGAGTTATTGCTTTGACATAAATTTTTTGGGCTGAATAATGATTTCATTTGGTAAATTTTCTATATTTTTTGATGCATTCTATGGCAGATAGCATGTCTATTTTATTTTATTTTTTTAGTGCACAATCAAATAATTGTGGAGAATAATACTTGGCTATGTGTTTTATTTCAAATGGCAGTTTGGAAGTAGGCAGTTACATTTTAAAAAATACAATATAAAATTGACAAGGGTCACCAACATTGTTGTATCTTTGTTCTTAAAAACTACAGGATAATTGTGTTGTGGTATCTTAAACAAACAAAAGTAAAAAAAACCTAATATTAATATTCTTGAATCACTAGAAAAAAAAAGCCTTTGAAAATTTGCTTGCAATAACTCCATCAGTATCACCAGCAAAGCAGCTTCATTATTATCCCATTAAAGAAGAGAATTGTGTGCTGCATTTGGAGATTTCATAATTTGCCACGTCACAAATGTTAATTCTCCATTATGAACGCTAGTTTACAAGACCGACCGCTTCTGCTTCCGGGCATGCGTGTTTGTACTTTGGACTTTTGCCCGACTTGTGTACACACGATCGGAAAGTCTGACAACACACATTTGTTGGGGGAAAATTTGAGAACATGCTAACCAATATTTGTTGGCGGAAAGTCAGACAACAAATGTCCAATGGAGCATACGCACGGTCGGACTTACCGCCAACAAGCTCACATCCAACATTTCCCATCAGAAAATCCGATCGCGTGTATGCGGCATTAGGCTGGGAGCCAGCAGAGCATTGCATAAATGTTGGCTCACTGGATTGTGAAACATTGCCCACCTAATGTTCAGGAAAGGGTAAGTCACAATTGATATTTGAATCCAAAAATTACAGAACTTTTTGCTCCAAAAGTGCTATTATTGCTTAAAAATATAAACATGTTCTAATAAAGCAACAAACTACATTACTCATTATGTGGGCAGTTATATGGTGTCTTAACTCTTACTTGTTGCTCCCAGCTGGACAGGTGGTTGTTTGGAGAATAACAGCGCATTGTGCTTCATTGCATCTCAGAACGTTTCAAAATATCAGCTTGTGCTCACCAGCATACAGTGTACTAGAATGGCAGGCGCTACCCAAGTACACATTATGCTTAACTTGATACAGTGAACCTTCCCAAAATACAATAGCATTTTAAGCAAGATTGCTCAGCACTTATTATTGAACTATTTTAATTAAGGCATTGAAAGATATTTAGACTTGTGCTTTTCCACTTTTTTTTCTCAGATAGTTGCAGCTTATAGTGTTCTTTCTGCAATAACTTAAGAACGCATTAATATTCTATAGGAAGAAATGTTCCTCTTCCTCGATTTTAGTGATACAGGTACTATGAGGCTGTATTTACAATTATGCACTGAGGTTTTTGCTGAAAGCCCGATTTAGATTGTAAGCTCCAAAGAGCAAGGCCCTCTGATTCCTCCTTTAATTCAATTGTATCATAACCGTACTGTCTGCCCTCACTTTGTAAACCGCTGTGCAAACTGTTAGCACTATATATATCCTGTATAATATAAATAATAATAATAATGACAGTTTGTGATAGCCAACATTACTGTTTAACATCTACAAAGCTGCCCAATGCTTGCTGAAAGCTTTCAAATGCCTTTTAGCAGCTTGCTGTGCATGCCACTTTTAGGCTATTTCCATGCAGGCAATTCGTTTACTGTACTTTGTGTTATAGCCACATACAAACTGGACGATTAGCAGCAGACAGATTGAGTGCAGCCAGAAATCCAGCTGAAATGCCATCCTTAAACAAACAGGGGTTGATTTACTAAAACTGGAGAGTGCAAAATCTGGTGCAGCTCTGCATAGAAACCACAGGTTTTCTTTTGTTGTTGTTAAAGCTTAATTGAACAAGCTGAAGTTAAAAGCTGATTGGCAGGGGCGGACTGACCATTTGGCCACACGGGCACTGCCCGGGGGCCCCGGGCCACTAGGAGGCCCCCATCAGGGTTGCCAGCCTCAGTAAAACCAGGGACAGTATGTAAAAATGTGCTTTTTTTTACCTCTGTCTCTGAAATGTCCCTTACCGACATCCTTTTGGTCTAAAAGTTCTGAGATTATAGCTGCCCCACCTCTCCAGTACCTTCTCAGCCAATAGAAACATGTATGTGTATACTGTGTGTACATGTATGTGTATACTGTGTGATTGTATACTGTGTGGCCCCATAATATCTGATTGCCTGGGGGCCACATAATCTCCTATTGCCCGGGGGCCCCATGAGTTGTCAGTCTGCCCCTACTGATTGGCTACCATGCACAGCTGCACTAGGTTTTACACTCTCCAGTTTTAATAAATCAGCTCCAAATCTGTCTGCATCCAGAGTCAGTTGGAGGCCTTGTTGGCATGTAACAGCTGAGATGTGCAGATGCATGTGAAAAGTGGTGCCGCTGACCATTGGTTTTACAATTGTGACTCAAGTCATATTGTAATTGAATGGTATTAAAAATTACCTTTCCTTTTCAGTCTGCAGCTCTGAAATTTTCTGTAAAAGGCAATGCAATATGGCTTCCTTGGAAGTGTTCTGTACACAGAATGTTTTGTTCACTCTATTAGTAATGGGGGTAAACAGCGATTTTTAGCAGGACTGCAACATTGTGGCGGACAGATCGGACACTTTTTCGGGACTACTGACATTTATACAGCAGTCAGAGGTAAAAATAGCCACTGATTACTGTATAAATGTTACTGGCAGGGAAAAGTTTAATACTAGGGGGTGATCAAGGGGTTAAGTGTGTCCTAGGGAGATGTTTCTAATTGTATGGGGGATGGGCTGCCTGGGAGAAGAGAGAGAATGCTATTCCTAATCACTAAGAACAGCAGATCTCTCTCTCCTCCGCTGACAGAACAGGGATCTGTTTAGACTGGCAGTTCCCTTTTCTGGCTCTCTGTAGAGCGATCGTGGGCGGCCCGGCAGTCATTAGAACCCTGCAGGTGCAGCAGCTGATTGATAATTATGAATGAATAATAATTAGATTAACTATCAGAAAAAACACAGTGATTTAGTCAGAATAACAAAAGGTAGGAATATGCAACAAAGTTTGTTAAAATCCTTGTAATGTACATAGATCACCCAGAGGGGAATTTTTTTTCAACAAAAGTGGAGTTACTCTTTAACCAGTTTTGAATTTAAAGGATGACTTTACTTATAAACACTCTGATGCCAACTGCTCTCCTCAATCTCCCTATGCAACCTATAGCCCCCTCCACAGACATCAGATCAGAAAGCTCCCTTTTAGGCATTAAATTGGGCTACACTTCCACTAAGCTGCCAGGCTTCGGTATACTGTGTATATGTGGTCTTCTCTCTGTAAAGCCCTAATGGAGAAGCTATATTAATTAGGACCTATCCAGGGAAATCAGTACCTGTTGTGGCCCACTTCACCATCACAAGCATCCATTGAGGACCTGTTATCCACTTACACTGTGCACATTGTGTGCCATTAAGCTGAGGAGCACTCATCAGTCCTCCTAGGTATGATCTATGGCTCTCAATCCTAGTAAACATTGAATAAATCACATAGCAAGCAACTATCAGGCCATGTATGGACACTCCTGACAGCCCAGTAGCTACATTTTACAGTGATTTTCCACTGGGAGGTATAGAAAGGAGGATGAGAATCCTCAGAAGAAAACATCACGTAAATGATGCATACCTATAGCAGGTATATATAAAAATGGAAGAACGTTTGATGAATCATGAAGGACAGGTTTACAGCACATTTACCATGACGGCAGAGAACATGACACATTACTACTTGCAGCTAAATGCCTGTGGATTTTCTGTAATAGTCGTTTAGTTCCTGCCTAGATAAACAGAGTATAGTCGCCGGTGTTATGTACATTTTATGTCTGAGTGTTTGCTGAGTAATTCCAATAAATTAAGTAACATGAGCTCTTAGAATATCCAACTGTGCAAGTATAAAAATTGACCTTGGTTGTTCCTCTTTCAGTAATGGGAATAATTACTAAACATTTTTCCAGCAATCATCTGCAACAATTTTGCAGATTTTACAGGGGAAGTGATGGGAACATTGCTGTTCTAGGATAAGAAAATAGGTGTTATTAAGTAAAGAATATAGTGTGGGTCTGTAATGATAGATCATGCGTATACTCTTCAGTTTCCAATATTTACAGGGAACAGATGACTGTGTTTGCTACAAGTAGGGGTGATTGCTCATCACAAATATTTCCACTGAAACACATGGAGAAGCTCGCTTACTATCATTCCCTGACAGGAAAGCACAGGCATGGCCAGCTTCATAAACAGACATCTATCCATCAAAGTAGATTTTGTTTCTTCTAATAAATTGTTCCACTCGAATCTTAACAAAAATGACTTATGAGCTGCATTTGCGTTGCGATGCTTTGCGTTGCAGCCGTGGAAAATTTAGCACGTTGAGTTGATAGGTGGCACCACCTGTCATACTTAAGTCTATGATGCCATGCCGCAATTGCAAACCAAACGCTTGGCATGCGGTTGTGGTGTATTAGTCCTATTGAAAATTGCTGTTTGGCCTCCTGAACACCTGACAACATATTTCTTTTTTAGAGAATGGGTCCATGTGAACTTTTCTTAAATGTGGTGATAAGTAAGCTCTCCTTGCCTGTGCATATTTTATCAAATTAATTCCTTTTCTTTGTCAGCAGTACATCGAATCAAAGATTTGATGGCTTATAACGATCACCTGTGGGTTGCCTGTTTCCTTACAATAAGTGGATCCCAAATTGTGTACCAGAGTTTTAAACACTCATTCGTCAAAAAAACACAGCAACAGTCTCCTTTCCCAGTAGATGCTTTGTAAAGAGAAACGTGTCGAGTGGTGCCAAGGACCAGACATACGGTACAGTCTGCATGAGCAGCTGAACATATAGAAGTTTATATCGATACACCGCTTTTTTTACCTTTTTTAAGAAAAAAAACTTTTTTTGTATGCTGCAGTGTTGCTGTGTTTTTTACATACCCCTTTGGTTGTTGGTCATGTGTGGGCTTTTTAATAAAGAAGCTTTGATGTGTTAAAACCTATTGCACTATATACGTTTTTTTTTTTGCCCTATATGGTGGACGGAGGAAGTTTTTTGGCACATTCACAGCCAGTGAAGCAGGCGAGTAGTGTGGATGGAAAACAGCTGAGCATGAAGCAGGAGAGTGATCACCTTTGATTGGAGAGCAGATCGTCCTTGCTGAGGAAGAGAGTGGCATATCGCTCGGTGTGGAGGGTTCATTCTGATATATGCCCATTTGATCCTTGGATCTGGTAAGCGGCCATCTGGTCATTTTCATATATCGCTTGAGGGATTACATGTGGAGGCTGTATTAGAAGAAATAGAGCAAAAAAAAAAAAAACTGTTGCCATTCAGTTAAAGTTTGCTTATTTTCCACCATTTGGGAAGGAATTCTTTGAAGTTTTTTTGCTTTGACCCTGCAGAACATATGGACTTATAACCATAGCCACCATTAATTCATATAATTGCGTGTTGGACATTTGTTTAATTTATTCACATAACACTGTTTGTTTATTTATGGATTCAGTCATTGGGTAATTTAAAAGGGGGAAAAAAAGAGAAAAAATAAATTAATTTTTTTTTCCCCCTTAGGGGATGAACGACACTATTTGTCACTTATTATTTATTGATTTGTTGATAATATTTGATGATTTATTTATATTATCTCACTAAACCTCACCTAGGTCGAAGCTCTTTTTCACTTACTCTTAACCCTATATTCAGTTTTTTTAGTTGCAGCACCTGGCAATGGTTTATCACCTTTTGAGTGTTGTTTTAGGTGGAGTTTATTTACTTCAAAAAAAAATTATTTTTTTCCCCCACATACCTTTTGTACATTGTTGCACATTGTGTTTATTTGAGGTCATTTGTACCTCGTTAATCAATTATCACCAGTTAGTGCAGATTTTTCCCTTTTAAACATTGTCAGCAATAGGCTTTATAACATTAAACACCAGACAACGCATTGCACAGATGTGAACTAGCACCATTTAACCACTTGCCTACTGGCCACTTTTACCCACTTCCTGCCTAGGCCAATGTTACGCTTTCAGCGCTGTCGCACTTTGAATGACAATTGCGTGGCCATGCAACACTGTACCCAAACAAAATTGTTATCGTTTTGAGACAGAGCTTGATTTTTTGTGGTATTTAATCACCACTGGAATGTTTCTTTTTTGCTAAATGAATAAAAACCAAACATTTTGGAGAAAAAAAAAAAAAAGGTTTCAGTTATAAAATTTTGTAAATAAGTTATTTTTTCTCCTTCACCAATGTGCGTGCATAAGGCTGCACTGATGCAGCTGCACTGTTGAGGAGGCACTGATAAGGCTACACTGATAGGAGGCACTGATAGACGACAACGATGGGCACTAATAGGCGGCACTGATGGTTACTGATAGGTGGCACTGATGGTCACTTATTGGCACCACTGATGGGCACTGATAGGTGGCAAGGACAGATGGCAATTATAGGCGTCACTGATAGGCACTCTCAGGCAGCACTGATGGGCACTGTTGGGGCCACACTGATAATCGGTGCCCTGATTATTAGTGTAAATGCCTCCTCTCCTCACGCGCTGTCAGTGTGAGGAGAGGAATGCTGATAATCGGTAAATCCTGTTTACACTGTGGACACAGCTGATCACGTGGTAAAGAGCTGCTGTAATTTACCACAATCTGTGATCAGCTGGGTCTCAAAGATACAACGATCACAGATGCTTTTGAATGCGGGGGGGCACACGAGAGGCATGATCAGAAGAGGAAGTCATACAATACGATGCCCTCCCAGCAAAGTAATTCGGCTATAATGCGGTCATGAAGAGGTTAAACCAATGTCTACCCTGTGTATAAATGTGTACTAATGTGTGTGTGTGTGTGTGTGTGTGTTGACATACATTAATATGTTTTGTTGCACTAAAACACATAGGTGTAAATAGGCTTAAAGGCAGCCCATCAGAATGAGTGTGTGTGTATAAGGCTTTTTCAGGGTGAAAAATTTACAAATATCGTACTGGTGAATAGGGATAAAACTTTTTTGCGCAAGGGAGTTTAATAAGACACGAGGTCACTCATTTAAAATTAGAAGAAAAGAGGTTTAACCTTAAACTACATAGAGGGTTCTTTACTGTAAGAGCGGCAAAGATGTGGAATTCCCTTCCACAGGTGGTGGTCTCAGCGGGGAGCATCAATAGTTTCAAAAATCTATTAGATATGCACCTGAACGACCACAATATACAGGGATATACAATGTAATACTGACATATAATCACACACATAGGTTGGACTTGTGTCTTTTTTTTCAACCTCACTAACTATGTTTCTATGAAACAAAAAGCGCATGAAAACTGTTGCACAGTAAATCCTATGTAATTGTTCACACTGCAATTGCGCTGCACTTTGAAAGCTGCAGATTTGGTGAAGTTTTTCAAAAAGGCACCTTCCATTGTAGGTCAATGGGAAAGCATTGAAAGTGCATCAGTGTGAAAGGACCCTAAAAAACCAACCCTAATGCCACGTACACACGGCCAGACTTTCCGGCAGACTAGGTCCGACGGTCTTCCCGACGTACTTACGGCGGAGTTCTGATGGACTTTCGAATGAACGGACTTGGCCACACACAATGACACCAAAGTCCGATGGATTTGAACGTGATGACGTACGACCGGACTAGAATAAGGAAGTTCATAGCCAGTAGCCAATAGCTGCCCTAGCATTGGTTTTCGTTTGTCGGACTAGCAAACAGATGAGCAGATTTCTCTATAGGAACTGGGTCCGGCGGAGTTCTGGTGGAAAAATTTGAAACATGTTCAATTTCTAAAGTCCGTCAGATTTTTTGACTGCAAAGTTCAGATGGAGCCCACACACAATCGAATTGTCTGGCAGATTCGTTCCGTCTGACCTTTTCTGTGGAAAAATCTGGTCGTGTGTATGCGGCAATACTTCTACCTGACCTGAGAGAGCATATTTCACAGAAAGGCTCTATAAACATGCATTTACCAATTACATGTGATATTGTAGAGACTAGGTCCATTTCTCCTCATGTTGTATTGTGTGACGCTTGCTGTACTAACCACAGGCATCGTTTCCTATTGTGTAGTTCACATTTCATTGAATGACTGCAGTTTTGTTATTCTGCGTCTGCAGTCGCAGTTGTATGTATATGCAAAACCTTTCAATCAACAGAAACTAAAAAAAAAACATGCACTTGCCAAAGCTTCTGCTTTAATTTTCACTGTGAAACTTTAACGTGACCACAGACTTCAGTGTTTATGGTTAATGATACCACAGCCCCGTGTATGACTATTTGCTCACTCAATGGAAAGCCACTGCTGCTGGGGTCAGCAGAACACCTAGTGAACTCTGGCCAGGTTCAATACTAGCACCAATGATGGGTTACATCCCGTAGTATGGGTGTGCTCCCACTTGGAGACTAATAGTCTTAAAAGTCTGTTTTACTGCAACCTGAGATCATATAGTGTGGAGCAGTCTAAGATCTGGGCATGCCTGTGCTCCCTTTTCACCCACTTTAAATGTATAGGACGTGATGAATGCATCCTCAAACTGTTTTCGAAATGGGCCAGCTCATTATTTCTAATGAGTATTCGGTTTCTCTAGGTGAGTGTTGGTGAACCTTGGCACCCCAGATGTTTTGGAACTACATTTCCCAGGATGCTCATCTACATTTCAGAGTGCAAGAGCATCCTAGGAAATATAGTTCCAAAACATCTGGGGTGCCAAGTCAAGTGCAGAGGGTTCAGTTTTCAACTTCTGTAACATTCTGCACAGAACAAAGCAACCGTTTAATTTACAGACTGATAGACTTGCAATGTGGTACAGAATGAAGCAAAACTACTCTGTAGTACTGCACAACAAAAAGTGCAATTTGTGTAGGTGTGGAGCAAATATGGCAGATATATATATATATATCTCTATATATTCTATCCATCAACGGCTTTATAGCTTTAACTAGTTTTGCTCCGTTAGCCAAGAAACTATTAAATCTGATCTTGATATCATAGTGACTTTTGTCTGGTCCTTCTATGTAATACTTTGATCAGGACAGTACTTTCTTACGGAGCTGTGATCTGGGCTCTACAAAACCAGCGATGAAGTCTATCAGTACTTTGATGTTCAGTTACATCAAAGCTGAACTCTATTGTAGGAAAACAAACTAAAAGGTAAAAGGTTTTCTTCCCATAATGCATTCTCTGCATTAACCGCTTGCTGACCAGCTCACGCTGATATACATCGGCAGAAGGGCATGTACAGGCATATTAACGTACCTGTACGTTGCCCTTTAACCACTTACAGACCGCACCATTTTGCTGGTCAAAGACCAGACCACTTTTTGCGATTCGGCACTGCGTCGCTTTAACTGACAATTGCGCGGTCATGCGACGTGGCTCCCAAACAAAATTGACGTCCTTTTTTTCCCACAAATAGAGCTTTCTTTTGGTGGTATTTGATCACCCCTGCGGTTTTTATTTTTTGAGCTATAAACAAATATAGAGCGACAATTTTGAAAAAAAACGCATTATTTTTTACTTTTTGTCATAATAAATATCCCCCAAAAATATATAAAAAAAACATTTTTTTCCCTCAGTTTAGGCCGATACGTATTCTTCTACATATTTTTGGTAAAAAAAATCACAATAAGCGATTATTGATTGGTTTGCACAAAAGTTATAGCGTTTACAAATTAGGAATAATTTTATGGCATTTTTATGAATAATTTTGTATTATTTAAATTTTTTTTACTAGTATCAGCGATTTTTTTTTTTTTTTTTATTGTGATTGCGGCGGCACATCGGACATTTTTGGGACCATTGTCATTTATACAGTAATCACTGCTATATAAATGCAGTGATTCCTCTGTAAATGACACTGGCAGTGAAGGGGTTAAGCAGTGGGTGGCAGTGTAGGGTTTAAGTGTTCCTAGGGATGTGTTACTAAGTGTGGGGGTGCTTTGCTTTCATTTAGTGAACACTGATCTCTGCTCCAATCACATGGAGCAGAGATCATCGTCACTAGTTGCTAGGCAGAATGGGGAAATGCTGTTTACATGGCATTTCCTCCATTCAGCCTCCCCGTGAGACGATTGCGGGTATACCCGCGGCGATCGAGTCCGCGGGACCCGCGACCGGACTCAAGGGGGTCCCGACCGGCACGCGAGCGTGCCGCCGCCGGCGTGCTCATGATGGCTGGGTGGCATTGAAGATTGGACGTACCTGTACGCCAATATGCCTGCCTGTGCCATTCTGCCGACGTACATCGGCGTGCGCCGGTCCGGAACCAGTTAAGAAGCGGTTTGCACGCATGCCTGCCGCGAGCTTCGTGAGTGTGATCGCAGGTCCCGTGAACGGATACCCGCGATCGTATCACAGAGAGGAAGAACGGGGAAATGCTGATGTAAACAAGCATTTCCCCGTTCTGCCTAATGACACTGATCACAGCTCCCTGTAATTGGGAGCAGTGATCAGTGTCATGTCACACATAGCCCCTCCCCCCACAGTTAGAATCACTCCCTAGGACACACTTAACCCCTACAGAGCCACCTAGTGGTTAACCCCTTCACTGCCAGTCACATTGACACAGTAATCAATGCATTTTTAATCGCACTGATCGCTGTATAAATGTGAATGGTCCCAAAATAGCGCCAAAAGTGTCTGATGTATCCGCCATAATGTCGCAGTCACGATAAAAATCACTGATTGCCGCCATTACTAGTAAAAAAAATTTTTTTTATAAAAATGCCATATAACTATCCCTTATTTTGTAGACACTAACTTTTGCGCAAACCAATAAATGCTTATTGCAATTTTTTTTTTTTTTTTTTAACAAAAATATGTAGAATAGGTATCGGTCTAAACTGAGGGAAAAAAATTATATATTTTTTGAGGATATTTATTATAGCAAAAAGTAAAAAATAATGTGTTTTTTTTCAAAATTGTCACAATTTTTTTGTTTGTTTATAGCGCAAAAAATAAAAACTGCAGAGGTAATCAAATACAACCAAAAGAAATCTCTATTTGTGGGGGAAAAAAAGGACGGAATTTTTTTTTTAGGAGCCACATCGTACGATCGCGCAAATTGTCAGTTAAAGCGATGCAGTGCCGAATCACAAAAGTGCTCTGCTCTTTGGCCAGCCAAATGGTCCAGGGCTTAAGTGGTTAAGGTAAAAAACCTGTGTGCAGCCCCCCCCATCCCCCTCCCCTTATACTTGCCTGAGCCCAATCTCGATCCAGCGCTGTTTACATGAGCAGCAGCTCTCTCCACTCTCTCTCTCATCACTAGACAGAGAGGCAGCAGCAAGACTTATTGGCTCATGATGCTGTCAATCACAGCCAGTGAGCAAAGAATGGGGGGCAAGGCAGAGTCACACTCTGTGTGTCAATAGACACACAGAGCACAGCTTGGGAGTGAGAACGCATGAGTGCCCCCATAGCAGGCTGCTTTCTATAGTGGGCACTCAGCAGGAGAGAGGAGCAGAGAGTCCCAGTGGGGGACCCCAGAAAAGGAGGATCTGGGCTGTTCTGTGCAATACCATTGCACAGGGCAGGTAAATATAACATGTTTGTAATGTTTGTAAAATCACTTTGAACCACTTAAAAAAACATATGAGGGCACTGTCTTACTTGTATTTCTGTTCACCCAGTCCTGAAATACAGGCAGTCCTGCCAGACAGCACAGCCATCCTGGTTAACTTACTTTTCTTTACTATAGTTAGGCAATACAGTCAGGTTACCCCCCTCTTTCCTCCCTCTCATCCTGTCTGTAATTGAATGGTGAAAAAGTATCAAAAGACTGATGAGGACATCTATTTGCTTTCTCCTCCTGTCAGCATGTTTTTTTTTTTTTTTTTTTACAAGCAAATCTGCACTGCAGTACATTGATTCCCCGGCATCGTGCCTGAGTGCTGCTGTACAGGGGATTACAAGAACACAGAATCAAGTCAAACTCGGGTACCTACACGGTTTTATCAATATATACATGACTGCATGAATAAGTGTTTTTGTATATCTGTCCAATGTTCTGCTTATGTAGGCAAGTCCTGTTATCCAAATGGATGAAAGCTACTCTATTAACCGAGCCTGGAGAAGAGACACCCAAAAAAGAAACCATTAACTGTGGTGGCAATAAGAGATTCAAATGGTCACAGCAAGACTAGGATGTTATGTAAGACCCAACCTGGGTTACAGCACCAAAATAAAGGGAGAGCGTTCTGACACCCACTTCACTTCACTTGCAGGTATTAATGGAAGGGAGCACCCAGCTGATTGTCCACCAAAACACAAGTAGCCAGACCTCCAAAAAATACAACCCACAGATTAAAAAAATAATCTTATGAAGTCAATCTTTTAGCAGCTGAAATTACAATAATGATAAGCACGGGACCATATAAATATTTTCATGACATCTGGGTAATCACGGACGTCACTTCCTGTCACTGACCCGCATCAAATCAAGGCTTGGAACGGATGCCGATTCCGGCAAACTAAAAGCTGAACCCTAAAAACAAACTGCTGGAAAGACTCAGTGCCGGCACTTTAAATTGTGAGTGCACATTTCAGACATTCTGGATATTGTTTTATTGGCTAAAATATTTTTTTTATAAGTACATTTCGCAGTGATGGATGTTTAAAATTTTTATGAGATACCAAGACTGGCATGGAGAAGTATCTAATGGCAATCTAGGTGGAGGAACGCCAGGATAGTGGAGTGGTTATCCCAATATGAACCAAAGGCAAAACTTTTTCTAGGTTCTGGTTTCAGAAGGTGGTGGTGGCACATGAAGTGGTGAAAAGTCCTCTTTATAGAGTGCGGATGTAAATTGGGGCACAATATACACATTGAACATATATGGGAAACGGAAGTGGACTTTGGGGATTATTGAAAAATATTTATGTTTTGGGGTTGTAATATTTTGCCTATGACATTTTGCACATGATGATTTATATATTGATATATTTGCAGGTTGCACTTTGTACTTTATTGTATAGCAGCCTCTCTTGACCATTTCAACACAGAGGAACCCTTGAAATAGTTCTCTGGTCTCAGGGAACCCCTGCTAAAAATGATAAAGCTACAATTCGTGATACATTAGTGTGATGGTCAGTGGAAAGAATGGTCCTTGCACTTGTGGTCATTGAAAAGAATTATCTCCTTACAGATAGCTAAAAAGATCAATGGTGTCAGTGGGAACTTACCTGAGAGGCAGAAATTACCCAATGCTGAAGGAACCCCCTAGCAACCTCTGGAGGAACCCTAGTTGAGAATCACTGTTGTATAGGTTGTATACAAAGTACAGATACCGTTTTAGTGGATATATTGCACAAGCACTTTTTGGATCAGCGCAGTTACACTTTCATACACATCAATTTTCATGACATCATTCGAGTCAGTACTACTGCGTGTTGGATTTTTCAAGACAGTCTCTTGGGAGGTCAGGAAGCTCTTTTATGTAGAACTAAGAACAGTAAGTAATTAATTGTGTGAATGGCTTCCTATAAACACTCACCTACAGTACTGCTGAATTTCAACTTTCTCATTTTACTTTGTCGAGATGCAGTATGTAATGCCAAGCATTATTAACTTTCCACTTTGAGAATTAATGGTTTATAAACTAGAGCACAGATGTCATACTGTAATGTAAACATAGATTGTCCTTTAAATATTCCTATACTTTTTAGAACAAAATCTTCTATCCTATTATGTGAGCTGAGCTGCCTTTACCTGGTTCACATACAACCATACAAGATTCAGGTTACTGCTGGGGATCACGACATTTTTATTTTTGTATTTGCTTAAAATTGCTGTGAAAATTTAGAGATTCTGTCTGAATTAAATTTTTATCAACTTATTAAAGGTAATGGGGAAAATGGTATTAAAGCATATCTTAACCAAAGAAAAACATTTTATATATTGCTCCTTATGAGTCCTTAGATGTGGTGGCTTTTTTTCTTTTAAAAACATATTTCTATTTATTTTTACATGGTGATCAAGGATACAAAGCTGGCCATACACGACTAGATTTTCAAATTAACATTCATACAAACATTCGCAACAATATGAAAATTCTCAGTACATTTGATAGCTTCATCAATGTTGTTTAACATTCAATTTCAAAATGAATGGACTATACTAAACGAAAACATCAAATGTTTAAAACGTGTTCGTTTGAAAAAAAAATTAATTCTATCCTGCACCTTTTGAATTTTCTGGTTACTGCAAATCAAATGTCTGATTAGAAAACTTACAAACATTATTAAAATTAAACATTTCTAACAAAATTCTACTAGTGGATTGTCAGCTTAAAACAATGTCACCAAGTCATCACAAGTTCTGAGGAGCGATGGTTTTATTTGGGACAGTATATTGTTGAAAGGTTTCATCTGTTATAGTGCTAGTTGTGTTGCTTTCCGTGCCCTATCACCCTCTAAGCAGGAGGGTTAACTGATTTCAATTGTGTACTGTTGGCTATGTTTTATGTGTATCATGACCACTGCCTATTTGGACCCATTTTGTTCATCTACATTAATTTATTTTGAGATTTTTGTTTCCAAAACGTTTGAAAATTTTAAATAAAGTTTTTACATTAAAAAAATAAATTACAACGGTCGCTCACCAGACTGTGAAGCAGGTCTATGGTGAATCAGTGTTGTCACGTAAGGACAGATCTACACTTTCCCTTCTCCTGTTCTTTATAGGGGCATAATTCTAGTCTTCATAAATAGCTAGGAATAATAAAAATCATAAGAATGTACACGTTATAAGCTGGCAAAACTTCTGGCAGGATCAACAGGTATTTTTAGCACTTTTTATACAGATGTAATAAGCCCTTTCAATGGTATTCAAAAGAGACCAAATAAGAGACGTTCTTACTGTTCATTATTGGAGTTTGCATACCCTTAACGTGGCTTTTGGTCATTTTTAAAGGTGCAGTGAACTTCAAAAGTCCTTGAGGGTTTCAGATGATCCTTTCAACTATTTGGGAACTGTTCTTGTGCCACAAAATGCCCCCTCATTTGTTGTATTTTTTTTATTTTTTTTTGTCGTATGCATTTTTGTTTTTTTTTTACAAAAAGAGAGTAAAAACAGACAGTAAAAAAATAAGAGTATTAGACAAATAATAAAATAATTTACAAAAAAGCCCTAATACAAAGAACACTACGTTTAGAAAAAAAAATAAAAAATCACCCTAAGTACACCAAAAACGCACACATCTTCTAAATAAAGAAGAATTGAAATTTTTTAAAGGAAATTTCTCTGAAGCAGCTCAATGAGCAAAACTTATGCCGCGTACACACGAGCGGAATCTCCGACAGAAAAAGTCAGATGGAATCTTTTCATCGTACATTCCAATAGTGTGTATGACTCATCTGAATATTTTTCTCGAAAATTCTGAGAGACCTAGAAATAGAACATGTGTTAAATATTTCCGATGGAACCAATTTCTATCCGGAAAACCGATCATTCCGACAGACCAAAAACGACACATGCTCTGAAGCAAGTATGAGACGGAGGCTATTGGCTAATAGCTATTGAACTTCCTTTTTCTAGTCACCGTGTTCTTGACGATCGGACTTTGGTGTGATCATGTGTACGCAAGACAGTTTTCCGACGTGAAAACCGGTCGTGTGTATGCGGCATAAAAGAGTATCCAATGTGAGGAAATTCCACTGAAGGCAAAATCGATTTAACTGAAATCGCTCTTTTGCACAATTATTTAACTTCTACTCCATGGCTAGTCTCGAATGTGTGCTAAGAAAGGAGGAAAGCTGGGTGCAGCATTCTACAAAATCAACAATGGCTTAGGAAATAGTGAGAATAGTGAGAAAATGCTGTCCAAACTAACTGTAGTAGCATCATTTGCCAGCGGTATTATAAAATAAATTTGTTTTCACAGAAAGCTTTGTCGTTTTTATAGTCAGGTTACTTGGCTATTTTAGATAGAAAGCGAACATACTAAAATGTGTAAATGTTTTCATTAAGGACCCCATCAGCTGGCTTATTATCCTTTGATACGTGAAAAAATGAAAGGAACAACAGTTTCCCATTTTCTCTAAATGCAATTTAAATTTGGAACAGGAAATTACATTCTTATTCTCCATTCTATTCTCCATAATGTGATAATAAAAGAGCATGGAAAGAAATGAATAAGCAGGCATCACGATCCTGGAATCAGGGGAGTACAGCGGCGCAGCGCGAGATGCTCTGTTGCTTTAAGCCATCCTTTGTACAGTTCTTGTTGACTTATGGCTGTCGAATGACGTATGCTGTTATTGTAGGGGATACATCTGTAGGGCATAACGTGCTGTCAACATATTACCCACAACATGTCAACGTGACTCATTGTTTCACTTCTTAATTGTAATGAGATTGCTGGATTCTTTTTCTAGACAAACAGTTCAAGGGTCCATACCGGGATTTGGAAAGTGTTGCTGGAACATTCTCTTCCAGTGTAGATTAGTGAGTTCTTTTGGCTTTGCACAACGTAGATATTTCACAGGTAGATTAATGAATCAGCATTGTCATTACTTGCTGTGGAACTAGGTCCTGGAATGTTGTCTAACGAGCAATGCATGGGGGTCAGGATGCACAGATGAAGGACAAAACAATTGTGGCTTACTAAAAATGTTACCACCGTCCTGTTTACATACTTCATGTCTACTTAGATTTAGGAACACAACCATGCAGAAACTTCTTTTGAGTTGTGCTGAAAAATTGGAAGACAGGTATTGCATAGATAAATACCTTCAAGGCACCTTTTTAAGGCCTGGTGCACCCTTTAAGGCCTGGTTCACACCTATGCATTTTTTTTGTTTTGTGCTTTTTCACTTTTGCAGAAAAACACTACAGTCCATTTAACGTGGTTTCCTATAGGCCGTGTTCACATTTGTGCATTTTATGGAAAGGGTGAGGGACTTATTTCTGGTTTTTGGTTCCATTGACTTCAATGGATCAAAAACGTGTATTGAAAAATGCACCTGGAATATGCAAACTGCAACCTGCATAGGTGTGAACCAGGTTTTAGAGGTCTCGCATGAGGCCTACCGTCCTGTCAAAGCCCTTGTACATATGGTCGGACATTCCGACAACAAAATCCGTCTGATTTTGTCAAACTGGTGTTGCATACACACGGTCGGACAAAGGGATCGGAAAATCCGATCGTTCGGAACGTGATGACGTTCATTCGTTGCGACGGGACTACATTGAGGCTAGTAGCCAATAGCTTTGGTCTCGTAATTTGATCATACATGGCACTTTATCCGATCGGAATTCTCTACAAACGATCGGACAAAGTCCTATCGGATCATGTTGGAAAATTTTATATCCAGCTCTCAAACTTTGTTGGTCGGACATTCTGACGGAAAAAGTCAGATGCAGCCCACACACGGTCGGATTATCCGACAACATGGTCCAATCGGATCTTTTCCATCTGAATTTTCGACTGTGTGTACAGGGGCAAAGAGATGCATACAATCAAATTTTATTTTGCTCACAAAAAAAAGCAAAGAACTTGGATAGCAATGGCAAAAACTGATTAATGGAAGCAATGCATTCTAATCAGCTTGGAGGTGTAATGATAATGCCTAGAGACCAGGTTCAAGTTTTTTTTTTTTTTTTTTTTTTTTTTCTTGAGTATTGTGTCAGAGGCACCACCCTATGGCCCATGGATTCTGCACAAAACTCAAATTTGGCCTCTGCCCCCTCCTGCCAATTGAGCTGTCCTGTTGGTCAGAGGGGAACAACCCAAAACATCAAAAGACCAACAGGGAGGCTTGGAGGAGAGAAGAGCTCCACTTCTGCAGAAACAAATGAATTTTGTATATAGCTGTGACATTTAAATTGCCCAGGTTTAGACAGGTTTACTGAAGAAAAACTCCTGCAAGTGATCAGATGGCTACAGCAAAAATGACTAAAATAGTTTTGCATTTGTCACATAATTTTCCAAACCACCTTGCCCAATTTGATAAGGAAACAAACAATAGTACTGAAAAAATATCTACATTGTGCTTCAGGTGGTTTCTTTTTATTGTTTTTTTTTTTTTTTTTTAAAGCTGAGCTCCCAGCAGCTAAACACATAGTTGATTACATATTTTTCAAATGATTTAGAATTCCCTCAGGGGGTCATCTGATAAAGCCAGATCCCAAAGAGCTCTACAAAATGCATTGCAGTTAAACAATACTGACTGGTGTTAGAACACACCCAATCTGTTATTGAACAGTTAAAGTGGAACTTCACTCGCTCAATCAAAATTGATATTTTTTACATTTCTTAATTTACTTCCTGGTTTCCGGCCTAGGCAAATGATGTCATACATCCCAGGAGTCTTCAGGGGAAAAGGAGGGGTTTTCTCAGCTAAGCACACCCTCTTTCCTGCATGCCTGAGCTAGGGGCAGATAAATTCAATGAAGGAAATGCTATATGAATCATTTGCCCCTACTCAAGATGACCACGGCCAAAAGTGCTAGGGGGGTATATTTCAAATTGATTTCTCAGCAAAATTAAGCATGGGGACATGGATGGATGGTGAGCAATACTGACTGGTGTAGAACACACCCAACCTGTTAATGGACAGTTAAAGTGGAACTTCACTCTCTCAATCAAAACTGACTTTTTTAACCATTATGTTGCTAACATTTGTAAATAGATAAGAACGTATATATCATATCTACTTGTTGTAAACTTTTTTTATTTTTTTTACATTTCATCATTTACTTCCTGGTTTCTGGGCTAGGCAAATAATGTCATACATCCTAGGAGTCTTCAGGAGGGGAAGAGGGGTTTTCTCAGGTAAGCACCCCCTCCTGCCACATGCCTGAGTTAGGGGCAGATAAATTCTAGGAAGTAAATGCTATATAAATAATTTGTCCTTACTCAAGAAGGTCATGGCCAAAATAGCTAGGCGTTGGGTTTTCAAAGTGATTTCTCATCAAAATTAAGCATGAGGACATGGATGGATGAGCGAGTTTGCTTTTAATATAAAAATTTAATTAAATAGTGTGCAGCCCACAAATTAGGTAATCAGTGTGTTTTTTTTTTTTTTTTTTCCTCCTATCAGGAAGCTCACAGTGTTAAGCCGGGTACACACAATCAGATTATCGGACAAATTTGGTCAGTTTTTTTGTATGAATCTAGTCTCGTATCAAAAATCCTCATAGGACAGAATTCAATGTCAGAAGTGACATCATGTGTTGAATTGTTTTGCATGTGTTCTTTCGTTTCTAAGCATGCGCAGTCCTGCTCTTACGATTTTTTCCACCCAAAAAACTGTACTAAATACAAATCGGGCGTTGTGTTCACATCCAACAAAAATTTTAGAGCCTGCACATACAGTTTTAGTCGTCCAAAAATTTGTAGTCGGTTGTCGAAAGCACCGTACTAGGGATCCAAAAATCGGCAGATCGTTCATCGGACGAAATTTTACTTCCGATGTTCTGATCGTGTCTACAAGCACTGTGTGATATAGTAGAACATAATTTGCTCACTGTGCTACCCCTTCCTCTTCCACTCTATTAAAGTATTACAGAAGAATATTATTAAAACATTTTCAGGTACTTGCATGTATACACTAATTACATTTATTCCTGGTATAGATTAATATTTAATTGGTTCAGGTTTTTTTTATTTCTGAATAAAGTTGCGTTCCATAACAATCTTCAACCTAAAACAACCTCAATCTGCTTGATCTAATTGCTTGATCTAAGTGTCAAAGCTGGCATTGTTGACCATTCCTTTTAATTAAAAGTGTCCACATACTAACTGGTCTTTGCAAAGTCTGCACTGCTGCTGTGTTATGACAATTGACCTTTAGTTCAGATACTTGTAAAGATCAAATTAAAATGTTCAAGTTTTCAAGTTTCCATTTTGTATTGTACTATAATTGTGTTGTCCCCCCTATACATTGTAAAGCGCTGCGTAAACTGTTGGCGCTATATAAATCATGAATAATAATAATTCCATTATTAGTAAAAAAAACAAAAATAAATTTTCTGATAAAATTTGCACTAGTATGTATGTATAACAGTTCACGCATTGGGCATACGCCATTTGGATAATCCAATAAAACTAGTTATATTGGATCGGGCAGCACAGTGGTGTAGTGGTTAGCACTTTCACCTAGCAGTAAGAAGGGTCGCTGGTTCAAATCCCAACCATGACACTACCTGCCTGGAGTTTGCATGTTCTCCCTGTGCCTGCGTGGGTTTCCTCCGGGTACTCCGGTTTCCTCCACAATCCAAAGACATGCAGGTAGGTTAATTGGCTTCTGTCCAAAATTGGCCCTAATATATGAATGGGTACCTAGGATTGTGGACTCCTTGAAGGTAGGGACTGGTGTGAGTGTGCAGTGTACAGGGATGGGGTCAGTTGTAGACACTCACTCAGGTTGAACTGGATGGACTGGTGTCTTTATTCAACCTTACTAACTATGAAACTAGTTATCCAAATTTTTAAAATTAAAATACTTTTCAAGGCTCCTGTATTTACAAAACTGCATTTGAGTGAATGACACAAAATATACATTGTCTGTTTTTCCCAGCAGCAGTGTGGCACTTCCTTCTACTGAATGACGTCAATATCAGCAAAAAAAAAAAATGCAGAGATCGAGTGAAATGCAGAGAAGTAAAAACAGACATAGCATAGTGTGTCAACAACTTCAGTGACAAATGCTGCGCTATTTGTGTAAGCTCTAAACATCGGGTAAAATGTCTTCCTAACTCCTGCCTAGGAGTAACACAGGATTAAAGTTGTCTCTACTACAAAGCATTAAAAATACATAGACAACACGCATATGCCTGCGGTGACATATGCCATGTAATACTGTGCAAGCAGGCCTGGGACCCAGAACATCAATACTGCAGTCAACCATCTGCTGCTCAATAGCCGTCCACTCAGTAGGATTGAAGTAGTAGCTGCGTGCAGCGATCTGTTGTGTGGTGTCCTGGAATGTAACACTTGTATGTCTTGGCACCTCCAGACCTAGAAACGTTACACTATTTAATTTAGATCTGACTGCAGCTAATTGTACATTATAGACAAAATCCACAACCATATGGTAATATTTAAAAGAGATGAGCTAACTGTAAATGCTGTGCTGGCTTACAATCTATGACCGCATACAAGATACAGTGTGCTAGTTGTAAAAGAAATTTTATTCTGAAATGTTCTAATCAGTAACAGAACCGTCATGGATGTTCTTTCCTGTTATGCTACCATAGTAGGTTCCTTTATCTTTTATACTTTAAGAACCTAGAGAGGACTGGGTGTGCACAAAGGTCACGATAAGGTTGCAGTAAAACATTGAAAATTGGAAATATTTTTGCTTGTTTTGTGATCCTGACACATTTCTTCCCTAAGGTTCCTGCTAAGATTAAAGTGACACTAAACTCTGGTTTAAAAGAAAATCTATTCAAGTATAAATTCTTAAAGGCTAAGTTCACCTTTGTTTGCCATTTTTTTTAAATAAATTCCAGCTCCCCTATGTACCAATATAGCATTAATGTATTAGCTTATTTGGCAAAAATAAAACCCTTTTCCATAAACTCTGCACCAGCTTACCTCACTCTCTTCATAGCTGTTTAAACACACTGCTCGATTACTTTTGCCTTATATCCTGGTCAGACTTTAGGTCATGACACAGGAAGGAGTTGGCTAGCTGAGGGTAGCTGAGGCAGGGTGTATTCTAATGAGATCAGCTGGTCAATTCCTTCCTGTGTCATGACCTAAAGTCTGACCAGGAAGTAAGGCAGAAGTAATCAAGCTGTGTGTTTAAACAGCTTTGAAGAGAGTGAGGTAAGTCTATGTAGAATAAATGGAAATCAGTTTTTTGCATACAAGTACATTAATGCTATATTGGTACATGAGCTGGAATATAGAAAAAAAAGGTGAACTTAGCCTTTAAAGTATATTTAAACTCTCACCTCATAAAACGACACATTCAGTTTAAAAAAGAAATGAAAGGCAAAACATTTGTGTATAATAAATTATATATATATATATAATCTCATAATAAATATCCTTTTCCCCTTTTTTTTTCTATCTTTTAGATATTTCTGTTTCCTCCAGATCTCCAAGTTCTTTTTTTTTTTTTTTTTTTTTTTTTTTGCTGCTGTGATCAAACTCCCTGTTAGAGGGTGGTTACTATCGTTCTCCACGGCCTGACTGTATGTAAGAATGTAGGCACCCACTCTTGCTTATTCTCAAGATGGACTATGGGATTTGTAGTGTACATAGAGCAGTGCACATGATCAAAACTAGTGTGCAATGCTCATTCCAATGAAATGGAAGTGAGGTGGAAAAGGAAAGAATTGGGAACTCAATGAAGGATGTTCCAAGGAGGCAGAAAAATCAAGTAAGCGATTATATGAAAAATAGAATGAAGGGCCATTAAGTAGGGGATGCGTATGGATTAAGTTTGGAGGATAAGGATATAATTTTGTGTCAATTTAAAGCGTAACTTTAACCATAACAATGTGATAAAAAAATAATGTTCTTTAGCAAGGAACATACATTCCACATTAATAATTATGCTACCAAAATAAGTGTGTGATATAAATTGACTCCAGCATCACTACTGTTTCTTCTTGCCAGAGGCTGCCATTTTACTGAAGCCCAGAGCCCCTGAACAGCAGTAATTTTTTAGGCTGCCAACAGATTGGCCTCTACAAATTCAGCACGTTGGCTAAAAATAGAGAACAACTGAGCATGTGCAGAGCAGGGTGAGACAATGTATTACTGGATATTAAACAGTACAGTTACTTACTTTTAATGTTTTACATAGCTATACCTGCAAAAGTGCATAGTGCTTGAGGGCCACCATGATGGTGAAAGCTCTATGGGACTGTGTCCAGGCAGTGGTTTGGGAAATGCATTTCCTATACTTGCAGCATACAGAGCTCTGCGTTCAAAAGGTCAGTGAGGCAGTGTAAGAACTGTATCTCTGTCACCACAGAGGGTGTACAATATGAAAGAGGAACACTCTATTTCCTATCCAGTAACTATAGGAAGTACAAAATATGCCGTTGTATGGACACTTAACTTGGCACCCAGCAAAAGCCATAAATTAAGCCTCCCCTTAAGCCTTTATAGTGCAAGCTGCAAAAACACAAGAGTGACTCCACATGTCCCAACTGTCCTACATTTAGAGGGACTGCCCCTCTTTTAGGGCCAAATCCTTCTGTCCCTCTTTTAGGGCCAAATCCTTTGATCCCTCTTTCCTCCTGGAATGTCCCCCCTTTTTGGTCTGATGTATAAACCTCAATAAGAGTGTCCTATTTAACTACCAAAAATGTGTTATCCTATCCTAAACCTTTTCTCCGCCTTTTAATTTCATGCAATTGTGAAGTCAGAATAATTTAAAAGTAGTGGTGAAAGAAGGTTCTTGTGGGTCTAACACAACGTTTCTATGTATTTTTGCATATTAGTTCCTCTTTGTCTGCGTAGCTGGGGGATTATCCTTTGCCAACATACTCAAAAAGTTTGGAGATAGATATGGTGACTCTAGTGCCCATGAACATGAAAGTATGTTCTCATAATGCCAATACTAAGGATAGCAACATTCAAAATACATATCCAATAGATATAAATTACATTACATAGTGATGATGAGCGTTTTTTCATGTGATACCGGTGCAAAACCACATATGCTAAGGTGTTTGTGCAGTGCGCAACCGCCAAGGGTAACACCCTTATTAGTAGAAAAATAGTGGCCAGTTCTGAAGATCCAACCCAAACAAATACCCCTCCCCTCTTTCCTCTCCCTATTATTAGACTGATATCTGTTCATAAATTAAATATCTATGTACCCAACTTTATTTTACTATCCTGCAATATTATTTGGAAAAAATCCTGCAGTAACTGTATGCAGCCAGCAGAGAGAAGCAGTCAACCTGTTTGCATACTATGTTATTATCCATACCATACATCGTATAGAGCAGTGGTGCTCCAGTCCTCAAAGTTTATTAGCAGTATATGTTATCCTTGCTATTAAGCTCATCTACACTACATTGACAACCTATGTAAAACAACACTAATTATCTCACATACTGTATTAGCTTGTGATACTCACTGCTACAAGACCTAGAAGAATGGTGCCACCACTAATACAGAGATATCCAAAAATCTAGAATTTATTTTAGAGTTTTTTTCTTCCCTCTGCATCAGGGGTTCCCACACCTGTCCTCCAATGCCACAAACAGTGTATGAATTAGAGGTAATCCCACAGAGCTGTATGGACACTCCGACCTCAGTGCGGGTACTGATATGGACGTGATTTGGGTGCAAGCACTGACACTTTTGTTGCTATACCCTGATGGGCCTCTGAAAGGTGTCTACAACACCCTTTATGAATTCCCTTGACTGTTTCTAACCATTATTATTTCTGATAATGGTTCAATAGCAAATACATTTCATCAACTTTGTTCTGCCTATAATGTGATAAAATTCTAATATAGTTATGTGGTCTAAATAATGTACTTTGTGGACTGTGCTAAGATTATGTTACGTCCTGTTTAGTCATATCACATATGCGTGTTGCATTGCATAGTCTACAGTAGAATAGAATTCTAATCAGCTTCACTTGTCACGGATGGGTGTCGAGTCCGGTGACAGTAGAATGTGTTCCGCAGTGTACGCACACAGATGTACCTGCCTGCAGCAATGTGTGTGGAAATATTATCCAGTGTTCATAAGCATGGTTTTGTTCTGTACTTTTCTTACAGGAATGGAACACATGGAATAAGACAGGAGGTCAGCTTGTTCTGTATCGAGTAATGAGTATAAATCTATTAGTAGGATATTTCAAAGTCTATTTAAACAACAATAAACTTTTCTTATTTGCTCCTTTTAGGTCTGTTGAATATACCATTAAGCCCTTGTACACAGGGTCGGACATTCCGACAACAAAATCTTTCGGATTTTGTCCGAAACTGGTGTTGCATACACACAGTCGGACAAAGTTGTAGTAGCCAATAGCTTTGGTCTAGGAATTTGATCTGAGCATGCGTGGCACTTTGTCCGATCGGAATTCTCTACAAACGATCGGACAAAGTCTGATCGGATCATGTTGTCGGAAAATGTTATAGCCCAGCTCTAAAACTTTGTCGGCTGGATATTCCGACGGAAACAGTCCGATGGAGCCCACACACAGTCGGATTATCCGACAACACGGTCCGATCGGACATTTTCCGTCCGACAGTGTGTACAAGGGCTTAAAAGTGCCATGTTATATCTGGTCAGTAAGTGCAATAAAAGTTTTATATAGATACTTATTGATCTTTTTAGACATTCAGTGCTTTTCTGTGTGTTCCGTTTCAAATGCCGACTTATGCATTGACATACCTCCTTAGACCCAGCCTGTCTGGACAGTATGGTCACCTGCTGGCTTGGCACCATCCACAGACAGCCTTACTCATAGACACAGACTCCAACACAATTTTACTTCAGATAATTGCAGTACAGAGGATGTTTACCAGTCTTTTAAGTGTAAGACAATGAATTTCCTAAACCCAGTCTCTGAAAAGTACTAACACTAACTGAAGAACATGGAAGAAAAAAGGGAGGATCTAGCTAGGGTTAAACTAACCTAGCATGAAACAGAAGAGGAAGACAGAGGGTGATACCAAAACACATGGGTATACAGGTTGTAGTGTTCCTAAACTCCCACAATTCAGTACAAAACATAGAAGTGGGACAGCACTTTCGGGTTGATTTACCTAAACTGTAGAGTGCAAAATCTGGTGCAGCTTAGCGTGGTAGCTGATCAGCTTCTAGCCAGTGGCTGAACTACCAGAGTCGCAGCAGTCGCACTTGCGACTGGGCCCTGGTGTTCCACCATTGTGAGGGGCCCCTCTGACTTCTCTAGTTACACTCAGGTCGGAACAGGGACACTCACTGCACAGCGGACCAGCCACACTGTCTCTCCGCCGGGTCTGCCCATTCCATTTGCAGCCGCAGGTTGATGATGGGGCGTGCAGTTGAGGAGTTAAATCTAGAAGCGTGCCAGCAGACCCAGTACAATGATGGGGGAGGAGCTGCAGGAGGTCGCGGCCGCTGTGTGAGAGGATCCCATGTACTAACAGATGTAAATAGAGACCATGTGGAGCTGAGAAAGCAGAGAGAGACACAGAGCACTGCAGGGGAAACCGAGTGGACACTGACAACAAGTGTCTCTGATCCTGGCACCCAGCGCTGCCAGTGAACCCAGTCCCCACCACCGCTGATTCCATCCCACTCACCCACCACTGCCACTCACCCCCCCCCCACCACTGCCACTCATCCCTCCCCAGCATCAACCACCACTCATCCCCCCCCCCAGCACTGACACTGATCCCACCTCCCCAGCACTGACACTCAAGGTGATGGACTGGCCAAGCATGTCTCCAACCTAAACTCTATTGAGCATCTGTGGGGCATCCTCAAACAGAAAGTGGAGGAGTGCAAGGTCTCTAACATCCACCAGCTTCGTGATGTCGTCATGGAGGAGTGGAAGAGGACTCCAGTGGCAACCTGTGAAGCTCTGGTGAACTCCATACCCAAGAGGGTTAAGGCAGTGCTGGCAAATAATGGTGGCAGGACAAAATATTGACACTTTGGGACAAATTTGGACATTTTCACTTAGAGGTGTACTCACTTTTGTTGCCAGTGGCTTGGACATTAATGGCTCTGTGTTGAGTTTTTTTGAGGGGACAGCAAATTTACACTGTTATACAAGCTGTACACTCACTACTTTACATTCTAACAAAGTGTAATTTCTCCAGTGTTGTCACATGAAAAGATATAATAAAATATTTACAAAAATGTGAGGGGTGTACTCACTTTTGTGAGATACTAGATATATATATATATATATATATATATATATATTACACACTATATTACCAAAAGTATGGAGGTGCCTGCCGCCTGCCTTTACACGCACATGAACTTCAATGGCATTCCCGTCTTCGTCTGTAGGATTCAATATTGAGTTGGCCCACCCTTTGCAGCTATAACATCTTCAACTCTTCTGGGAAGGCTGTCCACAAGGTTTAGGAGTATGTCTATGGGAATGTTTGACCATTCTTCCAGAAGCACATTTGTGAAGTTAGACACTGATTTTGGATGAGAAAGCCTGGCTTGCAGTCCCTGCTCACTAATTCATCCCAAAGGTGTTCTATCGGGTTGAGGTCAGGACTCTTTGCAGGCCAGTCAAGTATTCATGGACCTTGCTTTGTGGACTGGTCTAAATTATTTGATGGAGGGGGGTTACGGTGTGGGGTTGTTTTTCAGGGGTTGGGCTTGGCCCCTTAGTTCCAGTGAAGGGAACTCGTAAGGCATCAGCATACCAAGACCTTTTGGACAAATTCATGCTCCCAACTTTGTGGGAAAAGTTTGGCGATGGCCCCTTCTTGTTCCAACAAGGTCCATAAAGACATGGATGAGCGAGTTTGGGGTGGAGGACCTCAACTGGATAGAACAACTTTGAGATGAATTAGAGTGCAGACTGCGAGACAGACCTTCTCATAGGTGTCTGACCTCACAAATGTGCTTCTGGAAGAATGGTCAAACATTCCCATAGACACACTCCTAAACCTCGTGGACAGCCTTCCCAGAAGAGTAGAAGATGTTATAGCTGCAAAGGGTGGGCCAACTCAATATTGAACTCTAAGGACTAAGACTGAGATGGCATTAAATTTCATGTGAGTGTAAAGGCAGGTGTCCCAATATTTTTGGTAATATAATGTGTATATATATTTTTTTATTTAGCCCTGAAATTCACTTTGACATGGTGTGGCTTTAAGAATGTAGTCCTATTCTGAATTATTACAATGGGCAAGATGTAACATAAGCTTCCCTGTACTTAACTAAAAATTCTCACAATCAATCATTTCATCTGAAGGGGAATGGAGATATTGATTACAATATTGTACAGTGATGACAATGAAGGACATGCATTTGTTACAGAAATAGATGTTTTCTTTTTACTGCCAATAATTAAACTAAAATCAAAAAAAATTAACATTTTCCCTGTTAATCCCCCCTCCAAAGTTCCACAATGTAAAATTGTTATTTGGTAATTTAATTAGAAGAAGCTAAGTAAGCTTACCATACCGCCTGCCTGAAAGAACCCTTATGCCCTGTACACACGGTCGGACTTTCCGACAGAAAATGTACGATTGGATCGTGCTGTCGGAAAATCCAATCGTGTGTGGGCTCCATCTGACTTTTCCGTCAGTATTTTCGACACACAAAGTTTGAGGGCAGGATCTAAAATTTTCCGATAACAAAATTCGATCTATTAAATTCCGATCATGTGTAGACCATTCCGACGGACAAAGTGCCACGCATGCTCAGAATAAACGAAGAAAAAGCCATTGGCTACTGGCACGTTTATAGTCCCGTCGTACGTGGTTTACGTCACCGCGTTCAGAATGATTGGATTTTCTGACAACTTTGTGCGACCGTGTGTATGCAATAGTTTCGGACAAAATCCGTCGGAAAAAAAATCCGACGGATTTTGTCGTCTGAATGTCCGACCGTGTGTATGGGGCATTAGACTTCAATAAAAAAAAATGTTCTCAGGCCTAGAGCTTTCCTTTTAAAAACCATGAATGATTTTACACATCAAAGCACATTTTCCAGGGCTCCGAACATTAATAAGAGAGAGCATGTAGAACTTGTTATGTGAGATATGATCAATTAGCAGAAGTATTAATTCTTCACCGAGGCTTGGCACGAAACAATAGCACAGTTCCCAAGACGGCGTTATGGAAATGATGACTTCCGTGCAAGCAGCTGAGATGCGTGACACCTAATATTAGACTGGTCTTGTTTGTATCTCTTTCACTTCAATCCTGTAGTCCGCCGTAACCCATTCACTGCTGCCTGCCACAGCTGCATACATTTTATCAGCTAAAAAGCAGGATCTGCTAAAAGTACGTGTGCTATAAGTGCATAGATATTCAAATGTCACCTGTCTTGGGACCCAAATCCTTCTGTTATTACACATACTGTATGATGCATAGCTCTGCAAAAATAAATGGGTATAGCAGGGTTATTGCTTTTACAATCCACCCTTTAATCAATCTCTTGCCTAATACCCACTTGACCTCTGGAGTCATTGTGCAGTCATGCAATGCTCTACATAAATTAAATTGATATGAAATTTTTTCCCACAAATAGAGCTTTCTTTTGGTGGCATTGGAATACCACTGCGTTTTTTTTATTTGTTGCGCTATAAAGAAAAAAAGACCAGTAATTAAAAAAAACAAACAAAAAAAACATTTTTACATTCTGCTATAAAACACATCCAATAAAACAAAATTGAAAAAAAACGAATTTCTTTATCAAGTTAGGTAAAAATGTATTCTGCTACATGTTTTTGGTACAAAAAAAAAGAAATCACAATAAGTATATATTGATTGGTTTACGCGAATGTTATAGCGTCCAAAAACTATGGTATATACAGTATTTATAGAATTTTTTTATTATCTATTTTTTTTACTAGTAATGGTGGCAATCAGTGACTTACTATAGCAGGACTCCGATATTCCGGCAGACATCGGACACTTTTGACACTTTGCGGAAATCAGTGATACTAATACAGTGACCAGTGTTAAAAATATGCACTGTCCCTGTACTAATGACACTGGCTGGGAAGGGGTTAAACATCTAAGGTGATCAAAGGGTTAACTGCGTGCCTAGCCAGTGTTTGTGTTTTACTATGTGTGCTGCTTTTACTACAGGAAGAGATTGTTTGTTTGTTTTTTTTCCTTGCTTTGCAGGACCACAGAAGCCATCCCTTCCCCCCCCTGTCAGAACATAACTTCTTTAAAATGTAAACAACGTATAAATGAAATCCTATCATTATATCCGCTGTATATAGTTAACAGCATGTATTACTTGAAGAAAACCCTAACTATATCTATTCTTAGAAATGTTCCTTCCCACCTTCTCCTACCTATCCTGCCTAACCTGTATAGTAAAAGATCTGTATACTTATCTATTGGTAATCCGCTCCTGTCTGATCACATGATCTCGCAGCTCCTGCTCCCCTTTGTCAGTGACTGGCTGCTGCGGGGATGAGGAGGGAACGTCGACACTAGCTGGGCTATGGGAGGACGTCTTGGTTCTTGGATTTCAGAGCCATTGGCAAGTACTCCCTTATACAAAGTTGCGGGATCACGTGACCAGTAAGCTACAAAATAATACATTTTGCTTTTGGGTTTAATACTGTTTTAAGTAAAAATGACAAGTGTTTGGACAAATTCTGAGAGTCTGTTTACATCTGCGCATTCCCAGAACACGCATAGAAACATGCATTTCCAGAACACCCAAAAAAATGCACTTTCCACTTGCAGTGCTATTAATTGTTATGCCCACCCCATTACTGCCTGCATACCTAGAGGCCCCAACGCTCATAACTTCTTCTCTATGCCTAACCTACCCCAACACAAGCTTGTCCTTCAGGAGAACTGAACTAAAGAAGGCCCTGCATATGATTGGACTCTATGAGCTTTCTCTGTACAAAAAAAAAAAACTTCACGTCTAACCCCTATTATTTGAGAATTTGTAGGGTGGGTGGTGCATTCAAAGCTAAATAGGGCTCTAGTGCTTTTCACAGAGGAGTCAGTCATGTTGTGAATAGAAGAAAGGAGTTCTTACACAAACTTTGTATCACCTATTACCTAGTATTAGTACTTTTCTTTGTCCAATCACAGGTTGGGGTGAGCGCTTGACCAGTCTGAAGTTTTTCAATGTAGTGTAATCTGCAGAGGGGGCCAGGACAAATCTATGATGTCTAGAGGAGGTATAAGTTTAACAAGGTTGGCTAAAGAAAGTATAAACATCTTAAGGTAATTAAAAACCAACCCTCACATATATATTATTGATTTAGCTGGTTTAAAGCTGATGTTTAGGTATGGCACTTGTTCCATAGTTACATCGGTCTAGCTTGGCCCTTTATAAGTATGTATATGCCATACCTGTGGGATCTCTGTAGAAACTGCATCACTGTAGCAGACACCGCTACTCCAGGGATCTCCACTAGCTTCCAGGTCCCATGGCATGGGTGCCATTGAGGGAACACTGCACATTTTTTCAATGAATGCAAAGAGTTCTCTGATTAGACAAAGTGGAGAGTTGGGGTAGGGATGTCACAATATCTCCCTTGTTCAATTAGAGAGTACTTTGCATTTATTAAATGGCCAATTTTGTGACCTTTTGTGTTCAGCAAGTAGCAGGATAGTGGCTCAGCATGGGACCCAGAATCTAGTGAAGCTCACTCTAGTAGTGGTGCCTACTACAGTAATTTCCAGCTTCCATGGGCATCTGACAGTTATGGCATATGCATACTTACAATGGTCCAAGCTAGACCAATGTAACTGTAAAATTGTAATACCTGGAATTCATCTGTAATGTACAGTGGGGAAAATAATAATTTAAACCCCTGCAGATTTTGTAAGTTTTCCCACTTACAAAGAAATTAAGGCTCTATAATTATTATCATAGGTGTATTTTAAATGACAGAATATCAAACAAAAATCCAGAAAAAATATGATACAAATGTTATAAATTGCGTTGCACTTCAGTGAGTAAAATAAGTACGGTATTTGATCCCCTTCGAACCAACAATAATTCTGGATCCCATAGACTGGCTACAGTATGTGTTCATGTGGTACACAGATTAGTCCTGTCAATTTAAGACGGTGCTCCTAATGACAACTCGTTATGTGTATAAAAGACACCTGTCCACAGAATCTCTTATGCTGGGTTCACACTTGTACGACAAACGCTCCGACATTGGGAGTTTATGTTGCATGATGTGTGAAAATCAGTCTTTCCCTATGAAAGCTGAAGTCAGTCCGACTTTGAAAATGCTCCCTGCACTACTTTGGTCCGACTTTGATCCTTCTTCAGCCCATTGAATATCATTGAAGTCGGATCAAAGTCGGATCGCCGTCTTAACTGATCCAAACTTGGCATGCTACTTGTGCTCTAAAAATCTTGAAGGGGAACCCCATACCAAATAAAACAAATGTCATGGGTTCCCCCTCGGTCTGGTATGGATTTTAACCGTACCAGGCCACATTTCTTCAACATGGGGGGTGTGGGTGCTTTGGGGCAGGGGGATCTTGCGCCCCCCACTCTAAAGCACCTCGTTTCTATGTTGATGAGGACAAGGGCCTCTTCCCAACAACCCTGGCCATTGGTTGTCGGGGTCTGCGGGTGGGGGGGCTTATCGGAATCTGGAAGACCCCTTTAACAAGGGGGCCCCCAGATCCCTGCCCCCCACCCTATGTGAATGAGTATGGGGTACATTGTACCCCTACCCATTCACGTAAAAAATAAAATAAAAAAATAAAACACAGTACACAGTTTTTTTAAGTAATTTATTAAGCCAGCTGCGGCGTCTCTTCTGATTTCATCTCCCTCTCTGACTCTTCTTCCTCCTCCGCTGACGTCTTATGCTGGTTCTTCTCCGCTCTCTGCTGATGTCTTCTATTAGCGCTGTAAAAATTAAAGATTAATTCCTTGATTAATCATTAATTTTTTTGATCAATCAAAATTCTTTTGATCGGTACTCACCTCTCTGCCGGCTTTTGGGTCTTCAGGGGGGGGTCGATGTCCGTGACGTCACCGGACAGCCTGGACAGTGATGGTAAATATGGATCTGGTTAACTGGGATCATGCAGTGAGCTAAGTGTAGGCAAATTTTGTAAAAAAAAAACAAAATGTAAACACTCTGGTATGTCTACGTGATTGGCTAACGTGATGCCTACTTGCCTACTATAAAGTGGCTGACAATCAATATACTAGATACGTTTTATAATTAAAGTTAAACTAACTTTCTAAGTTTTTCTTAAAGTTTAATAAAAAAAATTAATTATGTCAGTGCTACAGTTTGAATTTAAAACGTATTTCTGTGAACTGTGAAGTTAAGTCATGGATTGTGGAAACAAACTAGTGTCGGGTGATTGTATATAGTGTATACTACATTTACCACTCACTAATGCAGAGTTGCAATGTAAGGAGATCAGCTAAAAGTAGTTGGATCTGTATGTGCATCATAATTAATCAAAATGAGTCGATTAATCAATTAAAAAAAATTGTTTAATCAAACACAAAAATTGTAATCAGTAACAGCTCTCCATCATCACTGACTGAAGGTATACATCATCTGTCCCTCCATACTGTACAGGCTGCTGCATATGATTGGCACGGGTGAGGCTGAAAATTACGGGCACAGTAAGACCGCCTATGATTGGCACGAGTGAGGTAGCATATGATTGGCACAAGTAAAACCGCATATTACAGGCACAGTGTGGCCGCATATGATTGGCACAGTGTGGCCGCATATGATTGGCACAGTGTGGCCGCATATGATTGGCACAGTGTGGCCGCATATGATTGGCACAGTGTGGCCGCATATTATGGGCACAGTGAGGCCGCATATGATTGGCACAAATGAGGCTGCATATTATGGGCACAGTGAGGCTGCATATGATTTCATTTGCACACCCCCCCCAAAAAAAAGAACCAACCGCCACTGAGGAGTATAGGGCAGTCATGTTTCTTAATGCATTTGTTACACTTCTTGTTCTTGTTTAGTAATGCAGTGCAGTGATTGTTCATTACTGTCCTCTTAATCTCAATATAAGGCTAGGGCTCCATGGGCTAATAAATCCCTTTGCTATTAAAAGTTGTGCCACTCATCACATTTGCAGCTCCCCAAAATGAATTTAATGCTAATGATATAACTGTCATCAAACAGTTATTTTCTCAGTTACAAAAATATTTCATTGCCATCGTAGCCCTAGGCTAAATCTATCATCTAGCTCCGATGGATGAAAATAATACAGTTTGGTGGTGTCTGCTGCTGTAATCTCAGCAGTTGCTTGGCAGGGGTGCTTGCTACATTGCTGTTCTACAAATAACCACCAGGGGGAGAATTTACATATTTGGATATGAAACAGTCATAAAAGTACAGAACAGAACGCTTGTAAAATAGTTACATAGTGGCATTCTCACAACAGTGATTTAAAAATGCTTACTCACTGAAAACGCATATTTTTCCTTTAAGACAGAATGCCCGGAATCACAAAAAACCCAAGTATATGAGTTATTCGAATACAGGTACTCCTCACTTAACGACTGCGTTCCCTTTCAGCGACCCAGTCATTAAACGAGGAACCTAAAGTAATCAATATTTTAAGCATTCCTAACTACTGTACTGTACTTTATTCTGAAAAAACGGTCTAAACACAAAACCCCAATGCAATAATGTTTTATTTTGCAGAAGTACAGAACACAAGATCATAAACAACAAAAATACTGTACTGTATGTACTGTACAGGATACAATGATGTACAGTGCCCAAAAAGTAAATGTCTGCTGTACAGTAGACATTCAGAGTAACATTTTAGTCATCAAATCCTTCAAAGGGTGATGGTGCTTCAGGGTCATCAGTATCATCATTGGAGTTACTAGCAGGGTCATCAGGCATTATAGATGAGGGAGAAGATGGCAAGGAAATGATAGAACTGGTGGTTGGGGTAACTTGCAAGAAGAATTCTGTTAAGGTGCTCTGCTTTGTAATTTTCTTCTTTTTTTTTTCTTCATAAATTTCACGATAAAATCGCATAAGTTCCTTCATCTGCCATTCCACTTTAGAGAATCTTTCACCATTTGGGTCCATACGCTCTAATTGTAATGAAGCTACATTCGCTTTTGAGAACACGCCAGCTAACCCCCTAACTGTGGACTTCTTTTTGTACTACTTCCATTTTTTTCCCCCTCCTTTTCTTCCTCTTCCTGTTCTAGGTGCTGCTGTGCTTCCAGCTCTTTTAAATCTTCATTACTTAGCTCTCCCTCAACAAATGTCACTAATTCTTTAATATTGGTAACTTTAACATCTAAGACAAGCATGTTAGCAAGTTGCACAATTTTTTGATTTACAACTTCAACATCTGTTTCATCAAACCTTTCGCTATTGTTCACAAAACGCTTTAAGCATTTTTTTCCATATACCCTGCATATGCTTTTCTGTTATTCGCTCCCAAGCCGATGCAATGTTTTTTATGCAGTGTAAAATGTAAGCTTTCCAAAAATCACAAACGGTAACTTCATCATTTCCAGTTGCTGCTACAGCTTTGGAAATGGGTGCAAATAGTAGGTCTTGAATGTTGCTATTGCACCTTAAGACATGTGTTGTAGAATAGCAGTTGTGTTTTTAGTAGGGATGAGCTTCGTGTTCGAGTCGAACGTACATTCGACTCGAACATTGGCTGTTCGTCCGTTCGAAATCCGAACTCTTAGTCCGTTCGCGTCAAAATTCGTGTGGCGCGCACGGCCCACAATGCACTGCGCAGGATGCCTGTGGCCAATCATAGCTGAGGCTGTGTAGTGCACGCCCCACACTATATAAGGCCGCCATTGAGGCGGCCTCGTGTAGTGTGTTAGCATCTGAAGCAGTGGGTGTTCTGTGTACCTTCAACACAGTTACACACCAATCGTTTTTGGCTGATTTCCTATCTTGCTGTTGTGTAGTGGTTATTGTCTGTGCCCTGACCGCAGTATACACCGCTATATTCACTATTCACTTCACTATATTTATATATCTTTAATAATAGAGCTTGCAGTCAGTAGTGTTAGGAGATAGTGCGTGCTGTCTGCGTGCTCTGTACCCAGTACATACCGCTATAATCCAACTACATAGCTGTTCTCTATTTGAGCCCAATTGCCATCTGCAGGAGTTATTGGAAGTTGTGTGTGCCTCCAGCACAGCACAGTATACATCTGTATATACCCCTTTATCTCTGCTGTTTTCTGGTTATTGTCTGCGTGCCCTGACCGCAGTATAGACCGCGATATTCACCTAACCTATATAGCTAGTGATCTATCATTAATAATAGAGCTTGCAGTCAGTAGTGTTAGGAGATAGTGCGTGCTCTGTACCCAGTACATACCGCTATAATCCACCTACATAGCTGTTCTCTATTTGAGCCCAATTGCCATCTGCAGGAGTTATTGGAAGTTGTGTGTGCCTCCAGCACAATATAAACTACCCAACTGCTGTTTTACCCAACTCCCTTCAGGCCATTACCATGTCTGGAAGGCCAGCAAGGAGAGGCAGACAGGCGCGAGCCAATAAAAGAGGGCAAGCAGGCTCTGTGTCTAGAGACAACAGTGCTGGTCGTGGACACGGTGCATTGTCATCAGCACGTGGCCATGGGACATGCTTGTCCTTCTTTTCGGCAGCTGGACATGTTGAACCGCAACATGCCAACGACTTGGTAGAGTGGATGACCAAGCCCTCTTCATCCTCCTCATCCTCTCTCACCCAGTCTCAGGGTAGTCGCAAAGCAGCTGCCAACGCATCGTCTTCCCTCCTCTCAATGTCATCATCAGTGACTCCTTCCCTAGACCCACCACGTCCTCCTGAGGAGTCTCCTGAACTCTTTGAGCACAGTGTTTGGTACATGCTCCAGGAGGATGCCCAGTGTTTGGTGGGCTCTGATGATGACACTCAGCTAGAGGAAGGCAGTAGCGTGAGCGCAGAGAGAGGGGATGCTCAAGAAGGACAGCAATCTGGCAGTCATGTTCCACAAGCTGCAGCATACTGCCAGGTTTGCTACAGCGATGAAGAGGGAGGGGATGATGAGGGCACTGACTCCACGTGGGTGCCTGGAAGGAGGGAGGAGGAGGGAGGGAGGAGGGAGAAGGCCAGCTTAGGGGCAGAGCGCTGCCTCTGCGCGTTATTCTAAAAGTTCTTTGGTGTGGGCCTTTTTTGAGACGAGTGCATCAGATCGCACCGCTGCTATTTGCAACATATGTCTCAAGCGGATCTCACGTGGCCAAAACATCAGCCGCTTGGGCACCACATGCTTGACCAGACATATGTTGACCTGCCATGCAGCTCGTTGGCAAGCGTACCTCAAAGACCCACACCAATGAACAAAGCGGACCTCTCCTTGCTCCTCATCAGCTGGCATCTTTAACCCCACTAGACCTTCAGTCCTCTCTGAAACCTGCTCTGAGAGGAATGAAGGTGTAGAATTAGGTGTGTCACAGCCAAGTGCTTCCGGGAACTCTGCTAGCGGTACACCCACGTCCGATTATAGCAGGCAAATGTCCCTGCCCCAGCTGCTGGACCGGCGGAAGAAGTTTACTCCCAGCCATCCACATGCCCAGCGGTTGAATGCTAGCTTGGCTAAATTGCTAGCACTTCAACTGCTGCCTTTTCAGTTGGTAGACTCGGCTCCCTTCCGTGAGTTTGTACAATGTGCGGTTCCTCAGTGGCAGGTCCCCAAACGCCACTTTTTCTCACGGAAGGCGATTCCGGCTCTCTACCGGCATGTGGAAGGCAATGTCCTTGCCTCGCTGGACAGGGCAGTCAGCGGTAAGGTGCATATTACCACTGACTCATGGTCCAGCAGGCATGGACAGGGACGTTACCTGTCTTTCACGGCCCATTGGGTCACTCTTCTGGCTGCTGGGAAGGATGCAGGACAAGGTGCAGTAGTGTTGGAGGTTGTTCCGCCACCACGCCTCCAAAATGCTAATATTGGTTGTGACACACCTCTCTCCTCCACCCCCTCCTCTTCTTCTTCCTCCATGGCCTCTTCCAGTGCTCTGTCCTCAGAACCAGCGGTGCTCCGTAGGCGTTGCAGGGGCTACGCAAGTACGCAGGCAAAACGATGCCATGCCGTGCTTGCGCTGGTTTGTTTGGGGGACAGGAGCCACACTGGGGCGGATGTTTTGTCAGCTCTGCAGGGGCAGGCCGAGAGGTGGTTGACGCCACGCCAGCTTAAGCCAGGAATGGTGGTTTGCGACAATGGCACCAACCTCCTCTCCGCCCTCCGACAGGGACAACTGACCCATGTGCCCTGTGTAGCTCACGTCCTTAACCTGGTGGTGCAGCGGTTCTTGGGCAGGTACCCCGGCTTACAGGATGTCCTGAAGCAGGCCAGGAAAGTCTGTGTGCATTTCCGCCGATCATTTAATGCCTGTGCTCGGCTGGCTGAGCTCCAAAAGGAGTTGAACCTGCCCAAGAACCGCCTTATATGTGACATGCCCACCAGATGGAACTCAACATTGGCCATGCTGCAGCGGCTGCACACGCAGCAGAGGGCCATCAATGAGTACCTGTGCGACTACGGCACCAGGACAGGGTCAGGGGAGCTTGGTTTTTTCTCACCACGCCAGTGGGGCATGATCAGGGATGCATGCACTGTCCTGTCACCGTTTGAGGAGGCCACAAGGATGGTGAGCAGTGACAGTGCATGCATCAGGGACACTGTACCTCTTGTCCACCTCTTGGAGCATACGCTGCGTGGAATAATGGACAGGGCACTTGAGGCAGAACAGAGGCAGGAAGAGGAGGACTTCCTTGCCTCTCAAGGCCCCCTTTATCCAGACAGTGTTCCTGCTGTGCCACCCATCACACAGGAAGAGGAGGAGGAGGATGATTGTGTCAGCATGGAGGTAGAGGCTGGCACTCAGCATCAGCAGCAGCAGCAGCAGTCTTATAGGGATGATTTACAGTCCCAAGAAACACGTGGACTTGTACGTGGCTGGGAGAAGGTAGCTGCGGATCATGTTGTCCTTAGTGACCCAGAGGACTCCGGACCGAATGCCTCAACTAACCTACGCTGCATGGCCTCCCTGATCCTGCAAAGCCTGCGGAAGGATCCTCGTATTCTTCGGATCAAGGAGAGGGACCATTACTGGCTGGCCACTCTCCCTGATCCACGGTACAAGGGTAAGGTTGCCGACCTTATCTTGCCATCGCAGAGGGAGCAGAGGATGAGACATCTCCGGGAGGCCTTGCAGAAAGCTCTGTGCAACGCGTTCCCAGAGACTGGGAGGTTACAAACTCCTGGTCCTGGACAACGTGTTGCTGAGGCATCGGTCAGAAGGAGCGGTGGAGAAGGTGGCCGTCTGACTGATGCTTTCAGACAATTTTTTAGTCCGCAGCCCCAAGGTATGATTGGTTCCAGCACCCATCGCCAGCGTCTGATTTACATGGTGCAGGAATACCTAGGGGCAAGGTCAGACTTGGACACCTTTCCCACCGAAAATCCTCTGGCTTACTGGGTCTTGAGGATGGATCACTGGCCAGAGCTTGCACAGTATGCAATTGAGCTACTGGCCTGTCCTGCATCCAGCATTCTTTCGGAACGCACCTTCAGTGCTGCTGGTGGCTTTGTTACCGATCACAGGGTGCGCCTGTCCACCGAATCAGTTGATCGACTGACCTTCATCAAGATGAATCAGTCTTGGATCACCCACAGCTACCAAGCACCTGAAGCTGATGTAACCGAATAATTTTTTTTGAAATACCACATCCCTTCAAGACTGCCTATGCTGATGCTGAGTGACTGTCCTGTTATGTTGATTGTCTATCCTCTTCCTCCTCCGCTGATATGTTGGAAGAACATTTTTGGTTCTGGGTGATGCCAGCAGCCCAATTTTTCTGCCCCTGTTTTTAACAGGGGCGTTTAATTACAATTTTTGATGCAATGCTTTGCAGCAGGGCTAATTCCTGCAATAAAACTAGAGTATATGGAAGAGGTTGCAGTGTGGTGGCACCAGCAGCAGTGCCTAAGGCCAAATTTTTCTGCCCCTGTTTAACAGGGACATGTAATACAATTCTTGATATAATATTTCACAGGAGGGCCCCTTCCTGTGCCCACCCAGAGTAACGGTGAGGACTTATAGTGTTGTGGCACCAGCACCACAACCACCAAAGGTCAATTTTTCTACCACTGTTCAACAATGGCATGTAATTACAATTCTTGATATAATCGTTCACAGCAGGGCGCTCCAGCGCCCACCAAGAGTCACTTTGAGGGCTTACAATGTTGTGGCAAAACCAACACCTTGTTCCGCCATTTCTGCAGAGCATATAGGGCAGGCCCCTACTTTCAAACATCCAACTTACAAACATCTCCTACTTGCAAACGCAAGGAGACAGCAGCAAGTGAGATGAAAAAAGATGGACGACAAAACGAATTATACAGGGGTGATAACCCTTCCCTATGTTTTCCAAAAAGCTTAAATAGTTTTTTTGACTGGAGCTACACTTTAAAAATGTACCAGTTGAAAATTACAAACAGATTCAACTTAACACAACAAACCTACACAGTCCCTGTCTTGTTTGCATCGCCTGTATACTGCTGTTCTGAGTATATAGGGCCTGGGGGCCACACGCATTTCCTTTTTTTAATATGGGTACAGGGTTCCCCTTAATATGCGTACAAGACCCAAATAGGCTGGTAATGGGCAGGGAGGGCTACCCATGCCATTTTTCTGAATGATTTTCAACCATATTGCAGGAACCAGATATAACATTAAAACCGCAAGCAGTTTTAAATGGTGTTATTTCCGTTTAATGTCATTTTGTGCAGGGACTGTTCTAAACACGGGAAACACGTGGCACTTCACAGGCATACTACAGACACCCCCCAAGCACCATATTTAAAGGAATATTTCACTTTTTTTTCACTTTAATCGTCAGTAAAATCAGTGCTCCCGCCAAAACGGCCATTTTTAAAAACATTTTAGGCATTGACCCATGTCCCCTGGGGCAGGAGCCAGGTCCCCAAACCCTTTTTAGGATAGTATCTTGCATATTAGCCGTTAAAATTAGCACTTTCCATTTCGAACGTTCGAGTCCCATAGACTTCAATGGGGTTCTAACGTTCGTAACGAACACGGGGTCCGTTCGAAAGTTCTGGTGCGAACCGAACCGGGGGGTGTTCGGCTCATCCCTAGTTTTTAGGCAGATACACTACCTTTACTCCTGGATGTAGGTCATCAAAATGCTGGGGGTGGCCTGGGGCATTATCAAGTAGGAGGATCAATAATAATAATAAACAGGCAGTGTGTGCTTACTAACCTGCTTCAATGCACGTGGGTTCTTTAAATGATAGTTGAGGAGAGGCTTTAAACTTGAACCTAGCAACATTTACTCCCAACAACAACGTGACCCTGTCTTTAAAAGCCTTAAAACCGAGCATTGTTTTATCTTCTTTGTGTTTGAAGGACCTTTCGGGCATTTTTTTCCAAAAAATTCTAGTTTTATATAAATATCTTCTCTGGACACTAGGCATTTTTTTTCGATGATTTCATCAAACTCCACCACAAATTTTTCAGCTGCCTCCATATCTGCACTTGCAGCCTCCCCACTGATACTCTGGAAATAGAGGTTTAATCGTCTACAAAACCTTTTGAAACATCCATGGCTTGCTGTAAATGCTTCAGTCGAATCTTCTCCTTTGTTCACTTTCAAATTTTCAAAAATACTGCGTGTTTTGGTTTGAATCAATAAAAGATTCATTGCCATTCTTTTTTCTATTTGGTGCTCAATCCATACCGCCAGCAATTTCTCCATTTCATGAATGAGGCCTTTCCGCTGCCTAGTTATTATGGCTTTTTATCCTGCCATTGCTTTGACTGCCTCTTTCACTCTATCCTTATCCTTTAGGATTGTTGAAATGGTAATGGTAAAAATTCTGCGCTGGACTGAAAATTCACCTACTATAGCAGCAACACCACGTGAGATATACACCAACAAAAATCAAAATCAAAAAGGTTGCGCTCATAAAAATAAAAAATAATATAAATATTACATTAATCTGAAATAACGCAATTTACACCTAAATAAATCTTAAATCCTGTGAGAGAATTATAGATAACAATTCCTACAGATTAAATTAAATAAATGAATATCAAATATAAAAAATAAATCAATAAATCCTATTTATTGATCTGTAGGAATTGTTATCTATAATTGTCTCGCAGGATTTAAGATTTATTTAGGTGTAAATTGCGTTATTTCAGATTAATGTAATATTTATATTTTTTATTTTTATGAGCGCAACCTTTTTTGGATTTTTATTTTTGTTGAAATGGTAGACTGTGCTAGTTCCAATTCACTTGCTATTTCTTTAACTTTCTTGCCAGCCTCAAAGTCCTTAATGATCTTATTTTTCATATCGAGATCAATCGATTTTCTTTTTTTCTGATCACGTTCTGCAGGTGCAGGCACACTTTTTTTTCTTTTCGCTGACGTGGCGTGGGTTTAAACACTGTAAGGGGCATTTAGGAGAACAGAGTACATTATGTACAGTAAGACATAAAACAGTACAGTACTGTATAAAGAACGCTGGAAGGGGCATTTAGGAGAATAGAGTACAGTACGTACCTATAAATTAGCAGGCCGGGAGTGAGAACGAGGCTGATGCAGAGTGATGACATGATGTCCTATGCGCGGGTCGGGAGAGCTGGTCATAAATCTGAGTGGTTGGTAAACAGGTAAGTCATTAAATGAGTATCTGTACATTTCTTTTGTCTTTGCTAACGTACATTGCTGTAGAGCATCTAAACACGCAAATGGTCTACTTGCACAGCAGGCTTTAAGAAGATGACATAATCGAAGCATGAAATAGAAAAGACAACACCATAAAAGCACAGACAGACTGCTGCCTTTGTTTTCTATTCTTTTTTTTTTTTTTTTTACTTTAAATTTCGAAAACATACATAATAGCATGTAATATTTTGTACCATAATGACAGATACTGATCCAATTGTAAACACAGTAACAGTATAATATACAAAATCTGCCAAAAACAACCCAAAGGTGAATAGTGGCACTGAACATGCAATAACATAAACAATGAACATATTTTACACACCCAGTGAGTAGTAGTTCATAAAAAATTAACATAAAAAGAAACAGTCCATAATATATGATATCCAATTCTGGAAAAATAATCCATGATAGTCAGTTGATCGAGTGACTTGACTCCACATCACATGAGGAAAAACCGTGTCTCCACTTCTTCAATTGGATGTACACTCACCGACACTATTTGCCTCACAATCTAATGTTCGGCATAAAGAGCATTGTACCCCATAGGGTTGTGGATATCCCATCAATCGATCCAAGCATCCAAAAACCAGCAGATATCCATAATATGCAAAGGAAAACAGAACTTCAAATAGTACAATAACCTCAAGAAAAAGTAATTTATTAAAACCACAGAATGGTAATACAATTACAAGAAGGCAAATTAAAAGCGCATTGGTATGATAAACAGACACCAAGCATATTCCAGTCACGGCAGACATAAGGATGGGCACCGTATCTCACCCAACCAACAAGCCAGTACACACTGAGCATCACTTCCTGTGATACGTAAATGTCACTTCCAGTTGCCGTTCAGCCACGTCCCCACGCGTTTCATCATCATGACTTCATCCTGGGATGTCAGTGAGTATACATCCAACTGGAGAAGTGTAGACACATTTTTCATCACGTGGTGTGGTGTCAAGTCAATCAACTGACTATTTATCACAGATTATTTATCCAGAATTGGATATTGTATGTTATAGACTGTTTGTTTCTTTTTTATATAAATTTTTTATGCACTACTACTCACTGGGTGTATAATATATATGTTCATTGTTTATGTTATTGCGTGTTCAGCTTGTTGAAGGGAGAGAATGATAGAGACTGTAATTTTTGGGTAAAGACCTATTCAAGCCCAACCTAGAAGGCAGCAATAAGGTTATATTGGCAGCCAGCTACTGTGGTGAAGTCACTTTCCTATACTGTTAAGTGTTTGGTGCTCTGTACCCTGTTACCAAAGTGCCAAGAGAATCACTGTTCAAGATATATTATTAGTTTATTTATATATATATATATATATATATATATATATATATATATATATAAAAAAAATCTCCTAGTCTTTGTATATACCTTTAAAGGGAACCTTGTGTAGCACCCTCTACTTAGGTAGGTGCTAGAGGTTAGGATTTTTGTAAAGTGCAGGTACATTTAGGTAGGCCTAGCTTCGGTTTGATCTGTGTGGGCTGGGAGTAGGCTGGTGACTCACAGATAGCATCACTTCTCAGTTATCTGCCTGGAGGGGAAGAGAGGTGGAGCTGTTTTCAATATTTTATTCTACAATGACAGTTGAAAAAGTAACATGTTCAAAGATGAAAATGATAAATTGTTTGAAAATGAAAAAGATGTTTTAAAATGATTGAAAAATGGCAAAACAATTAAAAACTGCCGTAAAAATTTACCACATTTTTTTTTTTTTAAGTTATGCATTTTGTGAGTAAATAAATTAATCTCTGTACACAAACCTTAGACTAGCAAGAAAAACACAGATATGGCTATAATGGTACTCTTAAGCAATCCACTTGGCTTACATGTGTACTTTGATATTTTAAACAAATGCCTTTAAATTTAGATATGTGATTGCATGCAATATCAATATAGCTTTGCAGGATTCATATATAGTTCACTTACAAAGAATCCAATTGTTAGCATGTTGAATTCTATAACAGTTCCCAATGTGCTGTGCCCTCTGCGTGTGTGGTCTGCTGCTGATAGAACAAGCATGGTGGTGGTATCCAGCAATCCAGCTGTCAAGCAGGCCTCTACAAGAATGAGTCTTCATTGTGACCAGGGGTTGTCATGTGATGTGTATGAAGAATAATAATAATGACATACAGTAACTAGATGTAGATTCTGGATTCATCAAACTCTTCTGTTAGTGTTGCATATGGAATCACTTTTAGTATGGATTCAATATATTTAGACAGTGACACAACACTTTGTAGATACACAGAGCCTGATATTGTGCTATGCAAAGGGCAACACATCCAAGAGAAGATCATAAGATCTCACAGTTTCCATGGAATCAATGACAGTATTGATGCATTATCTAACAGCCAGTCACAAGAGACAGAAATAAAGCCTTCTACGTCTGTAAACTGATTTAACCTCACCTGGTACCCGCTCTGTTATATGATCGGCCCCTATGTGGAAGCGTTGTTTGCAGAGTGTACGTGCCGGGAGGTAGAATACTTTGTGAGATGACAATAACACAGAGTGCTGCTTTGATCTGCTGCTTTCTATTTGCATTTCTTATTTAGAAGTAACATTGAGTACAGTTTTGTTTATTTTTTACAGGTTGAGGTTTGTATAGTTCTATTCTTTATATTTAGACATGAAATTAGAGAAAGGGGCCCAAGTTAGGATTTATCCTTTTAAGCTAAACACCTGAATTACTAGTGTAGCACTGACCCCCGAAGGAGCTGCTGGTTTTATTAGGCTTACGGTTACCTTCTTGTTTACCTCTCCTACTAGGGGTTCCCGTGGTAGATGGCCCAAAGAATGTGGAAGCGGACACTGACTCTTCTTTTGGGTTATTTATTTGTAACAGAAACAGTCTTTCAATAAAGGGTAGATGGTTAGGAATGAGTTCAGGTACTTAGATTGTAGATATTATGGAAGTCCTTAGAGAAAATCCAGAGAATAAAGACCGTTTCACAGCTGGATTTAACAACCCGCGGATAGACCTCCTCTCACTAGGCCTAGCAGCCGGTAGGGTGCTCGATAAAGTCTCTGCCACAGACTTGTGATGTACACTTGAGCTTACTGAGGGACGTAGATACATTTAAATAGCTAACATACAGTACCAGGCGCTCTCAGCCGATCCGGCAATACCATATGTGTGTTGATCCAGGTTGCGTCCTTCAACTAAGCCTCCAGGCTCCTTCAGAGAAGCCAGCCTTGCGCACGGCTTTCTCCTGAAGAGTCCTCCCCTGGGGTTCCTCAGTTGCTGGGCCTCTTCCTTCAGCTGAGACGGCACCGGACCACCCTTGGATCAGTAGGCCCCAAAATACAGTCAGGCCTGTCCCTGCAGTTGCGTCGCCTCGGGCCAGCAGGCCCCCGAGACTTAGGATGCATGGTTCGGCACCTCAGGCCAGGAGGGCCATGGGGCTGGGTCAGGAGGACCACCAGAACCGAACAGACAGAAAACAGAAAACTCCACTCCCAAACCACGTGGCATCCATACCTTAAATACCACCCCCCAGAATGCACAGCAGGAAAACACTCCCACTGGGCTATTTCCTAGAGAACTATGGCATTCAATGTACCCAGCTAGACTGCGTTTCTACTCTTGCCGGCGGTGACAGCGACACCTGTGGTCAAGGAGAATCCAGTGCAACCCAACTGGACTGGTACTTAAACCAGAAATTTAATGAACACTATATTGTCAAAGTATTGGGACACCTGTCTTTACACGCACATGAATTTTAATGGCCTCCTAGTCTTACTCCATAGGGTTGTAAAAGTTGGCCCACCCTTTGCAGCTATACCAGCTTTAACTCTTCTGGGAAGGCTGTTCGCAAGGTTTAGGAGTGTGTCTATGGGATAATTTGACCATTCTTCCAGAAGCACATTTGTGTGGTTAGGCACTGATGGTGGACGAGAAGGCCTGGCTCGCCGTCTCTGCTATAATTCACCCCAAAGGTGTTCTATCAGGTTGAGATCAGGACCAGCCAAGTTCCTCCACCCCAAACTCACTCATCCATGTCTAATATAAACCCTTGCTTTGTGCACTGGGTGCCATCCCAAAACTGTTCCCACAAAGTTGGGAGGATGAAATTGTCCAAAATGTCTTGATATGCTGAGGTCATAAGAGTTTCCTTCCCTGGAACTAATTGACCAAGCAACCCCAGAAAAACAACCCCACACCATAATTCCCCCTCCATCAAATGATTTGGACCAGTGCACAAAGCAAGGTTCATAAAGACAGAGCTATTGTGTTCTCTCAGCAGGGAGGGGTGCATTGAGACATCCCTGCCAGGAGAACACGCAGTGATTATTGCTAGCGGGTATAGCCACTGGCAATATTCGCACGAAAAATCAGACATGTTGGTTGTACCCAAGTCAATTGATGGATCGACTTGGGTAAAATCAGCCTGGTCATACATGGTTTGAATCTTGGCCAGTCCCTGCTGAACCGGCTGAGATTCGAACCGTCTATGGCAAGCTTAACCCCCCTGGTGGTATTCCCGAGTCTGGCTCGGGGTGGAATTTTTATACCAAAAGCGGTAACCCCGAGCCAGACTCGGGACCGCATCGCTGGATCCAGGAGGACGCTTACATACCTTCTCCCTTGGATCCAGCGATGTCCCCACGCTGTATGAGTGGCTCGTCCTACGCTCGATTCATCACGGAGCCGATCTCCATTCCCTGCGAGCGTTGCGACGCACGGGGACGGAGATCGGTGCCAAATTAAAAAAGTAAAACACACACATTACATACAGTATAATGTAATCTTACAGATTACATTGCTGTATGTAATAATTTCACATCCCCTTTGTCCCTAGTGGTCTGTCCAGTGTCCTGCATGCAGTTTTATATTAAGAAAACTGTTCTTTATGCCTGGAAACTGGAGATTGTCCATAGCAACCAAAACTGTCCCTTTACATCAAAAATGATTTTAGAATCACTCGCAGAATTGAGCGATATCGATTTGTGGGGAGATCCGTCATCAAATACTGAAAAGTAATGACAGTGACAATTCTGCAACTGAGCAAATTTAAGTGTTTTTGATTTGATTACATTATTGAATAATTTTTATTATTGTTATATTATTTGGTACAATTATTTATAATTATTTATTATATTATAATTTATGATTTCATTTTTCAAACTTTATCATACCCGGGATGTCTGCTAGACTCTGGTTTGGACAGATTTAAGTGAGTTATTGCTAAGAATTACAGGACTACAATATAAAACGCCAAATTTTCATGCAAAATAATGGTACCGCTTTTAGCACCTAAAATCCGAAATAATCGTACCGCCAGGGAGGTTAAGAGACGCCTAGTTGACAAGATTGTCAGGCAAGGTACTTCGCAACAGATTCACAAACAATAATTTGCTTATGAAAACTGTAAACAGTGAAGCCTGATGTCAAACATACTAAAAATAAATTTGGGTTCACATAAATTTTAATAGCTATAATTAGATGTACCGTATACTATTTTCAGATCTTTAACACTCCATCTCGCCTCACTTTGGGGTTGATTTAGTTGCTCCAGAGCTTAGTAAATGAGATAAACCTTCACTTTTGAAGCATTTTTGCTTGCACATGATTGGATGATGGAAGTCGGCAGAGCTTCTGCTCATTTACTACGCTCTGGAGCAACTGCTCTTGTAGAGTACAACTGCACTTTGCAAAGTGCACTGCCTATTTGCCTTTAGTAAATCCAACTAAATGTGTCATTCTCATTACAATCTTTTGTTGGTAATGGGCAAACATATCAGGTGGAACTCCAAACTGACAGCTAAATATACAGTTGACATACATGTAGCTTTACTGTTTCACCTGTCAAGAAATTGGTAATGGTGTTCATCCACTCAGGTGATATACTCACTTTTGTCACATTGCACTGCTGACTGATGACACACCTATTTATTCATCAATTAAGCTTCCTTGGTCACTTCTCTGCTTGTAGCTTTCTCATGAATCAGTATTACAACCTTTGTCCACTGCCCCAGGAAAAAATAATTCTAATTCCTAAAGTAGGGGGGATAATTTTGACTACTGATGATCATTCGTCCGATAATCTCATAGTTTTTACCAGGCATAAGCATCCTCCTCTGCAGTATGCCAGCGAAGGACAGGCTTTTTGACTCTGGATGTGGCTACTTTCTAAAGAAAGGAGACTGTAATGCCGCATACACACAATCGGAATTTTGGTCGGAAAAAGCTCTGGTGGTTTTCCCGACGGAATTCTGACGGAATTTCGTTCAAGCTGTCTTGCATACACACGGTCACACCAAATTCCGACCGTCAAGAACGCGGTGACGTACAACACGTACGAAGGGACTAGAAAAAGGAAGTTCAATACCCAGTAGCCGATAGCTTCCATCTCGTAGTTGAATCTGAGCATGCGTGAGTTTTTGCGCATCGGAATTGCATACACACGATCGGAATTTCCGATGGAAAGCTTTTCCGTCTGAGAAATTGAGAACATGCTCTCAAGTTTTTGCTGGCGGGAATTTGACCAGCTAAATTTCGATGGAGCATACACACAGCTCTCATCGATCTTTTGCTGGCCAAAATTTCCGATCGTGTGTACGTGGCATAAGGCCTTTATTCACACCAGCTGCCTGTACAAATGAATGACCAGGCCATTGCTGTTCACATGTAACTGCTCATCTAAACAGTCACATGTGAATAGAGCCCCTGACTGACTCTGGACATAGATAGTTTGTATCCAAAAATAGCATCTCTGCCCTCAGCTGGTCAGATATTTTGTAGACGGCATAGAGCTAGCATAGTGCTGCTACATCCAGAGGTGGAATTTAGCTTGTGTAAATGAGGGCTAGCACTTTGCACACCTCTTGTTTCCATGCATCTGGAATTTAAACTAAAGTTCAATTGCGCTTTGAAAATTCAAAAGCAACTGCAGATCTCAAATAACCGCAGAGGCTCATGACATCCAACATAGTTTCAGTTTTGACACAAAACGCTGCTTGCCAATGGTTTGTTTTGAATAGATATATACAGCATATGGAGATAATATCTTGACCGTACCTATAGTGTGGTATACCAGAAGTAGGCCTATACATGGCATTTTACATTTCTAACTTACCTGTTGGAAAAGCTTATGGCAATTTCTTTGGTCATTATATGCCATATTTTAGTTAAATTGGAGTTCCGCCTTGGAGGAAAAAAAAAAAGTCAGCAGCTACAGTATTTGTAGCTGCTGACTTTTACTATATGGACACTTACCTGTCCAGAGAGTCCGCAATGTCAGCACCCCAGCCGATCTGGAGATCGACTGTCAGGTACAGCCGCCGCCATTCCAGTTAAGGGAACCTGGCGGCAATGAAGCCAGCCAGCTTCACGCCCGGTTCCCTACTGTGCAAGCTTGCTGCGCTTTTTGATTGGCCCGGTGGTGGAGGAAGGAGCAGGGGGCTGAACATCCCGGGAGATTGGTCTGTGTCAAAAACCAGTCCCCGTTCCCCCCCCCCTCTCCCCTGAAAGGTGCCAAATGTGACACCAGAGGGTGAGAGGAAGCAATTAAGCGGAAGTTCCACTTTTGGGTGGAACTCTGCTTTAAGGTGAAAGCTACAAAATGCAAAATTGCAAAATGTTTGCAGATAGGCTTTACAATTTAAAAATACTTTGACATAATTATTTGCATTAATATCTCATGAAATAAACAACTCCACACATGCTTTTGAAATAAGAATTTTCTCTTTTCGATGTATATAAACAGAGAAACAATTAGGGTCCGTTCACACAAAATGGTTTCTTAAATGCATCCTGAATGCATGCACGGTAAAATGCACCAGAACACACATAAACGTGAGGGGAATCCTTAAAGGAGAAGAAGGGCCACAGCTCTTTTGACCCGACTCCCCCAAGGTACAAAAGGAATGCACTTATTTCTGCACTCCTGTGACCCATTTTCAGCTGACAGGAGGCTAACACCACTGAGCCAGTCCAAGCTCTGGAGAGATCATGACTTTAAAGTTGGGATCCACCCAGATGCCTGGACCGGCAGCTGGCTCAGCCTCTCAGTGAGCCCCTGGAAGACAGAGCCAGCCGCTCTCATCCCCTCCCCAGTACGATGCTCCAGTGAGCGCTGGTGGGGCAGAGTCAAGAGCCGTTGACTGGCAGTGTTCACTAAAAACAGAGAACTGAGAGATATTAGAAGCACCGGGCCACAAATAACAGAGGACCAATAAACTGATATAAAGGGAAAAAAATACACTGTAATGCTATATAAACACAAAAAAGTGTGTAAATACACATGTGGAAACACGCATGTAATGGGGTGACTGGGGTGTGAACTAGCCCTTAGATCCCTGCGGCTCTTTGGTATATGATGTGCGCCCCTCAAACCTCAGCAATCTGTAATGGGAACAGATATTAGGGTAATGGCATTGATCTCTTCTAGCCTCATGCAACATGTTCCCAGTTTTGTATTGTCTTCTACAGCATATCCCCAATCAAAAATGTAGCATGTCCACACTCTGACCCTCATTTTCTCTATTAGATCTGCATATTCTGACAGTTCTCTCAAACATTACATATATTGGATATTATGTGCGGCCCTTTGGGGCCACATTTGAGGCTTTAGCGCATAAGCTGGCTACCACTGCCTTAGACAATGTTTGGGTAAAGCGTAGTGAGATGGAAAGCAATGTTCATGCTAATCTTTTTATAGAGATCATAAGATCTAGCACAATAAAGAGAGCTTTAACGAAAACTACAAGTGAGACATGCACACAGTCATGCTCCAGAGTCTAGTATAACACCCATAAGCATATTTAAGTTGATCATATCTTATGACAGTAGAAAAAAAAAATCAGGATTGGCAGAGTTAAACAAAATGCAAGCATGTTGTCTTCTGCACAAAACATTTGTGTGTAAGGCTTAAGCCAAAAGGCCACATTCCAGCTGCCAACACCCACTTTGTTTTACGTCAACAATCATTAAAAAAATGTCTCCGGTTGCCAAGGAGATGAGTGCAATTGTAAGGAAGTGCAGGTGTGGGAGTGCAGGCTCTATCTTGCTTTGGACTGAACCTCTTAAGGACGACTTCCAGGTTGTCAAAAAGTTTAAGGTGGATTTGCAGTTTACTTTGATGTGGAAATCATTGAGTATAAATTCTTAAAGGCTAAGTTCACCTTTGTTCACCTTTTTCTCTTCTAAATTCCAGTTTCCCTATGTAACAATATAGCATTAATGTACTTATTTTGCAAAAATAAAATAACTTTCCATTAATTCTACACCGGCTTACCTAACTCTTTTCATAACTGTTTAAACACACTGCTCGATTACTTCTGCCTTACTTCCTGGACAGGCTTTAGGTTATGATACAGGAAGGAGTTGATCAGCTGAGTGTAGATGATGCAGGGTGTGTGCTAATGAGATCAGGTGAACAAGGGTGAACTTAGCCTTTAGACCCCTTTCACACTGGGGTGGTTTTCGGCGATTTGGCACTGGAAATATCCTCTGCTAAGCAGTATGTGGTAGGGGCGCTAATAAAATGCTATACAAAAATACTATTAGTTGATAATATACATTTGTGATGAAGCAAATATAATAAAGTGCATAGTGCTAATACATGAATCAAAATAAACAATTCATAATATTGGTAATAATCAATCAGTCCAAAGTAGTATTTTTAGTGTTGTGAATCTTATCCATACACTGTCACCAAGGCAAATCTTTGTGAACATCACCTGATGAGTGTGAGTGAATTGCCTACTCACCAAATGGACATGACCTCTTTAATTAAAAAGAAGGTCACAGCAGGCTGTTTGTTTATATAAGTAGGCTTGCTGGTCTATAAGTGGAGCAGGAGCTGGAAACCTTTATGATCCTCCTCTCCACCATAGGTAAACCATTATAAAATAAACATAATGGGACCATAGCGGGATATATTTTATTACAATTTTTATATAAAAACAATGCCAATTGGCTGCTCACATTTTAGGGTGCCTTGTCCCTCCACTGGGGCTAACAGCATGAAACACCAGGTAGGAGGCCCACAGCTGCCCAGCCTCTGCTCGGTAACTGGCGTGCATTCAACCGCCGTAATATTGAAACTGGAAGTTGATGACCAGAAGTGACGTGACTTGGATGTGCCTCATCGTACGCTTCGTTTTACAACGTCATCAGGAAAGGTGTTGTAAAACGAAAACTTATTTTATAACGGTTTACCTATGGTGGAGAGGAGGATGATAAAGGTTTCCAGCTACAGCTCCATTGGCAGACCAGCATGCCCACTGATATATACAAACAGCCTGTTGTGACCTTCTTTTTAATTAGAGGTCATGTCCATTTGGTGAGTAGGCAATTCACTCACACTCATCGGCTGATATTCACAAAGATTTGGTGATGATGTATGGTTAAGATTCAAAACACTAAAAATACTAATGGACTTTGGATTGATTGATTATTTATCACCAATATTATCAATTGTTCATTTTGATTCATGTATTAGCACTATGCACGTTATTATATTTGTTTCATCGCAAATGTATATTATCAACTAATAGTAATTTTGTATCGCACTTCATTAGCGCCCCCTACCACATACCACTCCAACATTAAAGTCAGCACACTACTTTAAGGGGAGCAGCTTTAGCAATAATAAATTTGCACATTTCATTTCTATAGCACGAGATTCCTAACATTAGCCTCCGCTAGGTGCCTGAAAACCACCTCCCATTCATTCCAGTGTGTCTTTTCACACTGGCGTGGTGTGCTTGTAGGACGTTCTAAAAAGTCTTGCAAGCAGCATATTTGGAGTGTTGTATTTAGCGCTCCCAAAATGTCCTGCCCAAAGCACCTCCCAAAGCACCTGAAAAACACTTTGCACTTTGAAAGCGCTGCAAAACAGGAGTTTTTAACCCTTTTTTTGGGGCTAAGGCGTCACTAAAACCAGGCGCTTTCAGTGTGAAAGCAGTCTTAAGGTCTTTTTACTTTTTTAAGAAGATTGAAAAGAATAGAACTGCTGTTTTACATTTTTTATTTACTGGGACCAGGGCAAGGATGAAAACAAAGAACCTTTTGCATGGAAATTCACTCCATTTTGCATCTTAAAATATTTGTCCTTTACTTTTTATTATCACTAGCCAGAACCTACAGTCGTAACTGATGGCAGAAAGTTTTGGGTTATGGCTCTTCTGATAAGGTTAAATGTGTCTGTAAGAAATGTGGTAGAAATATGACATATCCAAAGGCTATTACTGTACGTGTTGCATAGCTACTTATGCTAAGGTCTCGGAGTATGAGGAGAGTTATAATGACATTTGTTATGCAGCTGGGTGCCACAGTTTCATTCTGAGGAAATGATGAGTAGTGCTAATTATACCGCCCTTCGTGGAATTACAGCAAAAAATAGACTTCGCACTACTGTAATCCATCCCTCCTCCACATAGTAAAACAGCATACAATCTTTTTAAAATATGTTTATATTGACCTTGTTTCCCATTCGACCCCCCCTCGCCTCTATTCTTGCAGTCTCCTAGGATACCAATGTCACATATCTTAGGATGCATCGGCTTTCCCACAGATCATGAAGGTGCTTCTGGTGCTGCATCATCAGCAACAACCTGGAAGAGACAGCCAACTCCCAATAACAAAGAAAATAAACATGGCGCTGTGAGAAGGAGGGACGTGCTGCAGAAGAGCAGTGGAAAAGAAAAGGCAATTCAGGATTCATTGGGCTTTGGAAATTGTTTTTCTTTTGCCCCACTTTCATGAATTTTTTTATGTCTTGTATTGAATTACATGAGGTTGTTATTGTCTACTCTTTAGCATGCCAACATCTAGCGGTGGCTTCTGGCCACTACAACTAGTTTACTAATGTGATTTTGTTATCTTCCTCTGCCCTCTCCTCCTGTTTACTGCTAGTTTGTTTAATCTTAGCTAGGCTCTCCCTGCTTCTTCTATGGTCCCTCAGTCAGTTTTAGTTATTCACAGAAACACGACTTAAGCCGGCCATACTGTACAAGTATCAGAATTAGGCTGGTTCAGCAGCAGTGGCGGATGGTGATGTTTTAGGATGGGGAGGCGCCAGACCCTGCCCTTCTCTTTTTACCCCTCCCACTTGGTGAAAAAGTGCTTGGTTTCAGTGGAATAGTGGGCATGGCTGTAAGGTGGTGTGGTTAGCATCTGAGATGATAGGAGGGAGAGGGAGGGACAGCAGGGCCAGATCCTGCATAACAATAGAAATGTGTATTCTAGAAAGTTTAACAATCAGCAGATAAAGATACTCCAAACACCTGGTGTTAGCACTTCAATCAACCCGGCACCATGGTTGTTATGGTGTCAGGATGATTGAAGTGCATTATTTCTATTATTAGATTGTAATATAAAATGAAATCATTCAACTCACCATAATGCAGAATCAGTGGGAGCCCTGAGCATGTCACCTGCCATCAGGTACCCCCAGCAGAGTCCGTCCTTACATCAGGTGTCCCCAGCGGAGTACCTCCTTACATCAGGTGCCCCCGTCAGCAGAGCCCCTCCTTACATCTGTGTCCCCGTCATCAGAGACCCTCCTTACATGAATGAATGGGTGACTTGGATAGCGCTACCTAGGCAAACTGAATGGCCTCTGGGCCTTTTCTTGCCACTGGTGTCCATCTGCGCCTTTGCATGGTCCTTTACCCCATAGGGTCCCGACACACTTACAAACACATACAACATACACATACTATGACCAATTTTTAGACAGGGTCTAATTATTCTAATTACCAGCATGTCTTTGGCATGTGGGAGGAAACCCACGCAGGCACAGGGAAAACATGCAAACTCCAGGCAGATGGTGTTGTGGTCGGGATTTGAACCAGCAACGCTATTGCTGCTAGGTGAAAGTGCTAACCACTACACCACTGTGCTGCCCATCTGTGTCCCTGTCAGCAGAGCAGCAGGGTCCTCCTCACATCTGTGTCCCCGGTAGCACAGCCCTCCTTCAAGCTGCGTCTGTCTCTCCCCAGCTTGTTCCTGGCTTTCTCTAGGCCTCCCCTCTCTACTGAACACAAGGTGATTAGTCCTCACGGCAGCCATCTTTTTGTAGCCAGCAGGAAGTGACTTTGTTCTCACGCTGGCGCCTATTATGGACGGACCGCCACTGTTTAACAGGGATCAGCCAAATTTCAATCCATGTATGAGTAGTCTGATTGTACATAAGTTGATCTATCGAATGACTTGTGTACAACCTGGCTGTCTGGCTTTTCCAGAATGATCACTGCCACTGGCTCTAGCTGGGAACATTGATCATTGTATTCCGACAGTGGGGGAAGGCTTCCCACTATCGGCTACAATACCACAGTGGGAGGGATTCTCCCATCCATATCAAATATGTGGAGGAATCAAGGCCTTTTCTTTTGTTCAACTTGGTTGAATTGTAAAAAATGCATAACATATGGGCTGCCTTAGGAAAGTCATTGACATCTTACACTTCAAAAGACTGGAAAAACATCCTTTGTACTGAAATTAGCTGAAGTAAATTTGCATTGGATTTATATTCTGTGTCATATTGAAGAGTTAAAGTGTTACTAAACCCAGGACCCTGCATTCACTATATCTGTTGTCCCACAGTACACATGAAAATGCAATTATTTTAGTAAATATAAGCTGCTAAATACCTTTTCTCATCAGAATTATATAGCAGTTTTATGACTTCTATCAGTGTCCGGTTAAAGCTTGTAGGAGGAGTTTTTTTCATTCTACTCTGACTGTCCTATGAGGCTGCAGGACCCCTGACCCTCTGTCTGGACACCACCCTTTCTTTTTAGCTGCTCAATTCATAGAAGCCAGACAACAACTTCTATGGATGAACAGGATCTATAATGAAAGGACGAGCAGAAGATTGATAGTTTTGCCCCCTCCATTCATAGGTCTTGTTTCAGAGTAGGCATATACAGTTCAGACGAAGACCCTGTACAACTGTGCCAGATCCAAGCTGGTAAGCTGGATGTCAAGGATCATGAAACAGGTGTGAGATTCCAGGCCCAAAAATCCATACTTATTCACAACCACTCAGCTGGCGATCATAGAATACATTCTTCCTCTGTGTACTCTCAAGGATTAAAATGAATAAACAAGTCTACAAACAGCATGTCCTTTTCTAAATCACCTCCCAGCACACACACTGCTCCTCCAGTCACTGTGAGGAAGACAGGAACCTTTTCAAATGAACACATACACAACCACCACCTGGCCGGATATCAAACCATAAAAGCAAAATGTTCTTCAAAACACTCTTATAGCCTCAACACTACACAAAGCACAATACAAAATTACTTTAAAAAAAATTGTTCTCTGTGTAACGCTGAAGTTCATCTATAAACACTTCCTGTTATAGGATGACAACACTTGCTTCAGAAACACACTTTACTGAGTTAGAGTTGACCCTCTAGGACAGAAAGTGTGTCACTGCCACGAGCACCAAATTTAAAAAAATGACAGAAAAATGGAAAAGTAATGCTTCCACCATATCAATATAGTACATTTTTTCCTTGGGTTTAGATACCCTTTACCTGCTTCTGCCCATCCTATAAACAAATGATTGTCAGAAGAGACCTCTCCCATTCTGGGTGGCCTTCACATGATGTCCTCTCAGGGTCACGTGCAATCTGTCACCTGCTGTGTCCACTGGACAGAGAAGGTGACAGATCAGTGTACCGGCCTGCTGCCAGTACCATGTGATCGCTGTGATCAATCACAGCAATCACAAGACAATTGTACACAATGGATGGCTTCTATTTATGCCTTTCATTGTCTACTATTGTGATGATCTCTATGATTGGTCACAGTGTTCACATAGTACAGACAGTGCCAATCACAGCCCATCTGTACCATGTGATTAGCTGTGGCCAATAGAACACATTGGTTTATAACTACACATTCATTGTTATAAGCAATCATAGAGTGGAAAAAAATAAATCTTGATCACCTTCCCAGAGTAGAACAGGACCAGACCCCCCATCCCCAAGAGCGGCAGTGCGGTGGGCAGACCCCCCTGACTGGAACCGGCTCCCCACGACCGGATCGGACCCTCTCGCGACCAAGAGCGGCAGTGGGTGACCCAGGGGCCTAAAGCAGCGGCAGGGCGGGACATCGTGGTGCGGGAGCGGGTGTAGTGAGGACAGTAATCACCCCACAGACACGGACAGAGGAGGCGGGAGGACATCCAGCGGGACCGGGGGCTGGAAGGCTGACAGGGAGAGGCGGCGGGTAAGTGAAGTGCACACCGGAGGAGAGCATGTGAGGCCGATCAGTTGAGCGGCAGCACTGAAGGTGACTGACTGACTGCTATTGTCAGATTACAAGGGGAGGCTGTGCAGAGTGACATAGAGATAGTGTATGTGAGTACCTGTGTATTGTGAGTACCTGAGTATTGTGAGCACCTGAATATTGTGTGTACCTGAGTATTGGGAGTACCTGTGTATTGGGAGTACCTGAGTATTGGGAGTTTTGGGAGTAAAAATTTTATATTGGAGACATTTCATGTCTATATGTCTCTTTTTATTACTCTGTGTATTATGAATAAAATGATGTTTTAGCTGTATTTTGGTGTTGGTGGTCTCTTAAAGTCCCATCCAAGGGGGATTTTCTTTTGTCCTTCAATGAGATTGGGGGGGAAGCAAAGGGAAAGGAAAGACAGATTCTGGTGGAAGGGGACTCAATTCTTAGGACAGAGAGGGCAATCTGTGACAAAGACCTGAAGCGCCAAACTGTATGCTGTCTGTTGGGCGCTCGGGTTCGGCACATCACGGATCTGGTGGACATTTCACTGGGAGGGGCTGGGGAAGACCCAGCTGTCATTGTGCATGTTGACACCAATGACAAAGTCAGAGGCAGATGGAGTGTCCTAAAGAACAATTTTAGGAACTTAGGAGCTAAATTGAGAAAAATTACCTCCAAAGTAGTATTCTCAGAAATACTACCGGTACCCCGAGCCACATCAGAAAGGCAGAGGGAGATTAGGGAAGTAAACAAATGGTTGAGGAGCTGGTGTAGTAAGGAGGGGTTTGGGTCCCTAGAGCACTGGGCTGACTTTTCAGTTGGTCATCAGTTCTATAGAAGGGACATACTGCCCCTAAATGAGGGGGGTGCAGATTTGCTCGGAGTGAAGATGGCCAAAAAGTTAGAGGGTCTTTTAAACTAGGCAACGGGGGGAGGGTCCAGAGGTAGAAATAGTCAGCGAGGAACATATTCCAGAGGGTAATATTGGGGGCAATAGTGGTAGGTTGACTAAAGCACATAAACCCGAGGTAAGTATAGTAACAAGTCCTATTTGCAATCTCGGAACGCCCAATAAGAAGACAGTATGCGACCGGTATAAACTACATGGCATGTTCACCAATGCCGGGAGCCTGCCGGACAAGATGGGAGAACTAGAGATACTGTTGTACGAGGAAGATTTTGATTTTGTGGGAATTTCAGGGACTTGGTTCAACAGCTCTCATGATTGGCTGGCAACCATTCAAGGCGATTCCCTTTATTGCAGGGATAGAGATGGTAAAAAAGTGGGAGGGATATGCCTGTATATCAAGAATAATGTATAAGTTAATGTGAGAGATGACATCACTAAGGGATCTAGGGAGGAGGTGGAATCCTTATGGGTAGAGCTCCAAAGGTATGAAACTAAGTGGAAAATAATACTGGGAGTATGCTATAGGCCCCCTAAACCGAGGGAAGAGAGGGAGACGGACCTCCTATCACAATCTGGATTAGCAGCAAGGATGGGAAGTGTAATCATAATGGGGAACTTTAATTATCCAGACATAGACTGGGCGGAAGGAACCACGCATTCATCTAAGGCTCGCCAGTTCCTAAATGTCATGTATGTCAATTTCATGGGTCAGATGGTAGATGCACCAACCAGAAACAAAGTGTTACTAGACCTACTGATTACCAACAATACAGACCTGATCACGGATGTGGAAATAAGGGACAATTTAGGAAACAGCGATCACAGGTCAATTAGCTTCAGTATAAATCACACAAATAGGAAACATAAGGGGAATACAAAGACACTGAATTTCCCTAAGCTACGAACCTTGCTAAATTATATAAATTGGGATAAAATCTCAGAAACAAACAACATGGAGGAGAGATGGGTTTGCTTTCGGAGCTTATTAAATAAGAGCATTAGCCAGTGCATCCCATTGGGAAATAAATTTAAAAGAGCGAACAAAAGCCCTGGATGGCTAAACTCAAATGTAAAAATGCATATAAAAGCAAAGGCGAGGGCATTCATAAAATTTAAGGCTGAAGGATCATCATCAGCATTCAGACTTTACAAAGAATGCAACAAGAAATGTAAGGGTTCAATTAGGGCAGCTAAGATTGAACATGAAAGACACATAGCGGAGGGGGAGCAAAAAAAATCCCAAGAGATTCTTTAAGTTTATAAACAGTAAAAAAAGGGAGGACAGACCATATTGGCCCAATAAAGAATGAGGAAGGAAATCTGGTTACAAAGGATGGGGAGATGGCGAAGGTATTGAATTTATTCTTCTCAGTCTTCACAAGGGAATCGGGGGGTCTTCAATAACCAAAATTGCAGTGTTTATCCTCATGACACATGACAGGAAGCACCATCATGGCTAACGGAGGACAGAATTAGAAATAGACTTGGAAAACTTAACATTAATAAGTCACAGGGACCAGATGGCTTGGACCCGAGGGTCCTTAAGGAACTCAGTCAAGTAATTGTCCATGGTTTCTAATTTTTACTGACAGTCTACTGACTGGAAAGGTACCAGCTGATTGGAGAAAAGCCAATGTAGCACCGATATTTAAAAAAGGGCCAAAATACATCCCTGGGAATTACAGACCAGTTAGCCTAACGTCAGTAGTATGCAAGCTCCTGGAGGGGATGATAAGGGACTATACACACGATTTTAGTAATTAAAACGGTATCAGCAGTAATTGGTTTGTCAAGAACGATTCTTCATGAGTCCATGCCAATCTATTAATCTTCTATGAGGAGATGAGCTGCCATCTAGATAAAGGAAGGCCCGTAGACATGGTGTATCTGGATTTTGCAAAAGCATTTGACACAGTTCCCTATAATCGTTTACTGTACAAAGTAAGGTCCGTTGGCATGGACCATAGGGTGAGTACATGGATTGAAAACTGACTACAAAGTCGAGTTCAGAGGGTGGTGATAAATGGGGAATACTAAGAATGGTCAGGGGTGTAAAGTGGGGTTCCCCAGGGTTCTGTGCTGGGACCAATCCTATTTAATTTGTTCATAAACAACCTGGAGGATGGGGTAAACAGTTACATTTCTGTATTTGCGGATGATACTAAGCTAAGCAGGGCAATAACTTCTGCACAGGATGTGGAAACCTTGCAAGAAGATCTGAACAAATGAATGGGGTAGGCAACTACATGGGAAATGAGGTTGAATGTGGAAAAATGTAAAACAATGTAATAGGTGCAAAAATATGAATATGAATGCAATCTACTCACTGGGGGATGGAAAAGGACCTGGGGGGTCCTAGTAGATGATAGGCTCAAAGTGCCTATCAAAGTATTACTACCTATATTAGCACACATAAAGTAGCTGATGTAACAGAATAGTAAGGAATAACTCCTCTAGACTTGAAACAAACACCATCAAAGCTTTTTTTTTTTTTCAAATTATTTATAAAAGAGAACTTCAATAAGGCTCATTCTTGTTTTTCACCTTTCCTTTCAATATTTTTATTCAAGTTTTCAACTTAGAAGTTACAATCTCAGTCATTAACATCATTAAGACACAGAGAATCAGAAGTCTTATAACAACATAACTCCAATTGCATAACAGTAACCATAAAATGACCAGCAAAAAAAAAAGAAAGGAGTCAACTACCAATAACATACCAGAAGAGTTTACTCCAATGGACCACGCCCCCCCACTATTTTTTATTTAAAAGGAGGGAAAAAGAGAAAAGAAAAGAAAAAAAAATGAAATAAAAAAAAAAAGGGGGAGGGGGGACAAAAGACAAAAAAAAAAAAAAAATATGAAACAAACAAATCCCAGAGGAGATGGATAACTTGCGTCCGTCGTTAACCACTTCAGCTCCGGACCAATAAACACCTTAAGGACCAGAGGTCTTTTTCCAATTTCGCACTGCGCTGCTTTAACTGGTAATTGCGCGGTCATGCAATATTGCACCCAAACGAAATTTGCGTCCTTTTCTTCCCACAAATAGAGCTTTCTTTTGATGGTATTTGATTGCCTCTGTGATTTTTTTTTTTGCGATATAAATGGAAAAAGAGCGAAAATTTTGAAAAAAAAAAGATATTTTCTTCTTTTAGTTTATTCGATTTTTCTTATAACAAAATTTTAGTCATACATTGAGGGCAAAATTTATTCAGCCACATGTCTTTAGTAAAAAAAATGTCAATAAGCGTATTTCCTGACAGACTCCATGGCAGCAACGTGTGGGTTAAGTCCCGCCTCCACTACCCATAGGACACTACTCCCATAAATCTTTGCTCCCTGCCCCTGGCCGTGTTCTTTTTTTTGTCCTCCTCCGAAGGACCCAGAGGTGGTCTTTCTACCTGAAGATTTATCATCCCCACGATCGAGGTCGGCCGGTCTGCGACTCTGGGTCTGGAAAGTCGCATTACTCCGCTAAGCCCTAGCTATTAGCAGGGTATGGAGTGGGCAGTGGAAGAGGCGCTGTGAAGAAGCCCATGTCCTGGCCACTGGCAGGCAGGCTGCGCATTGGTCGGATAGCCAGCTATTAGCAGGTGACCTGTTTTGCCCCCTGGAATGTCCGGTGTCATCTTACCTTATCTTCGGCCGAGTGATCGATCGTGGTGGGAGTGGTGAGAGGTTCTAAAAGTTCTTATGGCAGCAGTTTTTGTATTTTTTATCTGTCTTCGTTTGTTTCTGTTTGTTTGTATGTGCAGGCATGGCGGCTGGTTCTTCCGCGTTCCAGCCGCCGTTCTACTTCCGGGTTTGCGTTTTCGTCCGTACTGCGCATGCGCGAACACGGTTGAGATCGAGGCTTGGTTTCGCGCATGCGCGATAGCGGCAAATTGCCGCTGTTTCGCGCATGCGCACAGGCACGGCGGTGACATCACAGGGGCGGGCTGCTTAAACGGGGAATTAGTCTGCAAGCTTTGGGAATGCTTGCGGGCTGTTGCGGTGACTTCCCCCTGCCTCTGTGTTGCATCTACTGGTAAGTGGCATTCTGGGACAGGGTGGCTATCCCTTCCCTGTCCCTTGCACTGATCCCTTGTCATCTTTTCAGCGCGTATGGATATCGCTGAGGACATGGATTCTTTACCGCCTGTTTGTGGCCAGCCCTCTCATAAAAGGTATTTCTAATGTTCACCTGAAGGTCTGGTGGGGGAGGGGTAATTATCTGTTAGCTCTGTCCTGATGTCTTGTCTCTTGTGGTTTCTTGTCTTGTTCCTGTTTCAGCCCTTCCAGGTCAGAACAGCATCGCAGCTCTCATAGAGGGAGCGACTCCTCCAAGTCGCATCACCGGAACTCCTCTTCCAAATCTAAACATTATGGTTCCTCCTCAAGATCAGGACACCGTAGTGAAGAAAGATCGCACTCCTCGAGGACTCAATCTAGTCACTCAGCTAGTGCCTGTTGGGGGTGCAGAGCTCTTGTACCGGCAGGAAAATCTTTATGCGATCCTTGCTACGCCAAGGCTTCCAATGAAAGGGGTGACGCGGATCAACAACTTAAAACCCTGGTGGAAAAAGTTGTTAAGGAGTCCCTCAGAAATATTGAGGGCCAGTCCTATGTTCCCCCGGCAGAGCCACCACTTTCTCCAGGAAGGGAGACTCAGCTGCAGGATACTTGGGAATCCTCTGCGCATAGCCACCCCTCAGCTGCCATATCTGACAGTGACTCTGATGAAAGTGATCCCTGTGTGGGCTTTGATTTCGCTCTACTGCCTCCTCTGGTCAGAGCTGTTAGAGAGACACTGAACTGGGAAGATTCTGTGGCTGCTCCTTCCAAACAAAGAAAATTCTTTAAGCAATTAAAGAAGGATCGGATTAATTTTCCTTTTATCTCTGAGCTAGGTGAGATTATCACAGATGAATGGGGCAAGGTGGAGAAGAAAAATTCCATGCTATCGAAGGTTTCGAAACTCTATCCTTTCAATGAAGAAGAGGTGAAGCATTTGGAGTCAGCGCCATTGGTAGACGCAGCAGTCATGAGGCTGGTGAAACATGTCACTCTTCCCTTAGAGGATACCGTGTCTTTTAAGGACTTTCTGGACAGACGATTTGATGCTGATTTGAAGAGAGTGTATCTCACAGCAGGAATGGCCTGTAAGCCAGCGCTAGCTCTGGCCGCTATGTCCAAAGCAATGGAGATCTGGACAGATAGTGTAGATGAGACACTTGGAAATATCTCTGAAGATACAGCTAAGAGCTCGCCTATCCAAGAGCTTAGGCTGGCCTCCGCCTTTCTTGGGGAGGCCTCTATCGACATCATACGCCTGGTGGCTCGAGTGATGCTTTCTTCTGTTATGGCTAAACGGGCTCTTTGGCTCCGTCCTTAGCTGGCAGACCCAGCCTCAAAACAAGTATGGTGCCGCATCCCCTTTGAAGGGTCCTCCCTTTTCGGCAATAAGTTGGATGAGGCTATTACCCGAGCCACTGGTGGGAAGTCGGGGTTCCTCCCCCAGGACCGGCGTTTGCAAGCCCAGAGAAGGTCTTTTCCAAAGAGACAGTACCAGGAACGAGCCAGGGAAGCTCGCAGTTACAGACCAGGCCGTGAATTTTCCAGGTCCTGGAAATCAAGACAATCCTCTTTTAAAAAAATCTACAAAAAGTGATTTGAAGGGAGAGAGGGAACCAACTAAATCCTTTTGAGGTTGGGCCCGCTCAGACAGGGCAGGTGGGGGCTCGTCTTTTCCACTTTCGCCATGTCTGGGCGGCCTCGATCCAAGACTTCTGGACCGTCAAGACCGTCTCCTCAGGTCATGTTTGGACCTTCAAGGAATCTCCCAGACTCAGATGGGTCCCCACATCTCTCCCGGCCTCAGACGAAAAAAGGCTAATTCTTCTAGCCTACGTGGAATCTTTGTTGGCTCAAGGCGCCATTATCCATGTTCCAGTCATTCAGCGAGGCATGGGAATCTACTCTCCTTTGTTTATGGTCTGGAAAAAGAGCGGGGCCTGGAGGCCGGTCATAGATCTAACCCACTTGAACAGTTTTTTTTTTTTTTTTTTTTTTTTTTTTTTATTTATAACCGGAACAGGACCCAATCGGGTCTACAGAACACAAAAATACACACAGTACATGAGATAGAGAATAAACACCTTAATCAGAAAATACAGAGACCAACAGGCCACGTTGTGATTTCACCGGATACAACCGTAACAAGTGACAGGATTGGAGGGGCCAGGATATGGCAGATTCGGGTTATCGTCTACTCCCTTGTGGTCTTAGCTAATGCAGTTTGGTTCCGTTGGTTCAGGTGTCACTGATTGGTCAGAGCCGGTTCAGGGCCCCTATTTCTTTCAAGGGCAATTGTGTGTAGTATTAATGCGGTGAGAGTTGTCGAAGGTAAGAGTCCAGCTCCTTCGTTTTATGTTCTTTACAGTGGAAAGGGATAAGTAGGTCCCCTTATAAGGAGGGGTGGGGGGGTAGCTATAAAGGGTGCTAAAGAGAAGGCAAGAGATAGGTACAGTAAGAGGGAGGGGGTGGGGGGGGCGGCAGGAGGCCGTTTGGAGGGAAGGCGGGCGCGTAAAGGATATGGTTACGGCACTGTGGTGATTAGGGAGGGCATAGCTGCAGGGAGTTTTTATCTTACCCCCTGTAGATAAGGGTAGCTGTATTAATGATACTCAGGATGGGGTTACGGTTGGAGGGGGAACACATGAAGGGGGAGTGCGACCCCCCTCATATGATGCGGTTCCCTTCAGCATCTGGCCTTCGGCCGAGTAGATAAAGGCAATCCACATCTGCCAGGTTCCCGAGAACGTTTCCTGTCTATGTTGCGCGGTGAGGATTAAATCCTCCATCCGTCTTATGTCTTCCACTCTAGCTATCCATGAGGCTATCGTCGGGGGCCGTGTGGACTTCCACTGTAGCGGTATACAGGCTTTAGCGGCGTCCAGTAGGTGTCTAATCAGAGATTTTTTGTATGTTTTTTCCGGGGTGTCAGAGGCGTGTAGTAAGAAAAACGCGGGGTCTTCCGGTATCCTACGTTCAGTAAATTTCTGGGTGACCTCCCGGACCACTGTCCAGAAATTGTGCAAATTGGGACATGACCAGAAGATGTGTAACAATGTACCCTTATCTGCCCGGCATCGCCAGCACCTGTCCGACACCACCGGAAAGAATTTATGAAGCAATTCAGGGGTTCTGTACCAACGTGAAAGAATTTTATAGTTGGTCTCCTGAATTTTGGCACAGATAGAGGATTTATGTGTAAATTTGAGTATCCGTTGTCTCTTGGCAGTACTGAAGTGACAATTTAGTTCTGACTCCCACTTAAGTAGGCCTGGGGGTACAAAGTCAGGTTTTGGCACATTCAGTAAAGTGTAGGCTTGAGAGAGTGTGTGTATTACCACGCCCGTGGCATTACACAATTCCTCCAGAAACGTGAGGGAGGAATTTCATGCGGGCGGGGGTTTCAGCGAGTGGAGAAAGTGGCCTAGTTGGCGAGCCCTCAGGAAGTCCAGACTGAACTGACCCGAGGGCTCGGAGAGTTCTGCTATTGTGTACCATCTGCCTCCAGTACTAAAGTGTGAGGATTGAAAGAAACCCCTGTGCGCCAGTCTACGGAATACTGGATCGTGTATTCCCGGCAAAAAATTGGGGTTCCCCAAAATGGGGAAAAGAGGCGAGTTAGACGATAAGGAGTTCTCCGTCATAAGGCGGGCGCAAATATGCAATGTGTTGCCGATCAGTGGGTGTCTCTTGACTCCTGCGGGTAAGGACGCGTGGCACCAAGGGGCTCTGTTAAGGGGGATCTCACTTTGATGTTGTTCTAGTTGCGTCCAGAGCTTGGACTCAGTATGCCGGGTCCAATCTATGAGCCTCCCTAGATGTGTTGCTCGATAATACGTGCGGATGTCTGGCAGCGCAAGTCCGCCATGTTGTTTGGGGAGGACTAAGAGTTTGTGTGAGAGTCGCGCCCTCCTCTTAGCCCAGACAAACTCTGTGAGCGTAGTTTGTACCCGTTTAAAGTAGGACGTCGGTATGTGAATGGGTAGGGCCTGCAGGAGGTACAGGAATTTTGGGAGAATCATCATTTTTAATATATTGCAGCGGCCTATCCACGAGTGTAGTCCCATGTTCCATTTGGTCAGCAGCAATCTAATCGTGTTCAGGAGGGGCGGGAAATTAAGTTCGTACAGTCTCGCGAACTTGCAGGGTATGTTCGTACCTAAATACTTCAGGGCGGTTGTTGTCCATTTCAATTTGAAGATTGTAGGTGGGCCAGCTGGGCAGGCGGGATCTCCATTCCCATGGCTTCCGATTTGGCAAAATTAATTTTTAAGTTGGAGATAGCTCCGTACGTGTTAAATTCCTGCAGGAGGTTGGGGAGGGAGGTCGCGGGGGTGGTGAGTGTAAACATAAGGTCATCCGCATAGGCGGAAACCTTGTGTTGGGTCAGACGAATCTGCACGCCCGTGATGTTGGGATTGGACCGTATATGACAAAGGAACGGTTCTAGGGACAGGGCAAACAGGAGAGGAGACAACAGGCAGCCCTGCCTCGTCCCGTTAGTGATCGGAAATGGGTCTGAGAGTACACCGTTGGCCCTAACTCTAGCCGACGGGGCCTTGTACGTTGCGGATATCCAATGTAACATATTGTCACCTAGGCCTATATGTCTCAACGTGGCAAACATAAACGCCCAACTCACACGGTCAAATGCTTTCTCAGCATCTGTGCTTAAGAAAACGCAGGGTGTTTTGGTGCGGGTTACCGAATAGAGCAGGTTCAGGACTTTTGTGGTGTTGTCCCTTGCCTCTCTTGTGGGCACAAAACCCACTTGGTCCAAATGTATCAGTTGGGGCAAATGGGCCTGTAATCTGGTAGCTATTATTTTAGTGAACAATTTAAGGTCTGTATTGAGAAGGGATATGGGTCTATAGCTTCCGCAGTTGGATGGGTCCTTACCCTCCTTCGGTATAACTGAAATGTGGGCTTGTAGAGTGGTGGTGTGTAAGTTGCCTCCATCTGTGAGGCCGTTGAGCATCTTAAGCAGATGGCCGCTCAGCGCCGGAAACAGAACCCTATAGTATTGGAGTGTGAGTCCATCAGGCCCAGGGGCCTTACCCAGTTTGGTGTTCTTAATCGCCGTTTGTAGTTCGGTTACCGTAATGGGAGCCTCTAATAGTGCACGCGAGTCAGTGGGGAGAGTGGGCATGCGGGAAGTGATAATGTAGTCAAGTATGCGTTCAGGTGGCGGAGGTGAGCTGTTCAAATTGTAGAGTGATTCATAATAAGATTTAAACTCCTGTGTAATTTGCTGTGGTAGGGTTACCTTTTGTCTGGTCGAGGATTGTACGAACGGTATGTAAGAGGCTGTCCTCAGGTCACGTAAGGATTGGGCAAGTAGTCTGCCACATTTGTTACCCGATTCGTAGATCTTCCTGCGTGAGATTTGTAGGGCCGTCTTCGCCTTAAAGCTAAGTAAGTCAGTGACTTGCGTGCGCAATGCGTCGAGTTCCCCCCCAAAGAGTCTGACGGGGTTTGTTTGTGGCTGGATTCTAGGGTTTGGAGTCTGCTAAGTAGGGAGGTCAGCTGGGCCGTCCTCTGTCGTTTGAGCCTTGCACCGTGTTTAATAAGTACCCCGCGTATTACCGCTTTATGGGCCTCCCAAACCAGGCCCTCATCGCTGTCGGGTCCGCCATTAGTGTTGAAGTAGTCAGAGATTTCTCTCGTCACGTCTGCGAGGGTGTCGGGATCCTGCAGGAGGCTTTCGTTGAGCCGCCACGACTTCCCTTGACGTCTGTGATGGTCAGTCAGGATATAGCATAGAATGACCGGGGCATGGTCCGACCATGTGATGGACCCTATAGAGGTGTGGTTCACCGCCTGGAGTTGGTTATGTGGTAGCAGGATGTAGTCAATTCGGGAGTATACATTGTGGGGACGTGAGAAGAAAGTGTAGTCCCGTTCTCCAGGGTGGAAGAGGCGCCAGGTGTCTAACAGCTGCGCTGCATGGAGGGCTTGGTGAATGGATCTACGTGCTTGCCCGGAAATGGAGGAGCGGCCTGTGGATGTGTCTTCCTTCGGGATTAAGGGAATATTGAGATCTCCACCCACAATGAGTTGTCCCACAGCAAATCTCCGTAGAGCAGAAAGACGCTTTTTAATAAAAGCGTCCTGCTGGGTGTTTGGTGCATAGAGGTTCGCAATGGTCACCTCCACGTCCCCAATCCGGCCCTTGAGGAATAGGAATCTACCCATCGGGTCCGTTTTGTACTGCTGCCAAGGTCCAGGGAATTTTCGCTGATATCAAAATGGACACCCCTCGGGATTTGGCCTCTGTATATGTCGAGTGATATACCGTTGGGTAGTATTTGTTTTTGAGAATCGGTAGGGTATTATCTCGGAAGTGCGTCTCTTGCAGAAGGACAATATCTGCTCTTAAGCGCCTCATGACGTTAAGTAGCATTCTCCTTTTTTCGGGACGTTCAGTCCCTTCGCGTTCAACGTAACAATGTTTAGAGCTTCCATAATTTAGAGGGAAGTGGGGCAGCTAGATAACAGGTGGGTGGGGGGGGGGAGGGAAGGTGGGGAAGGGAAGAGGGTAGGAGAGGTCAATACAAGAGTTTGGAGGGGGTAGAAAGTAGAGGAGTGAGGAACAGAATCCTCTAGAAAGTATCAAGTCTAAGATGGCGGAGGCGCACTCTCGCAGGCTGGGAGCCCGCAACCGTCGCCCACCAGTCAGACTGATAAACTAAACTATTAGCAAAGTATATGCTATGGCGCTCCCCAGAGAAACTGGGCAACGAGCGCCGACCTAAGTGGGGGTGTGTGTGGCAAAGGCCTTTGGGAGTCTCCCAGTCCCTCCCCGGCCACGTAGACCCTGTCTAAATGCAATAGGTGTGGGCCATCCATGTGTGGTCAGTGGAGCATGTTAGACAGGCACGTGCAGTATAAGAAATATAGTACCATAGCATGTGGACTATCACTTTTTATTTCCCATGTTTAGCTGCTAGGTATCTTATAGTATGAAATATGAACATAAACATAAACAACAGAACATTTACAGCAAATATAGCAGAATGCATAAAATGAGTCCTCTAAAGCAGAGTGTGTCTCCCCGCAAATTGGCCTCCCCCCGCCCCCCCCCAGCGCATCTCCCATCCAGCAGCACCCCCATGCCACCGCAGGGTGAGGCGGGGCCGGGAAGGGTGAACCACGGTGCCGTCACCCCTGGCATCACCAGGTAACGTCCTTAAAGCAGTTGCAGTCACTTCCCCCACCCAGCCCGGTCCCACCCCCAGGCGCACCCCAGGGGCCGCATCCCCCCAGGCGAAGACCCACCGCTCCAGTGGCACCCTCCCCCTCAATGTCCCGATGGGGTCAGCCGCTTCGTGGGTTCAGGGTCTCGTCCCCACCCGCGTGTTCGCCAAGGGTGTCATCCCCGCTCTCCACCAGCACCTACGTTTCCGGTGTACATGCCGGTATGTGGGGCCCTTCCCTCAGGGGGGCAGCAACAGGCCCTGTAGTGGAGGCCTCTCCAAGTCGTGGGGCGACGCGGCCGATGAGGCGAGAAGCGTTCAGGCTGAGTGTCTCGGTGACTCTGGTTGGCATAAACTGCAGGAGGGTCAGGAGGGCTCTCGCACCTGGCCAACAGTGGGGCACCTCCCGCTACCCGCAGGGAGGGCGGTGTGCTGCCGAACAGAGTGCGGGGCCAAATCCCAAGTCGCGTCATCAGTGCAGGGAAGAAGTCCGGGCCCGAGGCAGAGTAGAGTATGTCCACGGCTCTCAGGGGCGCCCCTCACGGCATCTCCGGACTATAGCAGTGCAGGAAGGGGGGGCAGGGTCCGGCCAGAAAGAATGCCAGAGTGCGTCAAGCCGGGGGGGACGGGGACACAGGGGCAGGGACACGGAGTGTCGTGTTGCTGCGGCGGCTCCGGCATCTCCGGCAAAACAGCCGATCAAAAGTCTGAGTCTGCCGCAGGACGCATGGCGAGAAGGGGAGGACAACACCCACAACAGTAGTAAAGGGAAAAATAAAAAATAAAAAAATAAAAATAAAAAAAAAACATTCTGACTATATGCCATGAACAGTGCGGTCAAGAAAAGCAGTAATGACCCTTAAGACTCACGTGACTCCACATTGGTGCTGGTGCGGGAGCGACCCCTGGACCTCTGTGAGTGTGGGGGCCGAGGGGGTCTGCCCACAGCCTGGTTAGAGCGCCCTGGGCCTCTGGGGAGCCTCAATAGCCAGTTAGGGACCGGCACCGGATCCGCTCCAATACAAGTAAAGAATTCCGGCAGATCTGCAGGTGATCGTAGAGTGAAGGAGGTCTGTGCTTTGTGGAAAGTGACCGCCAGGGGGTAACCCCAGCGGTAGGTGAAGCCATATCTCCTTGCCGCCTCCAAAGCCGGCTTCAGCATCGCTCTTCTCTGCAGTGTCGCTCTGGACAGGTCCGGTAAAATCTGTATGCCGGCCCCGTTGAACTCAACCTCCCCCGAGTCCCACGCCTTGCGTAAAATCGCCTCCTTCTGGGTGAAACGGTGCAGGCGGCACAGCACATCCCGCGGTCTAGAGGGGTCCGCCGATCTGGGTCCCAGGGTACGGTGAACCCGGTCAATTTCAAGGGACGGCGGCGGGGGGTCTAGGAGTCTCTGGAAAATTGCAGTCACCGTCGCCTCCAAATCTTCCGGTCCCATGGCCTCAGGAAGCCCCCGCAGCCGCAGATTGTTGCGGCGGCTGCGGTCCTCCATCTCCTCCAAGTGTAACTGCATCTCCTGGCTGACCAGCTCCTGCGAATCCCGTGCCTGCTCCAGGGCCTGAAGTCTGGTCTCCAGTTCTGACGTACGGGTTTCCCCAGAGGCCACTCGCTCCTCAACCGTGCGGAGCTCCGTCCTCACCTCCTGGATGTCCCTGCTGTGCGCATCCTCTATCCGCTGGATGAGCGATTCTATGTCCGCTCTGGTCGGCAGGGCTTCTATGTCGGCTCTCGTAGGGAGCGCCCGGAGCATGGTGCGGAGGTCAGCATCCAGCTGGGTGTGTGCGGGGTCCGGCATGTCTAAATAAAGTGCCGCTGGGGTTGCGGAGGAGCTGTCCTGTGTCCCCCGAGAGGCCAATGCAGTATGCCGGGGCGAAGCTGGGGCCTGTGTCATATGCGTCTCGTGCGGTACGGCTACCGCGTTGCCCGCAGGTCCCCGCTCCGGGCCTCCAAAGAAGCTCTGAATACTGGGCTGGGAGGTCTGGATTCCGGTCCCTCTGGAGGACGAGCGAGTCTTATAGCGGCTGGGGGTGTTCATGCCGTGCCCAACGGACTGAAAAGTTGCATTAGGGCCGCAGATGGTCGGGTTAGGCCGGGAGCTCCTTCTAAAAACGTCTTCACTTGGCCATTGCCAAGCCACGCCCCCCACTTGAACAGTTTTATCAAAAAAGAAAAATTCAAGATGGAGTCATTATCCACAATTCAACAATCTGTCCAAGCGGGGGACTGGATGGTCTCCATAGACCTCAAGGACGCCTATTTTCATGTCCCAGTTGCAGAAAATTACCAGCAGTATCTCCGCTTCTCCGTGGGCGAAAGCCATTTTCAATTTACTTGCCTTCCCTTCAGGCTATCAACTTCTCCTCGTGTTTTTTCAAAAGTACTGTTGGCAGTGGTAGCTCTTCTGAGAACCAAAGGGATTCGTCTACATCACTACCTAGACGACCTTCTGCTGTTGGCTCAAGACAAGGATCAACTTCTGGTACACAGAAAGCAGGTCATCTCCACCCTACAGGAATTCGGGTGGATCTTGAACTTGGAGAAGAGCCAGCTGGTCCCATCTCAGCGGCTGGTGTTCTTAGGGGCCCTATTCAACACTGTCAGAGGCACCATCTCATTACCAGAAGAGAAGTTGTCAGTGGTCAGGGACAGAATCCGTCCAGCCCTCTCTGCCTCTCATCTCCAGGCTCTCCAGTGCCTGAAAATTATAGGCACTATGGTAGCGACAATTCCGATGGTGAGGTGGGCACAGTGGAGGATGAGGCCCTTTCAGAAGGGTTTCCTTCATCAATGGTCAGGCAGCAAAACCCAGCTGATTCGGATCACCTTATCCATGAGGAATTCCCTTCTGTGGTGGCTCCAACGGGAAAATCTCTGCAACTGCCATTCCATTCTCCACATCTCATGGGTCACCATAACAACAGATGCCAGCAACAGGGGTTGGGGCGCCCACTGTCTGGCGGAAGTGGCTCAGGGCACCTGGATTCTCCCCTCCAGAGGGACGCTGTCGAACATCCTGGAGTTAAGGGCAGCCTTTCAAGCTCTGCTAGCCTTTCGGCATCTGATTTCAGGAGCCTCGGTCTCACTCAGGCTAGACAATACCACAGCAGTGGCGTACATAAGAAGGCAAGGGGGTACCCGAAGTCTATCCCTTCTCCAGGAGGTGGAACCGATCATGACCTGGGCTCAGAGGAACCTGAAGGATCTGACAGCATCCTATGTCCCAGGGATTCAGAACGTTCAGGCAGACTTTCTTTCCCGGATACTTCTGGACAACAACGAGTGGTCTCTCCACGAGGAAGTGTTCAACTGGATCCTGACAATGGGGCTCTCCCCAGAAGTCGACCTGTTTGCCTCCCCTTGCAACAAAAAACTGGAGAGGTACTATTCAAGGTACAGGGATCCTCAAGCCTACGGGGTGGATGCCTTGACAGAGAAATGGTGGTTCCACAAGGCCTATGCCTTTCCCCCAACTCCTATTATTCATCAGTTCCTGAGGAGACTCAGGTCAAAGACAGCAGAAGTGATAGCCATAATCCCTTATTGGCCCAACAGACCCTGGTTTCCGCTTCTGATGCTCCTCAGTGTCAGGGATCCAATACCTTTACCATCCAGGCCAGACCTTCTGTCTCAAGGGTCGGGATTACATCCTTGCCCGGATCACCTCCGCCTAAAGGCTTGGTTTTTGAAAGGGGACGGTTGAAGGCTTTAGGCTGTCCTGAAGAAGTCATTCCCACTCTTCTTAGTGCTCGAAGAAGCAGTACTAACCAGGTATATGAGAGAATTTGGGCGAAGTTTGCAGATCACTTGTCTTCAAGGTCCAGTTCCTGTAATACCCTGACAGTCCGGGACGTTTTAAGCTTCTTGCAATCAGGATTGGATATCTCCCTTTCGGTTAGTTCTCTCCGGGTCCAGGTTTCAGCAATTTCAGCTTTTTCTGGAGTCGCATGGGCCAATCATCCCTTGGTCCAACAATTCTTCAAAGGAGCAGTCAGGCTTAGGCCACAAAGGAAGCCTAGATTCCCCAAATGGGACCTTCCATTGGTTCCAGATTTCTTCTCTCAACTTGACAAAACGCTCTCAATCAGAGAATTAACCCTTAAAACCTCTTTTCTGGTAGCCATAACTTCGGCGAAGAGAATCTCCGAAATTCAGTCTCTAGGTGCAAAGGAACCTTTTCTCACCTTCTTTCCAGATAGGGTAGTCCTAATTCCGATGTTGGGGACAAATCCCAAGGTGACCTCTGTTTTCCATGAAAACCAGGAAATCACTCTTCCTACCTTCAATTCTGCTGGAAGTCAGGATCCACATCCACTCGATTTGGGAGTTACTCTAAAACAATATCTGGATATTACAGCTTCTTTTCGTCAATCTGACTTCCTCTTCGTGCTATTTAACGGGAAAAGTAGAGGCGCCAAGGCCTCCGTTAGATCCATCGCTGCTTGGGTGGTCCAGGCAATTCAATGGGCTTATAGAGAGAAGGGCTTGGCTCCTCCTGAGGCGGTTACAGCTCACTCTACCAGAAGTCTCTCAACCTCATGGGCGGCTTCGCGCCACGTTGCACCTGATGTAATCTGCAGAGCGGCCTCCTGGTCTTCTATTCATACTTTCATGTCTCACTATTGTGTTGAACCAGCATCTTTATCCTCTGTTGATTTTGGTTTGAAAGTCCTGTCGGCCGACAGTGTTAAATAAATCTTTTGTTCAGCATTTTGCCCACCCGGGTGTGTTTGGCGAGTTATTTCCCACACGTTGCTGCCATGGAGTCTGTCAGGAAAATGGAAAATTCCTATCAATATACTTACCGTAATTTTCCTTTCCTGATGGACTCCATGGCATGGCAGCAGGAGTTCCCTCCCAAATGGCTGGAGTAGGCTAGTTACCGAACACGGCCAGGGGCAGGGAGCAAAGATTTATGGGAGTAGTGTCCTATGGGTAGTGGAGGCGGGACTTAACCCACACGTTGCTGCCATGGAGTCCATCAGGAAAGGAAAATTACGGTAAGTATTTTGATAGGAATTTTCCATTATTTTTTGGTTTGCGCAAAAGTTATAGCGTCTACAAACTAGAGAACATTTTCTGGAATTTACACAGCTTTTCATTTATGACTGCCTATCTCATTTCTTGAGGTGCTAAAATGGCAGGGCAGTACAAACCCCCCCCCCCCCCAAATGACCCCATTTTGGAAAGTAGACACCCCAAGGAAATTGCTGATGGGTATGTTGAGCCCATTGAATATTTATTTTTTTGTCCTAAGGGATTGAATAATGACAAAACAAATAAAAAATAAAAATTTTTTACAAAAAGTTGTCACTAAATGATATATTGCTCACACATGCCATGGTTATATGTGGAATTGCACCCCAAAATATATTCCGCTACTTCTCCCGAGTATGGGGATACCACATGTGTGGGACTTTTTGGGAGCCTAGCGGCGTACGGGACCCCGAAATCCAAGCACCGCCTTCAGGATTTCTAAGGGCATACATTTTTTATTTTACTCCTCACTACCTATCACAGTTTTGAAGGCCATAAAATGCCAAGATGGCACAAAACCCCCCCAAATGACCCCATTTTGGAAAGTAGACACCCCAAGCTATTTGCTGAGGGCCATGTTGAGACCATTGAATATTTTTTTTTTTTGTCCCAAGGGATTGAATAATGACAAAAAATAAAAAATATTTTTTTTTTTTTTTACAAAAAGTTGTCACTAAATGATATATTGCTCACACATGCCATGGTTATATGTGGAATTGCACCTCAAAATATATTCCGCTACTTCTCCCGAGTATGGGGATACCACATGTGTGGGACTTTTTGGGAGTCTAGTCGCGCACGGCACCCCGAAAACCAATCACCACCTTCAGGATTTCTAAGGGTGCAAATTTTTGATTTAACTCCTCACTACCTATCAGTTTCGAAGGCCATAAAATGCCAAAATAGCACAAAACCCCCCAAAATTACCCCAATGACACCCCAAGCTATTTACTGAGAGGCATGTTGAGTCCATGGAATATTTTATATTTTGCCAAAAGTTGCGGGAATATTACAAACTTTTTTTATTTTGCACAAAGTTGTCACTAAATGATATATTGCTCACACATGCTATAGGCAGAAGTCAAATTACACCCCAAAATAAATTCTGCTGCTTCTCCCGAGTACGGGGATACCACATGTGGGGGACTTTTTGGGAGCCTAGCCACGTACGGGACCCCGAAAACCAAGCACTGCCTTCCGGATTTAAATATAAAATGCTACCAAAAAAACTGTTAGCGATCGCAGAGATCAGGCCTGACTCTGCGATCGCTGCAGTTATGTGTTTAGTGTTTTGCAAGTGACAGTGATCGATCGATACTGCACTTGGGTGGGCTGGGCAGAGGGGCAAAACGCAGGTGCTAGCAGGTATCTGGGCTGATCCCGCTAACAATGCGTTTTTTTGGAACCCTGAACTGCTGGGGACGCTAGTATAGATCTGATCAGATCAGATATTGCTCTGTTCAGATTCTATACCACTACGGGAGGTGTATGCTTTGCACGTGGGTGTTAGCGGTACTGGCACTAACCTAGCGCTGCCTGGGGCGACGCAGACCCTGACCCTAAAACCTAATTGATATCACCCGCCGGGTGATCAGGGGGTTAAACCTTTATTGGGTAATAAATGGTGGGTGCCCTGATGCTATAAAAAGCAAACTAACCAGAGTCACCCGTAACACTTATCTGGTGATCAGTGGTGAAAGGGTTAACTAGGGGCAATCAGGGGTTCAAATTTTTATTAGGTAGTATATGGGGGTCCCTGGCGCTATATAAAAACCTGACGGGGAACCTAAATAACTAACTGGCTAACCAGCGTCACCAGTGACACTTATACTGTGATCGCTGGTGAAAGGGTTAACTAGGGGCAATCAGGGGGTTAAAACCATTATTGGGTAGTATATCGGGGTACCTAGCGCTATAAAAACCTGGCGGTGAACCTAAAAAAATAACTAGCTACCTAGTGACAGTAGCGACACTGATGCAGCGATCAGAAAAATTATCGCTTAGTGACACTGGCAAAAGGGGGTGAAAGGGTTAACTAGGGGCAATCAGGCTGTTATAACCATTATTGGGTAGTATATTGGGGTACCTAGCGATATAAAAACCTGGCGGTGAACCTAAAAAAATAACTAGCTACCTAGCGACAGTAGCGACACTGATGCAGCGATCAGAAAAATGATCGCTTAGTGACACTGGCAAAAGGGGGTGAAAGGGTTAACTAGGGGCAATCAGGATGTTAAAACCATTATTGGGTAGTATATCGGGGTACCTAGCGATATAAAAACCTGGCGGTAAACCTAAAAAAATAACTAGCTACCTAGCGACAGTAGCGACACTAATGCAGCGATCAGAAAAATGATCGCTTAGTGACAGTGGCAAAAGGGGGTGAAAGGGTTAACTAGGGGGCAATCAGGATGTTAAAACCATTATTGGGTAGTATATCGGGGTACCTAGCGCTATAAAAACCTGGCGGTGAACCTAAAAAAATAACTAGCTACCTAGCGACAGTAGCGACACTGATGCAGCAATCAGAAAAATGATCGCTTAGTGACAGTGGCAAAAGGGGGTGAAAGGGTTAACTCTAGGGGCAATCAGGGGGTTAAATCTTTATTGGGGGGTGATAGGGGGCTACCCTGGACCTAACACTAACTGCCCTGACAGTTTTTACTTTTACAACTGACACTGAATGCATTGATCAGTAAAGAAATGATCAATGCAATCAGTGACACTGTGACTGGGGGGGGGGGGGCGATTGGGGGGGGGGGTTTGTGTACCTGTGTGTACCTACATGTCAGTGTAGTGTTGGTGCACACTTACTATTAGTCTTCTCCTCGTAGTCCGGTCAAAAAGACCGCCCCGAGGAGAATGACATCACTTCCTCCTTCCTGTGTAAACAATACACAGTGGGAGGAAGTTCGTCATTGGCCAGGAGCGATCCAGAGGGGGTGGCCAGAAACCAACGGCCATCCCCTCATCACGGATCGCTGCTGGAGGGAAACGGACCGTCGTATCCAGCGGGAGGGGGTCCGATTGGACCCCCCCACCCGCTGGAAGGCAGGCACGTACATCTACGTGCTTGTGCCTGCCTGTGCCATTCTGATGACGTATAATGGCAATACGGCGGTCCTTAAGTGGTTAATAAGACCAAAAAAAAAAAAAACAACCCCAAGACGGGAGGATCTCATTACCCGGAACAACTCTCTAGTAGCCTCTTCCCCTCTTCTGAATATACAAACAAATCCCAAGAAGACCATGTTTTAGTATACTGGTCTAGGATCCTTCCAGAACAAAGTAATACAGGCTTTAGCGGCATTAACCAAGTGACAAAGCACTGATTTTTTTTACATTTCTGTAGTGGAATTTGTGAGCAATGAAGCATTGGGCAATCTGTAAACTCTTGAAAAATCTTCTGTACCTCTAACCAATATGGTCTAATCTTTGGACAAGAACAAAAAATATGGAGTAAAGTCCCCTGTCCCTCTCAGCACCGCCAGCAGTGATCCGAGGCCTCTGTAAAGAATTTGCAAAGCGTTGACGGGGTATATTACCAACACGTTAGTAATTTATAGTTCGATTCCTGGGTCCGCATGTAAATAGATGATTTCAACGAGAGATGAATAATATTCTGACGTTGGACCGATATAAAGTCCCATTTACTAAGACACGGCATCAAAAACGTCGTCTGGGTGGGCTATCAACAAGACATACATATTGGAAATAGTACGGGAGAGAGGCTCCTTTGCCTCACAGTATAATTCAAATTTTTTTCTCTGGCGTTGATAGTTTGCCGGTGATCCTAAGGATCCAAAATAGTGGCGCAATTGCAACGCCTGCCAAAATTTTATTTCATATCGGCCTCCCAGCTGAATCAATGAATCTACTGTGGGTCAAGATTCAGAGATCAAGAAATGTAAAGCTTGAAAATAACTGGGGGTTTTGGTAGATCATAAGCTCAATAATAGCATGCAATGACAAGCTGCGGTTTCCAAAGCGAGCAAAGTCCTTTCTTGTATTAACCACTTTCAGACCGGACCATTTTGCTGGTAAATGACCAGAGGTCTTTTTACACTTTGGCACTGCGCTGCTTTAACTGGTAATTGCGCGGTCATGCAATGTTGTACCCAAACAAAATTTGCGTCCTTTTCTTCCCACAAATAGAGCTTTCTTTTGATGGTATTTGATTGCCTCTGCGATTTTTATTTTTTGCGATATAAACGTAAAAAGACCGCAAATTTTGAAAAAAAATGATATTTTCTACTTTTTGTTATTAGAAAAATCCAATAAACTCAATTTTAGTCATACATTTAGGCCAAAATGTATTCAGCCACATGTCTTTGGTAAAAAAAAAGTCAATAATTGTATATTTATTGGTTTGCGCAAAAGTTGTCACATCTACAAACTAAGGTACGTTTTCTGGAATTTACGCAGCTTTTAGTTTACGACTGCCTATCTCATTTCTTGAGGTGCTAAAATGGCAGGGCAGTACAAAACCCCCCCAAATGACCCCATTTTGGAAAGTAGACCCCCTAAGGAAATTGATAAGAGGCATGTTGAGCCCATTGAATATTTTATTTTTTTGCCTCAAGCGATTGAATAATGACAAAAAAAAATTTTTTTTTTTTTTTTTACACAAAGTTGTCACTAAATGATATATTGCTCACACATGCTATGGGCGTATGTGAAATGACACCCCAAAATAAATTCTGCTGCTTCTCCTGAGTACGGGGATACCACATATGTGGGACTTTTTGGGAGCCTAGCCGCGTACGGGGCCCCGAAAACCAAGCACCGCCTTCAGGCTTTCTAAGGGCGTAAATTTTTGAGTTCACTTCTCACTACCTATTACAGTTTTGAAGGCCATAAAATGCCAAGATGGCACAAAACCCCCACAAATGACCCCATTTTAGAAAGTAGACACCCCAAGCTATTTGCTGAGAGGCATGTTGAGTTCATGGAATATTTTATATTTTGCCACAAGTTGCGGGAAAATTACAAACTTTTTTTTTTTTTTTTTTTTTTCACAAAGTTGTCACTAAATGATATATTGCTCACACATGCCATGGGCATATGTGAAATGACACCCCAAAATAAATTCTGCTGCTTCTCCTGAGTACGGGGATACCACATATGTGGGACTTTTTGGGAGCCTAGCCGCGTACGGGGCCCCGAAAACCAAGCACCGCCTTCAGGCTTTCTAAGGGCGTTACAGTTTTGAAGGCCATAAAATGCCAAGATGGCACAAACCCCCCCCAAATGACCCCATTTTGGAAAGTAGACACCCCTAAATTTAGGGGTACACTAGTGAGACTAGGTAATAAATGGCGGGTGCCCTGAAACTATAAAAAAATAACTAACCAACCAGCGTCACCTGTAACAGTTATATGGTGATCACTGGTGAAAGGGTTAACTAGGGGGCAATCAGGGGGCTTTATGCGGTAGTATATGGGGGTCCCTGGCGCTATAAAAAGCTGCGGCGAACCTAAATACCTACCTGCCTAACTAGCGTCACCTGTGACACTAATACAGCGATCAGAAAAACGATCGCTTATTAGGCTGGGTTCACACTGGAGCGATGCGGGAACGCCACGAATGCGCGGCGGGTTCCCGCATCGCATGCCTCCCGGCGGCAGTTCACACTGCCCTATGCGAACTGCTGGGAGTGTCAGTGAAATGTTACTGACACCCCCAGATCAGTTCGCATATCGCAGTGCGATCTGCAAACTCGGATCGCATGGTGTGAACACCCATGCGATCCGATTCTGCTGCGGGCCAAAAAAAGGGTCCCGTGCGAATTTGCGGCGGGTGCGGCGGGTGTGGCAGGTGCGGCGAATGGCTGAACTCGAATCGCACAGAGATCGGATGTGATTTGCACTGCAGTGCGGTGCGAATCGCATCCGTTCTCAAACCGCTGCAATCTGAACCCAGCCTTAGTGACACTGGCGACGGGGGGTGATCACGGGGTTAAACCTTTATTGGGGGGGTTAGGGGGGTACCTTAGAACTAAAGGGGGCTAACCCTAACTGCCCTAACAGTTATTAGTCACAAATGACACCCGCCGGGTGATCAGGGGGTTAAACCTTTATTAGGTAATAAATGGCGGGTGCCCTGAAACTATAAAAAAATAACTAACCAACCAGCGTCACCTGTAACAGTTATATGGTGATCACTGGTGAAAGGGTTAACTAGGGGGCAATCAGGGGGCTTTATGCGGTAGTATATGGGGGTCCCTGGCGCTATAAAAAGCTGCGGCGAACCTAAATACCTACCTGCCTAACTAGCGTCACCTGTGACACTAATACGGCGATCAGAAAAATGATCGCTTATTAGGCTGGGTTCACACTGGAGCGATGCGGAAACGCCGCGAATCCGCGGCGGGTTCCCGCATCGCATGCCTCCCGGCGGCAGTTCACACTGCCCTATGCGAACTGCTGGGAGTGTCAGTGAAATGTTACTGACACCCCCAGATCAGTTCGCATATCGCAGTGCGATCTGCAAACTCGGATCGCATGGTGTGAACACCCATGCGATCCGATTCTGCTGCGGGCCAAAAAAAGGGTCCCGTGCGAATTTGCGGCGGGTGCGGCGGGTGCGGCGAATGGCTGAACTCGAATCGCACAGAGATCGGATGTGATTTGCACTGCAGTGCGGTGCGAATCACATTCGTTCTCATAAACCGCTGCAATGTGAACCCAGCCTTAGTGACACTGGCGACGGGGGGTGATCACGGGGTTAAACCTTTATTGGGGGGGTTAGGGGGGTACATTAGAACTAAAGGGGGCTAACTCTAACTGCCCTAACAGTTATTACAGTCACAAATGACACCAATGCAAAAAAAAAAAAAAAAAAAAAAAAAATGACATTGGTGTCACTGTGACTGGGGGGCAGGGGTAATTGGGGGGGTGATCGGAGGGTAAAGGGGGGGTGTGAGTGTGCCTGGCATGTTCTACTGTGTGTGTAGAGTGTTGGTGCAACTCACCGATCCGCTCTCCTCCGTGTCGGAACGGAAAATACCGACACGGAGGAGAGAATACATCACTTCCTCTCCTGTGTTTACATTACAGGAGAGGAAGTGATGTCACGGGGGATTTCCATTCGTCGAGAGCGATCGCGAGGGGGTGGCCATGAATGAATGGCCGCCCCCTCATCCCGGATCGCTCTCGAAGAAATGCCGACCGCCGCAGGCACCGGGGGGGGGCCCGATCGGGCCCCCCACCCGCGGGCAGGCAGGGACTTATATATACGCCCATATGCCTGCCCGTGCCATTCTGCCGACGTATATCGTCGTGCGGCGGTCGGCAAGTGGTTAAGAGAGGTATGGACTATAGAGGTATGGACTCCAGAGAGAGAGAGAGAGAGAGAGAGAGAGAGAGATATAATTTTGTCCCTGTTCAAATCATTAGTAAGACCTCATCTGGAATATGCAGTTCTGTTTTGGACACCAGTTCTCAAAAAAGATATTGTGGAACTGGAGAAAGTGCAGAGAAGGGCAACCAAACTGATAAGAGGCATGGAGGAGCTCAGCTATGAGGAAAGATTAGAGGAACTGAATTTATTCACTCTTGATAAGAGGAGATTGAGGGGGATATGATCAACATGTACAAATATATAAGGGGTCCATATAGTGAACTTGGTGTTGAGTTATTCAATTTACAGTCAACATAGAGGACAAGGGGGCACCCCTTACATCTAGAGGAAAAGAGATTTCATCTCCAGATACGGAAAGGTTTCTTCACAGTAAGCCCTTGTACACACGTTTGGACATTCCGACAACCAAATCCGTCGGATTTTGTCTGACAGATTTTGTCCGAAACTGGTGTTGCATACACACGGTCGGACAAAGTTGTTGGAAAATCCGATTGTTCAGAACCTGATGACGTTATTTCGTTATGACGGGACAATGTTCAGGCTAGTAGCCAATAGCTTTGGTCTAGGAATTTGATCTGAGCATGCGTGGCACTTTGTCCGATCGTAATTCTCTACAAATGATTAGACAAAGTCCAATCGGATCATGTTGTCGGAAAATTTTATAGCCCAGCTCTAAAACTTTGTCGGTTGGATTTTCCGACGGAAACAGTCCGATGGAGCCCACACACGGTTGGATTATCCGACAACATGGTCCGATCGGACATTTTCCGTGTGTACAAGGGCTAAGAGCTATGAAAATGTGGAATAGACTCCCTGCAGAGGTGGTTCTGACCAGCTCAGTAGATGGCTTTAGTAAAGGCCTGGATTATTTCCTAAGTGTAAATAATATAACTGGATACTAACATTTATAGGTAAAGTTGATCCGGGGAAAATCCGATTGCCTCTCGGGGGATCAGGAAAGAATTTTTCCCCTGCTTTAGCAAATTGGATCATGCTCTGCTGGGGTTTTTTGCCTTCCGCTGGATCAACTGTGGGTATAGAATTGGGTATATGGGATTGTATGATAATATTTTTTTTTTTATGGTTGAACTGGATGGACTTCTGTCTTTTTTCAACCTGACTAACTATGTAACTATGTAACAATTCAATAATGGTTCTAATGAGAGAGCAAATAGTAAGGGAGAAAGGGGACAGCCCCGACGTGTACTGTTTGAAATAGAAAATGTTTTTAAAAACGCTCCATTTACTGGCAATCCACTGAAGCATGTGATCTCCTATGCCCATGTGTTTCAGAACTGCCAACATGAAGGCCCAATTTACCCTGTCAAAGGCTTTTTCTGCATCAGTACTCAAAAAAGAGAGGGAGTCTTCATTTGATTAGTATAATGGGCCAAATTTAGCACCTTAATAATATTGTCTCTCGCTTCACGAGAAGGCATAAAACCAACTTGGTCTAAGTTGGCCAATTGGGAAAGCTGAGATTGAAGTCGAGAGGCCAATAATTTAGTAAAAAGCTTTAAGTCCACATTAAATACAGAGATTGGCCAGTAACTACCACAGGCCGATGGGCCTTTCCCTTCTTTTGGAATAACTGATAGATGTGTCAAAAGTGTGTTTGGAGGAAATTATGGTTGTAACGCACCCAAAGACTCCAGTTTTTACCATTGGTGTGAATCTTTATTCTGAGTTGTTCAGAGTACAATGTATACCCGGATTATACTACCATTCCTGAGGATGGGATATTATCTGCAGGGACACATCACAGCCTCCCCAAGTGTTGATCAGACACACAGAGCAACATGAGCGTACATCCCCCCATAGCCGATAATGTCTTTGCAAAATGAACACATTTCCCTTAGATGAACGTCTGTGCATTGCACAGGGACCCTTCACTGGCGGACATATCCCCACTCTGCAAACACATCTGCAACCCCAGGAAGCTTTCCACTACCAAAACGAGTCTCAACTGGCATCATACTGCCCCAGAGCAGGCTGCAGGAGAACTAACACTGGGAGACACTGTGACAATACATATTAAATACATCTTAATAAAATTTCCACAACAGTCCCTCATATTTGTCATATGCTTTCATGTGTTCCTTGATGAATCTTGATCTTCTTCTTAAACCTGGAAATGAATCAGTCCTTACAGTCCATATAAGTCCATAAAAAGGAAAACATGGCTTGACTTGTAGACTCTATTCTTCAGGAGGGATGACTTAGAGGAGGACATGAAGGCCAGTCAGTCTGGGATCCTCTTAGTCACCTGGGGGAAAAAGTGTCAATAAAAAAACACACTACACAGGTTTTTAAAGTAGTTTATTAGGCAGCTCCGGGGGTCATCTTCCGAATTCGGGGGTCTTCTACCAACTTCTCCACGCTTTCCGGTTCTTCTGTTGGTCTCCTCTGCTATCTTCTCTTTTGCTAGTGATGGCCCAGCTTTCTCCTTCGTCGTCATTGCCGTCTTCTTCTCCTTCCTTCTTCTGATGTTGACACAACGCTCTCTCCTGCTCTAATGACGTGGACGTGGTGCACGATGACTTATATAGGCATAAGGGACGGGGTCACAGAGTGATGTCACCCCAGGGGACCCCGCCCTTTATGACGTCACAGTCCCGGGGCATGCTGGCGAGTGACCTAGCAATGTCCTCTCATTGCTAGGACACAACACGACCGTGATCTGTGTAAAGTCCCGCAGCTCTTCAACCATGTGATCGGCTGTGAGTGTGAGGAGAGGAGAGCTGATCAGCGGCATCTCCTCACAGCGGATAGTTAGGTATGTAATCAGGGCACTGATCATCAGTGCCCTGATTACAATTAAGTGCCACGAGTGCCAGCAATGATTGCCCACCACTGACAGCAATCAGTGCCAACCAGTGCCCTCAACTGCCACCAATCTGTGCCAGCAATCGGTGGCCATTAGTGATGCCAGTCAGTGCTGGCTATCAGTAATGCCCATCACTGCCGCTCATCAATGCTCATCACTGTTGCCCATCAATGCCCATCAGTGCTGCCTGTCTGTGCCGACCAGTGCCACCCATCTGTGCCCAGTACCCACCAGTGCCATCAGTGCCCATAAGTGTGGCATATTTGTGCCTCATCGGTGCCACCTCATCAGTGCCCATCAGTGCAGCCTGTCAGTGCCGCCTCATCAGTGCCCATCAGTGAAGGAGAAAAATTACTTATTTACAAAATTTACTGACAGAAACTTAAATTTTTTTTTTTTTAAAGAAAAAATTTAAAACCCAGGAGTGATTAAATACCACCAAAAGAAAGATGTATTTGTGTGAAGAAAATTATAACAATTTTACATGGTTACAGTATTAGCATGACCGCGCAATTGTCATTCAAAATGTGACAGCGCTGAAAGCTGAAAAATGGCCTGGGCAGGAAGGGGTGTAAGTAAGTGCCCTGTATTGAGGTGGTTAGTGATAAGGTTATATTTTACAGCGTTAAGGTACATCATGAAACACACTAATTCTGAACCTTTTAAATGGCTTAAAATAAGCAGTTAAAAATTATAGCAGTGTGTTTAAAAAAAGTGAGTAAAGCTCAAAATCCTTCTAATAGCTTTTATTTTCATACACACAAATGCATTGGGAACACTGCACAGTCCATTCCAAATCATAACATGAAGAGAAATGTTTCAAATTTGTTATTACAGAAAGTGAAGAAAAAGGAATATTAGGCTTTTTCAAAATTAGCAGTGTCACATTTTTCTTTACCAACTCAAACATTTACTGTATAAACTGATCAATGTTTGAATATTTAGGTTTCCTGTGAATCACTGAACTAATATTAGTTATTGTTATTATAACCAACCTTTGGCACCTGTGAACGGGTATTCCAAATCAGGACGATTGCTCTACATTCCACAATTCTTCTGCATTTCTTGGTTTTACCTCAAACAACATTTTTGATGTCACCGCACAAGTCTTCTATTGGATTAAGGTCCAGGGGATTGGGCTGGGCATTCCATAATGTTAATCTTGTTGGTCTGAAACTAAGATGTTGATGGACGTCACACATCCCGCAGTCCCACCATTGGATCAGTGGGACATCCAACATAGGCGCTGCAGGCTCCAGAAGGCGGGACCTGCTATGTGACTCAGCTGCACTCGGCGGCACTCGGAATCAGATTGGTCCCCGCTCGGCAGCGGGCAACGGTGCTAATAATAGAACAGTGCCCATTCAAGACCTGGGGCTCTTTGGGGACCCACTCAGGGCTTCAGCCACTGCCTAACACCATAGTATGAGACATCCCCATATCACGATGCTTGTGCCACCATGCTTCACTGTCTTCACAGGGCATTGTGGCTTGAATTCAGTGTTTGGGGTTCATTTGACAAACTCCTAGACCCCAAAAAAATCTTGCTTTCATCAATCCACAAAATGTTGCGTCATTACTTATTAGGCCAGTCAATGTGTTCTTTGGCAAATTGTAACCTCTTCAGCACATGTTGTATTTTCAACAATGGGACTTCTTACTGATAGCTTGACTTCACATAGACATCTTCTAATTGTTACAGTATTCACAGGCAACTTTAGACCTTTTTTGATCAACTTGGAGCTGATCATTGGCTGTCTTTACTATTTTTGGCTATACTTCAATTCATTTGAAAGGTAGTTTTCCATTTATACCACGTGTTTCTGGTTATGGTTGACATTTTTAAGCATTTGAGATCATTTTAGCTGAGCAGCCTATCAGTTTCTGGCCTTTTTTTTAATATGTTTTCCCCTCTCCAATCAACTTTTTATTCAAAGTACGCTGTTCTTCTGAACAATGACTGTAACGACCCATTTTACTCAGATTTTCAGAGAGAAATGCACTATACCTATACCTAGCATGTATAACATTTGCTGCCTTCCTCCTTAAATAAGGGCCACACAGAATCAGCAGCATGCATGCCATGACTGTTAGGTCTGTTGGTTTCCTATCACTGTACTATCACTACTAGTAAATATATTGTATACTAAAACAGTGATTGATCTGGTTAGGGATGTTAAACTGCTATTATTTTGAACACAACTGTACGTGGTAGAGTGTAAGGCTTTGTGTTATGCGTGTATTATAAATCTTTACACATTAGATAAAATCTGAATAAATAAAAAGAATCCACCGACAAAGCACTTTCTTCTACCTGAAGCTACCTGCACTGTTTATTGCACAGCTATTGCTAAACAGTGAGCCCACACTTGGCTCCTCTGTGACTTTTATGGATAAGGTAAACACTGTAATCTGACTTTGCTCTATATACATAGCTCTTTGGACACTACAGTGAAGTATCAACTCTACCCCGCATGCCATTTCATTACAGGTTACAGTTTTATGGTGATTACCTGTTTCCTAGCCTGCTGTTGCTACAACTATGAGCTAGAGAAATATCTGTTATCTAGCCCTTTTCCTACCTTCCTTGTAAATGTGTTTATATACTGTAATTATGTTCCTTAAATGTACCCAACTAAGGTTTCCATTTATACATGTTCACTAGAAGGCTTAACTACATTGAAACAGGAATTATATAGCATTCCCAGAAGTAAAGTGGAACTATGGGCATAATAAAAAATGACATATATGATGGGCATACTCCTGTTTTGCAGAGTAGGACTATTCCTCCCAGTGTCACCTATGATGGGGCACTATTCCTGTAATGAATACCAATGATGGGGCGCTATTCCCCTTACTGACACCAGCAATGGGGCACTATTCCTCCCACTGACACACAAGATAGGGCACTATTTCTCCCACTGACACCAATGATGGTGCACTATTCCTCTCATTGACGCCAATGATGGGACACTATTCCTCCAACTGACAACAATGATGGGGCACTATTTCTCACATTGAAAGCAATAATTGGGCACTAGTCCTCTCACTAACACCAACAATAGGACACTTTTCCTCCCACTGACACAGACGATGGGGCATTAGTCCTCCCACTGACACCAATAAAGGGGCACTGTTCCTCCCACTGACACCGACGATCTGGCACTAGTCCTCCTGCTAACATCAATAAAGGGGCACTTTTCCTCCCACTGACACCAATGAAGGGGCACTATTCCTCCCACTGACACCAATGATGACACTATTCCTCCCACTGACACCAACGATAGGGTACTATTCCTCCCACTGACACCAACGATAGGGTACTATTCTTCCCACTGGCAATGATGATGGGCCACTAGTCCTCTCATTGACGTCAATGATAGGGCACTATTCCTCTCACTGACACCAACCATGTGGCCTTTTTCCTCCCACTGAGACCGATGATGGGGCACTATTTCCCCCACTGATACTGACGATGGGACTCTATTCCTCCAACTGATACCCAATGATGGGGCACTATTCCTCCCATTGACACAAAAATTGGGCACTATTTCTCTTACTAACACCAATGATGGGGCACTAGTCCTCCCACTGACATCAGAGAAGGGGCAAAAATCCACTCCCTACTGATCACACTTGCTATGTAATTTTTTTACTCCCACTAACTGTAAGGGTTTTACATGGTTCCCCACTATCTATTGTGGTTGGTGAGATCTTAGCATTTGAACCCTTGCTGGTACTTTGCCAAAACTAACAATGGGACATATTCTACTCCTACCAGCCACAGTCCAGCCCAATTAAAGTTTGAAGGTCAGTAAACTGGCAGTTTGTTTAGAAAGTTTGTAGACCCCTGTTATAGTCCCAAGGCAGTAATAACCTTTTGGCTATTCTCCTTTGGTTATATTTGCATCTATAGATTGTTGAAACCATATGATGTCTTAAACAAATTGAGACAGCTATACCGAGACTAAGGAAGGGCATATGTGTCTTGTAAGCATTTTACTGCCGATCCTGTTGAAGTGGATTTAACTATGAAATATGTTGAAAAGTCAACAGCAGTCGCTGCTATTGAGAAATTGCACTGCTCATCTGCCCCTTCTGCCTTCTCCACCATTCACAGATCCCACAAAGCATCACAATCTGAGAATGAGGGATGGAGAACTTGCCTTTCAATTTCTCCTCATTCATAGGAGAATATTGTGGGACAAGCAGTTGTAATTCTTCCAGAGCAGCTAACAACTTGATACTAGTTCTCACAAAATTAACAAAAGGTGTGTACTGAATTAAACCCACAAAATATGACAGGAAGAAAGGTATGCCGATTGTTTCTAACAGTCACCAATAAAATGATACAATAAAAATGAGAGAGAGAGATTTGGTAGGTCATTTCTAGACAACATTTGGCCAAACAAGTACTTTGGACTGAAGTTTATAGGGACTGTGGGGTGTCATGTTTGAACACTGTCATATATGGATCAGACACCGTCATATATAGAACAGACATAAGCTGTGTGCTGTAACAGGCATTATTCTTCAAACTCTCAAATTCGGGAGACAAAAAGTCTAAGCTGGGGCCAGTACATACACAGAAGTAATAATAGTATGTTGAAGACAAACCTTTGAGGAACTCTCTAGTAACCATTTCAAATCCATGGTGTTGCAGGATGCAGGATATACTGATATGGTCAAATGGTACATGTAATAGTAACATACAATTTCTATTCCTCCTACAGAACAGAGTACCAGAGTCTTGGTTGCCTTGGACCTTAAAGTTACAACACACTTTGACTTACAGGTAAGCCTAGATTAAGGCTTACATGTAGGTCCAAGAAATATCTCCTAAACCTACACGGTTTAGGAGATATTTGCCGGAAGACAGGCTCCGCTGTCTACGGCGCATGCACTGTAGACAGTGGCGCGCAGGAGCACAGAGCGCGTCACCCGTCAACGGTGCTATGCCACGCATGGTGGCTGCCGTGCGCATGCGCGGTAGTGACGTCATCGCGGCTTCGCCGAATGACAGCGGCGGAGCAGCGAGACCCACCGAGAAGATGGATGCGCCGGACTACAGGGGACAGCGGTGACATCGCTGGCTCCTGTGTCAGGTAAGTGACACATAATGGACTACTATGCGATGCATAGTAGTCCATTATGCTTTACCTTTGCAGGGAATGAAAGAGGAAGTAAACTCATCAGGGTTTACTTCCTCTTTAAAAAGGCATTCAATTCTGTTGCCTGGCCTTACATGGAGGAGGTACTCAAGATTCATGGTTTTGGCCCCACTTTTAGAAAATGGATTCAGCTCTTATATCAGAAACCAACAGCAGAGATTAAACTTGGAGGGGTGTTATCCTCTTCATTCCCTGTGAAGCGAGGCCCCCGATAGAGGTGTCCTCTATCCCCGTCCTCTTTTCCCTGATGGTTGAGCCCCTGGCTGTTGCATTACAGTCCTCGGATGCTGTCGGGGGGGGGGAAGCAGGTCAGATCCTTGGAGGAAATAGTAACACTTTATGCTGATGGGATCATCCTTTTCCTTCGGGATCCGGGGCCCTCCCTCCGGGCAGCGTTGGAGCTCCTCTCACGCTTTGCTGACATGTCAGGGCTAAAAATTAATCGGGACAAGTCCCAGATAATGCCAGTGGATCCGGGCGCTACACAGTTAGTGGATCCGTCACTTCAACTACAATGGGCTGAGAGTATAAAATATCTTGGCATTCATATTTCCCCCAGAGTACAGGACTCCTGTAGTCTTAACCTTCTCCCTCTCCTACAAATTTTTCAAAATAGGTTGAAAGCATGGGCTAACCTCCCCCTCACATTGATTGGAAGGATCAATTTAATTAAAATAAAATTTAAAAAACTTTTCTGTATGTAGTGTGCCATTCTCCAATGTGGATACCCAAGGCACCTTTTAACCTCCCTGGCGGTATGATTCAGTCTGGAATTAGGTGCTGAAAGCGGTACAATTATTTTGCACGGAAATCTGGCTTTTATTTTGTAGTCCTGTAATTTTTAGGAATAACGCTCTTAAATCTGTTCAAACCAGAGTCTAGCAGACATCCCGGGTATGATAAAGTTTATAATATAATAAAGAATAATAAAAATTATTCAATAATGTAATCAAATCCTAAAACACTGAAAAATTGACACCTTTTGGTTGCTATGGGCAATCTCCAAATTCCAGGCAGTAAAAAACAGTATTTATAATATAAAAGTGCATGCAGGGCATTGCACAGACCACTAGGGACAAAGGGGGTGTGTATTTTTTAATACAGCACTGTAATCTGTAAGATTACAGTGCTGTGTGTGTTTAGTGTGTTTTTACTTTTTTGAATTTGCCGCCGATCTCCGCCCCCGTGCGCCGTAACGTCGCAGGGAACGGAGCTCGGCGGCATTCGGCACTGTGAATCGAGCGGATGGCTCGATCGCACAGCGCGGAGGACATCGCTGGATCCAGGGGACAAGGTGAGTAACGCTCCCTGTGTCCTCCCCTGCATCGAGCGAAGCCATCCCGAGTCTGGCTCGGGGTTACCGCTCCTGTCAGTATATTCCTACCCCGAGCCAGACTCGGGATTACCGCTAGGGGGGTTAAGCTGCTAAATTCTCACATATCCAGTTTTTTTGTGGTTCTCTCCCCCCCCCATTTCTGATTGTCTATTCTGCAAAGACCTTGGACCCAAGGGGGCCTAGCCTGCCCTGATTTCTTCCTTTATTTTATTTCAGTGATGCTTACCCATGCTCACAACTGGCTCATATTGCATGCCACTAATGCAGCAGTTGCCTTGGAGGCTGCTGTTGTGGGGTCATTCGAAGCACTGCGGAATGTTTTATTTCGAGGTACTAGGGCTCTACATCCCCTAACTACCTCAATGAAAATAGTGCTTGGAGCATGGTCTGGGGTGGCCGGCCCCAGGTTGGCCGATCCCCAGGTGCGCTCCCCAAATATTCCACTATGGATTAATTCTTCTCTACCTGAATTATATTCCATTCCGGACCCAGTGATATGGGTGTCATGGGGTATTCAATATTTACATCATATTTGTGAGAATGGTGCACTGCTGACATGTGACCAACTTAGATCTAGATTTGACTCGCCTATGTGTACTTCTTCCAGTTCCTGCAGCTCCGCCAGGTCTACAGGGCACAGTTCGGGGGCTCTCCCCTGACCCTTTACCAGTCAAACACAGAATCACTTTTACGTCAAGAGACATTAAATAAAGCATTAGCCACAATTTACAAGGCTTTGCAGCCTACCGTGCATCACGGTTTGGAGAGACTTTGTAACTTCTGATCGTTGGAGCTGCCAGAATTGGATGGGAAGCACTGGGAAGATATCTGGGACTTCCCCTTTGGACACATGGTCTCTTCTAGAGTTAGGCTGATACAGTTTAAAATATTACACAAGTTTTATTATACTCCATACAGGCTTCACAAAATATACCAGACTGCGCATCGCAGTGTTGGCGCTGTCAAGCTGACTCTACGGGTTTCTTACACATGATCTGGTCATGCCCCGATGTACAACATTACTGGTCTTTTAATTATAACCTTCATCCCTAATCTGACCACAATCCCTATACCCCAAAAGATAGAGATTTGCCTACTTGGCCTGGTTGATGCTCTTGCTCCTTCGAAGGCGGTCCGTACACTACTAGGATTGCTTCTCTTCTATGCCAGGAAACTCATCATACTCAAGCGGAGAGCTCCCGCATCTGCCCTTACACAAAATGCATGGAAATCATAAGTCAACCTTGCACTACCCTTATATTAAAAAAAAACGTACTCTAGTAGAGGATGCCCCCTAAAGTTTCAAAAGGTTTGGAACATATGGCTAGACTCCAAAACGACAACTGTACAACGAGAAGACCCTGCAGGACTACCGATCTGATTAGATTTCACATATGAGATGATGGTTCCTCTGACTGTTCCTCCTGGGGTGCATTCTGACTGACCACATGCCTATAACCACCCACTTTCTTGTAGACTTTTTCTTGGGTGATACCTGTCGTATATGACATATCTATGTAAATTGCTGAGCATTACACTTATCCTGTTATTTTTAGCAGCAAGCTATGGGGTTGTTTGTTTGTTGAACTAGTTTAGGCAGTAGTTAAGGTATGGTATGCCTTGCCTAATGTTTTATACACCTTGAGCTGGGGAATGTCCAGAGGCTCTGTTATGTAACTTTTCTTTTTCTGAAATAAATAAAAAGAATAAAAAAATAAAATTAAATAAATAACATATGATTTCTTGTTCTGTACTATGTAACTCACTTGCAAATATGTGTCCATCATGTTTTGTGTCTGGAAATGAAGGGGAGATCCTGCAGGCCCTGGTATTAGTCTGCTAGTTGGTTGCAAGGTGCCATAATTGGCTGGGTATAGTGTGGGAAAAGCGTAAGATAGCCAAGATTCCCATATTTTTACTAATTTAGAGTGGAAGTCATGTAAACTGCTGGACATCTTTTCATTGAGTATCATAGTGGCCAAACAGTCCTTCACAGCTGGAAAGGAGATGTAGGTTTTTTCCAGGCCTTGGCTGTGATACGCTTAGACACAAGGAACAAATAGATGACCATTTTCTGATGATAAGAAAATAGATCTGGGATAGAGCAGTTCAATAGGGCCAACTTTGCACTCTTATGAATGGGTAAACGGAATAAGGTGTGAAAGTCCTAGAGTAAAATCCTTTAAGGTGCGGACAAGTCCACCAAGTATGGAGGACATCTCAGCATAGGCCACAGCGCCTAAAACATCTATCACTATATGAAGGATTAAATTATCAGTGGGAAATGTAGCACTAAAAATATAAAACAATAAACATTGAACAATATAAGTGTGTAAATAATAAAAACTTTGTGATAAAAAATCAATCTCAAATATAATGAATAGAAAACAGAACATGTATATAAAAAGTAGAAACACAGGTGAGAAAGTCCCAAAGGTGAAACATTCCTATGGTAAACGTATATAGAGTCCACTACAAAAAGTTGCTGCTCCGAAGTGGGGTACAAAGGCGTCAGCAGGCATGTAGAGCATCAGGGATAGTGTGTCCTCCTCCCGAGATAAGGGGTATACACTCTTACCAGAAATAGTGGACTCGAATGTCAGTGACAAGAGCCAATCAAGTGAGGATGGCCGATCAGCAGATTTCCAAAACGATCCAGGGAATCCAAAGAGCTTCAAGAACGAATCCAGGGAATCGTGCAGGTAACCATGAGGCTGGAACTCGGATGTTAACCAGCCAGACTGGAAAGCCAAAAACTCTCATCTGATTACAAGATCACAATCACATTGTTGAGTCATCAAAAAGTTCACATTCTTCACTTCTCTCAAAAGTGGTAGTGGCTAGTTCCCAACTAGTAGAAGGAATAATAAATTGCTGAGATGGTACTTGAGGCCCCTAGAGAGTGCAAACAGATGTGCTCAAAGGATGGCCGGATGGCCGTAACCGGAAGTGCGTTTCAGCAAGGAACGCAAGCTCTGGGATCTGGAAGTGACGCGTGGGCCAATCAGAAGACGCGTTTCACAACTTCAGTTGTTTCCTCAGTTCTCTGACGTTTAACAAAGCTAGAAACCGATGAAAACCATTGGAAATACAGAGGTGCTGTTCCAAATCGGCTTTTGGAACACAGAGGCAAGGCTATTGTTGTCCCCCTGTCTGCTTTTATACTCCATCAGCTCTGCAAACCATGTGGACCGGATTGAGACATGGATGCATCCCTATTTCATTTACATGCCTAAATCTCTCTGACCTTTGTGAGTAGCCATTTGGCTTTATGTTTTTCATTTTAATAAATACTTTATCTTTTATACTGCACTTAGTCTGGCGCACCTTCTCCCTGTTCTTTGTGTTTTCGAATTCTTTAGAGAGCCCTGCTTCTCCTCTCAAGACTGTTGCTGCCGACGGTGCTTCCCCTATATTATTACAAATGCTATTGTTATTGATATTTTAAAATACTCATACTCAAATAGAGACTATACAGTGACTGATTTTTTGCGCCATCTGTTCCCAAATATCTCTCTTCATATGTTTCTTGAATGGAGGGCCACGAAGGAAAGGAACAAGACACGAGGAAGTGGCGTACCTTGGCCACTCTTCTTAACCAAACCTCATGGTACCAATTTACTCAGCGGGAGCACACCTCCTAATTCGCATTTCTGATAACTGCACCCACATTGTCTCAATCTTTCTCAAACTCTGAGTACATATTGAAGAGATTGCCCTTAGAGATCCCACTTGTCTGATCGCTGTAAAACCAAAGCAGTGGGACTTGATGCTCCTGGTGAGTGTCCAAAACAGCTATCCAAGAAAACAATATCTAGGACACTCGCAGCATGTAATTGATTTAATCATAAATTACAAAGGCTATAAACCATTAAAACACATCCAGCCAATGAACGTTTCTCATGCAAAGCACATGCTTTTTAAAGACATTGGATCTAAGAAATGTTAGTGGATTTGATATGTTTTAATTGCTTTTAACCTAAGGAATTTATGATTAAAGTGGAATCCCAAGCTAAACCTTTAAACCTGCACCCCCTTATAACCCCTTTACTAACTTATCATAACTGAAGAAGTAACACGCTTATACTTAACTATTCTCAGGGTGCTCTGGTCAGATAGACCAACAAATGTCTTGACTACACCATGCAAACTTTCTTTAGTCTTACAATCTTTGTAAATGCTGTTATATGAGAGTCAAGGCATGCTGCCATGTTTAGTATGTACAGCACTGTGTTGTCACATGCACATCTCTGTGAATTAGCCATAATTGTGCATAAAAAAGGTGTGGTAGAAAGACAGGTGATGTTCAGATACAGATTCTTCTGGATGATTCAGCCCTCATTATGAAAGTCAATAAAAGCACTGCAGCTGGTCCTGCTGTCAATCTGGTGATGTTTTATTACAGTAAAAATGAGGAGTACAAAGCTGACGTGTACTTTTGACCTCACTTGTTCTTAGGTATATATTACTGGGTTTTTGTGTTAGTCCCCGGAATGAGAAGCGAACTGGATGTTTGTGTTCTATCTACAGCACTTTATATCTCACAGAACAAGAGCTTCAGGTGTGTCTGTATTTCTTTATCTCTAACATATCTGTCAAGTAGCTGACATGGACTTTATGAAAGCACAGTGAGCATTTTACAATGAACAGACAGACTACAAAGACAAATCAACATTATCAAGAAAACACAAACTGCTTCTTGTGAAACATTAGCACCAGGTAAAGTCAGGCAGCTGTGATGAGGATTAATAAGATCCAAGTATATGGCTGTGCCGTGTCACTGATCATTAATCACTGAGGTATCAAAGGCAAGGGAGGAATTCATAAAGAACATTGCCATAACAAAGAGTGTGTACCGGCACTGGAAATTCATTATAACCACAGGTCATGGTATAATATTTGATGATTAGTGATATTTTGGAGTTCATGGATTATTCATATCTCCAAATAAAAGATGGATCATTTGTGTGCATGGTTGTCAATTTACATATACATAAAAGCAAACATGCCAAAAAGTATCTGAATAAGGAACAGTTTGGGTTATCTATAGCAATCACCTTTTATCAGCAATTTTATTAGCTTTGCTAGCTGGTGAGCCACATCCTTAGGCCTGGTACACATGTTGAGATTATTAGACGAATGATCGTCCGTTCTTTTTTTTTTTGCATGCTAATCTCATATAGAAAATAAAGAGGTTACTAAAGTTAAGAAAATTCTTGTACGACAGAGAAAAAATTTGAAATTGATGTAATGTATTGTATTTTCGGACAAAAACGGTATATACGATGATGCGATCTGGTATCATACGAGAAAATTTTTCGTGCTTATCCCATCGGATAATATCAGATGAACTGTCATGATCGGCTCTCAAAAGTAATGTACTAATGATCAGATTATCAGATGATTGATTCGAAAGCAGTATTTTTCATACAATTCTTTGATCGCATGTATGGCCATGATATTACACATGGAGATTAAGCTGACCATAGAGAGATTTAAATTTAACTGGCCCAGCAAGGAACATGTTAGACTTTTTTTCTATTGATCAGCAGTTGCTGTCAGAATATAATATCCTGGCAGCTTTAATTTACATTCTGACTTGGCTAAAGCTGGCCATACACTAAAAAAGGAAATTGATCCCTAACGATGTCATCTTTGATGAAAAGTGCACATCCTGCACTTGATGGTAGGACAATTGTGAATGGTAGAGAGGAGTGACATTGTAAATGTGGAGAGGTGGAATCCGTCTGGGTAGAACTTCAAAGACAAGAAGTGGGAAATTATTAGTGGGGGTATGTTATAGGCCCCCAACCTGAAGGAGGAGGAGGAGCTGGACCTACGATCACAGTTAGAAATGTCAGTGAGACAGGAAAATGTCATCATAATGGGGGACTTCAATTATCCCAATATTGACTGGGCAGAGGGGACAGCTCACTCATTAAAGGCCCATCATTTCATTAATGTGTTACAGGATAACTTCATGTCCCACTTGCTGGATTCCCTTCGGGACAACTTAGGATCTAGCGATCATAGGATGATCACATTTAGCGTAAATCGTAGAAAACGTGGCACGAGGGTAGCACAAGAACAAGGAATTTCAAACTAGCCAATTTTTCTGAACTGCGGTCATTACTACATTACATCAATTGAGACCAAATCTTAGAAACATTGAACATGAAAGGAAAATGGGAATGCTTTAGGAACAAATTAAACAAAGGTATCACACAGTGCATTCCAATGGGCAATAAATATAGAAGAGCAAATGTTAAACCTGGATGGCTAAACGGTAATGTAAAAAGCCTCATTAAAGAGAAAAAAATTGACTTTAAAAGATATAAAGGGTAAGGGTCATCGTCAGCATTCCAACACTACAAGGAATGCAATAATAAGTGTAAGAACTCAAGCTAAAAAAGACTACGAGAGACACATAGCAGAGGAGAGTAAAAAAATCCAAATAATTTTTTTAGATATATTAGCAGTAAAAAGGCAAGATCAGAGCACATTGCCTACATAAAAGAAGAGGATGGGAGGATGGTTACAGATGACACCAAGAAGACAACTGTACTAAATGCCTTCTTCAGTTTTTTTCGCAGGAAAAAGAGGGGTATATCGACCATGAAGCACTGATAGTGACACATCACAGGGCGTATCCTTGTGACTAACAGAGGCCGGAGGCAAGGAAAGACTAGATAAGCTTAATACAAATAAACCACCAGGACCGGATGGCTTACACCTGATGTTATAGCCATGTTATACCCAGACCATTGTTCCTAATGTTTGCGGACAGCATACTGACAGGAATTGTGCCAGCTGATTGGAGAAAAGCCAATGTGGTACCAATATTGAAAAAAGGGCAGAGACAAATCACTGGAAACTGCAGGCCAGTCAGCCTAACATGAATAGTAGGTAAATTATTGGAGGGGATGATAAGGGACTATATCCAAAAAATTACAGAAGAAAAAAGTATCATTAGCATGGGTTTACGAAAGGTTGTTCCTGTCAGACAAATCAGCTAACATTCTATGAGGAAGTGAGCTGCCAGCTACACGAGGGGGGGGGGGGGGGCGCGTGGATTTGGTGTATCTGGATTTTCCAAAAGCATTCCATACAGTTCCCCATAAATGCTTAATCTACAAGCTGAGGTCTGTAGGCATGGACCATAAGGTTTGTTCTTGGATAGAAAATGGTCTGGAGTGGTACGTGGGGTACCCCAAGGTTCTGCCTTGGGACCAACTTCTCTTCTTTTATTCATAAATGATATAGAGGATAGGTTATATTGCTAAATCTGTTTTTGTTGACAGCACAAAAAAAAGCATGGCAATAACTTCACATGAGGATATAGAAATTTTACAGAAAGACCTGAAATATTGGAGTAAGCAACTACATGGCAAATGAGGTTTACTGTGGAGAAATGTAAAGTAATGCACTTGGGGACAAAAAGTATAAATACAAACTACTTACTAGGTGGAGAACCACTGGGGGAATCAAGAATGGAGAAAGATCTGGGGGTCCTAGTAGATGACAGACTGAGCAATAGCATGCAATGTCAAGTTGCAGCTACCAAAGTCAGCAGAATTTTAGCATGCATAAAAAAGGGGGATATACTCCAGGGATAAAATGATAATCCTGCCACTTTAAAACTTATACCACATCTGGAGTATTCTGTCCAGTTTTTGTGACCAGTCCGCAGAAGGGATATGCTGGAGCTAGAGAGAGTCCAACGAAGGGCAACAAAAATTATTAAGGTGACCGGAATACCCCAATTACGAGGAATAACTACAAGCACTAAATTTATTCTCATGTCCCCTCTCAAGCGATGTATATACCTCAATGGTGATCCCAGCATAGGAAAAACTATTCAGTCTTAGGGAGTATAAGAGGACATGGGGCCACACAATGAGATTGGAGGAGAAGCGTTTTTTTTTCACTGTTAGGGCAATAAGGATGTGGAACGCTCTTACAAAATTGGTGGTGGCAGCAGGGAGTATGGATATTTTTAAAAGATTCTTGGATGTGCATCCTAAAGGAGAAGTCCACTCAAAGCTTTTTTGGCTGGGCTTCACCTATGGATCACAGGAGTGCAATTAATTTTGCACTCCTGTAACCGTTTTCAGCAGAAAGCAGACTGAAGTCTGCTCTCTGCCGACATCACGAATATCAGGCCAGGCACCGCACCATCCCAACAATGGGAGTCTAGAACTGCCAGGTGCCTGGACCGACACCCACCTCAAGTTCTCAGAAAGCCGCTGAGAGCCTGAGATGGCTGCTCCGCCTCCTTCACAGCTCAGTGCTCCAATGAGCGAGAAGAGCAGAGAGCTGTGACTATTGCTGTGTACACACGACCGGATTTTTCGACGGACTAGGTCAGACGGAACGAATCCGCCAGACAATTTGATTGAGTGGGCTTCATCGGATCTTTGCTGTCTAAAAATCAGACGGAGTTTAGATTTAAAACAGGTTTCGAATCTTTCTGACGGACTTGAGTCCAGCCGAAAAATCAGTTCGTCTGTATGCTAGTCCAACAGATGAAAACCAAGGCCAGGGCAGCTATTGGCTACTGGCTATGAACTTTCTTATTCTAGTCAAGTCGTACGTTATCACGTTCAAATCCATTGGACTTTGGTATGCTTGTGTGTGGCCAAGCCCGTTTGTTCAGAAAGTCTGTTAGAACTCCGCTAAAAAGTCAGTTGGGAAGACTGTCGGACCTAGTCCGTCAAAGTCCGGTCGTGTGTACACGGCATGACAGTCTAAATCTCTCTGCTCACGGAGCTGTGAAAAGCGAGTGATCGGCGGTGTTCGTTCACACAATTTTCAGTGCAGAGGCACAGGGGGACAGATGCAGCATCTCACTGATGCTGCATTCACCTAGGAAAGCATAAATCAAAAACGATAAAAAAAAATAAACCCATAGATCTCTTTTAAAGAACACAACATACATGGATATGGGAAATAATGATAGACACCAACACACATAGACCTACACAAGTTGAACTGGATGGACTATTGTCTTTATTCAACCTTACCTACTACTGTTGGATTTATCCGCACTATACAAAGCCTTTCTCCTTTCTTTACATGTAATACACAAAAGAACAGCAGCGACTGATTATAAGTTGGAGTTTGGCTGGTGGTTCCACTGATCCTTTATGGGGATTTCCACTAATCTCTTAATTCTGAACGCAACATTCTGATGTCTAGTGTCTTCAGTGGTGGATACTGTGTGACAGAAGTGTTTGCTGAAATTAAGACACTTCTGGACTGGACAATCTATTTGAATTATATGTTTTCTGGCACATAATTGGACTTTTTGATACTTTTTGCACAGATTTGTTTGTTGGTGTTGAAGGGTAGTGCTGCAAAATTTATAGTGAACATGCACAGAAACAGAGGGATCTTGTGGCTATTGTATTCTGACAGCCAGTCCCGCCGCCTGTCAAAATACCCAAATAGCAGCTGCATCTGATTGGAAGCAGATAGTTTTCTGCTGACAATTTTCTGCAACCCCCCCCCCCCCTTTCCATTTTTTGAGTTGGGCCACCCACTGAGTGGAATCTGCCAATATTCGTACAGTGTATAGCCAGCTTAACACTAATGAAACTACAAAGCCAACAAGCGCTTCATTTTTTCAATGTACAATGCAGTTTTACTGATAAAAATACTATTCTTGAATTAAACTTTTTTTTTTTTTTTTTTTTTACTTTTGGATAAAGTAGGGATGGATTATAATCCCAGGTAATTTTGTATTGCTTTCTGTGTCCCTTGCTGGTGTCACATTCTCTGTTTACCTTGGTGACAGTTTGTTTTTGCTTTCTGTACCCCAGCTAGATGGTGTCACTCTGTTTACCTTGGTGACCATTGTCACCAAAACATAAAGTGATAGGAAATACAAAATTTCAGTATGGGGAAATCTTTTAATAGGGATTTGAGCGACAACTAAGAGGGTAATTCCCCTCACTTTGTAAAGAATTCTTCTCATTTTCTTTTTTTATATCTGGGACTAGATGTGAAAGGAAATATCTCCAATGAAACACAGAAAGAAAACAAAACTGACAGGGGGTGGATAAACTCTTCCCTATTCTGTCCAAAATGAAAAAAAACAAAAAAAACAAAAACGTTTTTTGCTATACATACAGTTTAAAGTGTGCAGAGAGCACATGGTAAGTCCTGCATAGGACATCATGCTCCATGCTATGCACATATGCGGAACGCTATTCATTGAGGAATTACCCTTATATCATGTGCTGAGCTGTGCGTCATTCACACTATGTTGCTTTTATTTACAGTTTGAAAACTCATCTCCAGGCTGTTCTTTGCACTTTTACCCAGCTACCAACAGCATGCGAAAATGTATTTGCCATTCAACCTTAAACTGCCTTTTGTGACTTGTCATTCTTAAAATAACAAGAGAGAAATCATATGTTCAATCTGTACACACATATTTTGGAAGAGCTATTGTCTAATCATGCTAAAGAGGTGTCAGTAGAAGATCTATATTGTCTAGTATGTGAAGTATGTCAATTTGGGGTATTCTGTACGTCATGTCACATTACTGAGAAGTAGCACTACTAGATAATCGGGAAGTGACATTTAGATTAGTTACTTATTAACACCAGAGGCCTGACAATTATTATAAGTCAAGAATTTTGAATTTGTCACTGATATATAGAATCTAACTAATATATGTAATGCTCAATACTAACACACACACACAAGAATGCTGTGCATTTTAGTAAAATTCCTAACATGTTCTATTTTTAATATTGGGGACACATAATTTACTTTACATTTTTGCTATACTGATGGCTGACCAAAGCACCAATACATCAGAATTTTATGGATGGACATGGGACACTGTGGCCACATCAGTTACATAAGATTGTTAGGCCCCATTCACACCAGGGCATGCATTGTCATGCTACAGGCATAGGACACCCTATTTATTTCAATAGGCTACCTTACACATAACAAATGTGGCAAAATACTTCATTCACCTTTTTGAGCTTCATACATTTTTTGAGCGAAAAAAAAAAACACACATCTGATTGCCGCATTTGAGGTGCTATAAAAATAGCATCACACATATTGCACAGGTTTTTTCCCCAAACCGCACAATTTTGCCTGCATTCACGTGCTGCTGTAGACAAAATATAAATCATGTAACAGTGTTTTCGAAAACAAAATACTTTATATTTTGCAACTAATTTTTACATACAATATCACTATTATATTGAGTTGAGTTGAGAGGAATCTTAATATAGTGCGATCTTACCCCAAAGGGTCCCTATGAGGGCTGCGCTAATCAATTGTGACAATAATTGAAGAAATAAAACCAATGGTGCAAAAGGAAACGTGAGATATCAAAATCTAAAATAATGATAGGTCCAAAATCTTTGCAACCAAAGAGAAATATAAAACATCAAAATCTATGAGTGCTAGTGATGAATCCGCAACAAACTATGCTCCTGTTAGTGAAAAAATCTCCACCAACTCCGCTAAAGAAGTGCTCTCACCTCAGAATTTGACCCTCACCACAAAGTACAAAACACCCATGTGATTATAACCCCAGGGTCAGACAGGTACTCTTGGATGATGCTGGGGTAACTATTGAATAATGCAGATCATCAAAACTATCTATGCACATCCATATAGTCAGGGCCGTCTTTAAGGCAGGGCAAAAGGGGCAGCTGCCCTGGGCCCTGACATTGTTTTGGGGCCCAAAACAGCTGCCTCATACTTGCCAACTATCCAGGTTTAAATAACCGTGTCCCTTGAAGTTTTATTCCTTTGCTGGGTCCCAATATCTCAGTGTGAAGTGCTGGTACTAATGCTGCCCAGCTCTGCCCTATTGTTGTGTGCAGATGACTCACCTGCAGACCCTGTGTTTACATGTAAATAACCAGCATTCGAATGTAAATAGCGGTGACAATACTGAGTAAATATCTGCGTCTGGTGGCATTAATATGTAAATAAAGGCGGCATTCCTATGTATATCATGCTCCCCTGCTGTGAGGAGGTGATGTGCTGTAACCTCTAGCAACTAATCAGTGAGCCGTAATGTGTGCTGTAACCTCTAGCAACTAGTCAGTAAGCAGTAATGATATGCTGTAACTGCTGGCAACCAATCGCAATTGCTGCCTGATCTGATACGGAAAACTGATTTTAAGTCAAGCTGCTATTTATTGTATGTCTCAGAGTAGGTGGAGAGGGAAATTGCTTGGGGGGGGGGGGGCCCAAGAACAAATTTGCCCAGGGTCCAATCTATATTAAAGACAGTCCTGCATATAGTCCTGGCTTCAATGAACCAATTTGGGTGTGATCACAGCATCCCAGGGGAACAGCATGCAACCAAGCTCAAATGAAAAAAATCAGCATAGTTCTCACTATCAATCCCTTTATTAAAAGCAATATTGTTTACATGTACTTGTATGCAAATAGGGCGAACATTTTTATGTGAACAGAGCAAAACACTTCACACTCCATGTACTGCAAAGGTGTTGTGTATAAACCTTGAAGCCACCACCGAGAAAAATCTGGTTTAATGCAGCCCGCAGCATACCAACTCTCTCCCAAATTTCCTAGCTCCTCCCAACGTGTTTTGTCCTGCCATCATCAGGGGCATTTTCATCATTGGTTTCATTTCTTTCATTACTGTCACAATTGATTTGCTTAGCACTTGCATATGTTTAAATGATTAGGTGTCTTATACACATCATGCTAGCAGCTATATTTAGGCTGTTGCACTTCACTTCACTTCACATTACTATATTTTATCTAGAAAACAGCTGTTTAAAAAAAAATATACGAATTTTAAACCTTGTTGACATAATAAATAACAAGCACTGTCTCATTTAGTTTATTTTGTGTATGCTGTAATGTATTATAGATTAAGTCCATGTTTTGCAAAAAAAATAAAAAATACACCCAAAGTGTGCATTTATTATTTATTTTTTGAAAATAAGCATGCAATCTGTGGCCTCAGGCTTCATAAAGGTCCAGTTTACATTTTCCCCTGCACTTTTCTCTCCTGCTTTTCTTGAATGTGCCTCTGTCTGCCATCACTAGTAGTACAAAGACAGACTACACCTTTAGGTGTAGTATAGAAAAATTTGCCTATCAAGGAGAGATATTAAGCTGCATCCTTCAGTGGTGAGTTTTTGCAATCGCACATATCCATTCTCTACTTCACTTCATGGTGTTGAAATGACCTTCCTTGTTATACTGTGTTGGGGGAAAACAAAGAGGTCTCCAGGCCAACATGGCAAGATTTCCCATTAGAAGTGTTATCTATTTATATATTCAAGGAAATACTGTGGTTCTTCACTACTATGCCTAGTCACTATTCTTTGTATACACTCTTATCTATCAGCATCTCCTCTCTTCATCTTTTCCTTCTACAATCATTCAACAATATCTGCTGTCCTCTTCCTCTTCTGCACCTGCTGTTCCCTACTCTGCCCCCTCTACTGTGCTATTCAACTCCTATCATCCCATTTACCCACTAACAAAATTATTTCACAGAAAATGTTGAACTTAAAGTTACCTAGTTCATGAAAAGGTACTTATTTGGTTATAGTGAATAAAAAGATATTTTAGATGCTATTGTCATATACAGGCCTATGCATGAGACAGAGCAATGAGTTAGACCCCATTCACACCTGAGCGTTTTGTAGCCCTACGCCTGAAGCTACAAAACGCTGGAGGGGAAAAAATACATTATTCTCAATGGAGATGGTTCACATCTCCACTCCAAGTCGCCTGAAGCCCTACGCCTGAAGCTCAAACAAGTTCCGGACCCTTTTTTGTCGCGTGAATCGGGCTGATTTGGGCGTTTTCATTCCCATAGAAACGAATGGAAACGCTCGATTCGAGCGTTTAGCGCGACAACGAGCGTTTCTATGGGCGTTTTGACGCTGTATCTGCTCAATGCTTAACATTGGTGACCTTTTGCCCTGCACAAATTCGCGACAAAACGCGGCAAAAAACGCAGCGAAAAACGCTTGAAAAAGTTACGCTCAGGTGTGAATGCAGCCTTAGGGACTATTGAGTTTGCCTATGAGGTCTGAAAGATATGGTGTATTTATGATGAAAAGGGAAGCAGATTTTCTAAACATATTTTTTTTAATTCAGTAATTTTCTATATGTTGCCTATTATGTGCTATCAGTAGACTCGAGTTACAATGCAAATGGCAGTGTTAACTTGTATTATTCCATTAAGCTGGAGTAAAAATGGCCTCACTGTATAAACTCAGCTTTACATTAAATGTTAGGCTATATACAGATGGACTTTGGCATACAGAACTCACATGATAGTGGATACAGAAACCCACAGTCACTCTAACAATCAGTAATCTTGGTAATGGCATCTGATCCCTGTGTGCCTCTTGTCTGTGAATAAGACTAATCTATGAAAAATGGGGTCAGTATCTATTATTACGGACTATGTAGTTGAATACTATAGGTGCCTATACTATACTATAGGCATATACAGTGCCTTACGAAAGTATTCGGCCCCCTTGAACTTTTCAACCTTTTGCCACATTTCAGGCTTCAAACATAAAGATATACAATTTTTTTTTTTTGTGAAGAATCACCAACAAGTGGGACACAATTGTGAAGTGGAATGAAATCTATTGGATAATTTAAACTTTTTTAGCAAATAAAAAACTGAAAAGTGGAGCGTGCAAAATTATTCGGCCCCTTTACTTTCAGTGCAGCAAACTCACTCCAGAAGTTCAGCGGGGATCTCTGAATGATCCAATGTTGTCCTAAATGACTGATGGTGATAAATAGAATCCATCTGTGTGTAATCAAGTCTCTGTATAAATGCACCTGCTCTGTGATAGTCTCAGGGTTCTGTTGAAAGCGCAGAGAGCATCATGAAGACCAAGGAACACACCAGGCAGGTCCGTAATACTGTTGTGGAGAAGTTTAAAGCCGGATTTGGATACAAAAAGATTTCCCAAGCTTTAAACATCCCAAGGAGCACTGTGCAAGCAATCATTTTGAAATGGAAGGAGTATCAGACCACTGCAAATCTACCAAGAACAATTCACAAACGCTCTCCATCCAACCTCACTGAGCTTGAGCTGTTTTGCAAGGAAGAATGGGCAAGAATTTCAGTCTCTCGATGTGCAAAACTGATAGAGACATACACCAAGCGACTTGCAGCTGTAATCGCAGCAAAAGGTGGCTCTACAAAGTATTAACGCAAGGGGGTCGAATAATTTTGCACGCCCCACTTTTCATTTTTTTATTAGTTAAAAAAGTTTCAAAAATCCAATAGATTTCGTTCCACTTCACAATTGTGTCCCACTTGTTGGTGATTCTTCACAAAAAATAAAAATTTTATATCTTTATGTTTGAAGCCTGAAATGTGGCAAAAGGTTGAAAAGTTCAAGGGGGCCGAATACTTTCGCAAGGCACTGTAACGGTAATCAACTGATATATGTGATTACAGTCAGTTCTGGAAATTGAATGGGTCCCTATTATTTTGCTCTAACATAATCCAGTGATTGGGATGTCCTACTGTTCTAATCAGTCCCTCATCTGCAAGTATAACCATATACATGCAAATGATCCAAACACGAAAATATCATTTTGTTGTCAGATCCTGGCTCTGACTAGCTAAAGAGCATTAAAGTATTATTTTCTATTTATCCACTGAAGATATCTTAGAATTAATGACTATAAACCCTATTCATGTCTCTTCCATGAAGTGGCATTACTTATTTTATTATACACTATGGAATACCCACAGGGAGTATGACACAATGATTTTTCTTTTTAATGGTTGTAGAGTTGGGACAGAATGAAGAAGTGTGGCGGGGGTATCTTGTCTCTGGAGATCCCGGGAGATATAAGCACATAGCTTGTGATGCAATTTTCCAGCAAACACACAAGAAGCACAGCCTGGGTTTTATGTATCAAATAGAAAATAAAGGCACAACAGAGGATTTACATCCACACAGTTTAGCAGCAGGCATTTTATACATTTAGAATATATCAAAACCTCTAACAAGAAAATACTTACACTAGAAATGTATTTATGGCACAAATGGAATCTTCATGATCTTTTATGTAAATTTTAAAAATATATTAAAATATTGTAAAGAAGGGCATACGTATTTAATCCCTACAAGCAATTCATGCAATTTAAAGAGCTCATCCAGAAATCATCTTTCCCAGGAAAGAAAAATTAGTCCTTTTAACTGTTAGAAGCCCTCAATAAAATTATTATTATTATTTTTTTTTTTTTTTGCGCATTAGACAGGTTTTGCATTCGCATATGAGTCTATGGAAATGCAAAATTCACTTGAAGCAGGTCAAATGCAGGTCAGAAGGATGAAAGTTGTGGTCGAATTCCAACTGATCTCAGAAGCATCTGACACAGATGTCAAACTGATGCCATCAACACAAACCCAAAGCCCGTCAACACATTAAGTTGGGAAAACTCCAGGTAAGCAGATGGCAAAAAGGTACATCTCCGTTGGGACACATACATGACCACAGTGCATCCCAGCTGGGCAAGATAACTAATAGAAGTTTCACCACCCATTGTTCTTATAATATAGCTTAGCATAGTCAGCCGTAGAGATGGTGTTTCCACTTGAGAACAACCTACACATTGTGTGTACACTGTACAAATCTCCCGGTACCTGCATAACCGGTCAGACCCCAACATTGTTAGTATAGCATCTTGCCAGCAGATGGCAAGATTAGTTCTTTCACTGATAACAGTCAATAGAAATAGCAGTTTGTTTGATAGTATGTTCATTATCTGACAAGCAAATATACTGTACCACTGTATAACAGTTTCATAAAGCAATCTCCACAATACATGGCTTATTTGCACATGGTTCAAATGATTAAAAAATATTTTTACTGGAAGCCTGCATGTAGTACTGAAAAGCATGATGTTTGTACAGTATATGAAAAGTCCCTTTGAAATATGTTCTACACTGTCTTGTGTGGAGGATCATTTTGCAGATTTAGAGAGGTTTTCATCTTTAAATTAAAGTAGACATCTGCTGCCATGTAAAATCCAATCACGTCGCAACCAAGGTTTTCTCTTAAATGCTTGTATGATACCCTGCTTGTTACAGAGAATGGTTAACCATCAAAGTTTCAATCTGCTATATATGCCCAGCCTGTTGATCTAGCTCCCCTCTATCAAGTGCACATGTTCGAAAACACTGTTTTGGCACACAGCTATTTCGCTTACAGGTGAATCCAGTGCATCCTGTGGGTAAATGCATTTTTATCACTGCAATTGTGCAATTGCCTTTATCACAGCTGAGTAGTATTTCTCCTGAGGACTGCCGTGATCTTTTGTCTTGCTTCGGTAAGTGAAGCTGTTCTCTCTTTTGGTGGATGTGGAGATTGCAGTATTGGTAAGGTGCTTCCTGCACTATGCCTGGGTTTATTCAAGGTGGATATAGTAGACCCAGACAGGCTCACTAGCGTGGTTCCATTACTTGATGATAAGCTCAGAGGATGTTTCTGGTGTGCACTAGTCATTATGTGAGGTGTCACTGCTTTCTCTGGGGAAAATGACTTTTGTGACACTGGGAGGTGCCCATTAGGTCTTTTTAGTTCCAAAAGCTGTTCCCTGGCCTGGGTCAAGGCCTCAGTGAGCTCATAGCGTTCTTCACACTCCATGCGCACAGTATCCTTGAGGAAGGCATTCTGAAAGAAGGAGATACTTAATTTAAGCATAAAATAGGCTCTTTATAAATGCATTATAGCCCAACTCCAGGCAAAACATTTTTTTTCCTATGCAGTGGGGCTTTGCTCACTCTGCAAGGGTTAAAAGCTTTCTTTACTTCTAGGGGAGAGAAGAACATAGATATACTTATCTGGTCCTCCAATCCCACCCGCACCAGACCAATCAAGCACCCCCATGCTCCAGTGGTCTTGAATAATGGACTGTTCCTGACATCATCATGCCCAGAGCAGACTCCATAGACAAGGGACAGCCTACTCCTGGACTGTGGAGAAGCACAGTTTTCCGGAGGATGGAAGGATCAATGTGCTTTGTATGGATGTGAAGGATCAGTAAATGTTTTCTGCTCACCCCCTATAACCCAACTGTATGGAAAAAAAAAAAAAAATTTTGTCTGGAGTTGGAGATTTAGCATTTTATACATTTTCAGAAATTTAAATATGAACACTTACAAATATTGACAGAATAGTTGTTTTTACACAGACTGTACTTGCAATTCAGAAATACAAAGTAACATTATTGTTCCTTTGTATTTACACTGTTTCGTTCACATGAATGTCAAGAGAGTGACTTTGATCTGCATATTATTTCAGTTAAAGCAAACTAAGGCCCCTTTTACATGGGTGGTCTGATCATATCTCCTTCAGTTTTTCAGTTGGCTCTGAATGGAAGCTCAACGATGGTCTACGGGCAGGCGGATCTAAACAGATGTGCATCCATTTATATCTGATTACCTCTGAGTCCTTCTAGGCCAATAAAAAAGGAAAAGCCCATTGTTCTTTTCCATTTTTTAATGTGAACATGACAGATCTGAGGTAGCTGGATGTAAATGGACCTTGTCCATTTATATCTGCCTGCCCACAGACCCGACATAAGTTCATTATGGTATGAGAGGTCAAAACTGAATGGACACAGATATCATAAAAGTGACATCCTTACTATTAGCCTCTGATTCAGCAGGGGATCTGTTCAAAGATTCCCTGCTAATTGGAACAGACACAGCCCTTGTGAAAGGCCCCTAGATGTAAAAAATAAAATAAAAATCTCGTTGCAAGATCATGAATACCAATAAGTACTACGCTTACATATTACTTAGCATGCATGCACTTAACATGAAAAAAATATATCTGATTCCATGTCCGCTTCAACAGCAAAATGGACGACTTAGGCCAACTCAGACCTGTCATAACAGCATGAGCCATTTGTGGAATAATTACAGTCTATTTAAATTGTAACTAAAGTCCACAATACTCACCTTTCTCCAGCAGTCCCCTATCTGCAAGGTCACTCAGCCCCAGCATTTTTTCTTCTCCTCAGCTTCATCTGAGTGCTGGGTCACCTGCCGTCTTAATTGGTGGGTGAGGAATAATGTAACAAAGGAGTTCATTCATCCTGGCGCACAAGCAGCGTGTTGAGAATGTACCCTGAGCTGTGACTGCGACAGACAGGTAAGTTTATTTTATTGCAAAAGACAAACTGCAAGTCTCTTCTGCAATAAAGAGAAGGCCTAACTGTAAAGAAGGACTTTAATATGATGTTCTAATGTGGCATTTATATCTGATGCTGTACCACTGCAGAGAACTGCCAAACTTAAGTAGGGTACAGGTGTAATGGAAAAGAATGTTGTTGTATACAGTGATTGATCCTAGATTTGGTTTGGTCAAGTCAACCATAGGCAACGTGTCTGTTTCATAACTAATCGAATAAAATATTTCTTAAATAATGGATCAGAAGGCCATTGGATATGAAGATCAATTTTAACTACTGATGGCATTACAATGGACATACAACATCTCATGGTTACAGGTAAAATCTTAAATTTTTTAGTGAGAAAACACCTGACCTTTTAGCACAGCCATTGTTAGACAAACACACAATCCTGCTTCAATGAACTGAGCTGGTGAGGTCCCCTGGTTTGTCCTCGGCTGAACATGTAGGATATGATTGGCAGGGCTATTAGTGCTACCGAACACTAGAACAGAAATATTGAAGAACTGACTGTCTATGTGAAACAAACCTATAATGATATTCCTCAGAAAACCATCAAACAATGTTCAGTTCAGTTGCTAACAGAAAAAAATAATGAATCCCCATGAGTGGAGACCATACCTCATTGATTTTCACATTTGTTTTCCATTATCTCAAACTGTAATTTATTTTAGGTACCATACATAATTATTTTGCACAGTTTAGTCAAAATATATGAACTCCTTACTGGTGTTGTGACTTTCTTCCAGAGCTTCTATTCTCCTATGGGCTCCCTTCTAAACAGTACAAAAACTATGATCGTGGTGCAATTCACTGAAAGGTAAAATCTGATTGGTTATTACTTTATTTACCACTGAAAAAGCCATTTTTCAATTTCATTTTGGATAGAGCGGGGAAAGGATAAAAAACTGGTATTTTTTTTATTTTTACTGTCCAATTAGATTTTCTTCCACTGCCTGCCTGTGGACTCAATAGAAAGCGAGACAATATCTTTCCAATGAGGGAAATATCCTCTTAGGCAATTGTCACAGGAACCAATCTGCTATCTAGGAGATTTTTTCCCCCTATTCCAGTTCTGATGGCATCTCAAAATTTTGGATTTACCCTCATTTCATTACTGGTGAGAATAAAAACCTGACAGTGGTTCTAATACCTTTACACTATCCATTTTTTTTTTTGTAGTTGTACTTTAACCACTTGCTTACTGGGCACTTAAACCTCCCTCCTGCCCAGACCAATTTTCAGCTTTTGGCGCTGACGCACTTTGAATGACAATTGCGCAGTCATACAACACTGTACCCAAATTACATTTTTATAATTTTTTTCCACAAATAGAGCTTTCTTTTGGTGGTATTTAATCACAGCTGGGATTTTTATTTTTTGCTAAACAAACAAAAGATGGGAAATTTTGAATTTTTTTTTGCAAACAGGTAATTTTTCTGCTTCATTGATATGCGCTAATGAGGCGGCACTGATGGGCACTGATAGGCTGCACTGATGGGCACTAATAGGCACAGATAAGGTGGCACTGATAGGCACAGATAAGGTGGCACTGATAGGCACAGATAAGGTGGCACTGATGGGCACAGATAAGTCGGTACTGATGGGGACAGATAAGTCGGTACTGATGGGGACAGATAAGTCGGTACTGATGGGCACAGATAAGGCGGCACTGATAGCCACTGATAAGATGGCACTGATGGGCCCTGATGGGTGGCACGGATGGGTGGCATGGATGGGCACTGATAGATGGCACTGATGTGCAGCAGCACTGTCCAGGCATTGATAGGTGGTACTGTGGGCACTGACAGGTGGCACTGACAGGTGGCACTGGTGGGCACTGACAGGTGGCGCTGGTGGGCACTGGTAGGTGGCACTTGTAGGGGGCACAGGTGGGCACTGAGGAGCTGGGGCATATCGCAGTGATCGGGACTAATGTCTGTGTTGACATCACATGATCAGCTGTCATTGGCTGACAGCTGATCACATGGTAGGGGGTCGGGATCTACTCCGATCCAGCGAGTCTCGCAGACTCGCTGATCAGAGTGCGCCGTGTGTGCCCTTCAGGGGGTGCGCAGGCCGCTCGTGCATGGGACGACGTCAATAGACATCATCCCGGCAATGCAGGTCCGCGCTGTAGCCATCATTCGGCGCGGATCCTTAGTGGTTAAAGCATTTACTTCTTATTTACCAAGCTCTGGAGCAACTACACTTGCAAAGTGCACAGTCCATTTGCCTTTAGCAAATCAACCAAAATGATTTTATCAAATGGGAAGTGAGAGAAAATCTGCAACAGAGATGCAGAGAGTAACAAAAAGTCTCTCTGTTGCTGTCGAGATTTTATTTAACTTCCTGTGTGACTGTGCGATACAAGTATATGGCTACAATTGAGACTTTCTACACCCAGTCAGGTCCTGAATTTGTTAGTTTGAACTGTCATTAGATGTGTTGTTTTAGGGCTCATGAACATGGATGGTAAGAGGAATACATGCTCTTATGCCACGTACACACGATTGGAATTTCGGGCAGCAAAAGACCGATGAGAGCTTTTCATCTGAAAATGCGACCGTGTGTATGCTCCATCGGAATTTAGCTGGCACAATTCCCGCCAGCAAAAATTTGATAGAAAGTTTTTCCATCGGGACAATTGAGAACATGCTATCGGAAATTCCGATCGTGTGTATTCAATTCCGACGTGCAAAAACTCATGCATGCTCAGATTCAACTACAAGATGGAAGCTATTGGCTACTAGGTATTGAACTTCCTTTTACTAGTCCCGTCGTACGCGTTCTTGGCAGTCGGAATTTGGTGTGATCGTGTGTAGCCATTGGAATTCCGACGGGAAAACCATCAGAGCTTTTTCCGACGAGAATTCCGATCGTGTGTATGCGGCATTGCAGAGATAATCCCAGTGGTTTTTCACTCCCAGGGAGCCGCAGTTGGCATGTACAGCCATTCATAGAAGTGAATGGCTGCACCTGCTTGTACTTAGATATACATGGAATTCATCATCAGCACATGCAAGTGTAAAATGCTGATGCAAGAAAGTATCAGCAAGTACAAATGCCCATAGCGAACAATAGACGCAAATGTGGCTCCCTAGGCAAAGAAAACCGCCAAGATTTTTGCATTAGAGCATATTTGCAGCCCATGTGCTTGAGCCCCTATTTTCTGTCTGGTCGACAGCAAGTGCAGGATTCTGACAAAATGGCAAATTTTGTTGTGTGGCAAGGCATTCTGGGCACTAGAAAATTCCACTGAACTGGCAATCATGGTGCTGCTGTCATATATCTAACTCAAAATTGTAAATGCACATTATGTTTTACTTAATATTATTATTTTGTCATTTATTTTATTCCAAGTTCACAAGAAGATTGCAGTATTGACCAGGAGCCTATAATGGCTTCTTACCTCCTGAGTGACCTGGTCTAGTTGACGTCTTAGTTGTGCACAGGTCATGTTCATTTCATTCAGTTGCTCAGCTTTTGTGTGTATGTCTTTTCTCATTTCTTCTACAGAAGAGGTATTGTGTTCATAGTCTCTTTTCAAACGAACTTCCAACTCAGAAATAATTTTTTTTAAGTTGGTAATTTCAGTGTCTTTTGTTAGATTTTTCTCCAGAAGTCTTGCTTGAGCTTGATGTAACTTCTTCTCCAGAATGTCTATTTCAGCCTGCAGTTCTTCACATGCCCTGGATACTAGTGCTGGTATCTACAAAATATGAAGGCACAGCAAAATTTTAGGTCTAGTTTTTACAGAAATTAGTGCAGTAAACATATGTTAAAGAGCAGAATTAATGCAATGTATAGGCTGATGGTAATGCAATAAGAGCACCAATCATATTTAAAGCAGTATTAAACCTAAAAGAAAACATTTATTAACATTGCAGCTTACCAATTGTTTAAACGCTGTGGCTGTATTCATTTTCCTTTATTTTCATCCCCTGATCCTGCCAGTAAAGCTCCATACACACGATCAGAAATTCTGCCAGCAAAAGTCGGATGTGAGCTTTTGGTCAGAAATTCCGGCCGTGTGTATGCTCCATCGGACTTTTCCTGGCAGAATTCCAGCTAGCAAAAGATAGAGAGCAGGTTCTCTATTTTTCAGTCGGAAAAAGTTCCGATCGGAAATTCCGATCATCTGTGCAAATTCCAATGCACAAAATTCCTACACAAGCTCGGAAACAATTCAACGCATGCTCGGAAGCATTGAACTTCATTTTCTCAGCTTATCGTAGTGTTGTACGTCAACGCATTCTTGATGGTCGAAAGCTCAGAGAACTTTTGTGTGACCGTGTGTATGCAAGCCAAGTTTGGGCGGAATTCCATCGGAGAAACCATCCTAGTTTATTCTGACGGAAAATCCGCTCGTGTATACGGGGCATAAGGCTGTCATTTTTCAACAGAACAAAATGTCATGCAGCTGTAGCAGTTGCAGGGTTGAGACACACCATTTACCACTGATCAGCCTTAATTTATTCATGTAAAACCTTTATCACAAAATGTTGCTGTAACTGTAGTGTGAGCTGGAGTATAGCACAAACATGCACTCTTGAGCAAATCCTCTATGAGGACAGACTATTGTTCTTCAGGACACTAGCTAGTATCCCCTTTCTGATGTACTCATTAGCTGTCTTTCCTAGCACAGAGAGGTAGCTCACAAAAGAACAGGCCCCTAGATCTTTGGTCTGTACTCATAGGAGTCACAAACAGATCCTCTCAGGCATGGCTCCCCTTAGTCAGCTCTTCAGAACACATGGGTCAGCTCCTCAGCTTCCAGGCCTCCAGCCTGAGGCCATATGGTAGTAGGTGCTGAGGAGGGCAGAGTGTCCCCTCCTCAACTGGACCTTCCTTTCCAGGCAAAGACCACTTCCTCTGTCTCCTCACTGAATAGAAATACCTCTTCCCAGCATGCATAGGGCCCTATGCCTGCAATTGGTTGGGATATCATCCATATTCATCCCACTGATTTGGATGAGTCACTCATGTCAACCCAGCAATTTCCATACATCTGGATACAGATGAGTCAATGCAAATCCAGTAACACTTGTTAAACACACATAATTCTCTAACTGCACCAATTTAATCTCCATGTTAGGCAGAATAACTATTATATTTCACCTTAGTTTCCTGTTAAGCAAGAGTCCATACTATGCTAACTATATACATCCTAGCAACCTACCTAGGAGGGTGCTACACCAGCAGAAAAAAAAGTTTGGGTGAGCACGGCTCTGGACCCCTGGGCAGGTGAGTGTCTAGAAATCTATTCATGACCCGATCACTGAATTAGGAGTCTAAGCACCATGCGCTACAATGATAACAGTGGTAAGATTCTTTATTTCAGGTCATGAGAACAAGCAACAAGTGCAACCACTTAATGAGGAATCCTTACTAGTCTGCAAAATGAATAAGTATTTTAGTGTGCTCATGTCTGTCTAGTGTCCCTATCTGGCTGTCTAATACCAATTTCTAGGTCTGAATGGTCAGGTTTGGAAAAAGCTGTGGTTTAGTCAAATATGGACACATATTTGAGCTTTACGTGAACCTGTGCACTCCCTGGAACAGGTATGAACATAATCTCCTCTGCATTGAATAGGAATTTGAAATTTCAAGGCAAATCCTAGCACTAAATGTAACATTTTTATAAGCATAGACACAGCTCTGTCTCACCTGAAAATGCTTGTACCTAGTGAGCAGTTGCTTAAGCAGGGAATACTGTTATGTTGGGGCTAAAGGGAAAGTGTGTGCCTACTATCCCCATTCTCATGAAGTCAAGGTTTTCCAGTACGCTCTTGTGGTATTGTAAGAAAGGGCTAATTTCCTAGAGGCATCTGTGGATAGTATGAGGGGGGAACTTAGTTTATGGTAGAGCACTGGTTCACTATAAATATTATAATGTTAGATCTTCATGTATTGGGAACTATAATGCATTGTGCTTTTTTTTTGTGATACGCATAGAATTTTTATTAGATTACATCAGTCTGCATTGCTCCGTTGAAGTGGAGTACACAACATGGTTTCTCATGGCACAATAACTAATTGCTAGAATATGGCAAAATATAGTGATACTATATGCATTATTGATACAGAAATGGGTAAATATGGTGGGCTGTAATTAATTTAATATACTTTATTTTGTCTTACTGGGAATAAATCTGCTGCAAGTTGTGGGAAGTTTTTTTTTAAAACTTTTGCTGTGCATATACATAGTTACAATTTTCTACAGCAGGGGAAAAAAAATCCTCCTTGATCCCCCAAGAGGCAATCGGATTTTACCTGGATCAACTTTACCTATAAAGGTTAGTACCAGGGCCGAACTGGCCTACCGGGATTCCGGGAAATTTCCCGGTAGACCGCCTGCCCTGGGGTCGATTTGAGCTGCGACGCCCAGGGCCAATCCAAGTGTGGCCTCCTCCTTCTCCCTCCCTCCACTTTTGTAATCAAACACAGTGATCTCCCGCTGTGTCATGGAGCTGGGGCCTGAACTGTTTGGCGGCCGCCCACTCACTGTAACAAAGCACCGCCTCCTAGATAGTGATAGACAGAACACCAATTCAATTGAATCAGTGTCCCGTCTATCGCGATCTAGGAGGCAGAGCTTTGTTACAGTGAGTGGGCGGCCACGGAACAATTCAGACCCCAGCTTCATGACACAGCAGGAGATACCCACTGTGTGTAATCAAGGCACTAGTGAGGCTGTAGATGAGCACAGAGGAGGCTGCAGATGGGCACAGTGATGCTGCTTAGATGGGCACAGTAATGCTGCTTAGATGGGCATAGTGAAGCTGCATTGGTGGGAACTGACTAGGCTGCAGATGGGCACAGTGTGGCTGCAGATGGGCACAGATGATCAGGGGGTTACAACGGTGGGGCAGAGGAGTAGGTGGGAACAGAGGTGGGGCAGAGGAGAAAGGAGGAACATCAGTGGAACACATGAGCAGGGGTTTGCAGTGGTGGGGCAGAAGAGCAGGGGGAACAGATGTGGGACAGATGTGCAGGAGGTACAGTGGTGGGGCAGAGGAGAAAGGGGGTAACAGTGGTGGGGCAGATGAGCAGGTAAGTTCAGTGTCAGGACAGATGAGAAGATGGTTGAGCAGTGAGACAGAAGAGCATTGGGGTACGGCAGTGGAGCAGATGTGCAGGGAGGTACAGTGGTGGGGCAGATAAGAAAGGTGGAACATTGGTGGGGCAGATGAGCAGGGGGTAACAGTGGTGGACAGAAGAGCAGGGTGGTACAGTGGTGGGGCAGATGTACAGGGAGTTACAATGGTGAGACAGATGAGCAGGGGGTTACAGGGATGGGATAGATGTGCAGGGGGTTACAGTGATGGGGCAGATGTGCAGGGGGTTACAGTGGTGGCAGAGCTTTGCAGGGGGGACAATTATCTGAGGTGTGAAGGTGCAGGAATTGGGGCTGATCTGAGGTGTGGAGTTGCAGGAATTGGGGCTGATGTGAGATGTGAGAGTGCAGAATGTTAATTTCATACTAATACTGAAGTAGTTTACAGCATTTACTTTATAAAAAATATTTTTTGCGATTAAGAATGTAAAGTTGACATTTTTTTGTTATAAAATCAGCACACTTAATTTCTTTGAAAACAATTTTCGGCACACTGTGCTCAAGAGGTTGCCTACCCCTGCTGTAGCTGGTCATTATATATGCAGACTCTTTCCTGTTTATTATAATCTTGTACCTTGTAGCCTTTTATCTTATTGCAAGTCTACCAGAGAAGTCTCTGATCCTTGGAAAACAAAAGATTCTCTGCAGTCTCTAATGACATCAATCAGTCAGAATACTCCTAATAGCCAGAGACCATGTGATCCAAATTGCCTAGTCTGCAGTCACATGAGACCACACCAGATCATTTTTTTTTTGGCTGCAAGGCAAGCGAGGGGTAATTTGTATACTGAAAATAGTGATATACTTTGGTAATAACATGTCCTAGTGATTCATCTGAAGAGTGATAGGTCCACCATAAGCAGCGAAAAGATGCGGGCTTAAATTGTCTATACAGTCTTGCAAGTGTGAATATACCTTGATAAAAAAATAAAAAAAAATAAAGTATGTGTCCAACACTGGTACTCAATAATAGACACAGTACAATCTATAATGTGATGTAATGCTGCATTATACTATACTGTTATTGATGGGGAATACAGTGCATATCACTTAATACTGCTGGGAATCCTACACAGACACCAAGACTAATGTAAGTAATCCTTTTAATGCCCACAGAAAAAATAAGGTGATGCATACAAAGTAGCAGTTTCCTGAAGAATGTTGCCTTATCTTGTCTCCTATTTACTACTTAGATTAACAGCTACATAAAAAATGACATGGTCGGGAAATAAGCTAGCATTTCAAGACAGGAAGGTGTGTAAAAGTATTCAGGTCATTCAAACCATCTCAAATCATTTGTTAAAAAGATAGAAACTGTACAAAAAGTACCTATGTGTTGGGCAATACAATTATCAGGCTGTGGCTTCAGGACTTTATAGTTATGCTAACAGGTTTGCCAGGAAATGAATGTCTTGTAGAAGACCATTTGCTCAATGCAGGGAAAATGGCTTTACTAAACAGGTTATTGTAGTTCAGTTTTGCAGATCATACTAGGAATAGGACTGAACTAAAAGTTGTATTTTTAACAGTCCAACATCTTCCCCTCAAAATACATTCCTCATTAAGGGAAAGCTGAGAAGAAGAGAAATATACAAATTAATAATGGACTGGCTGCACTGAGTTAAATCTCCTGCCCCTGTCGTTTTAACTTTAGATAGTAAAACATTTTTTTTCTGCCAGTAAATACCTTATACAGCCCACTTCCTGTTTCTTATCTGGTCATCAGTCTAGGCTTATGACATCATGCACAGCTCTCTCCCTCACTCTCATGAGAGTGTGCCAGGAAGGAAGGGGGGGGGGGGGTGAGTCAGAGGGCCAATAAGAGCTGCAGAGTTGGAGGCGTTCCTCTGTGTGTCTATGTAAATACAGGAAGTGAACAGGCAGCAGCTTCAGCTGCCCACAGTTAAAATGGATGCAGCCAGACTCAGTGGAGGGAGATTTCTGCAGCATATTTGGCAAGTACAGAATCACGGTATATATAAAATAATATGCAAAGTGGTTGGAGGGAAGCTTCAGAATGGCAAAGATGTTTTTATTACAAGTTTATGTGAGCAGACTGCAGTTCCTCTTTAAGATAAACACAGGCAGGGCTTTTTTTCAGAGGGAACGTGGGGGAACGCAGTTCTGGCACCTCAAGCACTGAATGTATGCAGTGGCAAGGGGTAGTGGGGTGTACTGAAGGGTCCAATGATGCCAGCTGCTGGGGTGTATTATGTTGCTAGTGGGTCATTTGAGGATGGGCGGATCTACCATTGAGGGAGGAGTCTAATGTTGCTGGCTGCTGGAGGGTCTATTGATACTGGCTCCTGGGGAACCTATTGTTGTTAGTGGAGATCTAGTGTTGTGGAAGGGGTCTATTGTTGCTGGGGGGGTCTTATGTTTCTGTGGGTCAATTGTTGCTGGAAGTAATCTACTGCTGAGGAGGGGTCTATTGTTCCTGGGGTGGATCTGTTATTGCAAGGTGGTATTTTGTTTAAAGAGGCCTATTGTTGCCAGGGGAATTCGTTTTTACTGGGGGGGGGGGGGGGGCTATTGTTGCTGGCTGCATAGGATCCCTTTTACTACCTTTATTGTTATATTTACCATAATCCATTACTTGTGTAAAAAGTAAAAGTAAATCTCACGCTTACCCTACACATCAATCTACTTATTGAATATATAGAGAGGTGCCGCAACTCATAAAAGGCTTAAATACTCAACCCAAATACATATACAAAAAATAAGTGTGCAACCAAACAAATACATTGATATATAAAGTGCTTGAAAAAAAACATGTATGTGTATACATAAAGATTACTTGGCACCACAAAAAGATACTTGGTTATGTTTTCTCTAAAAAAGATGGTTCTGGGAGGTGGGTATGAGGTGGAAATAAGGGACGGTGCTTGGGGGTGGGTAGGGGGGCAGAAACAAATGGTGACATGGGAGATGAGAGTTCCTGCACCTATTTTCTGAGGAAAAAAAACCCTGAACAAAGGTATTTAGCTCACCCTTGCAAGGGGGGGGGAGTGACCCCCCTGGAATCAGCAAGGGTCCACCGTCGCCGCATCTGTAGCTGTGATGGCTCTCTGTGTTTCGGCTCCACAGCTGCTGCTGATCTGTGTCATTGAGCTTACAGAGCTCTTTACTGCCACCTTGCGCCCCTTGTTTGCTGTCTGTAATGTATTTTCACAGGGACATGTGGAAACAGGACCTGGGAGAAGGAGAACCACCTTACAAGTGGGAACTATGAGTACAAGTGAAGAGAGGAGGCTGTTTTTGTACAGGGGGGCAGAGCTGTGTGTGTGTACTTACAGATGTGTGTGTGGGGGCCTGACATATATACAGATGAGGGGGGCAGCTGAGTGCATACAGGTATGATCAGTGAAGGTGTGTGTATATCTGTCCTGTGTACAGCTATATACACCCATATTCCTTTCTGTATTCCTCCATCATCACTGACTGCAGATATACATCATCTGTCCTGTACATATTTATAGCTGTATATACAGGTAGCTGTATATACCCACCTTCCTTCCTGTATATAGAGACCTTCCTCTATCATCACTGACTGCAGAAATGCATCTGTCCTGTATACAGCTATATACACCCACCTTCCTTCCTGTATATACTAATACCAACCAACCCCTCTATATACACATACTGTACCCCCTCCGTACTGTACAGGCCATATTTGATTGGCACAATGAAGTTGAAATTGATGGGCACGGTGAGGCTGCATATGATGGGCACATGCCTGTGCTTTACGTGATAATGACTAAGCCCCTCCCCTTCATGACATTATCGAAAAGTGGCGTGGATGGATGACCTTAAAATGATGCCCCCCATCCTGTGAAAAAAGTTCTATGGACGCCCATGGTGGAAAGTTAAAACTTCTGTTCATGTTTTATTGCTGCATATGAGGGGAGACTTCCTCTTACTTTTTATCACTTTAATACCAGGACGCAGGGGAACAAAGGGGTTCTTATAACTGGAAGGCACAGCCAACAAATAATAATACAAATAACTAAACAAATAATAAATAATAACTACCCCACAGAAGTTATAACTCTTCCAGTGTGCTTCATAAACCAACACCGCCCTAGGTGGAGAGAAACCCGTATACCAAAAGCTAAACCTGTAGCAGCTTTTTTGCCATCTATGTCCCATTCTGTTTTGTAAACTAAGATGTGTGATGAAATCTCTTCAAAGTTAGTGGGACAGACAGATGTTGTTGTAAAACAAGTGTCCCCATTGAACGATTTTACCTCAATTTCTGTACTGGTAGCAATTCAAAATTTTACTTCACATTCAGTGATCAACTCTCCCTACGGAGGACAACAATGGCAATAAATACCTGACAGGGGTTTCAATCCCTTCCCACTCTATTCACAACTAAATAGAAGAGGTTTGAGTGCTATTTAGTTACAGTAGATGTAATAATTCAACATTGCTTTATTTGAAAACAATATAGTTACATAGTTATTCTGGTTGAAAAAAAGACACAAGTCCATCTTGTTCAATCATAAAAAGAAATACATAAAAAATAATATCAAACAGTCCCATATACCCAATCCTATATCCACAGTATGCTGTTTTATAATACATTTTAAAGGCCCCATTCACATTTACATTTCTGGGATGGCTGAAAAAGTCCTAGGGTGTTATTTACGAAAAGGCAAATCCACTTTGCACTGCAAGCGCACATGGAAGTGCATTCACTCTAAATCTGAGGGGTAGATCTGAAATGAGGGGAAGCTCTGCTGATTTTATCATCTAATCATGTGCAAGCTAAAATGCTGTTTTTTATTTTCCTTGCATGTCCCCCTCAGATCTACAGTGACTTTACTTCCAAGTGCACTTGCAGTGCAAAGTGGATTCTCCTTTAGTAAATAACCCCCCATGTCTGTTAAAGTATTGATATGCGTAGGTTCTATAAGCAGATCATGGCAACCAGTTCCTCACAACAACAACTTTACCCAATATTTAATTGGCTGATGGAACCCAACAGATTTGTACAGAAAACATGAAATTGCACATTAACCAGTTGAGGTCCAGGCCATAGCCGAATAGCTGGCTACAGCGTGGACCTCAATTTCCGGGAGGCCGTCATAGGATGTCATCCCGTGTGCACGCGCCCCGCGCATGCCCTACAGGGCGCATAGGGAGTGCGCTGTGATCACCGAGTCACGGATACTCGGCTGATCACCGATCCTAGTAAGGGGCCGATCCCGGGCCCCTTACCATGTGATCAGCTGTTAGCCAATGACAGCTGATCACATGATGTAATCAAAAGCTTGTGATCATTTTTTTTCTCCTCACACTGACAGCGTGAGGAGAAAAAAAGTAGATCACCGGCTTATGTTAAAGGGACATCGGTCCCGAAGAGAAAGGAGGTAAAGATGCCTCCTCTGTGCCATTTAGTACCCCCTGCCAGTGCCACCTGTCATTGTCACCTACCAGTGCCCACCAGTGCCACCTATCAATGCCCATGCGTGCCACCTATCAATGCCCACAAGTGCCACCTATCAATGCAGACCAGTGGTGCCAATCAGTGCCACATAGCAGTGCTGCCTGTCAGTGTAAGCAATCAGTTCCCATCACTGCCACCCATCAGTGCCCATCAATGCCACCTATGGGTGCCCATCACTGCCGCCTCATCAGCGTACATCAATGAAGGAGAAAAATTACCTGTTTACACAATTTTATAAAAATATAAAAAAAATTTTTTTACATTTTGGTCTTTCAATTTTTTTAACAAAAAATAAAAACCGCAGAGGGGATCAAATACCACCAAAAGAAATCTCTATTTGTGGGAAAAAAATTATAAAAATGTCATTTGGCTACAGTGTTGTATGACTACGCAATTGTCATTCAAAGTGCGTCAGCACTGCAATCTGAAAATTGGGGGGTTTAAGTGCCCAGTAAGCAAGTGGTTTAAAGGATGAATTAGAAATGCATAACACACATGGGATGGTGTGAATCCAGCCTAAAGAGAACTTTTCATTTTTCAATGCAGAATTATAAAATACAGACATAATATCCATGTGCTGGAACCTCATATCATTATTTTATGATAACCAACCTGTAAAATAACAGTACAAAACAACAGCTCCAATTCTTCCAATCTATTGCTATTTCTGCTGGCTTTCAACAGCCAGCTCCTGAATACAGGAAGAAAATGTAACAGACAGTCCATCATTTTATTTCCGATTGCTCATCCAGAGTCCAGAACTGTACACATGATGACAGGGATTTACAATCTGTTTACATCAGATGGTAATGACAAATGGATAACTAGAATCTTGCCATCCTGTTTCCCCTGGCACATATTCATCTTTATTTGTGCTTTTTGTTCTTTTATGATTTGGCTCTTCACTGATATTTACCGAATGCGGCACACATTGTAAAACAAACCACTTGTCTCCCGATTCAATAAAAATGTGCAAAGTGTAAACGTGCTCCTAATTAGATGCAGACACTTTTGGAACGCCAGTAAGGCTTAATACCCTACTGCAATTAGCATATTATGTATCATGATGGACGAATATTGGCAGATGTTTGTACCCAATTAATTAAACAATTACTAGTATATTTGCATCTAGCAACCATGCAACCTTCTCCATTAATTACTGATTACTGAAACTGATGCACATTTTCAGATTTACTAATCAATCTATAGGCAATTATAGTTCATTATTGAACCACACATTTCTCAAAATAGTAAAACAATTGCAAAACACTGCAACAGTTTAAGTATTTAGTGTGCTTTCTATATAAACAGATGTTTGTCTTTCTATACCAAAACCAACCGGTTTATAGCGGCGTTATAAGCATCACTTTTAACAAGATACCAATTTAGGAATTAATCAACTGTTTTCTCATATATAATTGTAAATGCATATTTACATGAAGAACTGTGAAGTAAAAGGCATAAGCTGGCATAGAAAGAGGGGCATGGCTGCCTCTGACTGCTAGTCTCTCAGTTACTGTTCTGCTCACTTTACTCCTTGCTGGAGGGAAAACTGTGCCTGGGGACATTCAGTACAAAGATCTCCCTTTCTTAATCCATTTGGTGGATCTGTGCGTTCTGATCCTCTCTTGATGCTTCTGCTTTTTGAATATTCCTTCAGCTGTCATCAAGTTACCAGTCATCAGAGAGGCATATCTGAATTAAAAAAAGAGCAAAGCCCTACCTCTATCATGGGGGTGCCCTACGCATAGAGACACAAAGTATGGTAAGTCAGTAATGTGGGAAAGATCAGCTTTGTAGAGTCCATGGGCAATATGAGTGACTAGGCCTTTGCCATCAGCTCAACTGATCAGGACCTTGAAGAGGAACTGCAGTCTGTTCACATAATCTGTAATAAAAACATTGTTGCCATTCTCAAGCTTCCCTCCAACTACTTTGCATATTATTTTATATATACTGTGATTCTGTACTTGCCAAATATGCTGCAGAAAGTTCCACCACTAAGTCTGGCTGCAACGATTTTAACTGTGTGCAGCTGAAGCTGCTGTCTGTTCACTTCCTGGACTTAGAAAGACGCACCTCCAGCTCTGCAGCTCTCATTGGCCCTCTTATGACTCCCCCCCTCCCCCCCGGCAAGCTCTCATGAGAGAGAGAGAGCTGTGCATGATGTCATAAGCATAGACTTTGTACCAGACAAAAAACAGGAAGTGGGCTGTATAAGGTATTTACTGCTAGAAAAAAGAAATATTTTACTATTCAAAGTTAAAGCAACAAGGGCAGAAGAGTTAATAGATTGACTTGAAATTTGAAAAAATGAATGCAGTTCCACTTTAAAGCCCCTTTCACATTTGTGGGACTGCAAAGTCGCATGACAAGTCGTACCTCGTGATTTCCAATGAGTACCATTCACATCTGTGTGACTTCAAAGTAGTCCCTCTGACTCTGATGAGACTTGAATCCATAGACCTCAAGATTATGCAGGCATTGCTTCACGTTGCGTCAGTCGCTCAGCAAAGTCACGCAACTTTCAGGTCGTACAAGTGTGAAAGGGTCCTAAATGTGTCCTAGACAACTTTCCTATTAGAAACTGCTTCTAGAGCTGTAACAAGATGGATTCCTCAGTAGCTGGTGGATCTATTGAATTAATCTTAGTGCAGCTGATGGTCCAAAAGGACTTTAACCCTCAACTCACTTTTCTTAAACAAATGTAGCAGCTTTTCATCAATGCCAAGAGGTAAAGCAGATAAAACAGGTGGAATCATTCCATAGTTCCCACTTATCCAGCACTTAACACCTACAGTATGTTTCTACCTTCCCCATAGTCACTCTCTTTTGGTGTCAGAAATAAGAACATTCTGTTCTCCTCCACTGCAATTTAACTGTGGAAAGCTACATTTGATTGGTTTATCACTGATTGGTTTCTCTGGTCCAACTGTTGTGCTCTGGTACACAAGTGACACAACAAGGTACGATTCATCCTGTCGTTACTTTATAATGATTATAGTAACCCATCAGATGAGTAAACAAGTAAGTATGTTACAGGAAGGAGATTTTATTTAAAAATGCACTGTTTGCTTCTTTTACACAGCCTAGCATGCTGTCATATAATGTTAATCATATATTGTAGCATATTTCTTATCCTACATTACAAAAATGTAACACATAGGAAATGTAAGGGCTGTAACTTTAGGGTTCACTATGGCGGCTACCACTTATAAAACTGCAGTGTTAATAGTTGCTTAACCAGAAAGGGGAGGCATCAAGTATATTTTACACACAAGAAAACAAACCTTTCCTTCAAGTGCCTCATTCTTATTCTGTAGCATCTTTATAACATCACTATGCCTTTGTCTTTCAATCTCAATTTCCATATTGGCTTCTTCAAGAAGCCTTTGCTCCGTTTCTTCAAGCTTCTGTATGAACCTCTGCTGTTGATTTTCCAGTTCATTTTGGATCTATAAAATGAAATGTACAATACTGTGAACACCATGCTAACATCAATATGTGTGTGTTTCCTACAGCAAAATAACAGCATCAACATTGTGCATATACTATATATCTATATATACACTCTATTACCAAAAGTACTGGGACACTTGCATCTACACACACATAAACTTAAATGGCGTTTTAGTTGGTACAGTTTAAAATTTAGTTGGCCCACCCTTTGCAGCTAACATACGATCGGTCTCTTCTCCCCTCAGAGAACCGGAATCTCTGTGTCACGCCGTGTCACGAGAGATTACGGGAGCCCGGCGGTCATCGCGACCAACGGGCACTCGAATCGGTTCCGGGGGGCGAGCAGCACGTGCCCCTAGTGGCAACAAATAGAAGAGACGTAACATGACGGCGATTCGTGCAGACGAGCCATGTTGCCGCAGTACAACTGTGGTGGCTGGTCGGCAAGCGGTTAAACCAGTGCACAAAGCAAGGTCCATAAAGACATGGGCGAGTTTGAGCTGGAGGAACTTGACTGGCCTGAACAGAGTGCTGAGCTGAACCTGATAGAACACTTTTAGGAAGAATTAGAGCAAAGACTGCGGACCAGGCCTTCTTGTCTACATCAGTGCCTGACCTCACAAATGCGCTTCTGGAAGAATGGTCAGATGTTACCATAGACATACTCCTAAACCTTGTGGACAGCCTTCTTATAAGAGTTGAAGCTGTTATAGCTGCAAAGGGCGGGCCAACTCAATATTGAACCTTACGGACTAAGGCTTGATTCACACCTATGCATTTGTAGTACTTTTTGCATTTTGCAGATTTGCTCTACAGAACGTGTTCCATAGGAAACCATGTTAAATGGACTGTAGTGCAAAATGCACTGAAAATAAATAGGTGTGAATCAAGCCTAAGACTGGGATGTCATTAAAGTTCATGTGCGTGTAAAGGCATGCGTCCCAATACTTTTGTTAAAATACACACACATACATATATATATATATAATAGAAATGTGGGCCACATCAACCAATTAACGTGTCTCATTCTTTTTATAGCACAATTGTAAATAAATAGCAATTTCTCATTAGTTATGACATTTTTCCTTCACCTATAGAGTAGAAATAGCATTTTTAAGATTTCAGTTGCTGGTTTGTTCTACATCTCAGTGAGCTTAGCATACTCCCACCAGAATACCCTGTAACTCTTAATGATCATGTCCATTAAAAGCCAAGTGATGCCCTTCCTACCTTGAATTCTTCATTTTGTTAAATAATTAATAACCAGGACATCTATTATGTGGCATATGTCTTGTGGGATGGGCTGAAGACACAAACAACCACCTACTTTTGGAGATTTCCAATATTAAACCAATTTGAGCTTCCAGATTGATAGAGTAGAAAACAATAGTGTCTACCCATAACATATTTTTTGGAGAATTTAACTATTAGCTAATGCAAGAGGAAAAACGTGATTGGTTAAATAAGGGAAAAATCAGGATTGTGCTTAGATTCACAGTGTGCACTCTATTGATAAGACAATGTAGGCGTAATGCAGGCCAGACATGCATAATGCACACCACAGTGGGAACATGCTCATCATACTGTGAGAAAAATGTGGGCTTTGAACACATAACACAGGAAATCTAAAATTACATTCAATCTCTAAGTACAGAACTAACAGCACATAAATTATCAAAAGCCCCTAAACTTAAATGTGTGTTCTGCAAACTGACAGAAAATATGATTTTTTTTCAGGTTTGTTCCATATATTCATACATATATATATAAATAGTCCTAGGTTTACCTGGCAGCATCATAATTGTTTGTCATTTCCAGTAAAGGACTGATTGGTTTAATGATTTCAGTAAGGGTATGTCAACGACCACCAATTAAGACTATTATTTACAGTTTCTTATCATATAAGTTTTATACAATTTTTTTTTTTTGACTCTTAGAAACATAGAAAAGTGACTGCCCATTTTTTTTTATTACTGTTTTTTTTTTTTCGCTAACTGTATTTTCTGAGTATAGATCTCTGTTTGTCCCATGCATTTTTGAAGCCATTTACTGTTGACTGTCTCTCTCGAAATACATTTTGTCTCCCAGGCCTTTCCCCATTTTTGTTACCTGTCTCTGGACTTGTTCTATATCAATATCTTTCTGGTAGACTGGACATACAGTATACAATTTTCTTTTACAGTTTTTCTTTAGATTTACGAAAAACCATATAATATGAGGTCAAACCTAAACACTTTCAACTTGTGAGCAATCAGGTAGGTCCTTGCACACATAGTTGAAAGTTAAATCTCAAGGAAATTGAATAAGAAAATTGTATAATGTATGGCCAGCCTAAGTGAGGTCTCTGGAACTGGACACACTGGGGGAGATTTACTAAAACTAGAGCACACAGAATCTGGTGCAGCTGTGCATAGTAAGGAACCAGCTTCTAGGTTTAAGCCCAGGTTCACACTGACTGCAGGTTAGAAATCGTGGCCAGCCTGGCCAATCTATTTATGGCCAAGTGGGAGGAGGACGTCGTCTATACTTTAGATTGTTTCCAGTTAAAGCTATGGATCAGGTATATAGACGATGTCCTCCTCCTATGGGTCGGCACCCCCAAATCACTTGAAGAAGAGTTTCTTCTGACTCTCAACACGAATGATAGAGGAATCTCATTAACATTCCAATCTAGTACATCTAAAATTATTTTTTTGGATCTTACAATAGAAAAAGTCGGAAAGGAGTTTATATTTAGCACTTACTTCAAACCCACTGACAGAAATGGCTTCATATCTGCTGATAGTTGCCATCATAGGACATAGCTGAATTCCATCCCCAAGAGCAAATTTTTCACGGCTTTGCCGTAACTGTACTGAGATAGAAACATTTAAAATACAGGCAGATGTCCTTAAATCTAGATTCCTTGAAAAGGGATATAATCAGGTGGAAGTAGAGAAAGCCTTGGTTGAGGTTATTAATATTGACCGTTCCCAGCTGTTAGCTGAAAGACCCCAAAGAGAAGAAGACACTAACTACAAGTGGTTTTTCCTTACGAGATTCTCAATCCAACACAAGCAAATTAAAGATATTTTTTATCAAACATTGGGACATTTTAAGGAAAGATAAGATTTTGCCCATTATTCCAGCTAGACCTAAGATAGTGTATCGGGGGGGGGGGGGGGGGGGGTACTGGCACTTAAAAGCAAAATTGCTTTGTCTGTCATTAATCCCCCCCACCAGGACCTCCTTCTTTCACAATTCTTCACAATTGGACAGGTTATTTCCCCTGTAAGAAGTGTCTTGTATGTCAATACAATACCTGTGGACGCAAGACCACCAAAGAATTTTCGATCATCTGTCACGGTCGCTCTTACGAGATTAAACATTTTTGTACCTGTGCCACCAAAAATGTGGTATACATGTTGACCTGTCCTTGTGGCAGGCAATATGTAGGCCGCACAATTAGATCTTTTACCACAAGGGTCTCCGAGCACATTAATCTGATTAAGCAAGGTAGTACTAAACACACAGTCCCGAGACACTACCGACAATTTCACAATCGCAACCCAAGTGGGACATAATTCCTTATAATAGATAAGTACATTGCGCCATGGAGAGGAGGTGCCACTATCAGAGGTGTTTCCAGGTTGGAGACCTTCTGGATTTATGAGTTACAGACTCATCACCCACAAGGAATTAATGTAGAATGGGACATCAACTCCTTTATCAATAGATCCTAGTTGAGATGTAATGCGACCAAACAACTTTTTTTTCCTTTTGTTTTATTTTAATACAATATTTTTTAATTTGTTATTTTTTTCATATATTCTTGTGTATATTTAACATCTACAATCTATGAGCAGAGCCTTTTACATTCATAGGCAGATCTAGAAATTATGGATAATATTTTCCTCTATTTTTTTATAGATATAAGACATATGCTTAGTCAATTAAATTTATGTTGGGTAGTTTACTAACATTGCAATTTCTAATTTATTTTTTGGACATTGTATATGCGGATGTGGATAATATAGTAGAATATATTATTATTAGTTGAATTAAGTATTGTTTATATACATATTTTAGTTATTTTTAAGATCATTGATTTTATATAATTAATTTGTATAAAAATTATGCCTATATAGTTGTACATGCTGGCCCCAGTCGCTGGGCACCTATTATAGCTCCCGTGTGTAATATAATGACGTAATTGGATATCTAAACCACTAACTACACTCAACCCTCATATTCAATTCCATTCACATTTTCAGTTATCTTTTTTTTTTCCTTTTCTTTTTCCTTTTCTTTCTTCACTTATTTTTACTTTTATATTTAATTTTATATTTATTCATGTTTATTTTCATTTTTTCTTTTTATATTTATTTGTATTCTTATTTTTAATTTTAATTACATTTAATTTTACTTTTATTTTTATTTAAAATTTTATTTTCATTTGTATATTTATTTCTATTTTTATTTTCATTATTTATTTCATTTCAATTTTATATATTTTTTTTCCATCAAATGTTAATTTATTGTTTTCATTTTTGCGTATCTAAACTAATTTTCATTTCTTGTTTTCTACATTATTAACATTATCTCCATCTTTTAGCCTTTTCATTTTCCTTGAATTTTTTTATTGCACATAACATTTTTCTCTCTTTATCATATACATCTTTTTTTATTTTGGGGGTTATTTCTTTTTCCTTTTTGCTTTCTTTTGTCTTTGTGGGGGTGAGCGTTACATGATGAATGCCTGGCTAGATAGTATTGCCATGTTGTTCCCATGTGGGGTAGCGGGAGAGGGCGGGCCAGGCCTCTTTTTCATGTTGAGGCTTGGACGCTCGAGACGCAAGACTGGATGTGTAGCCATGCCACGTTTTCAAAGTGAGGCTTAGATGTTAAAAACTCCAGACTGGATATGACGCTACCCGTGACTCGATCTCATAGCGAGGCGTGATCATGTAGCGGGGATTGGTCGTTCTCGTGCTGGGAGCGAGGCTTGGATAGCGTAATCCGCGGCGAAGAATTTGACGTTTTTTGCCATATAAACTAGGTGTTATACAATTTTTCTGGTTGGATTGTTCCAATGCTAATGACGGATGTTAGTGGTGAATACCTCCAAAGGGGCTATTTAATAGACAAATACGTTTTTTTCCTTATGAAGTAAACACTTCCGGTTTATTACCAGAAGTGACGTTAGGCGGGAATTTCGAGTGGTGTTCCAAACGACATGGGGGTCAGCATCCTTTTAAAAGTGGTGCAGGTAGAGAGGGTCCACACCCCAACTTTTTAGTTGAAACACGTCGGGTGGATTCCTCTGCAGACACCGCTATTTCTGTATTCTTATACATGTCGCTTTTTGATACCTACAAAATGTGAGTCTTTTTCTAATTTTAATTATTAAAATTTTCTACGTGACAATATTACGCTATGTCGGGTTTCTACTTTTATGGTTCCATGTACGAGATTATCATTCCATCTCACATCAGACAGTAACAATTTGTTCACCCTATTTGATGTGGCCCTACAAGCTCAGTCCAAGGAATATCCATACCATTGGAGAGATCCCATATACAAAGCCCATAAGACTTGGGGGACATATGTCTCTCCAAGTCCTCTGGTAAGCATCCTCTAATCCCACGGTTGTGGCGGTGTTGCATGTTAGAAGAGCACGTAGTTTCTGAAAGCAACCTTTGGAAAAATTTACCTCTCTACTTTCTCACCATTGGAAATTACAGTTTTGAGACTTGTTTGATACAAACACTTTTCTAAATAATATTTTTTCTTTTTTTTAATATATATTTTTATTTCATATATTTTCATGCATATATCTGTTCACTTACACTTTATGTATTTTCAATTTCTTTTGAAAAAGTTTCTGGTCCTTATGTCTAACTAATATTAAGGAATATGGCTTTTCTTCTTCACTGAATGATTTATATGGGGATCCGTATAATTTTATTCCTTTATCATAGCGCTACACATTTTTTGTTATTCATGCTTTTTTGTCTAGAAGCTGTGTCGGCGGCTTGATAAAGTTTATCGCCACAGCGCAGTATATATTGAATCACAGGTTAGAAATTGTGCAAGTTCAGCTGAACTTGCACAAATTTCTACCCGCATGTCAGTCTGACTTCGGGAGTTATTTCAGAGACATCTGTGTGGGCTCCTGCACAAATGTCTACTGAAATCGCCCCTGAAATCGGCAAAAGTAGTGCAGGAACTACTTTTGGGAATAGGTGCGGCACCGCAAAGTTGGAATTGCAAATATTTGGATGGTGCTATTTCCAGCAATAGCCACCAATTTTTCCAAATTGGCCCGATGTGAACGTGGGCTTATTGTCAAAGCTTAATTGAACGAGCTGAAGTTAGAAGCTGATTAGTTATGAAGCACAGCTGCACCAGACTCTTTGTGCACCAGTTTTAGTAAATGTCCTTCTATATAGGGGAATCGGAACCCTCTATCCTCCTGCTGGTGATCCCTCTAGTGATGCATCCTAGAATTCTGTTTGCAAAAGGAGTCTATTCTGAGTCTTAAAGTAGATGTTGATACTTGGAAGGTACAGACTAGTAGTTTTAGGAAACCATCAGCAGATGGTAGTATATTGAGGGCTGCCAGTTGTCACCCCTTTCTAAGAAAACTTAGATTACCTAAAGCCGCGTACACACGGGCGGACTGTATGGCCAACTTAGTCCGTCAGACAATCCGACGGACAGTCCGTCCTACTTTCGAATGAACGGACTTGACCACACACGGATGCACAAACAGTCCGTCGAAAGCTTGCGCGATGACGTGTACAGCACGTACGACGGGACTAGAAATAGGAAGTCCAATACACAGCAATGCAACCTTTCGCCGTGTAAATCCTTTCTGAGCATGCGCCATACTTAGTCCGTCGAACTAGCCTACTCACGAGCGGATTGTCCGCTGAAACCAAAGTATGACGGACAGTATTTCGGAAATTCCGAAATACTTAGTCCGCCAGACTGCACGCTGAAAAAGTCCACTGAAGCCCACACACGAGCGGACTGTCCGTTGAAATGTGTTTCGACGGACTAAGTTGGCCAGACAGTCCGCCCGTGTGTACACGGCTTAAGAGGAATCATCCAAGTTAGATGATAAAACAACAAAATAAATCAGGCTTCTTCAAAATGTAATTTCTTTTCTACAGCCTATAATGGGGAATATAATAAAATTGAGAAAATTATTAGAGACAGTAGGGTTGATTTACTAAAACTATGGAGGGCAAAATCCGCTTTCAGGTTTGTTTTTTTGTTTTTTTGTAAAAGCTTAATCGTACAATCTGAACTTAGAAACTGATTGGTTAACATGCAAAGCTGCACCAGAATTTTCACTCTCAAGTTTTAGTAAATCACCCCCTTTATGTCTATCCTCAAAACTGATTCCAAATACATTCACAAGTACTGACTGAGGCCGGGTTTACACTGGTGCAACAAACGCTCTGACATTGGGAGCTCATGTCGCATGACGTGTGAAAATCAATGTTTCCCTATGGAAGCTGTCTTGACTGGTCCGATACAAGTTGGGCTGACTTTGTAAATGCTCCCTGTACACCTGGTATTCCCTGCTGACAGCTGAATGTACAAAAAAATAAAAATAAAATTGCTGTCCAAAAAGAGAAAATGTGAAGAAAAACGGTGTTCCTTCATACAGCCTGGAGGTCAGGAAAGGGAAGGGACAAGTGAGTGCCCCCCCTCCTGAACCATACAAATCACAATAGAAAAGCAGGGATACAAATCAAGCTAATAACAAGCATGACTAACCTTTTTTTGTGATCAGAAGTCCTCACCCCAAACTCCAAAAAAGTTACATGGCAGAATTATCATAAGCAAAACAGGCAAAATTAATACAAAAGCCAAAAAGTCAGCGCACATATATATTGACACACACACACAACAGGAATGAATTGCCAGGAACCTTTCTTTTTATCTCAACTATTACATAGCAGTTGTTAGTCTAACATGTGAGATTTAAAAGCAATCATCAAACAGCCTTAGTGGGGTAGGGGTCAGGAATTATGCAAACTCCCAAAACCCACAAAGACCATATCTATTTGTAACCCAATATACACACTGCAAAGAAAAATTCAGACCTGTTCTTAAGCCAAACACAGGCCACAAATGCTGGTCTTGAAATAACCTAGCTAAGCTTGCTAGCACACTTGCACCCACCCAGTAAAGGACACCCCCCCCCCCCCCCAGTGTAACTGACTCTGTCTCTTTGGGTAGACCTCAAGTGCTCACACCTATTCATTAGGAATACATACTCTTTACAAATGAAAAAATGCCTCAGCATTGATATCTGTGCAGGGTAAAGCTCAAAATAACACATGTCAAAGGTGCTGCCCATGATCAGTGATCCAAAAAATCTCCAAATCAAACTTGTACATTGTTGGGCATGTGGAGGGTCCAAAACAGGAAATGACAACTTTGTGAGGGGTGCTTCACACAAACTGGTGACAAAGCGCATTCATCATTCTTCATCAGCATACAACATTAAAATATGTGTGCAGCATCACACCAAACTTAGACATCCATATCTGGCCCAAAACCCACCAGTTCTAGATTTGGTGCAAACCCACACTTGCTTGATTTATGTGATTTCTTGGGGTCCCATTATGTAAAACCCATCAAAAATGTTAGCACCGGTGAAAAAGAAACTTAAACACCACAACATACAAACCTCTAGCCAGGTAGCATGATTGGGATTCAAACTCAGTGCTGCTAGGCAGAAGTGATAGCCTGTGAGCCGCTGTGCTGCCACATGTTTTTAGGCTGCATCTCTGTGGTGTAGAACTACTGTGCTGCCACATGTGGAACCCTCCTACACATAAATACACATATACTGCTTTTCTTTGGACATATAGGTGGTGGAATTACATTAGTCAGGAGTTTTTCTTCTTGATTTATTCTGTGCTATTTGGTGGTTCTTGCTGTGTGAGTGTAGAATAGTGATGTTACCCTTCGATTTTTGGAAATTACATTTTTATTTCTGATGTTTGCACTCATATCACATTTTTTGGGCTCAAATTAGGATCATTTGGAAATAATAAAAAAATGCACAAATTTGTGACTCATTTTAAATTTGCATCAGCAATGTTATCTTTTGTTAGTGTGTAAAGACACGTATGTGGGTTTGGGTAAAGATTTTTGTGAGATGGGCAGCAACAAGTGAAAGTGACAGAGAAAAAAATATTTTACCAAAACATTACACATGCTAGCTTTCTTAAAAACAAAATAGATGATAAAGAAACATTGTTGCAAGGACAATTACTTTGAGAGAAAGATACATTCATCTCAACATGAAAAGTTTTTTAATTTTCGGGAAGTTACAATTGATACTGAAATTTGCATTGGGCTATAGAACTCTAATTTTCACTCCCAAAAATGCTTTTTTAGCCCAACGATAATTTTGGTATTTACTATAGCTCCCTGTAAAAAAGCCATGGGAGTTAAAATGAGAGTAGTTTGAATGTCTGAGCATGCTCAGTTGTGCTGGCACTTAGCTGTAAAGAGACGGGGAATTTATCTCTTCTCAGACTTTTTCACACACTTTAAAAGCTGATTATCTTTAAAAAATATACCACAGATTTCAGTACCATTTAGGCGATCATATCATGCTCTAAACATTATTTCCATGTGGTCCTAACAAGAGTAAGGGTTTGGGCGCTATGTGTTGTCTGGGAGCTACAGTGAATTTGATTTTGGTGATATGTGTTCGCCAGCGCTATTGTGAATTCCGTTCGGGCGCTAATTAGCACTATTTGGCGTTTTGAGCACTAATTACTGCGCAATCACATATTCGTGCTATAGTAAGTGACCCCCTATGTTGGATGCACTATGAGGCCTTTGAAAAAGAGAATGGGAGAACATATCACAGACTCCAAGGGGAGTCTACTAAACCTGGAGATTGCAAATTTGGTGCAGCTCTGCATAGAACCCATCCAGTTTTTTTTTTTTTGTCAAAGCTTAATTGAACAAGCTGAAGTTAAAAGCAGGCATGCACACCTGCACTAGATTCTGAGTGCTTTGGTTTCAGTAAATCTCCCTACAAGTGACTTGTCTCTCTAATGCAGTGTTTCTCAACTCCAGTCCTCAAGGTGCCCCAACAGGTCATGTTTTCAGGATTTCCCTCAGATGAAAGGGCTATGGTAATTACTAAGGCTGTGAAACTGATAAAATCACCTGTACAAAATAATGGAAAGCCTGAAAACATGACCTGTTGGGGCGCCTTGAGGACTGGAGTTGAGAAACACTGCTCTAATGTCTCTAGGCATTTTTGAACCAGCATGAGAAGAGTTAGCAGTGTTCTATTTCCAGACTATTGACAGAGTGGTTATTGGATTAAGAAGGGCTGATGTAGGAGCCAGCCTTTTGTCTGTGGAAGCTTTTAGGAGTTACCATTTAGGTGCTAAAATGTCAGAATGTCTCAGTTATTACTGGGATATTGATTTTTTTAACAGGATATTTAAAAAAAAATAATGTATGTTTATATTTTTTATTGTGTGTATATTTTAGTATGAAGAGTTTTAAAGAATAAATTAATCTTTGAAAAAAAATACTAAATGCACATATTTTTGCAGGAAAAAATGTACATGTATTTTTTTTCACAGAAGCCTGTAAAGCATTGCATCTACAATCAGTGGATGGTGTGTGCAATGTCAGGCTCCTGTAGACTCTTTCTCCAGGTTCCTACCCATACTGAGGTCTGGACTTTCAGTTCGCGAGATGGAATGGACTACAAGTGCAGTGATTAAGGCCTCGTTCACACCATGATGCAGAGAAATCAGTTTTTCTGCATGCGTTCTTCAAGGGCACAAAAAAAACTATTTTTCTCTATGTACCCTGTTGACACCACAACATGCTCAGGAATCTGCAATCTATGCAGTTTTCTGCACAGAAAAAAACTGACATGACATCAATATTGGTGTGAATATGACACAAAACTGATGTCCACGTGCATGAAAACTGATGTAAACTGGTGTCTCTGCTTGTTCACACCATACGTGCATGAAAACTGAATGGTACTGAAGGGAGAACCATGCAGATTTCACTTGCAGAGACATCTGTTTTCATGCACATCGACATCAGTTTACATCCGTGTCAGATATGTGCCATATTCACTCCATTGTTGATGTCATATTACTGTGCAGAAAACTGCATACATGTTGCAGATTCCTGCGCAGAAAAAATCTGCACGTTGTGGTGTGGTGTGAACAAGGCACATAGAAAACAATTATTTTGTTGTGGACTTGCAGCATCCATGAAGAAAAATTTACGTTTCTGCACCATGGTGTGAACGAAACCTAAAACTTTCTTCCACAGATATCTGTGAATGAACGATATGTGGGTGGAGTCCCACTCAATCACAACAATTTCAAATGTGTCAGTGGAGGAACCCCTGCATGCTGTCACAGGGGGGTTTGCTTAGTACCATGGTAAATATTGCACCCTAAATATTGGTCCGGCAGACAATCCAACGGACTTTGCAGCTGAGGTCTGCCGGACTTTCAAACGAATGGACTTGGCCACACATGATCACTCCAAAAGTCCAACGGATTCAAACGTGATAACGTAGAATAAGGAAGTTCATAGCCAGTAGTCAATAGCTGCCCTAGAGTCGATTTTAGTCCGTCGGACTAGCACACAGGCAACTCGAGTCCAGCGGACAGGTTTGAAGCAAGTTTTATTTCTAGGTCTGCTGGACTTTTGGGAAGAAAATGTCTGCTGGAGCCCACACGCAATCAAATTGTCCGTCGGATTCAGTCCGCCGGACCAAGGCCGTCAAAAAGTCTGCTCGCGTGTACGCGGCATTAGTCTTTAGCATGCAGATGGTAAATACTTAGTATTAGTATTGAGCCCTTATCAGTAAAGCTTCATGCTATCCACACAGATGTGCTGATTCGTCTTTTCCTGGACTTATATTTGTAGTGTGGAAGGCACACAAACTGTGCACACCATTGATGAGCTGATGGACCTCTGGGAGAGGTGTGAGCTAGCCATTTAATTATTATTTTTATTATTATTATACAGGATTTCTATAGCGCCAACAGTTTGTGCAGAGCTTTACAACATGAGGGCAGACAGTACAATTACAATACATTTAATATGTTTTTGCCTCTGTGTGCTGCAGAAAAGATTTAGTAAGTAACATATTAACGTAAATATATTTCCACATTCATTGTCTTCTGGAGCAGGTGTCACAGTTGTGTCAGAAATGAGAAGACACAGCGAGCAATGATTGATTCTGACTAATCTTACCTTGTGTGATTTGTGTTCAAACATCAAATTTTCCCAAATGCAAACAGGTGAACCAGGGTACAAAAAAAAAACTGGACAACAATGGTGGGGAGCATATGGTGTCATCATCAACTACTGTATTCAAACCAATTATAATTAGGTATGAATGTCTGTGTGCTTACTGCAATTATATGTGTATTCCTGTTCTGCATGCAATGGAATGAAATAAAAGGCCCAGGGTTCAGTGAACACAAGCTGATGCTAAAGTACATTGCTCATATTTGCCATTCCTTGCCTGCACTCCCTTTAGGTTTCTACTGAGCTGAGACCATTCAAGGAAGCATCAAGGAGACTGAAGTCTGCAGCATAAAGCTTAGATTATAGTGGTTCATACTTGTAGCTGCTATTTACTAAAGGAAAATCCACTTTGCACTGCAAGTGCACTTGGAAGTAAAACCGCTGTAGATCCAAGGGGGACATGCAAGGAAATTAAAAAACAGCATTTTAGCTTGCACATTGGATTGGATGATAAAATCAGCAGAGCTTCCCCTCATTTCAGATCTACCCCTTAGATTTAGAGTGACTGCACTTCCAAGTGCACTTGCAGTGTAAAGTGGATTTGCCTTTCGTAAATAACGCCCAATGTCTCTGCTTGAGTAACATGCTCTACCTTCATCAGGTTTTGTAAGGGTTCTGCGAAACCTCAAGCGGCCTAATTGCTTATGATCATCCCCAGCTTTTTAGGTACACACAGCACCCTTTAGGCTGGATTCACACCTATGCATTTTTTGTGCTGTTTGCATTTTGCAGATTTGCACTACAGTCCATTAAACATGGTTTTCTATGGAACACGTTCTGTAGTGCAAATCTGCAAAATGCAAAAAGCACCATTAATGCATAGATGTGAATCAGGCCTTAGCAAGCCACACTCTTTTCTCCAGTGCATTTATCGCCATGGAAAACGACGATGTTTGAATACCCAACACTTTTACCCCCTTCCTACCTGGTCCAATTTTCAGATTTCAGTGCTGTCACACTTTGCGTGATAATTACTCAGTCATGCAACACTGTACCCAATAGAAATGTTTATCATTGTATTGAGACAGAGCTTTTTTTTTGTGGTATTTAATCACCACTGGGTTTTTTTTTTTTGCTATATAAGTAAAAAAAAAAAAAAACGAATTATTGAAAAACAAACATTAAGGGCCGGTTCACACAGCGAGGCGATGCGAGGCGACACGGCTCGCCTCGCCTCGCTCCCGCAAGTCGCCCCCGTTCTGTACAATGGAACCGTTCTGAGAGGAGCGACTCGAGTCGCTCCGACTCAGAAAAAAGGTTCCTGTACTACTTCGGGGCGACTTCGGGGGCGACTTGCATTGACTTCTATACAGAAGTCCTCTGCAAGTCGCCGCTGAGGTCCCCGCAGGTCGCGGCGAGGCAAGTCGGAGATGCCTCGCCGCGCCTCGCTGTGTGAACCGGCCCTAAGAAAAACATGTTTTTTTGTTTTGTTATAAAGTTTTGCAAATAAATAATCTTTCTTCCTACATTTTAGGCCCAAATGTATTCTGCTACATATTGGTATCTTTGGTAAAAAATAACCTAAATCAGTGTATATTATTTAGTTTGTGTGAACGTTATGGAGACTACAAACTATGGTATGTATATTTAAAAATGGATCAGTCCTGATGTACTGACTGCCATTTCATTTCTTGAGGCCCTAAACTGCCAGGACAGTACAAACACCCCCCAAATGGTCCCTTTTTTGTAAATTAGATTATATAAGGTCTTTAGTAAGTTTTTTGAAGTTGTAATTTTTTGTCACAAATTTTCTGAAAATTAAATAAAATAAAATAAATTTATTTTTTTCAAATTTTTTTCTTACATATAGGTGTCCGTTTATGAAGCATTGTAAAATATCTGCTGCTCAGTTCTCCAGCATCCACAGAGGAGATCGTTCTCCTGTAAGTGCCAGCTTATGAAGCGGTGTAGAATACTTCTCCTTTTGTAAAGTGAAGTGATCTACAAACGCTTCAAACAGTGGAGAACGCCCCCTGATACTGGAATCTCACGAGACATAGAGAGATTACAGGACCAGAAATTCACTGAAACACAGAGAAGTCTGTTTATTAAGCAGAGCTAAATTATGACTGCTCAGTCCTCATGTTAATAAATGTAATAAATATATATATATATATATACACACACACACACACACACACACATGGCAGGGGGACTTGTTTATTATCTTGGGGGGGTCTGATCAAGGTAGAAGGAGCTCAATAATATTCCTCCTTAGTTCCCCCGAGATTTTCTTCACTCCCCGATTCTCCACCTCTGAGCTGATGAATCTGGGAGCGTGAATTCTGAAACAGACCGCCAGTGAACTGCTGAGATTGCATCTTCATAAACTGTCCGTTTCTGTCACTCAATGACAGCTTCTCAGTGTGGAGATGATCGAGGGAGAACATGTTCTTCCCCGATCATCTCTGTTTCATAAACCATTAATGAACCAAGATTAGCTGTGATCCTGGGGATCACTGCTGTTCACAGTTTCATAAATGGACACCATAGTCACCAGAGTAGTGCACCATCATCATGTGGCTGGTGTGGCGGTGATCAGGGGTTTCTGACTTGTGACAGTATTAAAAAAAAATCTTTCAATTTTTTTTTCTTTACATACTGTAACCAGAAGCAGTGCAGTGTTATGATAGGGACACTTTTTACTACCCTGGGGAGGTGATCAGGATTTTTTTTTACACTATGATTGCTTATAATAGTGTCGATCACTGTTACAAGCAATCATTTTTATGAATGACATTCAATCATTGCCAGTGTAAACTATTGTGATAGCTGTGATTGGTCACGGCTATCACATGGTACAGATGCGCTGCGATTGGCCTTATCTGTACTATGCGATCACTGTGACTAATCACAGAGATCATCACAATAGTATGAATGGCTATAAAAGTAATTGTGTACAACTGCCATGTGATTACTGTGATTGGTCACAGAAATCACATGGTACAGATGCGCTGTGATTGGTCCTGTCTGTACCATGCGATCACTGTGACCAATGACAGAGATCACCACAATAGTATGAATGGCTAAAACTCATTCATTGTGTACAAATGACATGAGGCGGGTGGGGGAAGCCGTCCCTACTGGGATAAGACAGTGATTATTGCTATCGGCTATAGCAGGCACTAGCGTTAATAGCAAGTGAAGCTGGCGGGCTGGTTGTACCCAAGTTGATTGATCGATTAACTTGGTACATTCAGCCTACCCACACATGGTTTGAATCTCGGACAGTTTTTGCTTAACCGACCAAAATTTGAACCATCTAGTCCGGGCCTAAAGAGACAGAACATGCACTGGATTATTGTAGCCTCTGGCCTATAGACTATCCTGCAGGATAAAGTAGAGAAAAAATACACATTTCTTTCTGTATATGCTACCATTGGACTTTAAAGAGAAGTATGGCCAAAGCTTTTTTTGGCCCTCTTTCTTCTATGGATCACAGGAGTGCAGTTCTATGACCTGTTTTCAGTCGTCAGCAGGCTAAAGTCCGCTGTAGGCTGACATCACTCAGCTGGTCCAGGCGCTAGATTGACTTTACAGTCAGGGTCCATCTTGATACCTGGATTGGCAGCTGGCTCAGTCTCTCAGCTGGGAGACTAAGCCAGCTGCTCCTGCATCTTCCACAGCCCAGCATTCCAGTGATCATTGGAGGGGCAGAGCATAGTGGGGAGAACTGAGCGATCAGCTGTGATTGTTCGCTCAGTTCTCAGTGCAGAGCCAGCAGGGGAAATATACAGCATTGGATAGATACTACATCCACCTAGGTACTTGTATTTTAACAATAAAAATATTTATGCATTTGAATGGAGTTCAGAGGAGGACTTTCATTTTAGCTGTTACAACACTACTGTATTATGGTGGTAGGTCTAAAATGGCCCCTTGATCAGGAGTGGCGTTTGATTTTTACTGTTCCACTCTTTCACCATGCTAACAGCAATGTGTATGTTTTATCAGAAAGACTACTGCAGGGATATAAAAGAAGTACTTGGTTTTACACATTATGTCATCAGATAAGCAAAGCATGCTAGAACATGTGCCATATGAAAGAGCTACTGAAAAGATACCATCCATCAAAACGAACACACCCATAGGTGCTCTGCCTGTACCTTTGTCTCCCAGCTGTCATCAGACTGCATCCTCTGTTTCAGGGTTTCCTGGAGCTGCTCAATTCTATTCTGATATGAAATCATCTGCAATTCCCTGAAAGAAATGTTAAAAATAACAAGTTATGTAACTGTAATTCATCCAAAGTCAATAAGTCCTGCAATAAATTCACAGAATGAGCACACACACTGCCAGCTGATGCAGGAAAATGGGTAGCATGGCGCTGTAAGCAGTTTGGCAGCATTAGGATTAGGGATTTCATGATTATCTCTGCTGCTATGAGATCTCACGTCTGTTTATGATCAGATCAAATGCATGACATCTTTACAGAGTTCATATATTTTCGTCTATGACTGGGGAGCCGGGTTAGATGACAGGTCCTGGGCCTATTCTGAAACAGATCTTAAAGGAAACCTGTCACGGGAGAAACACAAAGGTTACCATTACTGCCTTCTCCTTTAGAAAATTCTTGTCTGGTTGTCATGCTGACCCTCCTGCATCCAGCAGTTGTGCCACTGACCCATAACAAGCATGCATATAGGAACCTCTGACCTGAACTGAATTATCTTTCTGGTCAATGTCCCAGAAAGTGTTGAAGCCACCAGAAAAAAAGGTTTTAAATTTTCCCAATCAGATTAACATTTTCAGACCCTAGTTGTCATTTGAAAGTCTGAATCTGATTGTCAACTATGCACAATGAAGAAAGTTCTAAACACATTTCAGAAATTCCATAATTTTTTTTTCCAGTTCAATGTTATCAAAATATTTCTCTAAACCTTGATGTGTGCTTTGAGCTAAATTCACAAACCATCCTGCACTCCAAGGCCAGTACCCATAGCAGGGTTACCCAACCTCTTTCCTTTGCTGCTCTGCACTCTCACAATGACCCTAGGCATTACCAATGCCCTATGGCCTTATCTCCCTTCAGCTCTGATAAGCTGTTGCCATTAAAATCTTCATAATTAGAGAAGCCTGGAAAAAGTACACTAATGCAGAAACCGCATTTAAGGAGTAATGCATATACAGTTGTGCTCATAAGTTTACCCTGGCAGAATTCATGCTTTCTTCACCATTTTTCAGAGAATATGAAGGATAACACAAAAAACATTTCTTTCACTCATGGTTAGTGTTTGGCTGAAGCCATGTATTATCAATCAACTGTGGGACTGTGACATCATAATGGGCGGGGACATCATCCGGTGATGTCCCTATATAAGTCGCTGCACGCCGCGTGTCCTGTCATTGTGACCGGAGACAGCGACGAGGCAACATCTCCAGAAGAGAACAGAAGACAGCGGCGACAGAAGACCGGGCCACCGCTTGTAAAAGAGCTAGAAGAAGGTGTGGTAGCCCGGCAAGAAGAACCGAAGAGGGGGACAAGACCCCCCGAAGTCGGAAGAAGAGAGTGGCGGCGAAGAAGAAAGCCGGGCTCCTCCGCTAGTGAAAGAGCTAGCAGAAGATAGCAGAGAAGTCCGGCGAGAAGACCCCCGAAGAAGGAAGAAGACCCCCGAAACTGTGCAATAAACTATTTTAACCCTTGTGTGTTGTGTTTTTTTTTTTACATTTTTTTCACAGGTGAATGGGTAGGGGTACATTGTACCCCATACTCATTCACATAGGGTGGGGGGTCGGGATCCGGGGGCCCCCTTATTAAAGGGGGCCCCGGATTCCGATAAGCCCCCCGCCCGCAGACCCCGACAACCAACAGCCAGGGTTGTTGGGAAGAGGCCCTTGTCCTCATCAACATGGGGACAAGGTGCTTTGGGGTGGGAGGGGGGCCCTTCCTCAAGGTACCTCCCCATGTTGAGGGCACGCGACCTGGTACGGCTCAGGAGGGGGGGGGCGCTCGCTCATCCCCACCCCCCTTCATGGCCGGCCGGGTAGCGTGCTCGGATAAGGGTCTGGCATGGATCTGGGGGGTTCCCCTTCAAATCCATACTAGACCTAAGGGCCTGGTATGCTCTTGGAGGGGGAACCCATGCCGGTTTTTGTTTTAAATTTGGCATGGAGTTCCCCCTTGAGAGCTCATTCTCTGATTGGCCATGGCAAAAGTCCCTGGCCTGGGGCGACTTAAAGTCGTGTTGTAAGTCGTCCCAAGTTGTGTCCAAGTCGTGTTCAAGTCATGTCCAAGTTGCCTCCAAAAGTTGTGTTGAAAGTTGTGTTGCCCCTGTGTGAACCGAGCCTCGCATGCACTGGTGATTTTGGCCTGATAACATGCAACACAAGTTGACACAAACGGGTTTGAATGGCTATTAAAGGTAACCATCCTTGCCCGTTATCTGTTTTCTTGTAATTAGTGTGCGTGTCTGAAAGTTCAAGAGTTTGTATACTCCTGACAGACCCTTGCATCTTTCATCTAGTGCTGCACTGACGTTTCTGGATTCTGAGTCATGGGGAAAGCAAAAGAATTGTCAAAGGATCTGCGGGAAAAGGTAGTTGAACTGTATAAAACAGGAAAGGGATATAAAAAGATATCCAAGGAGTGTAGAATGCCAATCAGAAGTGTTCAAACTCTAATCATGAAGTGGAAAATGAGGGGTTCTGTTGAAACCAAACCACGGTCAGGTAGACCAACTAAAATTTCAGCCACAACTGCCAGGGAAATTGTTCGGGATACAAAGAAAAACCCACAAATAACTTCAGGTAAAATACAGGACTCTCTGAAAACATGTGGTTGGCTGTTTCCAGGTGCACAATAAGGAGGCACTTAGAAAGATGGGCTGCATGGTCGAGTCGCCAGAAGAAAGCCATTACATTGCAAATGCAACAAAGTATCCCGCTAACAATATGCCAAACAGCACAAACCTTCTGCCACAAAGTCATTTGGAGTGATGAGACCAAAATTTAGCTTTTTGGTCACAACCAGAAACGCTAAATTTGGAGAGGAGTCAACAAGGCCTATGATGAAAGGTATACCATTCCTACTACGAAACACGGAGATGGATCGCTGATGTTTTGGGGATGTGTGAGCTACAAAGGCACAGGAAATATGGTCAAAATTGATGACAAGATGAATGCAGTATGTTATCAAAAAATACTGGAGGAACATTTGCATTCATCAGCCAGGAAGCTGCGCATGGAACGTACTTGGACATTCCAACATGACAATGATCCAAAACACAAGGCCAAGTCGACCTGTCATTGGCTACAACAGAATAAAGTGAAGGTTCTGGAGTGACCACCTCAGTCTCCTGACCTCAATATCATTGAGCCACTCTGGGGAGATCTCATACGTGCAGTTCATGCAAGACAGCCCAAGAATTTACAGGAACTGGAGGCTTTTTGCCAAGAGGAATGGGCAGCTTTACCATCTGAGAAGATAAAGAGCCTCATCCACAAATACCACAAAAGAATTCAAGCTGTCATTGATGTTAAAGGGGGCAATACACGGTATTAAAAACTGGGGTATGTAAACTTTTGATCAGGGTAATTTGGGTAGTTTCTGTTGTCATTATGATTTAAAAAGAGTACACACTGTTGATTGATAATAAATGGCTTCAGCCAAACACTAACCATGAGTGAAAGAAAAGTTTTTGTGTTATCATTCATATTCTCTGAAAAATGGCCAAGAAATCATAAATTCTGCCAGGGTATGTAAACTTATGAGCACAACTGTATGTGGGAGCACTGTGGGTGAGCTTTACTACTGCGACCCCACATATATATGTATGTGTCCATGGGGCTCTGTTGTTCAGTACTGAGTGTGATTACAGCACACTGAGCTCCTGTTCCCTATTTACAGCCAGGAGCTGGTAGGACAGACTCATAATCATGTGGCTGCTGTGACAGCCATCATAAAGATATCTTCATCATAAACCAGAGACTGATATAGACCCAATTGCAGGGTGTTGGAGAAATTGGTTGATGGCCCACAGCAATCAAACAAAAGATATGTTAGAGCACACCCTAATCTTCTGTGAAAAGGACCGTCTTTATCAATGTTTGTTGATCATGTTATATAGGGGTAGGCATCCCTAAAGAGGTGGAGATCTACCTAAACATGGGAGAAGTCGAAGATCACCGGCCACAGTGTCACCTCCTCACACCCAATTTAACCTTGGAATTGCCATGCTACTGCATTGCAATTGCGTGAATTGCATGGCAATCACGGGTTTAAATCAGGCATTGAAGAGGCAAAATATCACCTCCTCACCCCCTGTCAAACACGCTTGGATCACTTTTCTGTGGGGCAGCAGTGCCTGCTGCACTTGTGAATGAGCCCTTAATTGTATGCCACAGCTGCACCCTTAGGGCTTGTTTACATGTAAAGTTGGGGGTTGGTAAAACCTGTCAGCAGCAGCCAAAGGTGTACACATTCCGCAGTAGGATTTAAAGTGGTTGTAAACCCTTACAAACCACTTTGACCTACAGGTAAGCCTAGATTAAGGCTTACCTGTAGGTCCAAGCAATATCTCCTAAACCTATATGGTTTAGGAGATATTTGCCCGAAAACAGGCACCGCTGTCCAAGAGGGTCCAAGAGGTTAACCACTTAAGGACCGCCGTATTGCCATTGTACATCATCACAATGGCACAGGCAGGCACAAGCACGTAGATGTACGTGCCTGCCTTCCAGCGGGTGGGGGGTCCGATCGGACCCCCTCCCGCTGGATACGGCGGTCCGTTTCCCTCCGGGAGCGATCCGTGATGAGGGGATGGCCGTTGGTTTCTGGCCACCCCCTCTGGATCGCTCCTGACCAATGACGTACTTCCTCCCACTGTGTATTGTTTACACAGGAAGGAGGAAGTGATGTCATTCTCCTCGGGGCGGTCTTTTTGACCGGACTACGAGGAGAAGACACAAAGTAAGTGCACCAAAACACTACACTGACACATAGGTACACATAGGTACACAAACCCCCCCCCCCGATCCCCCCCCCCGCCCCCCCTCCCCCCCAGTCACAGTGTCACTGATTGCATTGATCATGTCTTTACTGATCAATGCATTCAGTGTCAGTTGTAACAGTTAAAACTGTCAGGGCAGTTAGTGTTAGGTCCAGGGTAGCCCCCTATCACCCCCCAATAAAGATTTAACCCCCTGATTGCCCCTAGAGTGAACCCTTTCACCCCCTTTTGCCAGTGTCACTAAGCGATCATTTTTCTGATCGCTGCATCAGTGTCGCTACTGTCGCTAGGTAGCGAGTTATTTTTTTAGGTTCACCGCCAGGTTTTTATATCGCTAGGTACCCCGATATACTACCCAATAATGATTTTAACCCCCTGATTGCCCCTAGTTAACCCTTTCACCCCCTTTTGCCAGTGTCACTAAGCGATCGTTTTTTCTGATCGCTGCATTAGTGTCACTAGTGTCGTTAGGTAGCTAGTTATTTTTTTAGGTTCACCGCCAGGTTTTTATAGCGTTAGGTACCCCCATATACCACCCAATAATGGTTTTAACCCCCTGATTGCTCCTAGTTAACCCTTTCACCCCCTTTTGCCAGTGTCACTAAGCGATCATTTTTCTGATCGCTGCATTAGTGTCGCTACTGTCGCTAGGTAGCTAGTTATTTTTTTAGGTTCACCGCCAGGTTTTTATATCGCTAGGTACCCCGATATACTACCCAATAATGATTTTAACCCCCTGATTGTCCCTAGTTAACCCTTTCACCCCCTTTTGCCAGTGTCACTAAGTGATCGTTTTTTCTGATCGCTGCATTAGTGTCACTAGTGTCGTTAGGTAGCTAGTTATTTTTTTAGGTTCACCGCCAGGTTTTTATAGCGTTAGGTACCCCCATATACTACCCAATAATGGTTTTAACCCCCTGATTGCCCCTAGTTAACCCTTTCACCAGCGATCACAGTATAAGTGTCACTGGTGACGCTGGTTAGCCAGTTAGTTATTTAGGTTCCCCGTCAGGTTTTTATATAGTGCCAGGGACCCCCATATACTACCTAATAAAAATTTGAACCCCCTGATTGCCCCTAGTTAACCCTTTCACCACTGATCACCGTATAAGTGTTACAGGTGACTCTGGTTAGTTTGCTTTTTATAGCATCGGGGCACCCACCATTTATTACCCAATAAAGGTTTAACCCCCTGATCACCCGGCGGGTGATATCAATTAGGTTTTAGGGTCAGGGTCTGTGTCGCCCCAGGCAGCGCTAGGTTAGTGCCAGTACCGCTAACACCCACACGCAAAGCATAAACCTCCTGTAGTGGTATAGAATCTGAACAGATCAATATCTGATCTGATCAGATCTATACTAGCGTCCCCAGCAGTTCAGGGTTCCAAAAAAACGCATTGTTAGCGGGATCAGCCCAGATACCTGCTAGCATCTGCCCAGCCCACCCAAGTGCAGTATCGATCGATCACTGTCACTTACAAAACACTAAACACATAACTGCAGCGATCGCAGAGTCAGGCCTGATCCCTGCGATCGCTAACAGTTTTTTTGGTAGCATTTTATATTTAAATCCGGAAGGCAGTGCTTGGTTTTTGGTGTCCCGTATGTGGCTAGGCTCCTAAAAAGTCCCCCACATGTGGTATCCCCGTACTCGGGAGAAGCAGCAGAATTTATTTTGGGGTGTAATTTGACTTATGCCCATAGCATGTGTGAGCAATATATCATTTAGTGACAACTTTGTGCAAAAAAAAAAAAGTTTGTAATATTCCCGCAACTTGTGGCAAAATATAAAATATTCCATGGACTCAACATGCCTCTCAGTAAATAGCTTGGGGTGTCTACTTTCCAAAATTGGGTCATTTTGGGGGGTTTTGTGCTATTTTGGCATTTTATGGCCTTCTAAACTGTGATAGGTAGTTAGGAGTCAAATCAAAAATTTGCACCCTTAGAAATCCTGAAGGTGGTGATTGGTTTTCGGGGTGCCGTGCGCGACTAGACTCCCAAAAAGTCCCACACATGTGGTATCCCCATACTCGGGAGAAGTAGCGGAATATATTTTGGGGTGCAATTCCACATATAACCATGGCATGTGTGAGCAATATATCATTTAGTGACAACTTTTTGTAAAAAAAAATTTTTTTTTTTTTTTTGTCATTATTCAATCCCTTGGGACAAAAAAAAAAATATTCAATGGTCTCAACATGGCCCTCAGCAAATAGCTTGGGGTGTCTACTTTCCAAAATTGGGTCATTTGGGGGGGTTTTGTGCCATCTTGGCATTTTATGGCCTTCAAAACTGTGATAGGTAGTGAGGAGTAAAATAAAAAATTGATGCCCTTAGAAATCCTGAAGGCGGTGCTTGGATTTCGGGGTCCCGTACGCGGCTAGGCTCCCAAAAAGTCCCACACATGTGGTATCCCTGTACTCAGGAGAAGCAGCAGAATGTATTTTGGGGTGTCATTTCACATATGCCCATAGCATGTGTGAGCAATATATCATTTAGTGACAACTTTGTGCAAAAAAAAAAAAGTTTGTAATATTCCCGCAACTTGTGGCAAAATATAAAATATTCCATGGACTCAACATGCCTCTCAGTAAATAGCTTGGGGTGTCTACTTTCCAAAATGGGGTCATTTTGGGGGGTTTTGTGCTATTTTGGCATTTTATGACCTTCGAAACTGTGATAGGTAGTGAGGGGTGAAATCAAAAATTTGCACCCTTAGAAATCCTGAAGGTGGTGATTGGTTTTCGGGGTGCCGTGCGCAACTAGACTCCCAAAAAGTCCCACACATGTGGTATCCCCGTACTCGGGAGAAGTAGCGGAATATATTTTGGGGGTGCAATTCCACATATAACTATGGCATGTGTGAGTAATATATCATTTAGTGACAACTTTTTGTAAAATATTTTTTTTTTGTCATTATTCAATCCCTTAGGAAAAAAAATAAAAATATTCAATGGGCTCAACATACCCATCAGCAATTTCCTTGGGGTGTCTACTTTCCAAAATGGGGTCATTTGGGGGGGGGGGGTTGTACTGCCCTGCCATTTTAGCACCTCAAGAAATGAGATAGGCAGTCATAAATTAAAAGCTGTGTAAATTCCAGAAAATGTACTCTAGTTTGTAGACGCTATAACTTTTGCGCAAACCAAAAAATATACGCTTATTGACATTTTTTTTACTAAAGACATGTGGCTGAATAAATTTTGCCCTCAATGTATGACTAAAATTTAGTTTATTCGATTTTTCTTATAACAAAAAGAAGAAAATATATTTTTTTTTCAAAATTTTCGCTCTTTTTCCATTTATATCGCAAAAAATAAAAATCGCAGAGGCAATCAAATACCATCAAAAGAAAGCTCTATTTGTGGGAAGAAAAGGACGCAAATTTCGTTTGGGTGCAATATTGCATGACCGCCCAATTACCAGTTAAAGCAGCGCAGTGCGAAATTGGAAAAAGACCTCTGGTCCTTAAGGTGTTTATTGGTCCGGGGCTGAAGTGGTTAAAGCAGTTAGGGGGGAAAGCAATACAACGCTGCCTGCCTTTACCCCTTGTTTGCTGTACCACACAAGGCTGCAGGGCCTTATTCAGCTGGGTCATGCTTGGCAGGTGCTAGACCCACCAACCATGATGGGGTATATAACCCCTGCTGCAGCTGCAACATGGGTACAACCCTAACCACTGCAGCTAAAGAGGGTGTGGTTGGGGTGGTGGTGGTAAAACATATCATAAATTTGGGGTTTTACCACCCCCCCCCCCAAACTGCCTTTGTGACTTTCCTGGGTTATGGGGTTTATTATGTCCTGCAGGTGTGGTGCACTTTCTGAAAGCACACCAAAACTCCTGCATTCAGAAAGTGCAACAAACACAAAATATAATAGAAGTCTATAGCAAAGTCTAGCTAACACAGAAAAGTCACAAATGCACTGTGCGTCACCAGCGGTGCAGGTAAACCACAGCACATCAGTGTGAAAGCAGCCTTATACTATTATGCCCAGTGTATTGCTTCACACTGACCTGAAGATCTCTTCTTTCCTGCTCCTGGCATCACTCTGGAGACCGCTAGCCGGGATAAGAGGTGGAGGGCAGTCGATGTCACTCTGCACAGGACAGGAGCCAGCACTACAGAGGAGACATCGACTCTTGCTCTATACTACAGCTCCAACTTTACAAGTAGTCCTTCTGCATTGCACTTTGATGCTAGGATGGTGGATAAGCAACCCCAGACATCCTGGCTGTGATCTACTGGTAGAACACGATCCACAGGTTGTGAACCCCTGTTTTTCAGCAGAGAAACCATACAGCACCTATGCTGAACAAACATCAATAAAGATGCTTCTTTTCACAGAAGATTATGGTGTACTGGAAACAGATCTTTTATTTGATTGCTGAGACAGCCAATTAAAAGTAAAAATGATCAGGAATGTCACTTCTCAACATTATCAACAAGTATTACTAAAGGCTATTTTTTTTTTTTTTTGCAGTGGTTTAAAATAAAAAAAAGGCCATACTTACCTACTCTCTTCAATGATATTGAGCTGGGCTGTGTGCATTCCTAGACACACAAAGTGCTGATAAGCCATGCCCCTGCCTCTTCACAGGAGTTTCTTCAGTGTCTCCTGTAAGACCAGGAAGAGAGGGAACGGAGCTTCAGCCGCGACACCTTTGGAGTGGTGTCGGGAGCCAGGTAAGTGTTTAGGTACTGGGGGGAGTAGGGCAGGTAGTGAGGCAATTTTTACCTTAATGCAGAGACTGCATTAATTAAAAAAAACTTTATACTTTAGAAGGAATATCCAATTGAAGTGGTTGTAAGGACTCAAGGTATAAAACCTTCTGGGTGCAGCTCCCCCACCTTATACTTACCCGAGCCCCATCTCGATCCAGCGATGAGCATGAGAGCAGCATCTCTCCTGGGTCTCTCTCTCCTCATTGGCTCACACAGCAGCAGGAACCATTGGTTGTCAATCACAGCCAGGAGGGAGCAGGGGTGGGGTCAAGCCACGCTCTGTGTGTGAATGGACACACAGAGCACGGCTAGGGAGTGTTCCTGCTTGAGTGCCCCCATAACAAGGGGCTTGCTATGGGGGCACTCGTGGAGGGAGAAGCCAGGACCACCAACGGGGGGACCCAAAAAGAAGAAAGAAAAAAAACATTGCACAAAGCAGGGAAGTATGTTTTTTTTTTCCTTTTTAATCTTTCCTTTAGAATCACTTTAATGGGCCAGAGTTAGGGGTGACAGCAAGGGGTAAAGGACTGGTAAACTGCAATTTATTAGGTTTTTAGTGTTGGGTTTATATACACTTTAAAGCGGCTGCATACCCCGCTTGGTGATTTTTGCCTACAGGTAAGCCTATAATAAGGCTTACCTGTAGGTAAAATGAATATTTTATAAATGTGCACCATGTAGGAGATATTCACCTTGTATGCGCTCTGAAGGTTCAGCGCATCGTGCCAAAACGTTAGAGCTTCGTGCGGGAACCGAGGTGACGTCATTGCGCCGAAGCTTGTGAACCAGGAAGGAACGCCGGGGGAACATATCATCCCCCTCAGTGCTGACCGGGCGCCGCTGTGGAGGCTTCGTTCGAAGGTAAGAATTTCATAATGAGCTAGTATGCGGTGTATACTAGCTCATTATGCCTTTGTCTTACGGGTTTTTTTTTTTTTTTTTTACAGGGTTTACAACTACTTTAAGCACAAAATCTGCTTTGAAAAAGACACAGTAGAGTGTGCTATAACTACAATTTAAACTTTTTTTTAAAAAGAATGTATTTTTTTAACAATGACAATCACACAACTGTTGCTATGAATACAAACATTTGCTCTCTGAGCCTGTAGCATGTTTATCCAAGGCCAGTGAAGCCTGTGTGTACACTAAACATACACACATTACCAACACATCTTTTTGTGCTTATTTGTCATTTATGTTCAGCAATTCTTGAAGGTGATGACATAACACAACCCCCAAGCCCACTATTTTGCAGGTAACGAATGTTGTTACAGAAACTGAAAAACAACCGCATACTTGATTGGAAATATAGACGTTACTTAGATGTGGAGCCTGTGGCTATCAGCGACTCTTGTCAGGAAATTGTGCTTTGTGTGGAGTAATCCTTACTACAGATGTACAGCACATGACAGTAGCATGGCCTACCCTATACACAAACAGCTGTGAGCACCTTTCTTGCTGCAATTGAGTGACTTCTTGCTGTGTTTGCTTTAAAACTTCATTCACGGTCCCCAATTCACTTTCCAGACGCAGAGTTCTCCTCCTGTGACGGTCTTCTGTGCTTCCCATTTTGGTGATCTCTTCCTGTATCTGCTGGCACTTTTGTTGAAGAAGTGTCACGCAATCTTCTTTCTCCCTCAGTTCCTTTGTAAGCCTGAGAAGTAAAACACCACAGCTATGTAACCAGGTTCCCACATGAATGACCGCATCGTTTTTATGGTACAATACCTCAGAAATTAAAGTGTATGGCAAAACCTTTTACTTTGTTTGAATAGAATGGCAGAAGGGTTAGGAAACCTGTCAGGGGCTCTGTCAGAGGGATTTACTCTCACTTCCTGTCCTGCTGACAACACTTTTACCAGAGAAGAAGTGAGAGGAACTCCTCAACAGCTACATAGTTGAGATAGGGGAAGGCAAGAACCCCAGTGAAATTTTTATTTCTATGTCCCTCTTGCAGATTTTTCCTCACTTGTGGGGAAACTATTGTCAGCAGGATAGGAAGTGGAAGCAAATCTCCCTAACTGAGCCTTGGATTGCAATAAAAATATTCCCTGAGGACATCCTGTGTGACAAAGTGCATCAGGGCAGGGCTTGGTTGTGATGTCATCATGTATGCTTGCTCAACCTCTGTGCTCTTATGCTGTTTAATACTTTATGTTTGTGTGTTTTTTTTTAACTGCCGATGTTATTGGTATCACAATATCCAGTTCATGTATTTCCTCCTATGTGCACTGGATTGTCCATGTAAATTTAGAGTTTGGGCCGGATCTCAGTAAATGTGCTTTAACCAGGCACTTATACACCTTCCTGCCCAAACCAATTTTCTGCTTTCAGCACTGTAGCAATTTGAATGACAATTGTGCGGTCATGCTACCCAAACAATTTTTTTTATCATTTTGTTCCCGGTCTTCCCCGGTGGTCCAGTGTGGGCATCCAAGAGGGGGCTGCGCTGATAAACAATCAGCACAGACACCCCCTGTCAGGAGAGCCGCCGATCAGCTCTCCTCTACTCGCATCTGTCGGACGCGAGTGAGGAAAAGCCGATCAACTTCTTTTCCTGTTTACATCGTGATAAGCCATGATTGGACACGGCTGATCACATGGTAAAGAGCCTCCACTGGAGGCTCTTTACTGAGATTGGTATAGCAGTGTGTCAGTCTGACCATTGATCGCCGCGATATGCACTCCCACGGGCGCGCGGCGGTTGTTATCCTGCAGGACGCCATATGACGCCCCCTGTCAGGATAACTAAACCACTGCCCAGCCGTCATTCTGCTATAGGCTGGGTGGGAAGTGGTTAAAGGGCCAGGGGACAGTCTTGAGGCATAGGGGGTTATTTACTAAAGGAAAAGCCACTTTGCAGTGCAAGTGCACTTGGAAGTAAAGTCGCTGTAGATCCGAGGGGGACATGCAAGGAAAATAAAAAAACAGCATTTTAGCTTGCACATGATTGGATGATAAAATCAGCAGAGCTTCCACTCATTTCAGATCTACCCCTTAGATTTAGAGTGACTGCACTTCCAAGTGCAGTTGCAGTCCAAAGTGGATTAACTCACCCACAGTTTTTTTTTTTATCTATCAAGCACTCAGAACCTCATGTTTGTGAGGTCAGTAGAACACAAATTGGACACATTGGGGGTTATTTACAAAAGGCAAATCCACTTTGCACTGTAACTGCACTTGAAAGTGCACTTGGAAGTGCAGTCATTGTAAATCTAAGGGGAAGATCTGAAATGAGTGGAAGCCCTGCTGATTTCATCATCCAATCATATGCAAGCTAAAATGCTGTTTTTTTTTATTTTCCTTGCATGTCCCCCTCAGATCTACAGCGACTTTACTTCCAAGTGCACTTTCAGTGCAATTTCAGTGCACTTTGCACCTGTCGTGCAAAGTAGATTTGTCTTTAGTAAATAATCCCCATTGGGGGTTATTTACTAAAGGCAAATCCACTTTGCACTACAAGTGCACTTGAAAGTGCAGTCACTGTAGATCCGAGGGAGAGAGATATCACCGCTCCAGGTAGGTCAAGCGACAATAGGAAACCTTCTCATCCAGCTTGGAAGCCCAGGTGCTGGCAATGCATATAGCAATCAAAAAAAGGAAGATCTGGACAGCTGCACTAAAAAAACTTTTTTTGCCTTTTATTCAAAAATTCTTGTGAATAAAAATACAAGCCACAGCAGGAACAGACAGGAGCTAACGTGTTTCACACTTCAATGTAGTGCTTAGTCATAGCTGACCAAGCACTACATTGAAGTGTGAAACGCGTTAGCGTCTGTCTGTTCCTGCTGTGGCTTGTATTTTTATTCACAAGAATTTTTGAATAAAAGGCAAAAAAACGTTGTCTGAGTGCGGCTGTCCAGATCTTCTTCCTGTTTTTGATTGTAGATATGAGGGGGGACATGCAAGGAAACTAAAAAGCAGCATTTTAGCTTTGCACATGATTAGATGATAAAATCAGCAGAGCTTCCCCTCATTTCAGATCTACCCATCAGATTTACAGCGACTGCAAAGTGCACTTGTAGTGCAAAGTAGATTTACCTTTTGTAAATAACCCCCATTATGTATAGAGTGTTATCACAGCTTATTCACAGGATGTGTGGACCTTTTTATTGCACTATTTATAATGGTTGCACGGTTGTATTGTCCGCTACAGAAGTAAATGTAAATAAGAATTCCTTGATACTGTATACTTGTGCATCTGATGTACAGTATTTTTTACATTTGTATATACTTTGCACAATTATTTGTTATAGTTGTACTTTGCATATTTAGATGCAAATTTAGTGTGGTTTTTCACAAATTTGTTTATTTGTGTCTCTTGATATATTCTTAAAAGGACAACACAACACATTTTTTTATTCAGCTGAAAGTAAAAACCTGACAGGAGCTCCAATCCTGCCAGACACTATATATACTACAAGTTGTTGGCTTGACGTACACTTTAATTGTACATTCACATTGGAAGCGGGTTTAAAACTGTGCGAGTTCAGCTAAATTATTTAAAACTAAATTATTTCAACCCCAAATGTAACATATTGCAGCTTAGCAGTCACTGGATGTGATAACTGCAATCATTTTCCTTTTTTTTTTTTTTTTTTAAGTTTATTCCGTCTGTTTTCATCTGGCCAGTAACAATTGAATTGAGTGTCCCCACTCTTATGAGCACAGAGAGCACCTTTGGAAAGCAAACTTTTAGATACACTAATAAACTGAAGCCAGACTCCAACTAACACTTTATAAGCAGTTTTGTTCCTTTTGGAATACAAGATCTAAATAAAGAAAGAAAAGCTGATCATTGTAAGCACTCCTGTCAGTTGTAAATGGTTTTTCTCAGCTCTCTAATTGCTGCATCTGCAAGACAGCTTGTTCTGTTGAAAAGGAACAGACTAAGTAGCTAGATCACCAGGTGAAAATAAAAGAAAGAAAGCCTAGAAAAGAAAATGAATGCAGCCATCATATTTAGGAATTGGTAAGCTAAAATATAACATAACATAACATATAATATAATAGAATATAATATAACATATAATATAATATAATAATATAATATAAGCTAAAATATAACAAATAGTATAGTGAAGGAAATAAAAACACCCCCCTTTTCCTTCTCACACCGCCACTGCACACAAAGAATACTGGTGGAAAATTGCTTCAAGTCACTTCAAGATTACCTGTTCAGTTTTGGAGTATAATCACATGGATGTTTAAATTAACTATTCACAGACTTGAGTTTGGATTTAATGGACACTATTATTGATCACTTTTTCACAGGGTGATTGTTTAGTTTTACTCATTCGGTTATGAATATTAGCGCTACTATTTCATTCATTTAAAACCACACAATTAAAATATAACAAATAACAAATGTTTGCTTTTGGGTGTAATACTGCTTAAAGTGATCGTAAACAATCATCATCTTTTAAAAACAACCCATTCAGTTTAAAATTGAAATGAAAGGCAGAACATTTGTGTGTGTGTGTGTGTGTGTATATAGCGCACTTTTTCGGCGCTCCAGTGTGATTTGCAGTCCATTCAAATGGATAGGCTGCAAAATCACACTGCACGTTCCCCTCATTGTTGACCTCTGCACCCCAAACTCCTTCCCTTTTCACCCCTGTACCTCAAATCGCCCTCTCTGCTCACCCCTGTACCCCAAACCCCCATTTGCTCACCTCTGTACCCCAAACACCCATTTATGCTCACCTCTGTACCACAACCCCCCCTCTCTGCTCACCTCTGTACCCCAAACAACCCTCTCTACTCACCCCCAATCCCAACCAGCTCACCTTTGTACCCCAATTACCCAGTTAATCTTTGCACCCCAGAACCCTTCTGCTTACCTCTATACTGCAAACCTCCCTCTCTGCTTACCTCAGCACCCCATCCCACCTCCCTGCTCACTTCTGTACCCCAAACCCACCTCTCTGCTCACCTCTGTACCCCAAACCCCCCTTTTTGCTCACTTCTGTATCCCAAACCCCCCACGCTGCTCACCTCTTCCTAAGCTCCCTCTCTGCTCACCTCTGTACCCCAAACTCCCCTTTTTGCTCACCTCTGTACCTCAAACTCCTTCCCTTTTCACCTCTTTACCTCAAACCCCCCTCTCTGCTCACCCTTGTACCCCAAACCCCCCTTATTTCTCACTTCTGTATCCCAGACCCCCCATGCTGCTCACCTCTTCCTAAGCCCCCTCTCTGCTCACCTCTGTACCTCGAAGTCCCCTTTTTGCTCCCCTCTGTACCCCAAACTCCTTCCCCTTTCACCTCTGTACCTCAAATCGCCCTCTCTGCTCACCCCTGTACCACAGACCCCCCTGTTTGCTCACCTCTGTACCACAAACCTCCTTCTCTGCTCACTTCTGTACCCCAAACATCCATTTATGCTCACCTCTGTACCCCAACCCCCCCTCTCTGCTCACCTCTGTACCCCAAACAACCCTCTCTACTCACCCCCAATCCCACTCAGCCCACCTTTGTACCCCAATTACCCAGTTAATCTTTGCACCCCAGAACCCTTCTGCTTACCTCTATACTGCAATCTCCCTCTCTACTTGCATCAGCACCCCATCCCACCTCCCTGCTCACTTTTGTACCCCAAACCCCCCTCTCTGCTCACCCTTGTACCCCAACCCCCCCTTTATTCTCACTTCTGTATCCCAGACCCCCCACGCTGCTCACCTCTTCCTAAGCCCCCTCTCTGCTCACCTCTGTACCCCAAAGCCCCTTTTTGCTCCCTTCTGTACCCCAAACCTCCTTCCCTTTTCACCTCTGTACCTCAAATCCCTCTCTCTGCTCACCCCTGTACACCAAACCCCCCTTTTTGCTCACCTCTGTACCCCAAACCTCCTTCTCTGCTCACTTCTGTACCCCAAACCCCTGTTTATGCTCACTAGTGGCGTTGCTAGGCAGGTGCGGGGTGTGTGGGCCGCACCCGGTTGACACCCGTCAAAGGGGTGTGGCACCGCCAACACCGCTTGCTGCACTGTGTCCCGCGCTGCGGCTGTCTCCCTCAGTGGAGTGGAACGAAGGCGCCTCCCCCTCCTCTCTGTTTACATCCACAGAGGAGGAAGAGCACAAGCTCGAGGGACACACACTGCTGTGTGTGTATGATTATCTGCTGTTCTGAGGTCTGTAAGGGGGGGTTGTCTGTACTGGGGGGGTGTCTGCACTGGGGGGCTGCACGGGGGTCTGCATTGAGGGGGGGGGGGTTGCACTGGGGGGGTTTGTACAGAGGGGGGTGTCAGCACTGGGAGGGTGTCTGTACTGCTGGGGGATCTGCATTTAGGGGGTCTGTAAGTGAGGGGGGTCTGTAAGTGAGGGGGGTCTGCACCGAGGGAGGTATCTGTACTGTTGGGGGTCTGCAGTGAGGGGGTGTCTGTACTGAGGGGGGGGGTGTCTGTCATGCTGGGGGGTCTGCACTGTGGTGGGTGTGTCTGTACGGAGGTGGAGGTGTCTGTACTGATGGGGGGTCTGTACTGAGGTGGGGGTGTCTGTACCAATGGGGGGTCTGTACTGAGGTGGGGGTGTCTGTACCGATGGGGGGTCTTTACTGAGGTGGGGGTGTCTGTACCGATGGGGGGTCTGTACTGAGGTGGGGGTCTCTTTACCGATGGGGGGGTCTGCACCGAGGTGGGGAGGTCTGTACTGATAGAGGGGTATGCACTGAAGGGGTGTCTGTACTGAGGGGGGAGGTTTATACTGAGGGGGGAGTTTAAATTGATGGAGGGTGGTCTGTATTGAGGGAGGGGGTCTATACTGCGGGAGGAGGGTCTGTAGTTTGTGGAGGGGGGTCTGTACTGAGGGGGGACTATATTGGGTGGGGGGGTGACACCATTTTTTTTCGCACCAGGTGACACCAACCCTAGTGACGCCACTGATGCTCACCTCTGTACCCCAAACCCCCTTCTCTACTCACCCCTGTACACCAAACCCATTCTCTTCTCACCTCTGTACCCCAAATCCCCTCTCTGTTTACCTCTGGAGCACAAACCCCACTCTCTGCTCACCTCTGTACCCTAAAACCCCCCTTTGGCACACCTATGTACCCCACTCTCTCTGCAAGCCAACCCCCATCCTCCCTTTTTGATCCTCTCTGTGCCCTGCTTTCCTCTCACCAAAGCCTCAGGGCAGGATCGTTCTTACAATTCACATGGCTGCGGGCAGTGCTAGCTGGATACTGTCCTGCAGGGGAGGCAGAAAGCTCAGGAGACAGAAAGCTGCCTCCCCCCTGCGCCAACCAAGCTTCTGCTGTCCTGATATTTGGCAGAACAGGAGTTAGGTCGGATCTGACAGCCTTTTTCAACCAGGATTCTGCTGAACCCCTGAGTGCCTCAGGCAGTACTCCAGTTAAGAAAGGTTGCATTAGATAAATACCACGTGTAATGCTGAGCCTCCATAATTGAAAGAATAGAAATCCAATAGATGAATGAGACGGACCAGGTGCAGTAAGGCTGGTGGTGGAGGGCTAGATGATGTTGGATGTCTGTCAGTCAAAAAATGAGGCAGACTGACTTGCTGCAGCTTCTAATGCATATGGTGTGCAATGAAATTCCATAAGCAATTTCATTACAGGTATTGGATTTCTGCAGGACTGAAGGCAAGGTTGGAGCACAACTTTAAAGGGGTTGTAAAGGTAAAAGTTTTTTCCCCATTCTATGCATTAAGGTGAAAAAAAAATCTGACAATACCGCCCCCCCGTTTTACTTGCCTGCCCCCAGCGCTCGCCCCCGACATCCTCTTCGCCGCTCAGCCTGGCCGTTGATTGGTTACAGTGGATGAACAGAAAGCAGCGCAGCCATTGGCTCGCGCTGCTGTCAATCACATCCAATGACGGGGCGAGGGAGCTCGCATGAAGGTGAGAAGTCCTTGCGGGGGGGAGCCGAGGCAGCCGCCAAGGGACCCCAGAAGACCAGGTTTGGGGCCACTCTGTGCAAAACGAGCTGCACATTGGAGGTATGACATGTTTGTTATTTAAAAAAAAAAAAAAAAGTTACCTTTACAACCACTTTAATTCTTTATTGTCTACCCAGCTTCATGAATTGGTGTTTTTTTTTAAATACCTGTCCAGAGTTCAGATTGAAATGACTCCCTTAGGTCATGGTTAATACTAAAGATAACTAGGTATGCAGCAAAATGTGTAGCAAATCTACTGCAATCTACTGAAGTTTTCCAGCGGGATGTTGTAAATATTTTGCAGTCACGCACACTTGCATGTGTGGTCACTCACATTCACAATGACCTAGATGGCTATTAGAATCACATCATACTGTAGATCTTCATGGCCCATGCTGTCACTTTTTGGCCACGTGAACATATTATCCAAATATCAGATCCAGGCATCCAGGGCACAGTGTCAGAGAGCTTTAACATTAATATCTGTGAATGCCTGTTGGCACAATCAGGATTGCCTATTACATGAAACACACAAAGTCTACCTCAATGTACTGCTTTCCTTATCATATTCCATTCTTTGTAGCTTGCTTTGAAGATCACTGACCTCTTTCGACTTCATTCTGTAATAGGAAAACAAACATGGAAATTGGATATGAAACAAATTAACAGAATAATACTGTGCTCTCCAAAAAGAGTAAAAGAATACTGCAGACTAATGATTTGGAAGCCTCATAAACCCATGTTTTACTCGCAATAGAAAATAGAAAAAATATCAAACGTTTAAACTGAAGAAATGTACCATTTTAAGATAAAAAATAAGGTAATTTTGAAACTGATGTTGGCAACACGTCTCAAAAACCTTGGGACAGGGCCATGTATACAATGGCGTAGCATTCCCTCTTCTTTTAGCCCACGTTCACATTGGGCCGATTGGACATGCCGTTGAGCCTATTGCCGGCAATGGCTTTGTCCAAATCGGTACGATGCCACACCGATTTCCAAAAGTAGTTTCTGCACTACTTTTGGTGACTTTGGGGGAAATTTCAATAAACAGCTATGCATGAACCTGCATAGATGTCTGTCAAATCGACCCCTGAGGTCGGACTGAAATGCCGGTTTGAAATCGTGCAAGTTTGCACGATTTCAAACCCGCCCTCAGTGTGAACGTGGGATTAAAAACACTCTGTGGGAGATATACTAAAACTGGTGCACACAGAATCTGGTTACCATGCACGGCTGCACCAATATCAGCTTCTAGCGTCAGCTTGTTCAACTTAGCTTTGAAATTAAAACTTAGAAGCTGATTGGTTACTATGCACATCTTCACCAGATTCTGTGTGCACCAGTTTTAGTAAATCTCTACCTCTGTAAACGTCTGGGAACTGAGACCAGTTGCTGAAAACACTACTGTGTGGGGTGGGGTTATGTCAAAGGGGACAGAGGACACTACTGTGGGGTGGGGTGATGTCAAAGAGGGCAGAGGACACTACTGTGGGGTGGTGTCAAAGGGGGCAGAGGACACTACTGTGGTGTGGGGTGATGTCAAAGTGGGCAGAGGGCACTACTGTGGGGTGAGGTGATGTCAAAGGGGGCAGAGGACACTATTGTGGGGTGGGGTGATGTCAAGGGGGGCAGAGGACACTACTGTGAAGGGTGACTGAGAAGACAACTATTGTGGAGTGATGTGAAGGGGAGGCCTTGATGTGGAGGGGGGTTGGGGACACTGCAGCGAATGAAGGGGGGGGCGTGATGTGAAGGGGGGTGAGAAAACTACTGTGAAGGGGGGCTGAGAATACTACTGTACAATGAAACATGTTATGTGATGTGGGGAATGGTTATATGCAAGGGGACTGGGGACACTGATGTAAGAATAGGAGAGGGGTTGTGTCATCGCACAGACAAGCGATTCGGACCTCTGCTGTAAGAAACTTTTTCTTACTGGATCTCCGTAAACTTGCATTCAATATCCCTGCACTAGCAGCTAGATTGACAAACACTGCCTGGCTGTGACTAATTCGATCTGGATATATCATGAATCCGCTTGTCAGATGCTTCATCTGTCAGCCATCAAACACTAGCCCAATATTATAGTACTCGCAGAATCAGTAGCGGTGGGTTTCCATCCCATATCAGATATAGAATTGTAGGAATAGTAGATAAGAGACCTGGCATAATTCGGTAGCATGTATGCAGAGGTAACAATTTGCCAACATACATGTGTGATTTGCGATAGAAACTGTTTTTTTAGCCTCATGATTGCTCTTTTCAACTTTCATTACTGAAAAACAAACCATTATGGAAAATAACAATTATTTTAGATTAGTGAAATTAAGAAAAATGGTAATATGCAATATATAGGAAAATCACAGAAGGAAAATCTGGCATTGTCTTACAGAAGCCATTTTTACCTACAGTGGATATAAAAAAAAGTCTACACACCTCTGTTAAAATGTCAGGTTTCTGTGATGTAAAAAAAAATGATACAAATATAAATAATTTCAGAACTTTTTTCACCTTTAATGTGGACCTATAAACTGTACAACTCAGTTGAACAACAAACTGAAATCTTTTAGTTGGAGGGAAATAAAAATAAATAAATAAAATAATATGGTTGCATAAGTGTGCACACCCTTAAACTAATACTTTGTTGAAGCACTATTTTTTTTTTACAGCACTCAGTGTTTTTGAGTCTATCAGCATGGCACATCTTGACTTGGCAATATTTGCTCACTCTTCTTTGCAAAAACACTCAAAATCTGTCAGATTGTGAGGGCATCTCCTGTGCACAACCCTCTTCAAATCACCCCATAAATTTTCAATCGGATTCAGATCTGGGCTCTGGCTGGGCCATTCCAAAACTTTAATATTCTTCTGGTGAAGCCATTTTGAAAGTATGCTTTGAGTCGTTGTCATGCTGAAAGATGAAGTTCCTCTTCATGTTCAGCTTTCTAGCAGAAGCCTGAAGGTTTTGTGCCAATATCGACTGGTATTTGAAACTGTTCATAATTTCCTCTACCTTGACTAAGGCCCCTGTTTCACCTGAAGAAAAACAGCCCCAAAGCATCATGCTGCCACCACCATGCTACACTGTGGGTATGCTGTTCTTTTGGTGATGTGCAGTGTTGTTTTTGCCGCAAACATTACTTTTGGAATTATGGCCAAAAAGTTCAACCTTGGTTTCATCAGACCATAACACATTTTTCCCACATGCTTTTGGGAGACTTTAGATGTGTTTATGATAAATTTAGCTGGGCTTGGATGTTTTTCTTTGTAAGAAAAGGCCTCCGTCTTGCCACTCTACCCCATAGCCCAGACATATGAAGAATACGGGAGATTGTTGTCACATGTACCACACAGCCAGCACTTGCCAGATATTCCTGCAGCTCCTTTAATGTTGCTGTAGGCCTCTTGGCAGCCTCCCTGACCAGTTTTCTTCTCATCAATTTTGGAGGGACGTCCAGTTCTTGGTAATGTCACTGTTGTGCCATATTTTCTCCACTTGATAATGACTGTGTTCCATGGTATATCTAATGCCTTGGAAATTCTTTTTTTACCCTTCTCCTGACTGATAACTTTTAACAATGAGATCCCTCTGATGCTTTGGAAGCTCTCTGTGCACCATGGCTTTTGCTGTAAAATGCGACTAAGAAAATGTCAGGAAAGACCTACTAGAACAGCTGAATTTGGAGTTACTTTAAATGATGGCAGGTGTGTACTGACTCCTATTTAACATGAGTTTAAATATGATTGCTTAATTCTGAACACAGCTACATCTCCAGTTATAAGAGGCTGTGCACACGTATGCAACCACATTATTTTATTTTTTTATTTTCACTTCCAACCCTAAAAGATTTCAGTTTGTTTTTCAACTGAGTTGTACAGTTTATAGGTCACATTAAAGGTGGAAAAAGTTCTGAATTGATATATCTTTGTCTCATTTTTTTACACCACAGAAACTTGACATTTTAACAGGGGTGTTTAGACTTTTTATATCTATTGTAGTTGATCTCTGTTTAGCCATCATGTGCTGATGATGAGGCATGGCTACCTAACGAGAAGAAGATGTGTATCTGGGTACATACACCAAGCAGACAAAGGCATAGGAATGCCACACAGGATGTATTGCTGTTTCTACAATTGCACTGGGGCCAATTTAGGCACAAAGCCTTGCTTAGAAGAAAGCTAATTAAAGGAGTTGTAAACCCTAACGGCTTTTCATCTTAATGTATTCTATGCATTAAGGTGAAAAACACTTTGTACAGCAGTTCCCCCCCCCCAGAGCTGCCCCCTTTTCTTACCTGAACCCAATCATTCCAGCGACGGGGGCGAGCACAGAAGCTCCAGCCGCTGTCTCGGGTCCTCATTGGATAGATTGATTAGCCTTTGGCTTCCACTGCTGTCAATCAAATCCAATGATGAGGACTCGGGGGGGGGGGGGGGGGCGCGGCCCTCGCCGTGGGGGCATCTGAGAACAGGAGGAGTGCCGCACGGGGGGGCGGAAAAGGAGGATCGGGGCCACCCTTGCACAGAGCAGGTAAGTATAACATGTTTATTATTTAAACAAAAACAAAAATAAGCTTTACGATCATTTTAAATATATATATATATATATATATATATATAAAACAATTTTTACTGGTTTCTTAGTATGACTCTGCTCTTTTTATGTTATTCCGCATACTTTTCTTCCTAGGTGTGCCTTCCTCAACAATGATTTAAGGAATAACTAATAGCAAAGACCAGATATTGGCAGGAGAATTGTGATAATTAGCAGACCATGTTCAATTATTCATTCTTCCCTGTGGAACAAATTACAGTTCACCTTTCTGTAAACCATGTTTGCTTTTTTCACTTCCACCAGGAAAATTACCGGATGTACCTGTAATGAGTTAAAATGATCTGCTCTACCTGGAATAATAACTGATGAATGCTGAGCTGGACGGGAATGACAGCACACATGGGGTAAGGCATGCAAGGAGCTATAGAGGCCTATATTCCTGTTATACTTCTGCTATAAACCAAAGTACTCTGTCTATCTTATGTCAGTTGCCATGGAAAACACTATATAGTTACACTAACAACCTCTCCTGAATCTGTACAGTGTCGCCTGGGACTGCTGAACAATATAGCCAGTATATAAGATTTATTACTCCAGGCAATACTCATAATGCTATATTATGGTTAGCAGTACGTTCCCCTCAATGATACTAAATGCTTAGCTCACAGATGAGAAGCATTATGGCATTAAGTTTTGTTTTCCCCATCCTTAAATATTTACGAGAAAGAAATGAATGGTAAATGAATGGTGTAGTGTTTCACAAGTGTATGCTTACCATCACAGTAATATTGGGCTGCTGCAACCACTTTAAACATCAAATAAAGGATACTTGTAGCTGTGAGAGAAGGGAACCCATGAGTGTTACCACTACCCTTACTAAGTAACCATATTTTCCACAAACTATTGTGCCCAAATACACAACACCTCAAACTCGTGTTCCTAAAAGGTTTCTTGAATTCACAGATAAGGCCACCTAATTCCATTCCTCCATGGTCCAGTTCTGATGTACACTGGACATGGGTCAGTATGGGCACCCTGACCGGTCTGCGATCATGCAGCCCCACACACAATAAACTGTGATGCACTTTGTGTCCTGACACCTATCTATCAGACCCAGCATGAACTTTTTCAACGGTTTGAGCTCTCCTATTGGATCAGTTTACATGGGCCAGCCTTCGCTACCTTCAATGAGCTATAGCTCCCCATGACCCTCCCACTGGTTTGCCAATTTTCCTTCACCGGACCGCGTTTGGTGGGTCCTGACCACTACAGACTGGGAACATCCCATAAGAGCTGCAGTTTTGGAGATGCTCTGACCTAGTCATCTAGGCTTTACAATTTTGCCCTTAATAAATTCACTGAAATCCTTATGGTTGCCCATTATTTTAAGCTTTCAATGCATCAACTTCAGGGACATGTTTACTTTCTGTAAAGTGCAAAAAATGTTGTGCTGTTCCTTTAAATCCCACACCCACTCACAAATTTACCATACATGAAATCAATAAAAAAAATTACAAAAAATATACGATAACACATACATGCTAAATCAATTTGGATTTAGTATGTATGTGTTAAAGAGGAAGTAAACTCTCCCACTCTGATGCTTCTTTTCATTAAGTCCATTATAATAAGTAATTATCAAACTATAGCCACTGTAATCATGCCAAAATCGCATATTACTTACTTGAAACTTTAAAAAACGTGTTTACAGGGGTTAGGCAGCGCCATCTTAAGTATTGTTTTCTGAGTCCACAGTGGAGTGTATTTCCGCCCTTACATGGAGCACTTCCTGTACTGTTAACCAAGCCTCCTTCCAAATCCAACGTTTCTATGGCAACCCTGCTTCCCTGTTCATAGATGATTGTCTAATGTTTGCCTGTTTCAGTCTTAACAGCTTCAGCTGATAAGACTGCAGTAATGGCCAGGTTTACACTGCATGTGAGGTCACATGGGGGTGTAGGAGGAAGCTCTGAGTGATTATGCAGCCTCCTGGGAGTTCAGTGTTGTGCCATAGCAAGCCCTGATAACAGATAGACAAACACATAGCGAGTGTGCCGTAAATCAGGGGAGATCTGGGCATGCTCAGTGACGTCAGTATAAAGAACAAAACGGATTACAACAATACTAAGCAAGTAAGGAGATATCTACAAGCCGTGTTCATTAGGGTTTTTTATGCTGATTTACATGGGACAAAGTTGTGGGGTAGAGTTTACAACCACTTTAAGGTATAACCAAAGGCAAAGCTTTTTTTTTGTTTTGGATACAGGGGGGATGGATTAGAACAGCTGGCAGTTCTTTTTGCTGTCTGTATCCCCCTTAGTGAGATTCATTCTTTCTATTTGTCCTGTTTACCATTATCATTGAAAGTAAAGGTAAAAGATTATCCCAAATTTTGGGTTATCCCCAAAAAAAGTAATGGAGGGGAAATCTTCCAATGGGGGTACTATTTCTAGTGACCTGGTCATCCCCAAGAGATTCTCTTAATTTGCATGGATTTCCTCTGACTTCCTATTTTGGCTATGGGACAAGAAGAGAAATCCAAATCAATTCAATACTTGGTGTAACCGCCATTCACCTTCAAAACTGCAACAATTCTTCTAGGTACACTTGCACACAGTTTTTGAATGAACTCGGGAGATAGGTTGTTCCAAACATTTTGGAGAACTAATCACAGATCTTCTGTGGATGCAAGCTGCCTCAGATCCTTCTGTTTCTTCATGTAATCCCAGACAGATTCGATGCTGAGATCAGGGCTCTGTGGGGGCCAAACCACCACTCCCAGCACTCTGGAAGCCAATTACACGCCTCCCCGATGGTATGGCATGAACCACCAGCCTGGAGCACCTGCTTCTATTTTTCTGCACCCCAGTTCCTATGTTTTTGGTCATAGTTGAGTTGCTTATTTCCACATCAGAGATATGGCTTTTTGGCCGAAATTCTTCCATGAAGACTTATCCAGACAGTAGATGGGTGTACCCGAGTCCCACCGGTTTCTGCCAGGTCTGTGTTGATGGCACTGCTGGACATCTTTCAATGTTGAAGGGAAGTACGCATGATGTATCTTTCCTTGGCTGACCACTGCATCCATGATCCTCAACATTGACCATTTTTTTGTGATTCTTCAAAAGAGCTTGAACAGAAAATCTTGAAATTGCAGTCTGTTTTGAAAGCTTTTCCTGGAAGAGACCTTGCTGATGTGGTATAAGCAGTTTTAATAAAACTAAAACAGGAGATATCCCCATCCCAATCTGTCATGATAAAAACAAAGCATAATCCACCTGGATATACTTGGTAATTGCAATAATATGTACAGTTTACTAGCACAAACTTGGATTTTGGGGTTAAGATTTTCACGGAGGTCATTAGGGGTTAATTAGCAGCTTCTTTAACCACTTTCTGTCAAGCCAGTATACACATACAGCTTGGCGAGAGCTTTGTTAATACAGGAGGAGGAACCGGTACATCCTCCTGTTCTCGCCACTCATGCAAGGCCCCGATGCCGTGCAGCAGCATGATCTGTGATGTCATTGCCCTTGTACCATGTGATCGCTGTGACCAATCACAGAGTTTGCGGTAGTAGTAAACAAAGCAGTGGTGGTGCGTTCATTAAGGGTGCACGGGCATTGCCCCCTCTCTCCAGCCACCCCCCTCTATGACTAATGGATAGATTCATGCATAGCATGACAGGTGCTGCGATTGGATGCCTATCAGGAGGACACAGCTTGCCGCTGCAAGGTCCCAGAGCTTGCCGCCATCACCTGCTAACTGACCCGCCACCAAGATAGGGTAAGTGCTGGGCAGACAGTGAGTGGGCAGGGGGGGTCACAGTGGCGGCATTTGATGGAGCACAGTGGCAGCATTTTATAGGGCACAGTAGCAGCATTTGATGGGGCACAGTGGCAGCATTTGAAGGGGCAAGGTGGCAGCATTTGATGGGGGACAGTGGCTGCGTTTGATGGGCGCAGTGGCTGCGTTTGATGGCCGCAGTGGCTGCGTTTGATGGGCGCAGTGGCTGCGTTTGATGGGCGCAGTGGCTGCGTTTGATGGCACAGTGAGGCTGCAATTGATGTTTTGTTTTCAGAATTTTTTCGTTTGTTTGCACCCCCCCAAAAATTTTGAGCACCAGCCGCCACTGAAACAAAGGCTCTTATTCATGCAGCCTTTGTTTACTACTGTAATCGGTCACAGTGATCACAGTAGTAGGCACAGGCTACATGAATGCATTCAAACAATGCTAGAACCGATTGCTTACACAGTGTCGTCATGACAGTTGTGACACTGCACTGTGCTGGTGACAGTATGTAAAAAAAAAAAGAAATTATGTCAAAAATCAGAGCAAGTGCAGTGTCACTATGGTGACTTTGTACTGCTGTGGGGGTGATCATGTAAAATGGCTGGATGCTCCGAGATCACTGTATGTCAGTGCCACCAGTCATTGTCTCTGATCACTGCCACGGTAGTACAATGTCACCTGACCAGTGCTGACAATCACAGTGTCCCTAATCACTGCCACACTAATCACCGTGTCCCTGATCACCACCACACTAGTCACAATGATCCTGATCTAGGGGGTCAAACAGTCCAGTCTTGAAAAGGTTAACAAAATCAGGTTACTGACTAAAATGTGGCTTACTGATACGCTCATGTATCACTTGTTACATGAGAATGTGGTTTACTGGCTAAAAACTATTGTGGACCTCTGCTTACAGCTGGCAAATAATGTGAAAAACTATACATACTGCACAATAGTTTGTATAGTGTGTAAAGAGAAATCTACAGCATCCAATCAGAATATACTTAACCACATAAGGACCAGCCTCGTTTTGCGATTTTTGGTGTTTTCATGTTTAAAACAGTTTTTTTGCTAGAAAATTACTTAGAACCCCCAAAGATTATATATTTTTTTCTAACACCTTCGAGAATAAAATGGCGGTCATTGCAATACTTTTTTTCACACCGTATTTGTGCAGCGGTCTTACAAGCGCACTTTTTTTGGAAAAAATTCGCTTTTTTGAATAAAAAAATAAGACGGCAGTAAAATTAGCCCTTTTTTTTATATTGTGAAAGATAATGTTACACCAAGTGAATTGATACCCAACATATAATGCTTCAAAATTGCGCCCACTCGTGGAATGGCGACAAACGTTTACCCTTAAAAATCTCCATAGGCGACATTTAAAAAATTCTACAGGTTGCATGTTTTGCGTTACAGAGGAGGTCTAGGGCTAGAATTATTGCACTCAATCTATCGATCGCGGCGATTCCTCACATGTGTGGTTTGAACACCGTTTTCATATATATGGGTGCTACTCATGTATGCGTTCGCTTCTGTGCGCAAGCTTGATGGGACGGGGTGCGCTAAAAACATTTTTTTATTATTTATTTTACCTTTTATTTTTACACTGTTTAATAAAAAATAAAAAATAAATTCACTGTAAACATCCCTTGTAATAGAAAAAAAACATGGCGGGTCCTCTTAAATATGAGATCTGAGGTCAAAAAGTCCTCAGATCGCATATGTAGACTAAAACGCAATAAAAAAAAAAATAGTAATTTAAAAAAAATCATTAAAAAAATGTCCCTTTAAGAGCTATGGGCAGAAGTGACGTTTTGACGTCACTTCCGCCCAGTTATTGTATGGTGACAGGTGGGGGCCATCTTCCCCTCACTCGTCTCCATACTGAGCCTACAGCAGGAGGCGATCGTCCCTCCAGATCACGGCAGGAGGGGGGGCCCCTCTCCCGCCACCGATAAAAGTGATCTTGCGGCGAATCCGCCGCAGGGACCCCTTTTAATCTTGTAGCGGACCGCCCACTGATGAAGGGGATACCGATATTTCTCTTCAAACAGCTGTTGTAAAACTGCGGCGGGCAACCCGTAAGTGGTTAAAGCGGAACTAAACCCAAAACAGTTACATAGAGGGCATGCCGTAAATGAGAACTGTCATAGTTAGTGTGCTACAACCTGACATTTCAAGCCATCATATGGCTGGTGTCATAACTGATCACATGTGCAGCACCATGGCAACTGCAGATCAAACAGAGGTAAAGCTGGCCATAGGTAGATCGAAAGTGCGTCTGGTTCAGCATGGACTGAATTTTGATCCATCAATGGCTGTTTGAAAGGGACTGTTGGAAAACTTTCAATCAGCGGCTGCACAGTAGGGAGGATTGATAATTCCATCGTTTGTGGATGTGGGAATCCGTTTTTTTTGTTTGCTTGTTTTTGTTTGATCAGCGCAAAAAAAAAATGTATGATCTATGGCCATCCTTAGATGGAAGTTTCTTTGGCTATAAAGGGTTTTAGTTCCATTTTAACTGTAGCTAGACCAGTACAAAATGGATTGTGAGTAGTTGCTATGGGGACTGACCTTTGCTTCTAGCACTTTTATGCTGAATAAGCCCTTGAGTCTCCAGTTGCACAAAAGCACTTATTAACACTAGAACCATGTAGTACTTTGATGAAAAAAAAATAAAAAAATTGTACTTATTTATACCTGTTTATTTATTAAAATAACAAAGGAAGTACACTAGCATGAAAACAGTAATTGCTTCCTCTTGAGATACCACATACTTTTACTTCCTCCAATTATAAAATTCTACATGTCACTCAAAGCTTTCTCTTTCATTGTTTATTTTCCAGCAACCAAGAAAAAGTCTAAAATGCTAATTATACGAAGGTACATCACATTTGTTTTTTTTGTCTTTGGACTTTTGAAGAGCTACGTTTTCCTCGTGTTCATTATAATATAATTATATTTATTCATGAGACCTTTATATGTCAGTATATATGATACTGTACTATGTCAGGATAAATTATACTGTATTATTAGAGAGCAGTCTGTGCATTGCTTTCAGTTGCTGTTGACTATTATAGTTCTGATACTAATTTGTTGCTGCCGGTAAATTGTTCTTGTAACAAGTTTAATTTATTTGATGCTGTAATTATACTAATGTTTTCTGCCCTAGGTGACTGAGTTTTTCATATATTCATGTGTACCAATAAAACACACTGCAGACTTAAAGTGGTTATAAACCTCAATCATGGAATCTGAGCAAAGCACACATCTGTAGTGTTTACTTATTTCTCTCAAACGCTCTAAGTGTAATTTCTCTTTGGTACTTCATTCCTCTGTTATCAGTACGGATCGACCCAAGCATGAGTTCGAGCCAAACATTTGCCTGTCCGGCCTTTCCCTGAAATCCCGGAGTTGCGGGGTGTTTGCCCTGACAAACACCCTGCAATGCACTGAGCACTGCACATTGCATTCTGCACCCTGACTGGGCAAATCTTTGCCCAATCAGGGCGCAGTGTAAGGTGGTTGTTAAGGAGCGGGGCCGGGAAGCCGGCCGCGACATCTTAAAATAATGTTGAGTCATCAGCTGTCAATGGGTTTCCTCTATGTCTGAATAAAAATAAAGTGCCGGTAAAAGAAAAGAGAAAAAAATGGTGTGAGTTCCCACCCAGTCAATACCAAGGCCTTTGGGTTTGATAGGGATTTTAATTTTAAGGGAAACCCCACGCCAAAATAAAATAAAAAATCCACACCAGACCCTTATCTGAGCATGCAGCCCAGCAGGTCAGGAAAGTGGAGGGGACACACAAGATTTGTTTCATCTCTGTGTATCAACTGAGGCTATTAACTTCACTGGGTATATGCAAGGGTTTACATCCACTTGAACCACTAAGGCTCCATGCACACTGAAGCTTAAAAAAGCTTTTTCTGGACGCCAAATTGCTGGCAAAAAACGCTGGTTGAAAAACGTGCTTTTAACAGCGTTTTGTACTAGCGTTTATGGGCGTTTTCAATAAATATACACAGAGGACACTCCAAAAATCCCACAGTGCATTCCAAACTCCCACAATGCATTGAAAAAAATAGAATGCCGAACGCTAATTAATGCGTGTTTATGAGAGTTTATAAGCATTTATCAGCGTTTGTTGTTTTTTAGCGTGAAAAACGCCACTTTGAACGCGAATTTCTGGCATTCAGAAAAAAGCCTATAAACTCCACTGCTCATTAAAGCTAAAAAACGTCCATGTGTGCATGGACACATAGGCTAACATAGAGTGGAGTTTATGGGCTCCAAACTCCAATAAACTGCAGTTTATGAGCTCCAGTGTGCATGGAGCCTAAAGAATTAAAAGATAGTATATCATAATTTTCTACATCCCACGATATTCCTACAAATGTTTGTCAAACTTCTAATTTTATTAGAAATGACATAACACCTGTTATTAAATGCATTCAATACAATACAATATAAATGATAAAATTCCAGTGACATGTAACAAGTAAAATTGTATAAAGCTAGTCATAACACAGGGATCTAGAAAATTGTGTGCACTTGTGAATTGTGAGTAGGCAATAATAAAAATAGTTGGCATGTGCTGAAACATTAATATACTTGTCATGGTACTGCATGTGTAAATCTATGATTTTTGGTTTACTTAATTCCATTTTATTTATTTCTATGTTATTACTGTCACAACCAGACAGCTAACAGTGGCTCTGAAGGAATAGATTATTTTTAGCTCACTGATAGGTCCAATTAGTGATTATTTCAGGACAGGTTAGATTCTAAGCCCTTGTACACACGGTCGGAGATTCCGTCTGAATGTTTCCTATTGGAGCGTTTTGTCGGATATTCCGACTGTGTGTGGTCTGCATCGAACTGTTTCCGTCGGAATATCCGTCGGACCAACTTTTCCAACTTGTCGGAAATATTTTCCCGACAAAATTCTCCGATCGGACATACTCCGATCATGTGTAGCCTACTCTGACGGACAAGGTGCCACGCATGCTCACAATCAAATTCGGACACGGAAGCGCTCGTTCAGGTAAAACTACTGCTTGTAATCGATATAGCACATTCGTCACACTGCAATGTTAAAAATTCTTTCATGAATCGCATTCTCTTGTTCTTTACAATGCTGCAAGAATGAACTGCTTTTGATGCTCATAGTCACACACACTTCTCCCGAAACTGAAGAGCAGTACCGAACTGAAGCACAAATCTGAAAAGCGCAAATCATCTCTCACCAAAGTTCTACTAACATGCGATAAACACAAGATCAGCAGAAGGAGCCCAAAGGGTGCCGGACGTGGTGCTGAACTTCCCTTTTCTAGTCCCGCTGTACGCGGCTTACGTCACCGCGTTCTTGGCAACCGGAAATTCCGACAACTTGGTCCGACCGTGTGTATGCAACATCACTTCCGGACCTCGTCCGGAATTAATCAGTCGGAATAACTCCGACGGATTTGGTTGTTGGAATCTCCGACCGGGTGTACAAGGGCTAAGGGTGGTTTGGCGGCTGAAGAGGTAGCAACCCTGAGGTCGTACTTAGACCCCTTTCACAGTGAAGCAGTTTTCAGGCATTTTAGCTCTAGAAATAGCACCTGAAAACTGCCTCTCATTCTCTGCAATGGGTGCTTTCACACTGGGGCAGTGCACTTGAGGGACGTTCGGAAAAGTCCTGCAAACAGCAACTTTGTGGCAAGTTGGGAGTGCTGTATATAGCGCTCCCAAAACAGCTCTGCCCATTGCAATGAATGGGCCACGGTTCCGAAGCACCTGCAGGAGTATGTAACCTCTTCTTTGGAGTTAAAAGTGCCTCTTAAACAGCAGTAAAGCACCGCTAAAATGAGTGTCGCTTTACCGCGAACACGGCCGTGGCCCCAGTGTGAAAAGAGTCTAAACTACTAGTCAACAGAGTTTAAGAGACTGAAAAATGCAATAAGCTGTCTGTGGTGACCATCGTCCAAATTAGGAGCAGTGATAGCATCAACGATCTTTCAATTATTAATCAGCAAATTAATAGGATATCAGGGAAAGCATTGAGTTATAAATTTCTCCTTGAGCCTTCTCCAACAGTCAAAGAATTAAAGTGTAACTATACCCCAAAAAAGTAATATATTGTACCTTACCAATCATTGAATGTATGGGTGGCATTCGTTTTCTTTTTTTTTCTCTTTATTTTAACTGCTCATCGGCCAGGAACACACCTCCTGTCTTATGGTAGCTACATTCACACCTTCACTCTATTTTGGATCAGTGTAACTATGTACATGCTATACTTGGCCGATATCTCTGGAAGCTGGCAATCACTGATGTAGATACCACTACTCCAGTGGTCTCCACTTTCTTCCGGGTCCTACACTGAATTTCTGTTCACCTGCATTCTGCACACAGGAGGTCAACTGTTCAACAAGGTTGTCATTCAGAGAATGCTTTGCATTTTCTTAATGAAATGCATTCTTCGATTGGATGTGGTGGAGAGAGTGGTCATTAGCCCACCTCTCCATCTTGCCCAATTAGAGAAGGATTTGCATTTGTTGAGAAAATGTAAAGCATTCTCTGAATGGCATTCATGCATCCAGTGGCCAACCTCCTGTGTTCAGAATGCAGTCCAGGAACCCGTGAGACCTGGAAGCAAGTGGAAATCCCTGAAATACTGGTGTCTACTTCAGTGATTTTTAACCTCCAGAGGCAGCCACCACATATAGTATATGCATACTTACATTGGTCCAAGCTGGGTATAGTTAAAATATACCATTCCTGGATTTCCTTTTTAACTATAGGCAAAGTCAAAACCAAGCTATATGATACAGGGTTACAGGGTTTAGGACAAACTATATAACATTGGCAGGCAGGGCTTCTGTTATAAATCATGCTTTTTGGGGTCTGTACAAATTGCAGTTATTGTATCAACTATATATTCTCTGCATCTTATCAAAGCGTGCTCGATGAGAATGTGAGACCATCTGTACCCATTTGTTGAACCAGAAATGTGTCACAATAACACAATAATGATCTGAAGCACACCAGCAAATCCACCAAAAGCTCAAATAGAAGAAATAGAGGGTTATTGACTACCCTAGTCAAAGCCCTCATTTGATTCCCCCTGAAAACCCTGGGATTTAGAGCATGCAGTTAATGGAAGAAAATCCACAAAAACCTTGCAACAGATGGAATTCTGCACAGAGAACATGGTAAAAAAAAATTCTTTAGTCAATGTTAGAAACTGGTGGGTAGGTATACAAAAAGTAATTTTTGCTACAGAGAGCAATGCCAGCTTCAGATGTTAAGGGTGAAACAATGATTTCCACAGTATGCCATTCCATCGATTAATAATTTCTTGAATAAAAGATTGAAGGGTACTTTTTCTTGTGTTTTTATTCAAGTATATCATCTTTATCTGTAGGCACTGTTTGAACAAAGATTGAATGTTTGCCTTTTCAAATATTTTGAAAAAGTCAACAATTTCCACAGGGTGTACTTAATCATTTATATGACTGTATATAATTTATGAATTGATGATGTTTTTTGCCAAATTCTTTTATTCTTGGGCAACAGTTTTTAAAGGGTTAGCACCTTTCTATTAAACGTTACTGTGCAGTAAAAGGGCCCCAGTATTATAAAAAAATAAAAATAAATCATTGTACAGCAGAGAAAATTGAGGTTTATTTTAAAGGATAAACAAGTTTATTTTAACCCTTTCACGCCTAAGCCTATTTCTGACATTTGTTGCTTACAAGTTGAAATCCACATCTTTTTCTAGAAAATTACTTAAAACCCCCAAACATAATAATAATAAAAAAAAAAATTATATATATATATATATATATATATATATATATATACTTTTTTTTTTTAGAAGAGACCCGAGGGAATAAAATGGTGATCATTGCAATATTTTACATCACACGGTATTTGCGCATCGGTCTTTCAAACGCTTTTTTGGGGAAAAAAAAGACACTTTCATAAATAAAATAAAAAAAGAGTAAAGTTAGCCCAATTTTTTTGTATAATGTGAAAGATGATGTAACGCCGAGTAAATAGATACATAACATATCATGTTTTGAAATTGAGAACACTGGTGGAGTGGCCACAAACTATGGTATTTAAAAATCTCCATAGGTGCCGCTTTAAACATTTTTTATGGTTACCAGGTTAGTGTTACAGTGGAGGTCTGGTGCTAGAATTATTGCTCTCATTCTGACAATCCCGGCGATACCTCACATGTGTGAACACACCGTTTTACATTTTTAGGGCACGACTTACGTATATGTGTTTTCTTTGCTGCGCGAAAAAAATCTGATCACTTTCATTGCTGTCAAAAGGAATGTAAACATCCCTTGTGACAGTAATAGCCAGTGACAGGTACTCTTTATGGAGGGATTGGGGGTCAAATCCCTTCTTTGCAACTTAAAAGTCTTCAGATCGCCAAAAACAGTGACTCTCAATACTGTGATCTTTATAAAAATAAAGTCATTGGCAGCCAAGTAAACTGGAAGTAACGTTGTGACATCGCTTCTGTGATTTTACATCGGAGACCCGATCAGAGCCGAATCCGGAGACCCATTCGGAGATATCCTCTGTGTCTTGCGGAGAAGTGAGGTCAGGTGATCTGTTCAGCAGTGGGCTTTCCTTCCCATGTTACAACAGGGTTGCGCTTAGCTGCTGCTGCGACAGGGGGAAGAAATAGACAATGTGCATTTGAGGTTGAGTGAAAGTGGAAGCATGCTTACTGTTGTGCTACTGGGGGGCTTGCTCAAGGAACCACACACCCTGGCTTCAATGCAGGAGCAGGCAGATGCCTCTGAATGGTAGTTGTTTGGCCAGGCTTCAGGGAAACGGCACATAGCCTGCATGGATACCATGCACCCCACTGTGCTGGATCATGTCCGTGATCCAGAATTTCCTGGTAGGGGGCACACAAATTGCAGTACAGAGCCCTGTGTTTACCAACAACACAGGGCTCTATACATGGAGCAGCAATGTCCAATCACAGCGGGAGCTTGTTGCCGACGGCGCACCTGCTTGCCCAAGACCCCGAAGTGCAGGATCATGTACAGGTAAGTGATTCTGCACAGAAGAGCCATCATATATGTACTGTTTACAGTCGGCAAGCAGTTAACATCTACTCTGAATCTCATAGTCTAAAGCTGTCATTGCTGGTTTGGGCACAAAGGCCTAAAGCGGTAGTAAACCCGCAATTTTTTTTATTATTTTTTTTTAAACCTGCAAAGCAAAAGGCATAATGAGCTAGTATGCACCGCACACTAGCTCATTATGAAATACTTACCTTAGAACAAGGCCCCGACATCTGGCCCGATCCACGCCACTCTTCCGGGTATCGCGGCTCCGGCGCTGTGAAATCGTCACTCCCGATTTCAGTCCGGCCGGACGAGCGCTGCCGGATTTTCACGGCGAGAACCCCCTTGTGCGCATGCGCCGCTGCAGTCAGCGGCGCATACCGGGGGGAATATCTCCTAAACCGTACAGGTTTAGGAGATATTTTTTTTACCTACAGGTAAGCCTTATTATAGGCTTTCCTGTAGGTAAAAGTTAAAAAATTGACCATACAACCACTTAAATCTGTATCCCGGTCCTAGATTCCCAGAGTCTGTGTGTTTCGGGGAGACATGGACCCGAACCCTGAAGCAAGACCACTCCAAGGGTCCCCCCACAGGCATACAACTCCCAAGAATAGAGCCCCCTCAGAAGCCAAGCCCATAGTCAGTAAGCAAGTAGTTGGGACTGTCATAGGAAGGAATAAATATCAGTAGTTCAAATCAGAAGCGCAGCCTAGGTAGACACTGCTGCTCCTCTGTAGATACAGTATAGTGAGTAAAGGGCTAATAAGCTGAAATATTTAACATTTTTGTTTCTGGGTTTAGATACGCTTTGATCATGGTACAATGGTTTATAGATGCATGTATCATAATGACAATACCAGGGGCCTAAACATTATTAAGATGTAAACAGCTAAATATGCACAATCATTCGATTTGAACAATTTTTCTAATTTTATTTATTTAAACTTGCAATAACTGGATGATGAACCTCAGATTTTTTAGATATGTACACAAAAGCTCTATTAAATGAACAACCAATCACTAGGTCATCTCTCTGTACTCAATGTACCGGTAGTCAAATAAACATTATATAACTAAATATTATATATTGCCTATAGGCAACATGAGTTCATAGGTCAATATAATGCTAAATGTAAAAGCTATTCCTTTACACAACTAGAAACAAAATCTAGTATTCTAGACAGACTCTTAATTTTTAAAAATTATATAAACATTCAGCACGTTTAAATGGTAAAGGACCAATATGTTTTATTAGGCTAGGTTCACACATGTCCGGTGCAAATTTCCCCTCAGCTTTCACTACGAATTTCCAAAGCAGCTGTTCAGCAGATCAGCTGCAATTTAGATGCGGTTCAGATGTGAATCTTTGGAGCTGGTGGCTACCAGCGTCTTTAACATTAGCTGAATATAACAAAAAAAAACATTTCTGGCAATAAACAAATTCTGAAAAAAAATGGTGCCCCCCCAAATCAATACCAGGCTGGTACGGATTTTAAGGAGAACCCCATGCCAAGATGAAAAAAAAAAAAGGCGTGGGGCCCACCCAAAATCCATACCAGACCCTTTTCCAAGGATGCAGCCTGGCAGGCCAGGAAAGGGAGGGGGAGACGAGCGCATACCCCCCCCTCCTGAACCAGGCCACATGCCCTCCACATGGGGGGTGCTTTAGGGCAGGGGACAGGGGTTTCTTCCCCACAACCCTGGTTGGTGGTTGTGGGGGGTCTGTGGGCAGGGGAATCTCAGATTGTGCAATGGTCCAAATCATTTGGTGGAGGGGGGATTATGGTGTGGGGTTGTTTCTCATGGGTTGGGCTAGGCCCGTTAATTCCAGTGAAGGGAACTCTTAAATTGTTAGCATACAAAGACATTTAGGACAATTCATTTTTATTTCATGCTCCCATCTTTGTTGGAACAGTTTGGGGAACTTGACTGGCCTGCACAGAGTCCTGACCTCAACCTGATAGACCACCTTTGGCATGAATTAGAGCGATGACTGCAATACAGGTCTTCTTGGCCAACATCAGGGCTTGACCTCACAAATGCGCTTCTGAAAGAATGGTCAAACATTCCCATAGACACACTCCTAAACCTTGTGGACAGCCTTCCCAAAAAAGTTTAATCTGTTATAGCTGCAAAGGCTGGGCCAATGCAATATTGAACCATACGGACTAAGACTGGGATGCCATTAAAGTTCATGTGTGTAAAGGCAGGTGTCCCAATACTTTTGACAATATAGTGCATATGTGAACGGAGCCTTAGCATGAAATGTTGCTGTGTTATCCAAATATTTACAGATAATCAGGCATTCAGCCTTCTGAAAGATGGGCCAATTGAGAAAGCAAAGCCAACGTCTTTTATTCAAGCCTTCATGAAAAGCAGAGTAGGATATAAAAGATGATGGCCACACTCATTTGTGATATGATGGGGCAAATTACACTTATTAGCTGCTATTGCATAACAAGTTGTCACTATGTAAAAATGAAATTTATGCCTTTTTAGTACCTGAAATAAACTACAGGCAAACAGATAACCAGGCAGTTGTGACATATACACCGATCAGTCATAGCATTAAGATCACTGACAGGTTAAGTGAATAACAATACATATTTACATAGTAGGTGAAGTGAAAAAAAAGTCCATCAAGTCTAACCTATTTATGTATTACATGTCAGTATTACATTGTATATCCCTGTATGTTTTGGTCGTTCAGGTGCTTATCTAATCGTTTTTTGAAACTATCCATACTCCCTGCTCCCTGCTGATGCCACCGCCTGTGGAAGGGAATTCCACATCCCTGCCGCTCTTACAGTAAAGAACCCCTTTACGTAGTTTAAGGTTAAACCTCTTTTCCTCTAATGTCAATGAGTGGCCACGTGTCTTGTTAAACCCCCTCCTGCAAATTTTTTTTATCCCTATTGTGGGGTCACCAGTGCAGTATTTGTAAATTTAAATCATATCCCCTCTCAAGCGTCTCTTCTCCAGAGAGAATAAGTTCAGTGCTCGCAACCTTTCCTCATAATCAACATCCTCCAGACCCTTTACTAGCTTTGTTGCCCTTCTTTGTATTCGCTCCATCCTAGATTCCCCCAGAGGTTCTCCCCCCAGTGTATAGATTGCATTCATATTTTTGCCACCCAAATGCATTATTTTACATTTTTCCACATTAAACCTAATTTAATGTAGAAAAATGTAAAATAATGGGGTGGCCATGTAGATGCCCACCCCATTAATTTGTTCAGATCGTATTACAAGGCTTCTACATCCTGCAGTGAAGTTATTGCCCTGCTTACCTTAGTATCGTCCACAAATACAGATATTGAACTGTTTACCCCATGCTACATGTAGTTTATAAACAAAATAAATAGGATTGGTCACAGCACAGAACCCTGGGGGACCCCACTACCTACCCCTGACTATTCCAAGTATTCCCCATTTATCACCACCCTCTGATCTCGCCCTTGTATCCAGTTTTCAATCCATGTACTCACCCTATGGTCAATGCCAATGGACCTTATTTTGTACAGTAAACGTTTATGGGGAACTGTGTCAAATGCTTTTGCAAAATCCAGATACACCACATCTAGGGGCCTTCCTTTATCTAGATGGCAGCTCATCTCATCATAGAAGGTTAATAGATTGGTTTGGCAAGAACTATTCTTCATGAATCCATGCTGATTACTGCTAATGATACCGTTCTCATTACTAAAATCATGTCTATAGTCCCTTATCATTCCCTCCAAGAGCTTGCATACTATTGATGTTAGGCTAACTGGTCTGTAATTCCTAGGGATGTATTTTGGCCTATTTTAAATATTTGTGCTACATTGGCATTTCTCCAATCAGCTGGTACCATTCCAGTCAGTAGACTGTCAGTAAAAATTAGGAACAATGGTCTGGCAATTACTTGACTGAGTTCCCCAAGTACCCATCTGGTCCCAGTGATTTATTAATGTTAGGTTTCCCAAGTCTAAATTACATTGATCTTGTTACAATGGCTTCTGAAAGTCAATGGGATATATTAGGCAGCAAGTAAACATGTTGTCCCTGAAGTTGATGTGCTGAAAGCAGAAAAAAATGGACATTGCAGTTTGTTATGCATGGGTCTACATAGCCACAGACCAGTCAAGTGCCCAAGCTGACCCGTGTGCCCAGCCAAAAGCTCCTTTAATGAACATCAGACCTGGACCACAGAGCAATGGAAGAAGGTAACCCGGCCACTTGAATCATATTTTCTCTTACATCATGTGGACGGCCAGGTGTGTGCATTATTTACCTGGGGAAAACATGGCACCAGGATGCAGTATGGGAAGAAGGCAAGTCAGCGGAGACAGTGTGATGCTTCGGGCAATGTTCTGCTGGCCTGCCATTCATCTGGACATTACTTTGACACATACAACCTGCCTAAACATTGTTGCTGACCAAGTACATCCCTTCATGGAAATGGCAGTGGTCTCTTTCAGCAAGAAAATGTGCACTGCCACACTGCAAAAATGGTTCAAGAATGATTTGAGGAACAAAACAATGAGTTTTCAGATCTCAATCTATCGAGAATCTGTGTAATGTGTTGAAATAAATAAATAAAAGTCTGATCCATGAGGCCCTACCTTGCAACTTAAAGGACTTAAAGGATTTGCTACTGACAGCGTGGTGCCAGATACCACAGCATACTTTCAGAGGTCCAGGGCTGTTTTGGTGGCAAAAAGGGGAGCTACTCAATATAAGTCGGGTCATCATATTATGACTGATCGGGGTATAAGAGAATTGTTTTTTCTAAAAGATTTGCACTGAAATATGTTCAGTAAGTCTTGTGATTACCTTGTGGCACACTGCCTGCACTGACACCACCACTAATTTCTGGTTCAGCTTTGAAGCTTCCCATGTGCCCTCTCCACCTACAGCTTTGTTATCGAATGGTGAATCAGAAGCTGTTAAACTGGACAGCGAAATAGTAAAGAAAAAAGTGCAATCATCTTTCTGGCTATGCAGTATCGCAGAGGTGTGTAAATCACAAAAGTAGCCTGGGAGAATTACAAATCAAGCATTTCAAATCAAGTTCCGTTTTGTAAATATTTCAATGATACATGTAGGCATAACAAGAGGACTTGTATTTCAGGAGAGCACCCCTTATCCACTGCCTGGTGCCATGGTCTAACCTCCTTCAACAGCTTTGAGGAAGTTCCAGCATGTAAAAATGAAGTACATTTGCAAACAGGTCTTTGTCCATATTAAAAGTGCTTTCAATTTTTGCATGTCTTGCCGTTTGTTCAGTTAGGAGCAAACTGCGCAGCCCAACATGTATTTTTTGCCGTTTTACCAGAAACTATTTCCTAGTTATACCTGTGTAAAAATGTATCCTTTCAACAGTACAAACCTTCTCTCTTGTTTCATTTGGTTAATGATGTCAGATAATATATATACATTATGGAAATACAGACTGCAATTTTTTTCCTCTTGGATTACGCCAGCCCTGGGGGTAACAGGTGACTCCCCTCTCCACAAATGAGCATGTATGGTCCAGCTGCTCTGTACAGTGAGGCCCCTACTTATGAACGAGATCCGTTCTGGAAGTTTGTTCGTAAGTTCAACTTGTTCGTAAATCCAGCAAAGATCAGCGCTTGTAGACAAAGGCTGCAAGCCCAGATCAGTCTGTTCTGGCAGGGTTCTGGGGTTCCCCTGTCAGAACACAAAGACACAGCGGGGGGAGACTAAGGCCTTATAGGCTGAAATGCGCCAACCTTTCGTATTTGCGTTTGGTCACTGTGGCTTGTTAAAGTGGTTGTAAACCCTCCCCCACAACTTTGTCCTATGTAAATCAGCATAAAAAACCCTAATGAACACTGCTTGTAGATATCTCCTTACTTGCTTAGTATTGTTGTAATCCTTTTTGTTCTTTAGAATGAAGTCACTGAGCATGCCCAGATCTCCCCTGATTTACGGCACACTCTCTATGTGCTTATCTATCTGTTATCAGGACTTTCTAGGCCCAACACTGAACTCCCAGGAGACTTCAGAATCATTCAGGGCTTCCTCCTACACACCATGTGACCATGTGACATGACATGCAGTGTAAACTTGGCCATTACTGCAGTCTTATCAGCTGAAGCTGATAAGACTGACAAAGGTAAACATTAGACATCAGCACAAGTAAATACTATGAAATAAAACAAGTCTGCTATGAACAGGGAAGCAGGGTTGCCATAGAAACGTTGGATTGAGAAGGAGGCTTGGTTAACAGTACAGGAAGTTCTCAATGTAAGGGCGGAAATACACTCCACTGTGGACTAAAAAAACAATACTTAAGATGGCGCTGCCTAAACCCTGGAAACAAGTTTTTTAAAGTTTCCTTAAACAGTAAGTTATATGCGATTTGGGCTGGATTACAGTTGCTATAGTCTGATAATTACTTATTATAATGGACTAAATGAAGAGAAGCATCAGAGTGGGAGAGTTTACTTCCTCTTTAATAAATACAACATTTTTTAAGAGCAATCACCGGAGTGCGGATCATCTTTTCTTCACAGCGGGGGGAGAGCGCTGCACCAACATTGTGTGTGTTGGTACAGCGATCAGACATTTTTTTCGTTCAGCCTGCTAGGTTGAACGAAAAAAAACTGAGTGTGTGTAGCCAGCTTTACAGGATGGGACATGTGAACACGTTTGCATCTGTGAAAGTTTGTAAGTTGAATGTTCGTATGTAGAGGACTTACTGTACACCTATGGTATCCTCTAATGCCGCGTACACACGGTCAGAGAATCCGTCGGCATGCGTCTTATCGGACCGCGTCGTCAGATAATCCGACTGTGTGTGGTATGCATCGGACTGATTCCGTCCGAATCTCCGTCGGACCCAATTTTCCCAACATGTTGGAAATATTTCCCGACCAACTGGGCCGGTCGGACGTAATCCGATCATGTGTAGAGAATTTTAATCGGACCAAGTGCCACGCATGCTCAGATCAAATTCCTACATCAAAGCTATTGGCTACTAGCCTGAATGTAGTCCCATGGTAACGAAATTACATCATCATGTTCTGAAAGATTGGATTTTTCGACAACTTAGTCCGACCGTGTGTATGCAACAGTTTCGGACAAGATCCGACAGACAAAATCTGACGGACAAAATCCGACGGATTTGGTTGTGGAAATCTCCGACCGTGTGTACAGGGGCTTAGGCTGGACATACATTATACCATTTTCTTATACAATTTTCCTTTAGATTTACCAAAACCATATAATAGGAGGTCAAACCTGAACATTTTCAATTTGAGTGCAATCAGGCAGGTCCTTGTTCTACATGGTTGAAGGTAAATTGAATAATAAAATTGTATAATGTATGGTCAGCTTTAGGCTAAGGCTACCTTGGATAATTACCACTCAAATATTAAGCACCTATAGAACAGTCTAACAAGCCTTCTAATATTTCTTAGAATTCTATGGTAGTGAGTATGACTCGTATTCAGAGCTGAAAATGGGTTAGTTAATATGAATTAGTAGGATTTGTACTTCAGCTGTGCTGTTTGCATTACCTCCCTGAATGAGTCTGAATATATACAAAAGGAAAGTGTATGTGAAACATTCCCCAAAGTAACCGTTGGAGAGCTCAGCATAGGTCATCTGGTGTTCCTTTCATAAGCAACGGATGTCTCGGAGTCAGCAGCTGCATATTACTAATGTGGCTGGCTGGTGTCAGGAATAGAGAGCAACGCCTGTATGCTGCTGTTTGTTTAGGAGTAAAAAAAAAGAAAGAGGCTTACATGGAAATGTCCTTGTGATGTTGCATTTCTTTAGTTACATTCTGGAAATTCAGTCCTAATGTTTCCAACTGTTGCTCGAAATCTGTGTGAAAGAAAACCATTATAATTAATGGGTTGAATTTTTCTAATTACACCATCACATTACAAATTGCCCTTACTTGAAAACAGAGAAGGTGTACTCCTATGTCTAAACAGTAGGCAGGAATTGTTAACGTAGATTGCTGAGAATTTCTGCCAAGATAAGGAGCACCTGTCAGACAACTCACTTTTCCGCTTGCCGGGAGCACAGGCAAAATACATATACCAAGTAATGAATTAGGTGATATTGCAGCCTATTTTGCAGTAATAACACAAATATTTGATTTTCCCATGAGTTAGAAATAATTAAACCTGTCTTCTGTATCAGTACATGTATGATAAAATTAAATACTTACTGATATGGAAGACCAATTTCATCATTTATAATTCATGGGAAATACTTATTATTTCACAAGAATAATTCAGATGCGACAGCATGAGTGAGCTATGGTGGTAATTTATACTGGTAAATGGGCAGTTCTATTAATAGTGATGGCCGAACGGTTCGCCCGGCGGTCGTTTCGCGGCGAATTTCCGACTTTCGCCGTCCGCGGGTTCGAACGCCTTTTTCCGTCGTTCGCCCCGGCGGACTTACGTGTTTAATGTATACAAGAACTTTAACCTTTCGTGACACGTTTATCATGTGTTACAGGACAACCAATTGAGACATGACAGCTCATGGACACTTGGACATTCCCCCTAACCTATAAATACACCCGATCCGGTGGCCATTTTACATTCTTTCTTCTGTCACTGTAGGGAAAGGATCCTGTGTGGAGTAGGGACAGAGAAAACGCTAGCTATTTGGTACACAAAAGTTCTTTTCAGGACTGGTATAGGTGTTAGGTCAGCAGCCTGAGTTTCTTTTGTCAGTTTAGATAAAGGGACAGAGCGCTGTATGCTGCTATTTTAGGGACAGCTCAGCCAGATTAGTCTTTCTTCATCATCATCATCATCATCATCATTAGCTGTTACTATCAGGTCCACAAAAGAGCTGTTCCAGCTAATCGTTCCAGCCTACTCTTTTTTGCCAATTTGTATAGGGACAGGCAGGAAGCAGTGTTGTCAGGCAGTGAGGATAATTTTAAAGACTTGCTGTTACTATTAGTTCCACAAAGGTTCTTTTCAGGACTGGTATCAGTGGTACGGTAATAGGCTTGTACACGTATAATATTCTTTCTTCCAAATATAGAAAGAATATTATACTTGACTGCTGCCCTTCTGCTGCAGTCTGCTAATCATTCACAACTCACTTGTTCCACAAAGCTCTTTATCAGGACTGGTAACTTGGTCTGTCTAGGGTGCTACGGTACATAGGCTTGGGTGCGGTACAGTCTGCTGTTCTGTAAGGACCGCTATCGGTCCACAATAGATAGGGTTGCCGTGCACTACTGCTGACCGCTGCCCTATACTGCAGCAGTCCTTCAGCGGTATAGGGACTGACGCACAGTCTGCTAAACACTAATACACAACCTGCTTGGTCCACAAAAGTTCTTATAAGGACTGGTAACTTGGTATAGGGTGCTACGGTACATAGGCCTGAGTGCGTTACAGTCTGCTGTTCTGTAAGGACCGCTATCGGTCCACAATACATAGGGTTGCCGTGCACTACTGCTGACCGCTGCCCTATACTGCAGCAGTCCTTCATTGGTATAGGGACTGACGTACAGTCTGCTAATCACTAACACACAACCTGCTTGGTCCACAAAAGTTCTTATAAGGACTGGTAACTTGGTATAGGGTGCTACGGTACATAGGCCTGAGTGCAGTACAGTCTGCTGTTCTGTAAGGACCGCTATCGGTCCACAATACATAGGGTTGCCGTGCACTACTGCTGACCGCTGCCCTATACTGCAGCAGTCCTTCATTGGTATAGGGACTGACGTACAGTCTGCTAATCACTAACACACAACCTGCTTGGTCCACAAAAGTTCTTATAAGGACTGGTAACTTGGTATAGGGTGCTACGGTACATAGGCCTGAGTGCGTTACAGTCTGCTGTTCTGTAAGGACCGCTATCGGTCCACAATACATAGGGTTGCCGTGCACTACTGCTGACCGCTGCCCTATACTGCAGCAGTCCTTCATTGGTATAGGGACTGACGTACAGTCTGCTAATCACTAACACACAACCTGCTTGGTCCACAAAAGTTCTTATAAGGACTGGTAACTTGGTATAGGGTGCTACGGTACATAGGCCTGAGTGCAGTACAGTCTGCTGTTCTGTAAGGACCGCTATCGGTCCACAATACATAGGGTTGCCGTGCACTACTGCTGACCGCTGCCCTATACTGCAGCAGTCCTTCAGCGGTATAGGGACTGACGCACAGTCTGCTAATCACTAACACACAACCTGCTTGGTCCACAAAAGTTCTTATAAGGACTGGTAACTTGGTATAGGGTGCTACGGTACATAGGCCTGAGTGCGTTACAGTCTGCTGTTCTGTAAGGACCGCTATCGGTCCACAATACATAGGGTTGCCGTGCACTACTGCTGACCGCTGCCCTATACTGCAGCAGTCCTTCAGCGGTATAGGGACTGACGCACAGTCTGCTAATCACTAACACACAACCTGCTTGGTCCACAAAAGTTCTTATAAGGACTGGTAACTTGGTATAGGGTGCTACGGTACATAGGCCTGAGTGCGTTACAGTCTGCTGTTCTGTAAGGACCGCTATCGGTCCACAATACATAGGGTTGCCGTGCACTACTGCTGACCGCTGCCCTATACTGCAGCAGTCCTTCAGCGGTATAGGGACTGACGCACAGTCTGCTAATCACTAACACACAACCTGCTTGGTCCACAAAAGTTCTTATAAGGACTGGTAACTTGGTATAGGGTGCTACGGTACATAGGCCTGAGTGCAGTACAGTCTGCTGTTCTGTAAGGACCGCTATCGGTCCACAATACATAGGGTTGACGTGCACTACTGCTGACCGCTGCCCTATACTGCAGCAGTCCTTCAGCGGTATAGGGACTGACGCACAGTCTGCTAATCACTAACACACAACCTGCTTGGTCCACAAAAGTTCTTATAAGGACTGGTAACTTGGTATAGGGTGCTACGGTACATAGGCCTGAGTGCGTTACAGTCTGCTGTTCTGTAAGGACCGCTATCGGTCCACAATACATAGGGTTGCCGTGCACTACTGCTGACCGCTGCCCTATACTGCAGCAGTCCTTCATTGGTATAGGGACTGACGTACAGTCTGCTAATCACTAACACACAACCTGCTTGGTCCACAAAAGTTCTTATAAGGACTGGTAACTTGGTATAGGGTGCTACGGTACATAGGCCTGAGTGCGTTACAGTCTGCTGTTCTGTAAGGACCGCTATCGGTCCACAATACATAGGGTTGCCGTGCACTACTGCTGACCGCTGCCCTATACTGCAGCAGTCCTTCATTGGTATAGGGACTGACGTACAGTCTGCTAATCACTAACACACAACCTGCTTGGTCCACAAAAGTTCTTATAAGGACTGGTAACTTGGTATAGGGTGCTACGGTACATAGGCCTGAGTGCAGTACAGTCTGCTGTTCTGTAAGGACCGCTATCGGTCCACAATACATAGGGTTGCCGTGCACTACTGCTGACCGCTGCCCTATACTGCAGCAGTCCTTCAGCGGTATAGGGACTGACGCACAGTCTGCTAATCACTAACACACAACCTGCTTGGTCCACAAAAGTTCTTATAAGGACTGGTAACTTGGTATAGGGTGCTACGGTACATAGGCCTGAGTGCGTTACAGTCTGCTGTTCTGTAAGGACCGCTATCGGTCCACAATACATAGGGTTGCCGTGCACTACTGCTGACCGCTGCCCTATACTGCAGCAGTCCTTCATTGGTATAGGGACTGACGTACAGTCTGCTAATCACTAACACACAACCTGCTTGGTCCACAAAAGTTCTTATAAGGACTGGTAACTTGGTATAGGGTGCTACGGTACATAGGCCTGAGTGCAGTACAGTCTGCTGTTCTGTAAGGACCGCTATCGGTCCACAATACATAGGGTTGACGTGCACTACTGCTGACCGCTGCCCTATACTGCAGCAGTCCTTCAGCGGTATAGGGACTGACGCACAGTCTGCTAATCACTAACACACAACCTGCTTGGTCCACAAAAGTTCTTATAAGGACTGGTAACTTGGTATAGGGTGCTACGGTACATAGGCCTGAGTGCGTTACAGTCTGCTGTTCTGTAAGGACCGCTATCGGTCCACAATACATAGGGTTGCCGTGCACTACTGCTGACCGCTGCCCTATACTGCAGCAGTCCTTCATTGGTATAGGGACTGACGTACAGTCTGCTAATCACTAACACACAACCTGCTTGGTCCACAAAAGTTCTTATAAGGACTGGTAACTTGGTATAGGGTGCTACGGTACATAGGCCTGAGTGCGTTACAGTCTGCTGTTCTGTAAGGACCGCTATCGGTCCACAATACATAGGGTTGCCGTGCACTACTGCTGACCGCTGCCCTATACTGCAGCAGTCCTTCATTGGTATAGGGACTGACGTACAGTCTGCTAATCACTAACACACAACCTGCTTGGTCCACAAAAGTTCTTATAAGGACTGGTAACTTGGTATAGGGTGCTACGGTACATAGGCCTGAGTGCAGTACAGTCTGCTGTTCTGTAAGGACCGCTATCGGTCCACAATACATAGGGTTGCCGTGCACTACTGCTGACCGCTGCCCTATACTGCAGCAGTCCTTCAGCGGTATAGGGACTGACGCACAGTCTGCTAATCACTAACACACAACCTGCTTGGTCCACAAAAGTTCTTATAAGGACTGGTAACTTGGTATAGGGTGCTACGGTACATAGGCCTGAGTGCGTTACAGTCTGCTGTTCTGTAAGGACCGCTATCGGTCCACAATACATAGGGTTGCCGTGCACTACTGCTGACCGCTGCCCTATACTGCAGCAGTCCTTCATTGGTATAGGGACTGACGTACAGTCTGCTAATCACTAACACACAACCTGCTTGGTCCACAAAAGTTCTTATAAGGACTGGTAACTTGGTATAGGGTGCTACGGTACATAGGCCTGAGTGCAGTACAGTCTGCTGTTCTGTAAGGACCGCTATCGGTCCACAATACATAGGGTTGACGTGCACTACTGCTGACCGCTGCCCTATACTGCAGCAGTCCTTCAGCGGTATAGGGACTGACGTACAGTCTGCTAATCACTAACACACAACCTGCTTGGTCCACAAAAGTTCTTATAAGGACTGGTAACTTGGTATAGGGTGCTACGGTACATAGGCCTGAGTGCGTTACAGTCTGCTGTTCTGTAAGGACCGCTATCGGTCCACAATACATAGGGTTGCCGTGCACTACTGCTGACCGCTGCCCTATACTGCAGCAGTCCTTCATTGGTATAGGGACTGACGTACAGTCTGCTAATCACTAACACACAACCTGCTTGGTCCACAAAAGTTCTTATAAGGACTGGTAACTTGGTATAGGGTGCTACGGTACATAGGCCTGAGTGCAGTACAGTCTGCTGTTCTGTAAGGACCGCTATCGGTCCACAATACATAGGGTTGACGTGCACTACTGCTGACCGCTGCCCTATACTGCAGCAGTCCTTCAGCGGTATAGGGACTGACGTACAGTCTGCTAATCACTAACACACAACCTGCTTGGTCCACAAAAGTTCTTATAAGGACTGGTAACTTGGTATAGGGTGCTACGGTACATAGGCCTGAGTGCGTTACAGTCTGCTGTTCTGTAAGGACCGCTATCGGTCCACAATACATAGGGTTGCCGTGCACTACTGCTGACCGCTGCCCTATACTGCAGCAGTCCTTCATTGGTATAGGGACTGACGTACAGTCTGCTAATCACTAACACACAACCTGCTTGGTCCACAAAAGTTCTTATAAGGACTGGTAACTTGGTATAGGGTGCTACGGTACATAGGCCTGAGTGCGTTACAGTCTGCTGTTCTGTAAGGACCGCTATCGGTCCACAATACATAGGGTTGCCGTGCACTACTGCTGACCGCTGCCCTATACTGCAGCAGTCCTTCAGCGGTATAGGGACTAAGAGTTTTGTCACAGGGTGATTTAAAAAATGACAGGCAGAGGAAGAGGCAGGCCCTTCCGCAGGGGTGGTAGGGGTAGGGCAGGAGCAACAGCCTTGAGCCAAAGTGGGAAGTTGCAGAAGGTGCGTTCAATTACTTTAAAGGACGCACCAGACTTGGTTGAGTGGCTCACTCAGCCTTATTCTTCTGCACCCTCCTCATCCTCTCGATCTGCACCCTCTTCTTCACTCTCTGCTATGTGCACCCCCAAAGACACTACCACCAACAACACCACCACCACCACATACCTTCCGCTTGAGTGCAAATGGGGGCCTTCATGCTCCAGTGTTTTAATAGGGACCCCCGTATAAAAAGCATGAGGGTCAAGGACCAGTACTGGGTGGCAACGTACTTAGATCCCCGGTACAAACACAAAATGGCGGAAATGTTACCGCCGTCGCAGAGGGCTGTCAGAATGCAGCACTTCCAGGCCTTGCTTCGAGAAATGCTGCATTCTGCTTTTGCGTGCGCTGGCAGAGGAGCAATTCCCACTCCCAGAGAAGGATTTGCGGGTACCAATCCAACAGCGCCTGCAAGAAGAGGCCGGTTTGAAGATGTGTTGGTGACTTCGGATATGAGGTCATTCTTTCAGCCGACCCATCGACAGGTGTCATCCGGATCCAGCATCAGGGAACGCCTAGACCGTCAGGTGTCCGACTACATTGGGTTAACGGCCGATGTGGACGCTCTGAGGAGTGATGAACCCCTAGACTACTGGGTGGGCAGGCTTGACCTCTGGCCAGAGCTTGCCCAATTTGCAATCGAACTGTTGGCTTGCCCCTCATCCAGTGTCCTGTCCGAAAGGACGTTCAGCGCAGCAGGGGGGATTGTGACCGATAAGCGTACTCGCCTAGCTCACCACAGTGTTAACTACCTCACATTTCTAAAAATGAATGAGGCATGGATCTCGGAGGAATTCAACACATGTGATCAGTAGACCATGTATATGTCTATAAACAATTTTTGGAATCAAGCACACAGACCTTCTTAATTCATTTGGCTCACTTCCCTGACCCAAAAAAGCACACCGTACTATATGCCCCTACCCTCCTCTTTGAAGAGGTTGAGCGGTGTCATATTTCTACTGGGGCTGCTTATTATGAGGGGTTCCCACCATCCCTGTGCTGTGCTGACTTCCTCCTGGGTGTTCTTATTATGAGGGGCTCCCACCATCCCTGTGCTGTGCTGACTTCCTCCTGGGGGTTCTTATTATGAGGGGCTCCCACCATCCCTGTGCTGTGCTGACTTCCTCCTGGGGGTTCTTATTATGAGGGGATCACACCATCCCTGTGCTGTGCTGACTTCCTCCAGGGGCTGCTTACGGTGCTGCTGTCAGCGCTGTATGTCACGGAGCTGCTGTCAGCGCTGTATGTCACGGAGCTGCTGTCAGCGCTGTATGTCACGGAGCTGCTGTCAGCGCTGTATGTCACGGAGCTGCTGTCAGCGCTGTATGTCACGGAGCTGCTGTCAGCGCTGTATGTCACGGAGCTGCTGTCAGCGCTGTATGTCACGGAGCTGCTGTCAGCGCTGTATGTCACGGAGCTGCTGTCAGCGCTGTATGTCACGGTGCTGCTGTCAGCGCTGTATGTCACGGAGCTGCTGTCAGCGCTGTATGTCACGGAGCTGCTGTCAGCGCTGTATGTCACGGTGCTGCTGTCAGCGCTGTATGTCACGGAGCTGCTGTCAGCGCTGTATGTCACGGAGCTGCTGTCAGCGCTGTATGTCACGGAGCTGCTGTCAGCGCTGTATGTCACGGAGCTGCTGTCAGCGCTGTATGTCACGGAGCTGCTGTCAGCGCTGTATGTCACGGTGCTGCTGTCAGCGCTGTATGTCACGGAGCTGCTGTCAGCGCTGTATGTCACGGAGCTGCTGTCAGTGCTGTATGTCACGGAGCTGCTGTCAGCGCTGTATGTCACGGTGCTGCTGTCAGCGCTGTATGTCACGGAGCTGCTGTCAGCGCTGTATGTCACGGAGCTGCTGTCAGCGCTGTATGTCACGGTGCTGCTGTCAGCGCTGTATGTCACGGAGCTGCTGTCAGCGCTGTATGTCACGGAGCTGCTGTCAGCGCTGTATGTCACGGAGCTGCTGTCAGCGCTGTATGTCACGGAGCTGCTGTCAGCGCTGTATGTCACGGAGCTGCTGTCAGCGCTGTATGTCACGGTGCTGCTGTCAGCGCTGTATGTCACGGAGCTGCTGTCAGCGCTGTATGTCACGGAGCTGCTGTCAGTGCTGTATGTCACGGAGCTGCTGTCAGCGCTGTATGTCACGGAGCTGCTGTCAGCGCTGTATGTCACGGAGCTGCTGTCAGCGCTGTATGTCACGGTGCTGCTGTCAGCGCTGTATGTCACGGAGCTGCTGTCAGCGCTGTATGTCACGGAGCTGCTGTCAGTGCTGTATGTCACGGAGCTGCTGTCAGCGCTGTATGTCACGGAGCTGCTGTCAGCGCTGTATGTCACGGAGCTGCTGTCAGCGCTGTATGTCACGGTGCTGCTGTCAGCGCTGTATGTCACGGAGCTACTGTCAGCGCTGTATGTCACGGAGCTGCTGTCAGCGCTGTATGTCACGGAGCTGCTGTCAGCGCTGTATGTCACGGAGCTGCTGTCAGCGCTGTATGTCACGGAGCTGCTGTCAGCGCTGTATGTCACGGTGCTGATGTCAGTGCTCTGTATTACGGTGCTGCTGTCAGTGCTCTGTATCTCCTGCACCCTCTTGTTTGCCTACCCTGGTCCCTGACCTTCCCTCTCCTCCATTGCCTTCATTAGCTCCATAGTCCTGAATTGTCAGAACAATTTCCCAAATAAAAAAAAAATGCTTGTAGTTATCGATCCCAAATTCACCTCATACATGTATTATGCTATTGTCCAGGTGGTGGGACTACGTGCTACCCCCTAATAATTACCCCGTGGCCGCAAATTCGACCTAAAGGTTTGCGAAATTCGCCTCCCATTGAAGTCAATGGAGCCCGCGGCGAACGGTCGTTTTCGCGAACGTTTGTGCCCGTTCGCGTTTCGCGTTCGCGAAACGTCCCGTCGGAAGTTCGTCCATCACTATCTATTAATATTCATGTGGCCAAATGACATAAGTAGGGGTGAGAAGGCCAAGAAGTCAAATCTCTCTGCCTGCTCATTGGGAGACACATTTTCTGTTTTTATATATATATGTTTCCCCCTTGCTACCCCTATCTCGGGGAATGGAGGGTATTGTGTTATTTTGTAGACTTAGTTTAATTTATTCTGAAACCAGTGATTATCCCAGGTTCAGGGTCTACATAGAGGCTTTCTATATTATGTATATACAGGAGTTGGCTGGGTGGTAAGGGATGCTACATCCACTATATCACAGGAGTAACTCCGGTTTCGAAAAGTGCCTCCTAACATATGCCACCTTTTTTACATCTCCATTCTTTTTTTTTTGTGTGTTTTACAGGCAATTTGTAACACCAGATGGGGTGTCCTATTGTATTTGCACAATGTCTTACACAAAGAATTAAAAAAAAAGCTCTCTGCAAATCTGTCTGGTTCCCACTGCCCTGGAGTTTATTGGAAAAAAATAAATTTGTTTTACCCGCAAACCCAACTTGCTTAGCTGTCTACTCTACTGAGAGCAGAATGGTAGGAGATATCCGTTTAGTGACCTCACTGTCAAAATAGGGAATGACTTCCTGTGAAAAAATCACTAGTTGTTGGTAACCTGTCTGAATAAAGTATTCTCCACCCAAAAGGGGAAGTTCCAGTTTAAGCGTCATCTCCTCCTCTTTCACATTTGGCAATTTTTTAGGCAGGGGGAGCGGATACCTGTCCCAGAAGACTGTGCATGTGCAGTGGGCACCCGGCTGTGAAGCCAAAAGCTATTACAGCTAGAAACCCACAGTTAAGAAGCTGTCTTCTGTCCCCGATGCCCCTTCGGGTAAGCACAGTGCTGGATCCTGGGACAGGTAAGTGTCTGTTTATTAACAATCAGCAGCTACAGTTATTGTAGCTGGTGATTTTTAATTTTCACAGAAATGACTACAGCTCTTCCTAAATGGCTCTAACTTCCTATTACCGTATATACTCGAGTATAAGCCGAGATTTTCAGCCTCTTTTTTGAGGCTGAAAGTGCCCCCCTCGGCTTATACTCGAGTCATCGCCGTCTGACTGCTCGATCAGCGTATCGAGCAGACAGACGGCGGACATACTACAATTCGAAAGCCGCGCCTCCGCCTCCGCCTGTGATAGGCGGAACACTGAATTTCCCAGCAGCCTGTGTTCCGCCTATCACGGACATCGTCTCATCCTCGTCCGTAGTACGAGGATGAGACGATGTCCGTGATAGGCGGAACACAGGCTGCTGGGAAATTCAGTGTTCCGCCTATCACAGGCGAAGGCGGAGGCGCGGCTTTTGAATTTTAGAATGGCCGCCGAGGCGCCGACGAAGAGCGGCGATCCTGGCAAGGCACGGGACGGAGGCAAGGCAAGGCACGGCACGGGACGGGACGGAGGCAAGGCACGACACGGGACGGAGGCAAGGCACGGCACGGGACGGAGGCAAGGAGGCAAGGCACGGCACGGGACGGAGGCAAGGAGGCAAGGTACGGGACGGAGGCTCGGGACACAGGCTCGGGACACAGGTAGGCTGGACACACACACACACACACACACACACACACACATGGACACACACACACAGGGATGGATGGATGGAGACACACACACACAGGGATGGATGGATGGATGGAGACACACACACACAGGGATGGATGGATGGATGGAGACACACACACACAGGGATGGATGGATGGATGGAGACACACACACACAGGGATGGATGGATGGATGGAGACACACACACACAGGGATGGATGGATGGATGGACACACACACACACAGGGATGGATGGATGGATGGACACACACACACACAGGGATGGATGGATGGATGGACACACACACACACAGGGATGGACGGACACACAGGGATGGACGGACACACAGGGACGGACACACACACAGGGATGGACAGGCATGTCTCACCCTCGGCTTATACACGAGTCAATAAGTTTGCCAGTTTTTTTGGGGGTAAATTGGGGGCCTCGGCTTATATTCGGGTCGGCCTATACTCGAGTATATACGGTACATCCCCCTTCTGCATGTTTAGCCAGAAAAAAAGCAGGCAAAACAATAAAAAGTTGGTCAAACAAAAAAGCAGGCAAAACAATTAAAAGTTGGTCAGACCGTTCCGACCTAATCAATCTTCCTCTAACATCTATGGCAACCTTTTCCTTAGACTAAAAAATGCTCTCTAAACACCTTTCCTTACACCGTATGGATTTCCAAATACTATCCCTAAACACAATGTACTGTGTATAAAATCTTCTCCTTCACACTAACATACAGCTTTCTCCTTTCCTCCACAGTAACATACAGAATCCCACCTCGTCCAAACTAACATACAACCTTATCCTCTCCTACACACTAACATACAACCTTCTCCTCCCATCCACACTAACATACAATCTTCTCCTCCCCTCCACACCAACATACAACCTTCTCCTCCCATCCACACTAACATACAATCTTCTCCTCCACTCCACACCAACATACAATCTTCTCCTCCACTCCACACCAACATACAATCTTCTCCTCCCCTCCACACCAACATACAATCTTCTCCTCCACTCCACACCAACATACAATCTTCTCCTCCACTCCACACCAACATACAATCCTCTCCTCCACTCCACACCAACATGCAATCTTCTCCTCCACTCCACACCAACATGCAATCTTCTCCTACCCTCCACACCAACATGCAATCTTCTCCTCCCCTCCACACCAACATACAACCTTCTCCTCCCATCCACACTAACATACAATCTTCTCCTCCACTCCACACCAACATACAATCTTCTCCTCCACTCCACACCAACATGCAATCTTCTCCTCCACTCCACACCAACATGCAATCTTCTCCTACCCTCCACACCAACATGCAATCTTCTCCTCCACTCCACACCAACATACAATCTTCTCCTCCCCTCCACACCAACATACAACCTTCTCCTCCCATCCACACTAACATGCAATCTTCTCCTCCCCTCCACACCAACATGCAATCTTCTCCTCCACTCCACACCAACATACAATCTTCTCCTCCCCTCCACACCAACATGCAATCTTCTCCTCCACTCCACACCAACATGCAATCTTCTCCTACCCTCCACACCAACATGCAATCTTCTCCTCTCCTCCACACCAACATACAACCTTCTCCTCCCCTCCACACCAACATACAACCTTCTCCTCTCCTCCACACCAACATACAATCTTCTCCTCCCCTCCACACCAACATACAATCTTCTCCTCTCCTCCACACCAACATACAATCTTCTCCTCCCCTCCACACCAACATACAACCTTCTCCTCCCCTCCACACCAACATACAACCTTCTCCTCCCCTCCACACCTACATACAACCTTCTCCTCCCCTCCACACCAACATACAACCTTCTCCTCCCCTCCACACCAACATACAACCTTCTCCTCCCCTCCACACCTACATACAACCTTCTCCTCCCCTCCACACCAACATACAACCTTCTCCTCTCCTCCACACTAACATACAACCTTCTCCTCTCCTCCACACTAACATACAATTTTCTCCTCTCCTCCACACTAACATACAACCTTCTCCTCTCCTCCACACTAACATACAACTTTCTCCTCTCCTCCACACTAACATACAACCTTCTCCTCTCCTCCACACTAACATACAATTTTCTCCTCTCCTCCACACTAACATACAACGTTCTCCTCCCCTCCACATTATCTTACAACCTTATCCTATCCTCCATACTAACATACAACCTACTCCTCTCCTCCACATTATCATACAACCTTCTCTTCTCCTCCACACTAACCTTATCCTCTTCACATTAACACAGCCTTTTCAACCAGGGTGCCCTGATGTTTCTTCAGGGGTGCCTTGGAAAAATGCCTAAAAATGGTATACAAATCAGCAGGTGAATCAAGTTTACCTTTTAGTTACAGAAAGCCACAGGTTTTCATTGTGCACTTTACAACCTTCTAGCTGCCAGTGTTCAAACAACCAATGATTTAATCAGTTGATAAGGAGGACATCACTCACATGCACATCATCCCAGTTTGCTTATCCCCTGCTTTGCTGTATTTGCTTTGAAAGAATAAAATTTCTCTAAGGCCGCGTACACACGGGCGGACTGTTCGCCCAACCTTGTCCGCTGAACAGTGTTTGGGCGGACAGTCCGCTCGTGTGTGGGCTTTCAGCGGACAGTTTCAGCGGACAGTTGGACGGACAAAGTCTTTCGGAAATTCCGAAAAACTGTCCGCTGAAACTGTGTTTGAGCGAACAGTCCGCCCGTGTGTGGGCCTGTCCGCTGTACTTTCGAAATGAGCGGACTGTTCCCGCTCGGAAAGTCCGCCCATTTCGAGCGCGTGTACAGGTAGGCGGGGCCCGCGAAGGAGACGTCGCGGGCTCCGCCGCCTGGAATGGGCTTAAAGGGGAACCCCAACGCCGAAAAAAATCGGCATGGGGGTTCCCCCCAAGTCCACACCAGACCCTTGTCCGAGCATGCTACCCGGCCGGCCAGGAAAGGGGGGCGAGCGAGCGCGCCCCCCCTCCTGAGCCGTACCAGGCCGCGTGCCCTCAACATGGGGGGTGCCTTGGGGAAGGGGGGGGCCGCGCGGCCCCCCCACCCCAAAGCACCTTGTCCCCATGTTGATGAGGACAAGGGCCTCTTCCCGACAACCCTGGCCGTTGGTTGTCGGGGTCTGCGGGCGGGGGGCTTATCGGAATCCGGGAGCCCCCTTTAAGAAGGGGGCCCCCGGATACCGGCCCCCCACCCTATGTGAATGAGTATGGGGTACAATGTACCCCTACCCATTCACCTGTGAAATAAAGTACAAATAAAAACACAACACAGGGGGAAAAAATATTTTATTGCACAGCCGGGGGTCTTCCGTCTTCGGGGGTCTTCTCGCCGGACTCCTCCGCTATGTGTGTGTAGCTCTTTTGCCAGCGGAGGAGTCCGGCTTTCTTCCTCCCCGCCGCCGGCCTCTTCTCCCGACTTCGGGGGTCTTGTCCCCCTCTTCGGTTCTTCTGCCGGGCCACCGCGCCTGGTCCGGTGGCCCGGTCTTCTGTCGCCGTCTTCCGTTCTTCTGTCGCCGCCTTCGGTTCTTCTGCCGGGCCACCGCGCCTTCTTGTAGCTCTTTTACAGGCGGTGGCCCGGTCTTCTGTCGCCGTCGCCGCCTTCCGTTCTTGTTCTTCTTCTTGTTCTTCTTGTTCTTCTCCAGGCGATGTTGACTCGACGAGCTCTCCGGCCGGAATGCCGGGGACGCGCTGTGCGGTCACTTATATAGTGACAATGGGGCGGGGTCACATGGTATATGTCACATGGGTTGGTCACATGGGTTGATGTCACATGGGGACTATGACATCGTAAGGGGGCGGGGTCACCATGTGACATCAACCCATGTGACATATACCATGTGACCCCGCCCCATTGTCACTATATAAGTCACAGCGCAGGGCGGCTCTGGCATTCCGGCCGGAGGGAGCGACGTGTCAACATCGCCTGGAGAAGAACAAGAACAAGAAGAAGAACACGAACGGAAGGCGGCGACGGCGACAGAAGACCGGGCCACCGCCTGTAAAAGAGCTACAAGAAGGCGCGGTGGCCCGGCAGAAGAACCGAAGGCGGCGACAGAAGAACGGAAGACGGCGACAGAAGACCGGGCCACCGGACCAGGCGCGGTGGCCCGGCAGAAGAACCGAAGAGGGGGACAAGACCCCCGAAGTCGGGAGAAGAGGCCGGCGGCGGGGAGGAAGAAAGCCGGACTCCTCCGCTGGCAAAAGAGCTACACACACATAGCGGAGGAGTCCGGCGAGAAGACCCCCGAAGACGGAAGACCCCCGGCTGTGCAATAAAATATTTTTTCCCCCTGTGTTGTGTTTTTATTTGTACTTTATTTCACAGGTGAATGGGTAGGGGTACATTGTACCCCATACTCATTCACATAGGGTGGGGGGCCGGTATCCGGGGGGCCCCCTTCTTAAAGGGGGCTCCCGGATTCCGATAAGCCCCCCGCCCGCAGACCCCGACAACCAACGGCCAGGGTTGTCGGGAAGAGGCCCTTGTCCTCATCAACATGGGGACAAGGTGCTTTGGGGTGGGGGGGCCGCGCGGCCCCCCCTTCCCCAAGGCACCCCCCCATGTTGAGGGCACGCGGCCTGGTACGGCTCAGGAGGGGGGGGCGCGCTCGCTCGCCCCCCTTTCCTGGCCGGCCGGGTAGCGTGCTCGGACAAGGGTCTGGTGTGGACTTGGGGGGAACCCCCACGCCGATTTTTTTCGGCGTTGGGGTTCCCCTTTAAGCCCATTCCAGGCGGCGGAGCCCGCGACGTCTCCTTCGCGGGCCCCGCCTACCTGTACACGCGCTCGAAATGGGCGGATTTGCCTCCTCCTTACGTGGGCGAGTCCGTTCATTTCAAAAGTTGAGCGAACTGTTTGCCCAACCTTGTTCGTCAAACAGTCCGCTCGTGTGTGGGCAAGTCCGCTCATGCAAATTTTGAGCGGACTGTTTGACAAACTGTTTGCCGAACAAGGTTGGGCGAACAGTCCGCGCGTGTGTACGCGGCCTTACATTGGGTGTCCTATGTGTATGGATGTTGCTGCATTAATTTAAAACTATTAGTCATTTACATTTTATTATGGCATGCCTCGAGATTGCGCTTAATTGTACAGGGTGCCTTGACCGAAAAAAGGTTGAGAAACACTGTATTAACATACAACCTTCTCCTTCCCTCCACATTATTATACAAGCTTCTTCTCTCCTCCACACTAACATACAACCTTCTCCTCTCCTCCACACTAACATACGTCCTTCTCCTTCTCCTCCCCTCCACATTATTATACAACCTTCTTCTCTCCTCCACACTAACATACAACCTTCTCTTCCCTTCCACATTATCATAATCCTTCTCCTTTCCTCCACACTAACATACAACCTTCTCCTGCCCTCCACACTAACATACAACCTTCTCTTCCCTTCCACATTATCATAATCCTTCTCCTTTCCTCCACACTAACATACAACCTTCTCCTGCCCTCCACACTAACATACAACCTTCTCCTCTCCTCTACATTAACATACAACCTTCTCCTCTCCTCCACATTAACATATAACCTTCTCCTCTCCTCCACACTAACATGCAATGGTTCTCTTCTTCTCCACACTATCATATACACACTCCTCCACACTAACATACAACCTTCTCTTCCCTTCCAATTATCCTAATCCTTCTCCTTTCCTCCACACTAACATACAACCTTCTCCTCTCCTCCACACTAACATACAATGGTTCTCCTCCACACTATCAAATTACCTTCTCTCCTCCACACTAACATACAACCTTCTCCTCTCCTCCACATTAACATGCAACCTTCTGCTCTCTCCCACAATAGCATACAATGGTAATCTTCTCATCCACACTGTCATATTACCTTCTCTCCTCCACACTAGCATACAACCTTCTCCTCTCCTCAGCACTAACATACAACTTTCTTCTCTACTCCACACTAAAATACAACCTTCTCTCCTTCACATGAACATACAACCTTCTCCTCTCCTCCACACTAACATACAACATTCCCCTCTCATTCACACTAACATACAACTTTCTCCTCTCCTCCACACTAACATTCAACCTTCTCCTCTTCTTCACACTAACACACAACCGTCACCTCTCCTATGTGCTAACATACAACCTTCTCCTCTTCTCTATGCTAATCTACAACCTTCTCCTCTATGCTAAAATACAAACTTCTTCTGTACTCTACGCTCCTCAACTGAGTTAGGTTTTACTATGGCCAACTATGATGAGGAGGGCATGATGAAAAGTCTTTCTCAGACAATACCTTCGAAGGTCAGCAAAACAGAACACAGAGAAAAGCGCATTTATCAGTGAGATGTATGGAATATGTTTTTTTCTTTTCTTATTTTGCCTATGAGTACACCAAGTATAACCTTCTGCAGAATGTGGGAATTCAGAATCGGTCTTAAAAAGACACTGGGGTTAATTTACTAACGGCAAATAGAGTTTGCAATAGCAGTTGCTCCAGAGCTTCGTAAATGAGGGAAAACCATGCCGCCTTCCATCGTCCAATTATGTGCAAGTAAAAATTCAGTTTTTTTACATTTCTGTGCATGTGACTGGGGATTCTTCACAAAGTGAAGCTTCACCAAATTTACTAAGCTCTGAAACAACTGCACAATTTGGCTTTAGTAAATCAACACCATTCTCTCATTGAGAACTCGCCTTCCGAATGCTCTCCCACTACTACAGGGGTGTCAACTAAAATTCATCGGGGGCAGCATCAGAAATATGATTGTCCTCAAGTGGTCAGTTGCATATCTAAAACTATGTATCTACTCTTTATCATATTAAATAATTGCCTCTGCATTCAATTATTATTGGTTTTTAATTTAAGTAATAACTAGCTCAGAATTCAGGGGTTTTCTGTGTACAGAGTGTAGAGTTCAGGGTTGTGCTACGTACAAAGTGCAGGGCTCAGGGGTGCACTATGCATAGAGTGCAGAGTTCAGGAGTTGCTCTACATACAGAGTGCAGAGTTCAGGAGTTGCGCTTGGTACAGAGTGCAGAGTTCAAGAGTGTGTTGTGTACAGAGTACAGGGTCCATGGGTAAGCCATATGCAGGGTTCAGGGGTGCGCTACATACTGAATGCAGAGTTCAGGAGTGTGCTGTGTACCAAATGCAGGGTTCAGGGGTAGGCTATGCAGAGTGCAGGGTTCATGGGTCTGCTTTGCAAAGATTGCAGGGTTCAGGGGTGAGCTACGCATAGAGTGCCGGGCTCAGGGGTGCGCTGCGTACAGAGTGCCGGGCTCAGGGGTGCACTACATACAGAGTGACGGGCTCAAGGGTGCACTATGTACAGAGTGCCAAGCTCAGAGGTGCGGTACGTTCAGAGTGCTGGACTCAGGGATGCACTACATAGAGAGTGCAGGATTCAGGGGTGCAGTATGCACAGTGTGTAATATCTAATTTCCACCCCTCCTCCTGGGTTTTGACCTCTAAATCTGCACCCACCACTTGTCCCCCATCCCCCTCACCTCTGCACAGATCTGTCTCCACATCTCCACAGCACATATTCCCCCAACCCCCTTCCCAAAGCTTCCTCGCATCTCTACTAGGCAGTCACCTCCCTGTGTATTGAGCTCTAGTACCTGTGTAGGCGGACCCGTGTATTCAGCTCCAGTAACAGTCGGATCTGACCCCACCCAACCCTTCTATGACAATAGCTGTCACTGTAAACACAGAAGTTCCTGTGATGGCAGGAAGAGCGGGAGAGAGTAGTAGGTGGTGGCTGTAGGTGGCGGCCAGGGGCCACTGCGGGCGACATAACAAGGTCCGGCGGCCCGGATTCAGCCTGCAGGCCTTGTGCTTGACACCTGTGCACTACTTCATCTTTGAATTCCAGGTGTTCAGCTGGGTTTACAAGTACTTTCTCTTGTTCCTAGTGATATTTAGATGTTGACAAGAGAGTTGGAGCCTTTTCTGAGCATTTTGCTTGAGTTTTAGTAGCCATAAGCCTGGATTCTGGATAGGTTTTTCCCTATCAAGTTGTCATTAAAATGTGTCTATATTTGCCAAAAAATAAATGTATTATTTTTTGGGAGTGTTATTATTGATGAAATTCAGACTAAACAATTTCCAACTTATTTTAATGCAACAATTTTTTGGTCATCAAAAAATGTTTAGTTATCAGTGTTCAAAATGTTTGTGCTATTTTTTTTTAAATTGAGCTTCATTTGGTAGGAATTTCAATATATACCTGCTTACCAATCAAAGGCCAGAGCAACTTGCATGACTTCACATCACATCGGCGTGTAAAAGAGATCCTTGGATCAGACATGAATGCATGCTCAAAGAACATTTTTTTTTTTAAACATGTACCCAGGCCAATTGCATATATTCTTGTAAAGCCATATATGTATGTGAACTGCTTCTAGACAGACCACATTGCATTCCAATGAAAAAGGGCAGTCTGATCTGCCAAGTATAAGTGATATACAGTCCAAGACTATTGTTTTTAATAAATAATTATAGCTATGTGAATTTACTATTGTATTATTCATCAGGGCTATATATTCTTCAACCTTATTGTGAAGTCAAGATGGAATGTGGGTGGAAAATGGATTAAGTCACTAGCATTCTTTAGTGGGAAACCCATAAAAAAGGTATTGTTCTTGAAAGGCTAATCAACATTAAATTCACATCATTCACTTCATGCTGGAAAAGACACAAGAATTCCTTCGAAAATAATGCAAAAAATCCTGTTCGCAACTACCGCACAGATGTGATAAGGAACACGTGCAACTGCTCGGCAAGCTAATGAATTTCTCATTCATGGAACGTTTTTCATAAAGGAGATTATGGACAAATGATTACAGTGTGGAAAGCCAAAATGAAACGACGGCCTTTCTTTACATGAAAGGGACTGCTGAAAACATATTATTTGACCGTCATCTGTTTTTCAGTACATTGTGTAAGACTACCAGGAATTCAAAAGCTTTGGTGAAAATGTGGAACAGAAAGATTCTCATGGTTTGTCATGCCACTATGGCTCAGTATGTGGACAGAATGAACCATAATAGGGACTGTGAAAGACTATGGACAGCGTATGTCAGCGCTCCTGCTTGTGTTCTAACACAGAACAAATCACTCCAAATCTTTTCCATTACTCCAGAGCCTACAATAATGAAATGTGTCACTGGAGTATTCTGTGGAAAGATGTGCTTTGTTAACAGCTATTAATGTGGCAGCAGCTTATCTGGAGAGGTTTTCTATGTGTTTAAAGGACAGCTATTACAAAAAAATAGCTTTATTATTCAATTAATTGTAATATTCACTTTATACAATTTTTATCTTTAAGGTATATTTAAAGCCAAAATGTTTTATTAGTTTTGAGTATGGAAGGGTTAACACCACTAACTATTTTTATTGCTGCTGTGCCCCCTCTGTTTGTTCCACTGACCCTTTTCACAGAAAATAAGGGAAAATAATAGTTTACATATTTACATTAAAATGGCCTGATTTCTATAGAACCCCTTATAGACTAAATCAGATATCAATTCTGAATTCAAAGATATGCTGGAGGTGCACAGCAGGGGAAGGCACTTATTTGCATGTAGTGTATGGTGTAATGTCCCATGGATTAAAAAACTTTGAGAGGGAGTAATGCTGATATCTAGTAAAGTATTGTCGACGAATCTCAAATGGACTCCAAAGATGGTACTGCTTTCGGTAATCCCTGGTCGCTACTTAGGTTCTTTCTCTGTGCAGCTAGAACCTTAATTCCTAGACATTGGATAAAATGATTGCCCAACAACAGGATAGATTATAGGAGTTCAGGGTAAAATGGACCCAGTGGGTTGTATATATGGAAACATGTAAGTAGCCTTCTGACATAATTTGACATGACTTGTTTTGAATTGAATAAGAATATATAAGTAAACATTGATAAGGATGTGTTTCCCATTTTTTAATGAAAAAGTGCCCCCCCCCCTTCAATTTTTTTTCTTTTCTTTTCTTAAAAACTAGAGGAAGTTGTGTTATATAAATATAAAAATAAGTATATTTTTGTTGTTTTTGTACATGGAAATATTTTTGTTTTCCTTTTTTTCTTCCCTTCTTCCTTTCTGTGCCCTATTAATATGAAAAATTAATAACAAAAAAAAAAAAAAATGCACGCTAAAAAAATAAATAAATACATTTAAAAAATGGCCTGCTTCACATCCTTTCAGTAGGTAGTGACGTTAGTGGACAGAGCTTCTCTAACAAACATTTAACAAATGTTAAATCTGTCTTGCAGAAATGTTTTGTGCGGATGGGTGAATTAATAAACTAGATTGCCATAATGGATGCCACAAAAAAAAAAAAAAAAAAAAAATCAGTTACCTGCATTCTCAGTTTTTTAGTCTGTATTAGACCGCATTGTGGATAAAATGTGGAAGAGATTCTCACAGAACTGAATCGCATTTTCAGATGCACCAAAGGACACATTGTAACCTCAGTGTTTCCAACCGTGTCAATCGAAATGCATTAGATATTTATTTGGGCATTCAAGCATTTGATCTTTTACACCATCACAACTACACTTTTAGGTAGAAAGTCCTCTAATATTTTTTGTGAAAGTGTACGAAGTGGCAATCTGAGGCCGAAAAATGATTTCATTACACAGAGTGGTGACCAACTTCAGAAACATTCCAGTATTGACCCAAAAAAGCTTAAAATGCATCTAAACCCCAAAACAAAAGTTTTTATACAGTGAAGCTTAGTAGTTCCCAGATGTGGTGGGTAAAATTATAAAAAAAAAAAAATCAGTTTTTTCTACTTTTTAACCTGCCAGAAAAACACTTGCCCTAGCATGACAATGCTCACTCTGTGTGCTATATCTGTGGAAGAGGGAGCAGTGAAATCCAAGCACCTCCACCTCACTTAATCTCTATAGCATAGGGGGAGGTATTCTGAAGTTCAAAAAGAGATAACTAGGAAGACTATCAAATTTGTTTTAGATTTAGTGTACAGGAATTTACAAGGACACTGGATTTCTCACAGGATCAACAATTTCTTTTTGTACTTACAGAAACGGTATGTAGCCTGAAAAGACTAAAACAGAGAGCTGGCAGTTGGTATTCTTTTGTAATAGCCATTTGAGTGGGTCACCAGCCCCCCCGTCGCCTTGCCTGGTTCTCCCATCCCACTGGAAGACCCGAATGACCAGCTGACGCATGCGCCAGCTGGCCAAACAGCCAAGCAAAGACAGTTCCTGGCTTTGCTTGGCTGTTTGAAATAGTAGCCGGAAAGCAATGACATGACCTAATATTCAGTTTACTCGGAAACCATCTGCATCATTGAGAACCGAAAATCATTCAGAAACACGATCTTAGTGTTTTGAATGCTTTTTAGTGCACATGAGGAATATGGGGTCTAGACCCAGATGTCTCCAGGTTCACATATTAAACATTACTCCACGGCCCCCTCCTAAACTTTACAATGCAGGGATAGCATGTTAGGACTTTTCATGCTTGAAAATTGTATTTGCGATAAGACCCCTTTTAAACAGGCATTTTTCAGGTGCTTTTGGGCTAAAAATAGCGCCTGTAAAGCACCTGAAAAATGGCTCCCCTGCAGTCTCTGTGTGAAAGCCGGAGGGCTTTCACACTGGGGCGCTGAGCTGGCAGGACATTAAAAAAAACTCCTGCAAACAGTATCTTTGGAGTGGTGAAAGAGTGGTGTATACACTGCTCCTGCTCACTGAAATGAATGGGCAGCGCTGCCGAACCACCGTTGTTGCGGTGCTTTGCAGTCTGTGTTAACCATTTTTTAAAAACTACGGTAAAGCTCCGCTGATGGAGCGACATCCCAGTATGAAAGCAGCCTGATAGAAAAAGTATAGCATCCACAATAAATGTGATGAACACAATCACTGTATATAAGAATCAAAAGTATGAGGACCATACTTGTAATTGCACATAACTGTACACGAAAGCACAGCTCTTAAACAACTTGTGGCAAGGGGATAAGGAAGGGTGGGGAGTATAGGAACCTAGAGGTATAGACTTGTATGTATCATGATAGAAAGAAAAATGGAGGGCTAAAATGGGAAGGAATCAAGGCTCAAGCAAGGATTCATAAAAACCAACAGTAAGGAAATGACCAAACCAAGGTTGCCATAGCTTTGTAAACACAGAAACTCTCTTGTTGCTGGCTAATATCTTATCATTGATTGTGGCCTGCATGACCCTGTTTTTAGTTTCAGTGAGGCATAACTTGGAAGATTTCCAGGCCTTTGCTACAAGTTGGGATTTTTAAGCAAGTAAAAAGCACTTAAAAAAGGTAACCAGCATTTTTGAAATACTGTATTTAGCGGTATATAACACACACATACGTATAACACGCACCTTAATTTTAGGAGGGAAGTTTCAGGAAAAAAACTTACATTTTATATAAAGAACTTTGAAGCAAAATAAGGGCCACAGCCCATCAATGCAGCCTTATCAGTGTCCCTCAATGCAGCCTCCCCATTGCCCATAAATGCAGCCTGATCAGTGCCCATGTGCAGCCTCACCATTGCCCATGAACCCAGCCTGCTCAGTGCCCATTTGCAGCCTCACCATTGCCCATCAATGCTGTTTATTCAGTGCCCGTCTGCAGCCTCACTATTGAAGCCTGATCAGTGCCCATCTGCAGCCTCACCATTGCCCATGAATGCAGCCTGCTCGGTGCCCATCTGCAGCTTCACCGTTGCCCATCAATGCAGCCTGGTCAGTGCCCATCTGCAGCCTGATCAGTGCCCATTTGCAGCCTCTCCATTGCCCATTAATGCAGCCTGATCAGTGCCCATCTGCAGCCTCACCTTTGCCCACCATTGCAGCCTCACCAGTGCCGGATTACACAGAGCTGCAATCTCCTGTGTACTCGGCGCTCGCAGTCACTCACAGTCCTGCGGGACTGTGTGTGACTGAGTGCCAGGTACACAGGAGATAGCGGCTCTGTGTAATCTGGCAGCGCTCTCCCCCTCCTTTAACTCTGAGGCAGTCAGGAATCGGCATATTTTCCCTCATTTAATTATTGGAAAGGAAGGCCCTTTCTGACAAGCATCATATGATCCTACAAGAGCAGTCTACAGTTTTATAGACATTTTTTTTTAATTTTAGTAGAATTTTATATATATATATATATATATATATATATATATATATATATATATATATATATATATAAAATTCTACTAAAATTAAAAAAAAATGTCTATAAAACTGTAGACTGCTCTTGTAGGATCATATGATGCTTGTCAGAAAGGGCCTTCCTTTCCAATAATTAAATGAGGGAAAACCCTGTCCACATGAGTGGATTAGACGTCAGAAACTGCCTCAACATGACAACGATTCACATTATTTATATACCTCATGTGTGTTTCTCTCACTGAACATATTAGCCTTTAATTTGACCTAAGGTGGGGAAACCACAGCTGCTCAACCACAAAATGAAAGGAAACTCAACATCCACCCTGTTTATACTTCCAGGAGACACGTGAGCCCTTCTGAAACATTAAACCACATAGCACATATGGGGGAGATGAGAGCTGCACAAAACTGACTTAACTGCAAAGAAATCATTTGAATATCTGTGTAATCCCAGGGCTTTTATTTGAAACAGACAGATGGTAGGCTTTACCTTTTATGGAATGTTCAACAGTTACAGACCTATTGGTTGCCTGATTTATGATTTACACATACACACTAATGTGCGGGTCAAAGGTTTGTTTCTATGTATTCTTTTACCTAATTTCTTGGCCTCGCCTTTATCCAGCATCCTATTTTAATATTAACCAATCTAAATGTTGGTTCATTTGTAAAAGGATGATATATGTAAAAAAGTAAGTGGACTTTTTCACACTGTTCTTTGTAGTAAGAGAAGGACCTTTCATTCTGTACTACCTACATATGGCATTGTGGTTGGTGTAAGGTTGTCCAGGATGTAAATCATGGGGGAAAAAAAAGATCTTTGGAAGGTTAGATAATTTGCAAGTGAACAACTTTAAACCCCAATTGGTAAAGGGTAAAGCACAGCTTTGGGCTATTTTTTTTTCTTTTTAGAAATGGTCCAAAAGAAATAAAAAAAAAAAAAAAATCAGCTCATGCTGCAGTATTCATTTCTCCTTTGGCATTGTCCCCCACATCCTTCCAAAATCCTTTTTGCCACATGATGCCCTCCTGGTTGAGCTATACTGGGAAGACTTACTGAGACTGCAGAAAAGAAGTGCCCCTCAACCGGGTACACTGGGGACTTTAAGGGCAACTATATTGACTAATAAATGTATAGATAATATAATATAAAAAATGTATTGATTTTTATTTTTTTTACATTTACACATACATCACCATATATTACATAGATAAAAGCAATGAATACAGTTGGATCAATTGATAGTGTTTTTCTCCTGCTTTATCGCCCAACGTGTTTCAGGATCTCACAGGAGTCCTTTCTTGAGGGGCATTTTCATAAGAAGATTTAGAAAAACATAATCTATAACAAAGCATAGCACAGATTAAGATTCAAAAATGACTGGAAGACTCATCAATTCATCACAACAGCACTTGAATTCATTCTGTCACACAACACTTTCACTTTTGATGGATCCCACTACCTCTAGGTACAGGGGGTACCGATGGGGACATGCTGTGCCCTGTCCTATGCCAAACAGTCTCTCCTCAACAATGAAGAACACTCATCACTAATGAGCAACATCCTCGCTTGGCATTGTTATATATCGACAATATATTTATCATCTGGGCCTCTGCTAAAGGTGTTTATGTCAGCCATCAATAAAAACAACTTTAATTTAAATTTCACAATGTCCTACAGTGATACCTTAAGTACATTCTTGGATGTAAAGATTGTCAAAAATGCAGATGGGAGTCTCTCCATTGGGCTTTTCAGGAAGCCTACTGTGGGCAACATCATTTGCATTCATCCAGTGCACATCCTCAGCCCTTAATGCACTCTATTCTGTATAGCCAGTACTTAAGGTTGAGAAGAAACTGCTCAACAGATAAGGATTTCCTCCTGGAGGCCAATTGTCTTAAGCTGAGACTTCTCAGTCGTGGGTATTCTCTTACCTGCCTGAAGAAGGACTTCAGGAGAGCATACAGTCAATCCAGACATGAGCTTCTCTTGTCTGGATTGATAGTGTTGTGTGATAGAATGAATTCAAGTGCTGTTGTGATGAATTGGTGAGTCTTCCAGTCATCTTTGATTCTTAATCTGTGCTATGCTTCGTTATAGATTGTTATGGTTAGCTAAATCTCCTTATGAAAATGCCCCTGAAGAAAGGATTCCTGTGAGATCCTGAAACGCGTTGTGCAATATAGCAGGAGAAAAACACTATCGATACAACTGTATTCATTGCTTTTATCTGTGTAATATATATGTATGCACCATTTTTTTAAATTCAATAAATATTCTACTTTATATTATCTATACATTTATTAGGCAATATAGTTGCCCTTAAAGTCCCCGGTGTACTCTGTTGGGGGGCACTTCTTTTTTTCTATAGTTACAAATATATGGTTATGTTGGCAACAAATAGGTCTTTTTGGTGAAACTCTCTCAAATCCTACTGGGATTGCAAGGCAGCATGGACCTTCCCCTTAAGAGGGCTTCATTGTGAGGCCCTATATTCACATTGCAATGATGCAGAGAGCATTCCCGACATCATCAAATCAGCACTGCTATCTACACCCTCAAGAAAGATCCAGAATTGGAGGAAAAGGGAAGAGTTATTACATGATCAGCCTCAGGACTTTAAGAATAGATAGGTATAAATAAAAGGCATAAAACACTGCTGTGGAACCATCTGCAAGAAAGGGTTGGAATTGGGGAATGGGAGCCAGAGCACAGAGTTGGGCTTTAAATGCCCTAAAATGACATATGGGCTGCTATGGAAGACATTCTACTAAATATATTGGTTGTCTGGCTTTCAGGCTGATCCAAAGGCTTTGAGACCAATTCACATTGACTTGCGTTAAACGTATGGAAAATGCATGTACATTTCCATCCATTTTAGTGGCGTTTTAACACCTGCTAATGTCCGTTGACATGCATGTACAGAATTATGGTGTTAATTGGACACGCTGGAAATGATTGTTTTTCAGATGTCCTTCCGTTGATCTATGTTTTGCAGCTGCGCTAAAACACAGATCAACGCTCTGGTGTAAATTATAATTTGTGGCTTTGGACGTACTGATCTATAACAAGTATGCAGATCAGAAGTTCCAATACCACTCCAACTACACTTTTTTTCAAACTAGTTCCAGTATAGCGAATCTGAAGCCAGGGACAGCCAGGTGAGCAAATTTTTTTAATGAATGTTAGTAATAAAAATCATACCATATATTTAACCCTGCACTCCCATATTTGTATGCGCTCTTTAAAAATCAATGAAGCCACATTTTGCTTGTTGCCATAGCAGCTACAGAATGTTGCTTTATTTATGTTGCATAAGAGCAAGTAGTACAGCATTTAATTTAATGGGCACAGCTGTGTCTGGTCATTTTCCACAAAACACAGCAGTAAATATTATATAAAGCTTATTATGTACAAAAGTTTTCTTTATAATATTAGAGATTTTGCCTGCCTTTTTTTAAATAAAAATTTTGGTAGGTTACAGGGTGAAATTTTAGGAAAAACATTACATTTCGATGGTTGATAATTAACAAAAGTGATCTCCATACCAGCAAGTAATAAAGAAATTCTAATTGCACAGACAATACAAAATAAAGCATATTTTTATTGAAATACATGTAAGCCTTTCTAGAAAATTCTACAACTTGTCGGTAGTCCACTACATAATATCAGATTTGTAAGCTACTACCTTTTGTATCAGTTATAGATTGCAAGCTCCCAAGACCAGGGCCCTCTTAACTCTCCAAAATTGAATTGTGATAAAAATTGTACTGTATCCCCTCATGTAGATTGCAAGCTCCCAAGACCAGGGCCCTCTTAACTCTCCAATATTGAATTGTGATAAAAATTGTACTGTATCCCTTCATGTAGATTGCAAGCTCCCAAGACCAGGGCCCTCTTAACTCTCCAAAATTGAATTGTGATAAAAATTGTACTGTATCCCCTCATGTAGATTGCAAGCTCCCAAGACCAGGGCCCTCTTAACTCTCCAAAATTGAATTGTGATAAAAATTGTACTGTATCCCTTCATGTAGAGTGCAAGCTCCCAAGACCAGGGCCCTCTTAACGCTCCAAAATTGAATTGTGATAAAAATTGTACTGTATCCCCTCATGTAGATTGCAAGCTCCCAAGACCAGGGCCCTCTTAACTCTCCAATATTGAATTGTGATAAAAATTGTACTGTATCCCTTCATGTAGATTGCAAGCTCCCAAGACCAGGGCCCTCTTAACTCTCCAAAATTGAATTGTGATAAAAATTGTACTGTATCCCTTTACTTTGTAAAGCACAACACAAACTTACACAAATAATAATGACACAAAACAATAACACTTCAAGGAATAAAAAATAAAAATAAATGTGCGTTTCGGTTTTATTCCTACAAATATTCTCAGCTCTATTCATAAATATATGTATAAATATTTAAATATGAGAAAGGGCAAAGCTCAAAATGTTTTGCTTTGAATAGAGTAGGGAAGTGCTGAAAGCCTCATCAGCTTTTTATTGCTGTAAAGTAATCTAAATCCCAAAACGTATGTAATTTATTGGAGATAACCAGTCCTTCGATGTAGTGGCTGCATTTGTTTATTTTTCCCAGGTTAGAATATTTCCAGCAAGTACAGAATATCTGTTGATTTCACCAGAACAGCAATGACCAGGCCATCTGTGAGCTGAAAAGACTTACCTTCCCAGTGTAACCTACCTACCCATCAATTCACCATGAAATGGAGAAATTATATATATTGTAGTGGGGACAGACTCAGCTTTAGGAATGGCAGTGGTGAACCATGTATGAGACAGGGGCAGTCAGGGACAGTCCAAGCAGGTTTGTCCTGCACTTTAATTTCAGCAAGGCAGCAAACACAGCTTCTATACAAAAAGGCTTTGCACAGCATGTGAGAGCAATTATGAGATCTGATCTAGCTACCAGGTAAGATATGGACCTAGTAATGAAGGCTTTATCCTACCCAAAGCTCTACAAAGTCTCCGAGTTACAGGACCCAGGGCAGAGCTTAACATTCTGAGAAAACTATTTTGCCTCATATACACAATGCTGTGAAAAAGTTTTTTTATTTTTTTGCATATTTGTCACACTTAAATGACTGAGATCAAAAAATTTTATTATTACACAAAGATAATCTGAGTAAATACAAAATGCAGTTTTTAAATTGTGGTTTCATTTATTAAGGCACAAAAGTTGTCCAAACCTGCCTGGCTTTATGTGAAAAAGTAATTGCCCCCTTAAGCCAATAACTGGTTATGCCACCCTTGGCGGCCACAACTGCAATCAACCATTTGCGATAATAGGCAATAAGTCTTTCATATTGCTGTGGATAAATTTTGGCCCACTCTTTTTTACAGAATTGTTTTAATTCAGCCACATTGGAGGGTTTTCCAGCATGAACGGCCTGTATAAGGTAATGATACAGCATCTCAGTTGGATTTAAGTACAGACTTTGACTAGGCCACTCCAAAACCCAAATGTTGCTTTGTTTGAACCATTTGGAGGTGGACTTGCTGTTGTGTTTTGGGTCATTGTCCTGCTGCACAACCCAAGTGCACTTGAGCTTGAGGACACAAACTGATGGCCGGACATTCTCCTTTAGGATTTTCTGGTAGAGCTCAGAATTCATGATTCCTTCAATTATGGTAAGTCGTCCAGGTCATGAAGCTGCAAAGCCGCCCCAGACCATCATGCTACCACCACCATGTCTGACGTTGGTATGATGTTCTTGTTATGAAATGGTGTATTCGTTTTATGCCAGATGTAATGGGATGCACACCTTCCAAAAAGTAAAATTTGTGTCAGTCCACAGAATATTCGCCTAAAAGTCTTGGGGATAATCAAGATGTTTTTTGGTAAATGTAAGATGAGCCTTTGTATTCTTTTTGGTCAGTAATGGCTTTGGCCCTGAAACTCTCTCTTTCTTATTGTTGAATAATGAACACTGATCTTACCTGAGGCAAGTGAGGCCTGCAGTTCTTTAGATGTTGTTCTGGGTTCTTTTATGACCTCCTGGATGAGTCGTCATGCTCTTGGAGTAATTTTTGTAGGCCGGCCACTACTGGGAAGGGTTACCACTGTTTCAAGTTATCTCCATTTGTGGATAATGGCTCTCCCCGTGGTTCAAAGCCTTAAGCCCCATACACACTATCAGTTTTTCTGCTGAGTTTTTCCTTCAGATTTACCAAAACCATATAATATGAGGTCATACCTTAGGAGTTTCAATTTGTATGCAATCAGGCAGGCCCTTGCATGGGGCTTTAGAAATTACCTTGAAACCCTTCCTAGACTGATACATGTACATTACTTTGTTTCTAATCTGTTCTTGATTTTTTTTTTTTTAGATTGTGGCATGAAGTGTGGCTTTTTGTGATCTGTTATAATGCTTCACTTTGTAGGACAGCTTCTATTTATGTGATTTCTTGATTCGACAGGTCTGGCAGTAATCAGGCCTGGATGTGGCAAGTGAAATTTAACTCAGCTTTCCAAAAAAAAAAAAAAAATGAGGTTAATCACAGTTCATTCATGATTCAGCATGGGAGGGGGGCAATTACTTTTTCAGATAGGGCCAGGCGGGTTTGAACAGCTTGTTTGCCTGAACTAATAATTTAAAAACTGCATCTTGGATTTACTGGGTTATCTTTGTGTAATATTAAAATTTGTTTGAAGATCCGAATCATTTAAGTGTGAGAAATATGCAAAAAAATAAAATCAGGCAGGGGGAAATACTTTTTCACAGCTCTATAAATATTATATACACACACACACACACACACACACTACACAGGCATTATACAGGCATGTATTTCATATTTTTATAACAATAAAAGCAAACAGAATTGTTGTTGATAAACTTTGTAAAGTGACAAATGCACAGTTCACAAAAGCACAGGTTTCACGTACCTAAAATCTGCTTTTGCTGCTGATGACATCTGCTTTTCAATTCATTTTCTGTGTCACGCAAATCTTGAAGTTGCTGGGAGGTTAAAGCAAGAGACTCGCAGACAGATTGCTGATTTTTTACTTGAGTTTGAAGGGAAACATTTTCTGACTGTAATTCTGACAGACGTTCTTGAAGTCCAGTCATTTCTAAAGTAGTAATTAAAAAAAAAAAAAGTATTTGTGCTCAAAAAGGACATTCACAAAAAATGGACAAATGTTCTATTATCAGACAGCAAGGTAGAATCGTCAGTTTTACGAAGATGTATTATCTGTCACTAAGCCTATGTCAAGTTTTATTAACAATGATTTCTTATCAATGAAAAATGTTTATGATGTACAGTATGTTGCCATAAAGAGACTATAAGTGCAGCTCCCCATCTGTTACACCATGAGGTTGATTCACAAAAGAGGTAGAGAATGCAAACTATGCCAAGTAATTTTCTTTTAGCTTAGTGAATGAGGTAAAGCTCTGCTGAATTCAATCATCCAATCATGCATGAGCAAAAATTACTTATTTATTTTAATTTCCTTGCACGTGATTGGGAGTTCTTTGCAAAGTGAATTTTGACTTAAGTTTACCTTAAATTACCTTAACTCAAAGTAAAAATTCACTTAGCAAAGTGAAAATCCCTTTAGTAAGTTAATCACACTGACTAATATGTCTAAAGTAGAGATAAGAGGGAGTTTTTTTTAGCAAAAACAGTGATTTTGTTGAAGTTCATCAAAATGACCTTCTAATTTTGCCATGCTGCACTGGAAAAGAAACAAAACTATTAGAACTATGAGTGCACAATCAATAAAAATAGTGCATCGCTTTCAAGACCATCCAATGCATACAATATAAATGTACGTGCTTCATACAAAACTCATGTATAAATATATGTTTGATATAATAGATTCATGGGCTTAAAAAAAAGTCAGTGATGGAAGTCAACTTCCACTTTAAAGAGGGGCTCCAGACTCTTCCTCGTCCTAGCAGCTACAAATACTGGTTTAATATCAGGGCACTTACCTGTCCAGGAATCCAGCGGTGTCCTCACCCGAGCCCATTTTTCGGATATCGGGTGCTGGTGCCGCCATGCTGACTAAGGGAAATCATCAATGAAGCCTAGCAGCTTCAGAGCCAGATTCCTACTGCACATGCATAAAGCGAGCTGCGCTTTGTGAATGTCAAAGCCAGGTACCTGCTCCCCCTTCCCCCCAAAAGGTGCCAAATGTTGCAGCGGAGGGGGGGAGGAGGCAGACAAGCGGAGCGTTCCCTTTTGGGTGGAGCTCCACTTTAGGTTACCACCTATTTTATACTTGTGCATCCAACCAATAAAAATTGTAACACTTAATTATTATAGAAATAGATATATAAATTAAAAACATAATATATAAACAATATATTTATGTATTAATTAGTTAAGCAGCATAATGTTTTTTGGTTGGATGAACAAGTATAAAATAGGTGGTAACTTAAGCACATGGATTTTTTTATATGAAACATATGTTTATATATGAGTTTTGTATGAATCATATAAATTTATAATAATTGTATGTATTGTTTATCTTGGAAGCACTGCACGATTTTATTTATACTGTGATTTAGTGATTCTACAGGGGTGTTTTAGTAACTTCCACAAGTATTATTATAGATAAGATTAAGAGCAGCGCAGGTGTACTTATTTCCTTTTTTTAATATGAGTGCACAGTGCTTCTAGCTGTGAGACCCTAACACTTTGGGGTTGACCTACTACAACTGAAAAGTGCAAAATTTGGTGCATTTGTGCATGGTAGCCAATCAGCTTCTAACTACAGCTTGTCCAATTAGGGTTTGACAAAGAAAACCTAGAAGCTGATTGGTTTCCATGCAGAGCTGCACCCGATTTTGCAATCTCCAGTTATAGTTAATCAACCCCTTTGTAAAATAGCTTTGTTTATAAACAAAGCCCTGTCTGATCCATCACTGTGTAACAAAACATTTTTGCTTGTACGCCAATAAAGCCATTGATGATCATGTCAGAGCTGACATTGCAATCGCATAAATTTGTTAATAAACAAATAGATATGGTACAGGCAAGGTTATCATTGCTGTTATTTGCAGAAGAGCAGTTTCAAAATGGTTGTAAGACACTTCTATTTGTCTCAGGAGCCATTCAAATCCTGCTGCATCCTTAAAAGCATCTTGTTATTGCCACTCATTTACAGAAAGATGTTTTTCGCAGAATGGAAAAATATCCTGATTCTTGCTGACGTTTTGCAGAAGCAAAATTCCCAATTTTACTTGCCCCTAGCCTACCATTAGTCTACAATAACAAGTATAATTTGAACTATTTTCATGTGTTACAATGATTACATCAGGACTTACAAACAAACATAAGAGAACAGAGAGTGCTTACAAAAAATGGAATTGCTTTTTATCATTGGCATAACTGAAGATAAACCTGTCACAAATCTGATGGTTGTAAATGCACACCTGATGACGCTATGCATTAACAGGGGTTACCACTTGAAGTAACATTCCAAAACAATCAGTAGATCCAGACATAGGTAGCTTGACATTCTATGCAAATCTTGACTTTGTATTTAACAACCTGTATTAATACCTGTCTTCTAAGCTTCCTACTAGTTGTCCCATTAATAGATAACCTCACAAACCAATACAAAGCTTGACAGATGGGTGGGGACAGGCCCCAGAAACAAGAAAGGCATGTGCAAAGTTTATTGACTATATCTCTGGACGGGAACAATTTTCACAGAATCAAAACCTTATGCAGTTTATCTTATGTTCAATTTTAATTACCCAGGTCTGTGTCAAGTTTAGTAAAACATTATAATATGTTTTGTACTCCCCATACTCTCTAGTAGCTCACCATCCTTTTACCCAGAGTGTATAGCTGCCAGCTCTAGGCTGGTCAATATGCAAAGACAAAAAGGGCTTAGCCACAGCTAGTGGATATACCCCTGCACATGCAGCAAAACTCAGGAGTATCAAACAGTAAGCAACCCATGGGATGGTATGTTAACACCTGGGTAAAAAAGATTTTCTGGTTAAAGAGAGGCAAGGCCTGCAAATTAAAAGCATGATGGGCTAGTATACATTGCATACTAGCCCATCATATGACACTTACCTGCAAACAAAGCCAGTGCTGTCCCCTGTGCAGGCTGCGTCCATCTTCGCCCCTCTTCCTTCTGAGCCACAGACTCCAGAACTGTGACTGGCCGGACATCACTCCCTCACATGCACGCGGGAGCCATCAGTCATGGCAAACGCTGGGGGAAGAACCGGCACAGCGGTCTATTTTTTCACAGTGCATGCGTTGATGATGACATGAAATATCTCCTAAATGGCGCACGTTTAGGAGATATTTCCACTACCTCTAGGTAAGCATTATTCTAGGCTTACCTATAGGTAAATGTCACACAAAAGGGTTTACAACCACTATAAGTTCAAAAAATCTTATTCCTGAGAAACACAAGAATCCCACCCTTGTAAGTATGGGAAAACCAACCCCCCAACCCCCATACACACACACACACACACACACACACACACACACACACACACACACAAAGGGGCAAGGGACAGGACATAAATGCCACCAAACAAAAACAAACCCTCAAGAATAATATTGTGACTAAATCCCATCGCAATCTACCTTATGTCCAGAGCTAGCATTCACCAATGTAGCCATATTCACACAATAAAACTTAGTAAAAATGTGGACAAAGGACCGGGTAGCAGCATTGCATGCGTGGGAGATGATGTCATGTGACAAAAAAGCCAGGAAGAATCCACTACCCAAGTAGAATGAGAGTAGACAGTGAGTGGAAGGTCCGATACCTTCAAAGAATAAGCTTTCAAATCCAGAGACGAGTTTTACTTACAAGGACAAACTGGAACAACAAACAAATATTCTGTCTTTTAAGAGGGAGGCTGTGGCTGCCAAATAAAGTCTTCCAGCCTTGACCACATCTAGTGCATGCAAGGGCAACTATTATATATGAGAAGTCACGAATAGACAGGCAGGTTCGCAATGTTCTTCTTAAGGTGGAAGGAAAACAGGACCATGTGTAAAAAGGAAGACCAGGACCTCCGACAACCTTATGCTTTAAAAGATAAGGAAGGTCACCTTGGCAGACAACCAGAGACCATCCAAGCCAAAGCATTGATCCAACAGAGCTGGAGAAAGAAATCCTACCTCCATAGGATGCCAAGGGAAACTGAGCTTTGCTGTGTATGCAGGCATATAGCCTCAAGATCAGGGGTCTCCAAACTATGGCCCTCCAGTTGTTCAGGAACTACAATTCCCATCATGCCTAGTGTCTGTGATTGTCAGAGTTTTACAGTGCCCCATGGGACATGTAGTTCCGTAACAGCCGGAGGGCCGTAATTTAGAGATCCCTGTTCTAGATGGTGCTTTTCATAGTGTACAATCTCCTGTAAGCAGCAGCTATAGCCCATCCTTAGCAAGATGGTATCTTATGTCTCTCAAATACTGAGAGTACCAGTGCAGAGACTGTTATGCGGAGCTATTAGTATGCATGTAACCACAAATAGCATTTTGCTTTCAGGCCAAAAAGTTACATTTTGGTCTCATCTGACCAAAGCACCTTCTTCCACAGGTTTGCTGTGTCCCGCACGTGGCTTCTCGCAAACTGCAAATGGGACTTCTTATGGCTTTCTTTTAACAATGGCTTTCTTCTTGCCACTCATCCATAAAGGCTAGATTTGTGAAGTGCATAACTAATAGTTGTCCTGTAAACAGATTCTTTCACCTGATCTCTGCAGCTCCTCCAGAGCTACCATTGGCCTCTGACCTGCTTCTCTGATTAATGCCTTTCCCGGACTGTCAGTTTAGGTTGATGACCATGTCTTGGTAGGTTTGCAGTTGTACCATACTCTTTCAATTTTCGGATGATGGATTGAACAGTGCTCCATGAGATGTTTAAAGCTTGGGATAGTTTTTTTTATAACCTAACCCTGCTTTACACTTCTCCACAACTTAATCCCCGACCTGTCTGGTGTATTCCTTGGCCTTCATGATTCTGTTTGTTCACTAAGGTCCTCTAACAAACCTCTGAGGGCTTCACAGAACAGGTGTATTTATACTGAGATTAAATTACACACAGATGGACTCTATTTACTAATTATGAGACTTCTGAAGGCAATTGGTTCCACTAGATTTTAGTTAGGGGTATCAGAGTAAAGGGGGGCTGAATACAAATCCATGGCAAACTTTTCAGACATTTATTTGTAAAAAAAATTGAAAACCATTTATCATTTTCCTTCCACTTCATAATTATGCGCCACTTTGTGTTGGTCTATCACATACAATCCCAATAAAATACATTTACATTTTTGGTTGTAACATGACAAAATGTGGAAAATTTCAAGGGGTATGAATACTTTTTCAAGGCACTGTATGTCTATTTGTGTAATTTTTAGCATTGCTGAGACGTGGCAATAGAACTTAGCAGTATTCTCACAGTCTGCACTAAAATAGTAAGTAAACATGTCAGCTCTAAAAATACTGCATTGAGAGCACTGTATTCTTCCAATAATAAGAAGCTTAGAGGGAACATTAAAAAAAAATGTAATTTTCTGTAAAATGTCCTTGGCAAACAGGGAGTGTACCGATTATTCTGGACCTCTTAGTATTGCTGCAGGGTGCAGTATATATCTTTTAATAAGGACAGCTGGATAAAATCCTGCATGGCAACATGTCCTGGATTACAGCTGTATTAAACCCAAAAGCTAACATTTATTACTGTATAGTGCAGTTTACCAATTCTAAGATGTGGTGGCTGTATTCATTTTCTTTTTTAGGCTTTCTTCTATTCTTTTCTATTCTTCTTGGTCTTTCTTCTATTTTCATCTGGTGATCAAGGCAGCAAAAAGCACAAGCTTTCCAGAAGAATGTATCAGTTTACATGAATGAGACAGACCATTTAACACTTGCAATAGGAGGGGGTGCAACAGATTATAAAGTGCGACCTGGAGTTTGGCTTCAATTTGTTAGTGTATTTAAATATGCTAATATATTTAACACTACCTTCCCCGCAGACTGACAATGTTGCTGTCTTCTATGCTTTATATGCTCATTCATCCATAGTGGTGTCTCGCTAATACAGGGGGTTTGCTACTGGCCAGATCACCAGGTGAAGGAAAGGCCAAAGAAAAGAGAACTGATACAGCCACCACATCTTTTGGTTTTGGGTTTAATAAAACTTTAACTAAAGGTTGCAACACACTCTTGTACTGAGCGATCAATAAAAAACAAATATTCAGATGCCCTTTGCTTTCACAGTTCTTAAACGAAACACTTTTATGTTTTTCCAAAGGAGCACATACAGTAAATAATAGTTGCTAATTCAATTAGACTGATATGTGAAGATGTGGCAAAACTAGAACAAAATGCCCAAGGTGCAACCAACAAGGTTTTTCTTTTTTATTAGGGGACACAGGTTTTCAGATACAGTCAGGTTATACTGCTGCCTACAGGAGGATTGGACACAGGCAAATAAAAATTGTGAGCAAGCCCAGTATAAGGCCCCTTTCACACTGGGGCAATCAGCGCGCCGGCGTTTTAGCGGCGCTGATCGGCCACTAGCGGGGCAGTTTTAACCCCCGCTAGTGGCCGAAAAATGGTTAAGGGCGCTTTGCAGGTGGGTTTGGAGCACTGCCCCATTGTTTTCAATGGGAAGGGGCGCTTTAGGAGCGCTTTCCTATAGCGCTCCAAAGATGCAGCTTGCAGGACCTCAGGGCTTTTACATTGGAGTGCACTGAGCGGCTCTTTCAGGGCGCTTTGCAGGCGTTATTTTTAGCACTTTAGCACTTGCAAAGTGCCTCAGTGTGAAAGGGACCTAACCCCAACAGACATGTGGACATGTCACGGCTCCAAGACTGTGTGAAAATTTCCTGCATCTGGAATGCCATGTTCTGTTTGAAAGGAGCCCAAAAATGCCCTATGATTCCAATAGGAAAGCAGGAAGTTGCACAAAGATGACATGAGATCACATCCAGCTTTATTAGACCTGGTCTTCTACCTCAACCAATACATTGTTCTTCCATCTCTCTGTCCATTTCCAGTTCATCAGAAGGACATCTCCATACATTATCTGGATGTAGTTTGTGCTATACAGGTTTATTTCACAGCCACTGCTTCTATTAGAACAGGGTGTTAAACTCAATTTTATCAACGCATCAGCATTTTGGTTGCCCTCAATGTTGAGAGCACCCGCCCCTTACATCAGAGGTCAAGAGCCCCCACACCATCAGAATTTAGGAGTCCCTTATCCTCCCATACATCAGTGTACCCCCCCCCCTTAACTTGTGCTGCTGCTGGGCAACAGTGGGGATCAAAAAGTGTAGGGTCTGGAGGAGGACCAGAGGAGGGCTAGAGTCAGCTGCCGGAGTCTGCTGAATGCTCATACAAGGGGAGATGGAAAAGTGGGGGTGCTATGGTTGCACAGAGAAGTGCAGGATCTGCAGGAGAAGTGCTGCCTACTGCTGAGGGGGGGTGGGAGCAGAGATGAACCTTTCAGCAGCTGCATGGAGAAGCACAGGATGGTGGTGTAGTTCTGTCCTCCTCTCTGCTGCAGCTGCTGAGCCAAGGTGGGGACGGAGACAAAAGGGGGTGCAGCAGATGCAGGAGAGGTGAAAGGGTCACACGAAATGACCTAGTAAGCTGGATTTGGCACACAGGCCTTGTGTTTGACACGTGTATTAAAATGACTGACTGTCTTTGTCATTCCTGATGGTCCCTATAATGTAATATATAATCATTTTTTGTTTGTTGTTTTATTTAATAGGCTTTCCAAACTAAATAACATTTGTGGACCAATTCTATTCCACAGCCCCTTTTCCGTATTAGTGGGTCCCTTGATCCCTCTTTACAGCTGCTCTATGGGGTTGATTTACTAAAACTGCAGAGTGCAAAACCTGGTCCAGCTCCGATTAGAAACCAATCGGCTTCCAGGTTTTTTTGTCAACACTTAAATGAACAAGCTGAATTTAGAAGCTAAATGGCTAACATGCACGGCTGCATTGATTTTGCACTCTCTGGTTTTGTTATATCAACCCCTATATGTAAAATTTTAGTGGCCAATACAAAAAACAATGATATCAAATGTTACAAAATCATAATCCTTTATCTTTCATCAATTTGGAGAACAGGTTGCTATGAATTACTGCCCTTTGTACATTGCTCTTTACTAAACAAGTCAGATAATGCAAAGGTTTAGGATACTTCACAAGTTCCACAAAAGGTAGCATGTGTCGTTTGTCAAAAGGAAACACAACCATGAGATTTAAATATCTACCAGTATATTTCTATTTTATTTTTTCAGATTTTGTATATTAGATAAATGGAGCATTACAACTTCTTTATATGCAGAAAGTTTAGAATGATACCCTTTATGGGTTTACTTAAAGTGGCTGTAAACTTCAGACATGAAATATGAACAAAGCACACCCATCTATAGTGTATACTTGTATACACTATAGATGGTGTATGCCCCCTTCTCTCCACTGACACCATCAGCCTTGTGTGTCCCGCAGTGAATACAAGGCTTCCCTGCTGCCTCCTCTCTCCAACACATATGAGAACACTTTACAGCTGCTGGACAGCTCTACACTGCTCTCTACCACCATGCTGAGGATTGACACATGCCACAGATGAGGAGTCTTGATTTTATCATGTCTTTTAACACTCAACGATCTTGTAAGTGCTTTTAACCCTTTGTGCACTTTATTCAATTTTGCATACTGCACTTAAAGGCGCCTTTTTTTTCCTTTTTTCCTGTCAGCAAAACAGGTGGGGCTTGGACAGATTTTCAACAGGTCATCTACACAAGCAACAAAAAAGTTACAACTTATTAAGGTACAGAAAATCTTTTAAGTTAAGATGTTCAAACTGACCTGGCTACACCCCTAAAGACAGTCTAACACTTTTTTTGTGGTGTGTGAAACACACTCAGACTTAGCCCTTGTACACATGGTCGGACATTCCAACAACAAAATCCTTCGGATTTTGTCCGACGGATTTTGTCCGAAACCGGTGTTGCATACACACGGTCGGACAAAGTTGTCGGAAAATCCGATCATATGTAACGTGATGAGGTTATTTCGTTACGACGGGACTACGTTCAGGCTAGTAGCCAATAGCTTTGGTCTAGGAATTTGATCTGAGCATGCGTGGCACTTTGTCCGATCGGAATTCTCTACACACAATCGGACAAAGTCCGATCGGATAATGTTGTCGGAAAGTTTTATAGCCCAGCTCTAAAACCTTGTCCGTCGGATATTCCAACAGAAACAGTCCGATGGAGCTCACACACAGTCGGATTGTCCGACAACACGGTCCGATCTGACATTTTCCGTCGGAATGTCCGACCGTGTGTACAAGGGCTAACACCCGGTGCAAAAAAAAAGTGCACACACAAAACGTGAGAACACAAAGTGCACAGGGTGTACGCATAGACCTCCTCCAAAGAGGGTGGAACCCTTACCCTGATCTCCTGGGGCGCAAGGTTCCTGACAGAGCCTGAACTACTCACTGGCCCACCTAGCCAAAACCAGACAACCCCCAATTTCTGGGAGGTCTGCCAAAAACAGACCAACCCCAAGTACTAGGTGGGGCTCCCCGAAAGGAGAGAGGGCGAACCAAGCCAGAAGGCCATGTCCACCCCCTCCCAAGACTTTGAAGGCAAGCCCAAGAACCTATACTCTACTAAGCATGCAAAAAGTGACAAACACACAAAGGGGGAAATTAAAAGGGATAAGTGCCATGGTGTAACACTACAGCAGGCCCTTCAGCTAGGAATCAAAAATTCCTCTGGTCCCAGCCAAAAGGCCTGGCCCTAGAGGCAGGTGCGAAAAAAGTGTGATGGTGCAGTGACCTTGGTACCAATAAACTCAAAATGCCCTGTACAAAGTGAGCATTATGGCACCCCTGGTCTGCCACCCCAGAGGCACATACACCACAGGCTTCTTTCAGAGCCCGGCCCTCGGCCAGACCAGTGCAGCCCCATCCCTACCAGGAAGGAATCAGAAATTAGAGAGCTTAGGGAGAGCCTTGCCTACAACTGGGGACAAGCCTTGTGTACAAGGCCAGAATTAACTCAGGAGGAAAAAGGCCCTCCCACCACCCCCACCGTTCTGACCCAATTACATCAAGGAAATACTAACTGTCTCCCCAGTTGGCGAAAGGGAGTCAGGGTTCTTTCCCTAACAACTGATAAGAACAGATACCACAGTTGATCTTAGCAAAAAAGGCTGAGAAGCGATAGTCTAACACTAATACTTTAATTAAGTCTAACACTAAACACTATTCTGCCGAATACTCACCCTGTTCTCTGCTAGGAGCCTACTGATATTGAGTATTTTGACAAATGCCGGAGAATTAAATAATCTGTTAACTAGGTTAAGTGTATATGTGAATATATTTCAATCACTATAAAGCCCCATACACACTATCAGATTTTCTGATGATTTTGGTCTTCAGATTTACCAAAATCATACAATCTAAGGTCAAACCTTAGGAGCTTCAATTTGTATGCAGTCAGGCAGGCCCTTGCACTACATGGTTTTGGTAAACCTGAAGGAAAAAATCAGCAGAAAACCTGATAGTGTGTATGGGGCTTTAGAGTATTTGCATGCACACCTAGATCTAAGGATTCTTGGACACAAGTAGAAGTTTACTCAGTAATATATCTATTTATTGATAGAGTTACATAATATATGCAAATTAAAGCGGGTTACATGATATTTACAAATTACACACAAAACCATATAAGACGATGTACAGTACAAGCATGCAGCTATCTCTCTGCTTCAGGTCTAGTCATACTAAGTGCTTTTGTGTCCCAAGATAAAGAGTGCACAGCTTAGTATCAATTCATTATATCCTCCTCTTCTTTCTGTACAGTGGCTAATATAAAGATCCCAATTGGTCACTATACTTAGAATATGTATATGGGGTACAGCCAAGCCTTTAAAATAGTAAGAGTATCAATGATAGGGAAGCTGGAAGGAGTAACACAATCAATGGTTTACATATATTCAAATCTAACTAAAATATATAAATAATTATAATATTATTCACATCTGTTAATGGAGATTTCACCTATATGTAACAATACCGATTTTTACACCTCTTAATACCCATCTTTCAATATCTCTGAAAGAGGGTTTCACTGTTCCTTCAAAAGTACAGTTGGCAGAATGCTAAGGCTACAGCACTACGAGAGTGACCAATGCCTAAAGATGAGCCAACCCCTGCCACATATTCTTATTGGCCAGCAGGGCTGGCAACTATTATGATAGGACAATAGGAAAGTGTGGGGGAAGGAAGGAGGATACCATTGTAAAGTACTAAAACTAGGGGTGCACAAGTAAAAATGAAAAGGTATATACAGTGGATATAAAAAGTCTACACACCCCTGTTAAAATGTCAGGTTTCTGTGATGTAACAAAAATGAGACTTATAAACCGTAAAACTCAGTTGAACAACAAACTGAAATCTTTTAGGTGGAGGGAAGTAAAAATAAAAAAATAATATGGCTGCATAAGTGTGCCCATCCTTAACCACTTAAGGACCGGAAGATTTGCCCCCTAAATGACCAGGAAACGGCACTGTGTCATTTTAACGGACAATTGCACATTATACCCAAACAAAATTGATGTATTTTTTTCCCCCACAAATAGAGCTTTCTTTTGGTGTTTTGGTGGTATTTGATCACCTCTGCATTTTTTATTTTTTGCGCTATAAACAAAAAAAAACGACAATTTTGAAAAAAAAATATTTATTACTTTTTACTATAATAAATATGCCCCCCTCCAAAAAAAGTCTTCATCAGTTTAGGCCAATATATATTCTTCTACATATTTTTGGCGGGGAAAAAAAAATGCAATAAGCATATATATCGACTGGTTTGCACAAAAGTTATAGCGTCTACAAAATAGGGGATATATTTGTGGCATTTTATTATTATTTTTATTAGTAATGGCGGTGATCTGCGATTTTTAGCGGGACTGCGACATTGCAGCAGACAGATCGGACATTTCTGAGGCTTTTTTGGGACCATTGACGTTTATACAGCGATCAGAGCTAAAAATAGCCACTGATTACTGTATAAATGTCACTGGCAGGGAAGGGGTTAACACTAGGGGGTGATCAAGGGCTAAGTGTGTTCCCTGGGAGGTGTTGCAAACTGTGTGAGGCTGGGCTGACTAGAGGAGGAGAGAGATCGTTGTTCCTAATCGGTAGGAACAGACAATCTCTCTCTCCTCCCCTCACAGAATGGGGATTAGTTTGTTTACATTGAAAGGTCCCCGTTCTGCCTGTCTCTGGAGGGATCGCGAGTGGCCGGCGGACATCGAGTCTGCCAGACCTGCTGGTTGACTCCCCCCCGCTCGTGAATGTGTACGCATACCCACAAATAGTGCAGGGAAGACAACTTTCCACAAAACTGCAGCGGTTAGTTAAACTTATGACGGGTACATACGACCGGACTTTCCGGCAGACTAGGTCCGATGGAATCGTTCCGTCGGACAATCCGATCGTGTGTGGGCTAATCGGATCGTTTTTCATTAAAAAAAAAAAACAGACGGACCTAGAAATAGAACATGTTTCAAATCTGTCCGACGGACTCAACTCCTATCGGCAAAACCGTTCGTCTGTATGCTGGTCCGACAGACCAAATACGACACAAGGGAAGCTATTGGCTACTGTCTATTGAACTTCCTTCTTTAGTCCTGTCTTACGTCATCACGTTCAAAACGAACACTTTCGAACAGACTAATGCCACGTACACACGATCGGAGAATCCGTCGGAATGCGTCTTATCGGACCGTGTCGTCAGATAATCCGACTGTGTGTGGTATGCATCGGACTGATTCCGTCCGAATCTCCGTCGGACCCAATTTTCCAACATGTTGGAAATATTTCCCGACCAACTGGGCCGGTTGGACGTAATCCGATCATGTGTAGAGAATTTTGATCGGACCAAGTGCCACGCATGCTCAGATCAAATTCCTACATCAAAGCTATTGGCTACTAGCCCGAATCTAGTCCCATCGTAACGAAATTACGTCATCACATTCTGAAAGATCGGATTTTTCGACAACTTACTCCGACCGTGTGCATGCAACAGTTTCGGACACAATCCGTCAGACTAAATCTGACGGACAAAATCCGACGGATTTGGTTGTGGAAATCTCCGACCGTGTGTACAGGGGCTTAGTCCATTCGTGTGTGGCCAAGTAAGTTTGTTCGGATAGTCCATCAGAACTCCGCCAAAAGTTCATCGGGAAGACCGCCGGACCTAGTCTGCCGGAAAGCCCGATCGTGTGTACGCGGCATAATACTTTGTTGGAGTACAGTGCCTTGCAAAAGTATTCACCCCCTTGGCATTTTTTGTGTTTTGTTGCCTCACAACCTGGAATTAACATGGATTGTTTGAGCATTTGCATCATTTAATTTACAGAACATGCCCACAACTTTGAAGATGTTTTTTTTTTATTGTGAAGCAAACAACAAATAGGAAAAATAACAGAAAAAAAATAACAGAAAAAGTAAATGTGAATAACTATTCACCCCCCTAAAGTCAATACTTTGTAGAGCCACCTTTTGCGGCTATAACAGCTCCAAGTCGCTTTGGATAAGTCTATATGAGCTTGCCACATCTTACCACTGGGATTTTTGCCCATTCCTCCTGGCAAAACTGCTCCAGCTCCTTCAAGTTGGATGCTTTGCGCTTGTGAACAGCAGTCTTTAAGTCTGACCACATATTTTCTATTGGATTGAGGTGTGGGCTTTGACTAGGCCATTCCAACACATTTACATGTTTCCCCTTAAACCACTCAAGTGTTGCTTTAGCAGTGTGTTTGGGGTCATTGTCCTGCTGGAAGGTGAACCTCCATCCTAGCCTCAACTCACACACAGAGTGGTACAGGTTTTGCTCAAGTATATTCCTGTATTTAGCACCATCCATCTTTCCCTCCACTCTGACCAGTTTCCCAGTCCCGACTGCTGAAAAACGTTCCCACAGCATGATGCTGCCACCACCATGTTTCACTGTGGGGATGGTGTTCTTTGGGTGATGTGATGTGTTAGGTTTGCACCAGAAAAAGCGTTTTCTTTGATGGCCAAAAAATACAATTTTAGTCTCAGACCAGAGCACCTTCCTCCATACATTTTGGGAGTCTCTCACATGCCTTTTTGCAAACTCAAAATGTGCCAGTTTGCTTTTTGCTGAAAGTAATGGCTTTCTTCTGGCCACTCTGCCATAAAACCCAACTCTATGGAGCGTATAGCTTATTGTCGTTCTATGTACAGATACTCTCTGATGTGGAACTCTGCAGCTCCTCCAGAGTCACCTTAGATCTCTGTGCTGCCTCTCTGAACTAAAGGCTGTAATGTAACAAAATAGGTAAAAAGCCAAGGGGGTGAATACTTTTGCAAGGCACTGTACCTTTTGATTTTATTACAGCACTCAGTCTTTTTGGATATGAGTCTATCAGCATGGCACATCTTGACTTGGCAATATTTGCCCACTCATCTTTGCAAAAACACTCCAAATCTGTCAGATTGTGAGGGTATCTCCTGAGCACAGCCCTCTTCAGATCACCCCACAGATTTTCAATCAGATTCAGATCTGGGCTCTGGCTGGGCCATTCCAAAACTTTAATCTTCTTCTGGTGAAGCCATTCCTTGTTTGATTTGGATGTATGGTTTGGGTCGTTTTCATGCTGAAAGATGAAGCTCCTCTTCATTTGAAGGTTTTGTGCCAATATTGACTGGTATTTGGAAGTGTTCATAATTCCCTCTACCTTGACTAAGGCCCCTGTTCCAGCTAAAGAAAAACAGCCCCAAAGCATGATGCAGCCACCTCATGTTTCACTGTGGGTATGGTGTTCTTTTGGTGATGTGCATTGTTGTTTTTGCACCAAACATATCTTTTGAAATTATGGCCAAAAGTTCAACCTTGGTTTCATCAAACCATAACATATTTTCCCACATGCTTTTGGGAGACTTCAGATGTGTTTTTGCAAAATTTAGTCAGGCCTGGATGTTTTTCTTCATAAGAAAAGGCCTCCATCTTGCCACTCTACCCCATAGTCCAGACATATTAAGAATACGGGACATTGTTGTCACATGTACTACACGGCCAGTACTTGCAAGATATCCCTGCAGCTCCTTTAAATGTAGCTGTAGACATCTTGGCAGCCTCCCTGACCAGTTTTCGCCTCCTCTTTTCATCAATTTTGGAGGGACGTCCAGTTCTTGGTAATGTAGTGTTGTGCCAGATTTTCTCCACTTGATGATGACTGTCTTCACTGTGTTCCATGGTATATCTAATGCCTTGGAAATTATTTTGTACCCTTCTCCTGACTGATACCTTTTAACAATGAGATCCCTCTGATGCTTTGGAAGCTCTCTGCGGACCATGGCTTTTGTTGTAGAATGTGACTAAGAAAATGTCAGGAAAGACCTACTAGAACAGCTGAATTTTATTTGGCGTTAATAAGAGGCACTTAAATGATGGCAGGTGTGTACTGACTCCTTTTTTAACATGAGTTTAAATGTGATTGTTTAATTCTGAACACAGCTACATCTCCAGTCATAAGAGGGTGTGCACACGCCTGTAACCACATTATTTTATTTTTTAAAAGATTTCACTTTGTTTTTCAATTGAGCTGTTCGGTTTATAGGTCACAATAGAAGGTGGAAAAAGTCCTGAATTTATTTATCTTTGTCTCATTTTTTTACATCACAGAAACCAGACGTTTTAACCAGGGGTGTGTAGACTTTTTATATCTGTTGTACATGCACAATGCAGTTCCTTTAGCATAGCAGAAAAAGTTTAATTTTACTTATTTTATATTATGAAGCACATAAGCAGAGAAGTGGACTGGAACACAGCCAGGGGCTGTGACAAGGATATTTGATTTTGAAGCCCTCACGAGAAGCCACTTGATAAATCAAGCACTAGATTTTATTTACAATTGAAATACCAAACTAGATTTTACCTAAAACTGAAATACCAGCCTTAGGTGGACTGCCTCTTTAACAGTAATAGAATTAGAATCTAAGCAGACCATGAACAATACAAATGTTCCAACACTACAGCAAAAGTTATTTAGAGTATGACATCTGTGTCAATACTAATAAGATGCAGTAATAAAAAGTGATTAACGCAGAGAATTGGCTGGAGGCTTGTAAGGTACACTAAGACTAGATCAATACTGCTACCATTAATAAACACCATACAGTATACATGCAATACTGGGTCGATCAGTCTTCCTGAAACCGTCACTACAAAGTGTACCACATAGTATTTGGAGAGGAACTAAACCCTCCTATCCTTTGCAGCCCAGAATGCTGCCATCTTAGCTTCGGTTTGATCTGCAGTTGCCATGATGCATTAGGTGTGTGTGCCCTCCTCTTTGCTTTTCCTACATGTACACACCATAGGATTTTCCGACAACAAACATTTGAGAGCAGGATCTCAAATTTTCCGACAACAAGACTTGTTGTCGGATATTCCGAGCACGTGTACACAATTCCGACGCAAAAAAGTCCACGCATGCTCAGAATCAAGCAGAAGAGCCGCACTGGCTATTGAACTTAATTTTTTTGGTTTGTTGTACGTGTTGTACGTCACCGCGTTCTTGACGTTCGGAATTTCCGACAACATTTGTGTGACCATGTGTATGTAAGACAAGTTTGAACCAACATCCTTCGGAAAAAAAATCCACAGTTTTGTTGTCGAAAAATCCTATCGTGTGTACATAGCATAACAGTTAATATTCAAGGCATGTGCTGAATGCAACTGGTTGGGAAAAGGTTAAACTGGGATTTGGTTGCACTTTAATATCTTCTTTTCTTACTTCTAAGAGTACAATGGTAATATAAGTACTAAAGAAGGACTTTGCTGTATAGTGTTACATAAAACAGGTCCCTATAAAGGTTTATAACTGCAAATCGATATTTCCACATTATGTGACAAACATTAAATTTTGGGTTTCTATAAACTGGAGTTCCACCCCAAAAAAACAAAATGTATTAATGTGCTTATAAAAAAAAAGTTTTTTACTCACCTCTAAATGCCTGTTGCTAGGGGGTCCCTCGTAGTCTGCCTCTTTCGGTGCCTGGGCTCCTGACATCACTTCCCTCGGTGTAGGAAGGGAGATTGCCTCTCCGCCCTCCCTCTTGTCAGTCATCTGGGACACGTGACCGGACCCAGATGATTGCGCGGCCAGTGGCGGCACGGCTCGCGCATGCACAGTGGGTGACTGGCTGTGAAGCAACAGCCGGGCGCCCACAGTTAAAATGCCGGCGCCAACGAGCGGAGGGGGGGACAAGCGTGGCTTCGATCCCCCGCATCGCTGGACTCCAGAACAGGTAAGTGTCCGATTATTAAAAGTCAGCAGCTGCGGTATTTGTAGCGGCTGACTTTTATTTATTTTTATTTTTTTTAAGTGGGAACCCCTCTTTAACCGCTTCCCACCCGCCCTATGGCCGAATGACGGCCTTAGAGCGGGCGGCTTCCTTCGCCTGGCCGTCCCTGGACGGCCTGGTGTTTACTTCTGCAATGCGCGCCGCCGGGGGCGCGCATCGCGGAAGTATTGTATTTGCCGTGTCTCCCGGAGACAGGCAAATACAGATCGCCGTGAACGGCCAACCAAAGCGGCCGTTCACAGCGCGATCGCAGCTGCCAATGGGAGATGATCTCATATGTAAACATATGAGATCATCTCCCATTGCCGTGTCTCTCCCTCCTCACACAGAGACAGCGTGTTAGGAGGGAGAGCGATCTAAGTGTCAGCCCCAGTGCAGCCCCAGTGCCAGTCTCAGCCCCAGTGCCAGTATCAGCCCCAGTGCCTGTGTCAGCCCAGTGCCTGTGTCAGCCCCAGTGCCAGCCCAGTGCCTGTGTCAGCCCCAGTGCCAGTGTCAGCCCCAGTGCCATCTGTCAGCCCCAGTGCCATCTGTCAGACCAGTGCCATCTGTCAGCCCAGTGCCATCTGCCAGTAGTGCCAGTGCCGCCAGTGCCACCTGCCAGCGCCTGCCGTCAGCCCCAGTGCCGTCAGCCCAGGTGCCGTCAGCCCCAGTGCCGTCAGCGCCAGTGCCGCCTGCCAGCCTCAGTGCCGCCCGTCAGCCCCAGTGCCGCCCGTCAGCCCCAGTGCCGCCCGTCAGCCCCAGTGCCGTCCGTCAGCCCCAGTGCCGTCCGTCAGCCCCAGTGCCGTCCGTCAGCCCCAGTGCCGTCCGTCAGCCCCAGTGCCGTCAGTGCCATCAGCCCCAGTGCCGCCAGTGCCGTCAGCCCCAGTGCCACCTGCCAGCACCAGTGCCACCTGCCAGTGCCACCTGCCAGTGCCATCCGTCAGCCCCAGTGCCGTCAGCCCCAGTGCCGTCAGTGCCGCCAGTGCCAATGCCACCTGCCAGTGCCACCTGCCAGCGCCAGTGCCACCTGCCAGTGCCACCTGCCAGCGCCATCCGTAAGCCCCAGTGCCAGTGCCGCCAGTGCCACCTGCCAGTGCCACCACCAGTGCCGCCAGTGCCACTTGCTAGTGCCACCTGCCAGCCCCAGTGCCGTCAGCCCCAGTGCCACGTGCCAGTGCCACCTGCCAGTGCCACCTGCCAGCGCCAGTGCCACCTGCCAGTGCCACCTGCCAGCGCCATCCGTCAGCCCCAGTGCCATCCGTCAGCCCCAGTGCCGCCAGCCCCAGTGCCACCTGCCAGTGCCACCTGCCAGCGCCACCTGCCAGCGCCAGTGCCATCTGCTAGCCGCAGTGCCATCTGCCAGCCCCATTTGCCAGAGCAATTAGCCAGAGCAAATAGCCAGCACCATCTGCCAGTGCCATCTGCCAGTGCCAGCCCCAGCCCCATCTGCCAGCGACATCTGCCAACCCCATCTGCCAGCCCCATCTGTCAGCCCCATCTGCCAGCCCCATCTGTCAGCCCCATCTGCCAGCCCCATCTGCCAGCCCCATCTGCCTCCAGTGCCATCTGCCTCCAGTGCCATCTGCCTCCAGTGCCATCTGTCAGTGCCACGTGTCATCAGTGCCACGTGGGGTCACTTTGTGGGCATTTCCATTGTCCTGGTGCTCCAGGGCCTTCAAAACTGTAATAGGTGGTTGAGAAATAAGATGTGTAATGTATGCTCCTAGAACGCCTGATGGTGCTATTTCAATATTGGGCCTCTGTATGTGGTCAGGCTGTGTAAAAGTCTCACACATTTGGTATCGTTATACTCAGAAGGAGTAGCAGAACGTATTTTGGGGTGCCATTTGTGGTATACACATGCCATGTGAGAGAAATAACCTATTACATTGAAAATTTTGTGAGAAAAAAAAAAAATCTTCATTTTGCAAAGAATTGTGGGAAAAAGATGACAACATCAAAAACCTCACCATGCATCTTAGTAAATACCTTGGAATGTCTACTTTAAAAAAAGGGGTCATTTGGGGGGTATTTGTACTTTCCTGGCTTGTTCTGGTCGCAAGAAATGAGATAGGCCACCAGTACATCAGGTGTGATCAATTTTGTGCGATTCGCACCACAGCTTGTAGACTCTCTAACTTTCACAAAGACCAAATAATATCCACTAATTTGGGTTATTTTTACCAAAGATATGTAGCAGTATAAATTGTGGCCAAAATTTATGAAAAAAAAATTATAATTTGCAAAATTTTATCACAGAAACAAAGAAATATGCGTTTTTTTTTCAAAATTTTCGGTCTTTTTTCATTTATAGCGCAAAAAATAAAAACCCCAGAGGTGATCAAATACCACCAAAAGAAAGCTCTATTTGTGGGAAAAAAAGGACACAAAATTCATTTGGGTACAGTGTTGCATGACTGAGTAATTGTCATTCAAAGTGTGAGAGCACCGAAAGCTGAAAATTGGTCTGGTCAGGAAGGGTGTTTAAGTGCCCAGTAAGCAAGTGGTTAAGTAACAAAAAGGAAAAGAACTGTGGTCAAAAATGAAAACTTCTCTAAAGGCAATAATGCAGACTTGGTGTGAATTTCTCAAACAGGAAACACAGGAGCCAGCCATCTGCTGGTTCTGCACATATATTAGTAGTTTTATCTGTTTTCACACTTGTTTTAGTTCTATGGCCATACACAGGTTGATAAATTCAAGGGAAACTTGTGTGTTAAATATTGTTTGTAGCAATCAGAGAAAAGTATCCTGTGTAGCAATGAGCACTTGCAATTGTTAGAATAGATTGGAAATAACCATGTGTTGAAAAATCTATTTGTGACAATAGCCAATTATTGCTTTCCTTATGTAGTAATATGAACCAAGTGTTCACTTCAGGTATGCTGTAACACACCATCTCAGGCAAAGACTGCTGTAACACCAAGGCCCCTTTCACACATGCTGATGGTATGTCCGTATTTCATCCATCCGTTTGCGGATGAAATACGGACATCCATTCATCCCTATGGGATAGCGGGTGTCTGCGGATGAGCATCCGCAGACACCCGATTTAGTCCGCCTCCGCAACAGTCCGATTCTGCAGACGGAGGAAAATCCTATTTTTCTATCCGTCTGCAGAGCGGATCGGACGAACACGGACACACGGTCCGTGCTCGTCCGATCCCCATAGAGGAGAGCGGAGAGCTAACAGGGCGGTCCCTGCACAGTGTGCGGAGACCGCCCTGTCCGCAGCCAGCTCAGCGGGGACAACGGAGCGATCCCCGCTGAGCGAGCGGATCTTCACGGGGCGGATCATTACTGATCCGCCCCGTGTGAAAGAGGCCCAACTCTCTGTCACAGAAGACCATGGTAGGTTCCAGTGGCACATATCATATTCATGGACAGTTGGACATGAAACTGTTCTTGATGAGACATATTCCCCAATCCTATATTTCATGCAACCAAGACCAAAGGCACTAGAATGACTATCCTGAGCCCCACCGACACACATGGCAAAGTAATAAAACTTTTTATATAATAGCCTAGCATAAAACAAAATTGTACCTACCAAAAATTTGCTTTGTTCAATACATATTTACTCAACACTACAGGATTTACATTACAGCTACCACTGTATACTGCTCTTGATTTCCTAATCTCTACCTTTCAAGGTAATGATTTTGACCTTTCAGTAACAGGATGAATTTGTGTGCTGTAATAAAAGAGTAGGCCAGTCTGAAAGCAGAAAGAGCATGAGGCTTTTCCCATTGCATTGGATTTAAACAGGATAGTGCTTCATTGCTGCTATGCATTTTCGTTTCATATGTTTTACTAGTCATACCTTCTAACCTTACAGTTTACAGCTGCAATTATACCCTGAGCAAAGCAATTTTCAGGCGTTTTTTAGGCATTTATTATTATTATTTTTATTATTATTACTATTTAACCACTTAAGCTTTGGAAGATTTTACGGCCTTCATAACCAAGCCATTTTTTGCAATTTGACACTGTGCTACTTTAACTGACAATTGTACTGTCATGCAACGCTGTACCCAAATTAAAAGATTATGTCATTCTTTTCACACAAATAGAGCTTTCTTTTGTGGTATTCGATAACCACTGGGTTTTTTATTTTATTTTTACTGATGTAAGATACTCAAACTGTGGTAACCTTTTTGATACCCAATGCTGTATTTTATTTTGGGAACTTTTCATAAACTTTTTTACTTTTACAAAAGTACATGTGTTAATTAGTTAGCACATTAGCAGTATTATACTGTATGTAATCCAGAATTGGTTAATGGCTATTTAAGAAAATTCCAAACTTCACAGAATCGGGTGGGCCACACATTGACCACAACGGTCTATAACTGTTATCATCTGTCAATCAATGATCCTGATGTTCATCTCAAAATGCCTTTACAAAGATATGAATATAAGGCTGCCTAATGCAAATGTAAAATTGTTTCTAATAATTGCATTACATTATTATTTTATATATTATGTAATCACAAAATCCATTCATTTATAAACTTTGGTGACTGACCTTCAGAATGAAGTTGAAATATGTCTTCTGTTTTGCTACAAATATCACTTCGGAGTGTAGTCCAGTCCGAAACAATGGCACCAATTTCATTTTTAATAGCTTTCTGTTCTGATTGAAGACATCTCAACAACACTAAGGTCTTCTTTAAGCTTTCTTCTTGTTTAGCTGCCGCCTCCCTGTAAAGAATATGCAAGAACTAAAAACTTAACTCTCTATGACTTTATATTTATAGCTGCCCCTTTGCATGTGGATGTTTTGTGATGATGCACTGTACCATGTAGTAAAGTTAGGCAGACCTTACACAGTACAAATTTCTTTCCTGCAACCACAGGTTGCAAGAAAGAAATTTGCACGATTCCCCCATCAACACAGACAGTGCTGACAGGGAAACCCATTCCGCCAAGAAATTGTCTGCTACCGGCAGGTGGGGAAAGCCGCCCCCCCAGGAGAAGACAGTGATTATTGCTAGTGGCTATAGCAGCCACTAGCAATAATTGTAAGAGAATCTGGCAGGCTGGTTGTACCCAAGTTGATCGATCAACTTGGTGCATTCGACCTGCCCATTAATGGTTCAAATCTTGGCCAGTTCCTGCTAAACCGGGCAAGATTCAAACCGTGTATGGCCGGTCTTACGCAATCCTCAATAAAACATTCAAATCCATCAATAATATTCATGTAAAAATGGATTTGTTAAAACCACAAGTGCTTTCTTTACTACTTTGCTTTTTTACTGGCTTTTTGAGGTCTGATGAAAGGTTTAGTGTAGTATAATAATTTGTGGTATATGAATAGTACATTTTTGTAGAGGTCTAAACATCAGACAAATTAGATGGACAACTGAGAAGGAAAGAAGGACAGTTGGATTTAATTCCAAAGGAGACACAGTACCTGAAAATGAAGTAAAGTTGGGATCTATGTACTAGAGCTATACCAGAATGAAAATCTGATGCCCTGGACAGGGCAGCTTTGTTTCCTGAATGCACCTCAAGGCTTCATATTCAATTTTGGCTAAAGGGCACTTTAAATTACAAATTTAAGAAGGAAGTGTGCCACATTCCTCCAATATACCTACCCAAGGTAAGTAAAAAAACTCATGTGACCATCTTTCTACCTTTCCATGTGTTTTTTCAAGACTGGGATTGACCATATGACTATGACAGACAGACCTTCCTGCTCAGAACTTAGAAGTAGGAAAGGACTGAAAGGCATGTGAAAATTTCAACAGAACAGTGTTGTTAAATTCCTGGACATGGAAAGGATTGTTCAATTTTCTCTCAGCAAAACTGTAGTTGTACTCGAAAGTATTACAAAAAAACAAAGAAGGACACAGGTCTGGTGTAGTAAAAGCTGTTTTAATTAACACAATACAAACAATCACTTACATCAATGTTAATACTAAAGCACTTGTACCAGGGCAATCAGAGCCAGAGATGTAAAGATCATCAGCAGCAGCAGGAACAGTGGTGAAACCAGCAGTTATCTGTGGCTGTATGTTCCTAGCAGGACTTGCTTAACAGATGTAAACAGTCAGCATCCACAAGGGCTCCAATCTCATTGTTAGTAAGACCATGGGAGCGTTGGCCAAGAATGACAATTCATTTTGGAGCTTTGGCCCCTTTTTGATGCCTGATGGTAAGGCAGCAGGGCACTGCCTTAAATCGAATTAGCATGCAGGAATTATGACAGTGTAGGTAGGCTCAACAATATACATTTTAATAAAATTCCAATACAATCTTTTGTGCAACACGGAAAGCATTGACAGCCCCAGCTAGCTGCTGGGTTCACCACTGTTCCCGCTGCTGCTGATGATCTTTACATCCCTGGCTGCTGCTCTGATTGTCCTGGTACATTGTGAATACAACTAAATCAATAGCATGCTTTAAAGTGTTAGCAGCCATGTATACAATATTCAGTGAAAGAACAGCTTGCATTTCGATAAAAATGGGATGCTATTTTTCATTCATTATGTAATAAGTGCGTTTTTTTCCTTGGCTGAGCCCTTTTTGTTATACTCCTGCTGCAATTATGCTTCTATTTTTACTGCAGCCAGCACTGATCTTGTTGAGACACGACCAAAAAACACTACAGCGCTGAAACTGTGCCCATCCTATAAATGATAAAATATCATATACCAGTTTAAAAAAGAAGTATTCAAAGATACTTATTCCCGGAAGTATAGGAATAAAAATTTAAATTGGTAGAAACTAGCTGACACTGTGGTGCTGGCAAAGGCTGTTTTCATACAGTATGTGGGCTGGAATTCCAAAATCTACAAAATAGGAGGGAATGGAAGAAAGCATGGTGTAGCACAATTTATTAAGTACAATACCATTTAAAACAAATGGAACTCACAAGCGGGTGAGGGGGAGAGGGTGACAGTCCGCAGTGGATTATAATGAACTGGGAGCTGTATGGTAGTTTTTGGTGGAGAAGAAAGCCGGCTGTGGTGAGGAGCAAGATGAGCCTGCAGTTGGTGCAGGGAGACTGGCGTCAGGCTGCCCTGTGTGGCTGCGATGGTATATCCAGAAATCGGATGTCCACCCAAAGACAAGGTTTCCAGCTAGGTGTAGTGAGAGGAGCTGTCAGTCCAACTGCTGTGTGAGCCAATCGGGACATGTTTCGGAAGCGTAACAACGCCTCCAAAACAACCGGGCTGATGAAGGACGTGTGGTTAAGCTTGCAAAATGCGTCCCGATTGGCTCACATGGCGGTTGGACTGGCAGCTCCTCTCACTACTCCGAGCTGGACATATCGTCTTTGGGCGGACATCCGATTTCTGGATATACAATCACGGTCACACAGGGCAGCCTCCCTGCACCGACTCCAGGCTCATGTTGCTCCCCACCACAGCCGGCTTTCTTCTTCACCAAGAACTACCATACAGCTCCCAGTTCATTATAATCCACTGCGAACTGTCATCCTCTCTCTACCCCTCACCTGCTTGTGAGTTCCATTTGTTTTATATGGTATTTTACTTAGCATTGTTCTTGTTACTGATCTTTGTTCAGGATCACTAGTATACACATAAAAGGCCATCCTGTTTTATACTTTATATAGTATATTTATTCAATATGGATTAAAAACAAAATGTACCTGTTGCTTGAACCGAAGATATTTAAGACATACTGAGGCTCATTTACCAAATGTGAAGAGGCTTTTCACTTTGTGACAGAATTTGCACTTTGCAAAGGAATGTTTCCCCAGAGTTTAGTGAATGTGGTGAAGCTTTGCTGACTTCTACCCTCCACTTCAAACCAAACAGCCTATTTGCCTTTAGTAAATCAACCCCATAGAGATGAATACTCCTCTGTTAAACAGCTACCACTCCAGGCTTATTCATGTTCAATAAACAGTAAAACCTTTACAAGCTTATTACAGTGTGCTATATTTTCCACTAACCTTTATGATGGATTTGAAAATAATAATATTATTTAAAGAGACTGTTTTTTGTGAAAAATGGAAAAGCCATCAAATAAGTGCAAGGTCTCTAGCAGTGGGTGTTGGATCCTGTTTTAGGCCCCATTCACACAGGGAGGATCCGTTCAGTGGACTTCGCTACCTCAGCGGGGAACGCTCTATTGATCCCCGCTGGGTAGACGGATGACAGCTCCGTCTCTGTTCACTGTGCAGGGACAGACCTGTCAGAGCCCCGCTGTTCTCTATGGGAAGGTCAGATGAAAATGGACAGCATGTCCGTTTTCATCTGATCCCATCTGATCCGCTGGACGGATGGTGAAGGTATCGCCATCCGTCTGTTTTCAGCGGATCTTGACGGATCAGATGGCAGACGGGTGTCAGCAGACACATCTCCGCTGACATCTGCCTGCCCATACAAGTCAATAGGTGGCCCGCTCAGATCCGCCTGAAAAACAGACAGGCGGATCTTTGCAGGCCGAATGTCTGAAAGGGGCCTTAAAGCAACAATGGCACTCAGAACTTGTTACAATATCTAGCTACAATTTATATTACACTGTTCCAGCTTCAGGAACACGGCAACATGAAGGGTAAATTAAAGAAAGAGCACCTAAGCTCACAATTTATCATCTATTGATATAGTGGCTATTGGATGTTTATATGAACCTGCTTCCTGCAAAAGAAGTCTCTTAAACATTATCTGTCTCATTGCCTGTGTTCTACTGTATATTTCTGAGATAACGCTGCCTGAAGTATCCTGTATATTAAACTTCAAAGACTATTGGACACCTTGTGCTCCCCTGCGCTCCATGGTTCCTTCTGCTGACCTCTACGTTAATACTTCTCCCCTCAGATTCATACTTAACTACATCCAGTGGCCATGACCAGCCTCAATGTCTACTTACCCTAGTACAATCTCTTTTGTGCTGGGCACTTCTGAGCAGTAGGTCCCCATAGACTTCTATGGGATCATCTCACAACAGTCTTTTGCCTTAGTAGATAGCACCATAACAGTCTAGCGGTATCTACTCCCCAGGTGTGGTGGACCATGGCCACCTCATGAGAAGCAGTAGAGCAGGGTATTTTTATGCCGAGGTGGTGGTGGGGGAACTAAAATGATAAGTGAACTGTTTAAAAATGTATAATTAGGGCACCCTTAAATACAATGTATTTGGGGCCTGAAATGTAATCAAGCTCTCTGACTCAAACACATCTCATATTTCCAGATAGCTCTACAAGTCAATCAAATCTGGCTGAAGGGATGCGGGCAGATTTCAAAAAAATCACTGTCAACGAGTTGGATCAATTGGTTAGGATACTTATGCCAACTCATATTTACCTCTGATAGTGATACGACTCGGTTCTTCCGAAGGTTTTAGAAAAACTCTCAGCACAAGTACAGATGGGTGCAGTCTTCTAGCGGTTCGCTGCCCGCTGCATAATCTTAATATTAAAACAATGAATGGGAAGTCATTCTTCATCAAAAAAGCTTTGTATAAAAATGTATTAATCCTTCTGGTTCATATAGACTGCTAAATGTGTGCCTTCAAACACATTTCACTCTATCAAGAGCTTAATTAAGGAGCAGGTGAAGCAGCCTATGTACGTGAGGATTAATACATATTTTATACAAGGATTTTGCTATTTAGCTATTTTGTGCATTACTCTGATGTTAAGCCTAACAATTCGCTAGGTTGACTTTGGCAAACTCCACATCAAAACAACATACTGTATGTAATATACTAAGATATTTGTTTGTTTCTTTGGTTTTGAAAAGGTTCAACCCATTTACCAATATAACACATTTTACACACAGGTCAGTATAAGGAAAGACAGCAGCAGAAAAGATGTGGTCATGTGGTAGGCATGCAAGCGTAAAATATATCATGTGGTCACCAGATGAAATCATTTGCTCCTTATCTTATTTCAAGCAGTTGAACACTCATTCCTGTCTGCCACTCCCTTACTTATGGAAATGCACTGCGTGTGCACTGATATGAAGTTTGCCATCAAAAACATGTGTTAGCTCCTGCCTGATGAATCCTGCTCACTTCTGTGATCTTTGCAGGGGAGGGGGAAAAAGTGCTCCTAATGTAAAAAGCGGGCAAAAGCATTGGGGCCCGCTTTCTTGGGACTGGGGCCACCTGGCCCCTCTTTTAGGTAGCAAGGGGTTAAGGAGGCTTAGGTAAGAGTAGGCGGTACTGTCCCTTTAATTAGCCCAGATACAGGTGAGGACTATCCAATGGGAAACCATGGAAGGTTCTGGTTCCCAGGGAACGCTATTTAAAGGGCTGCAGAGGGTCTAGGGCATCCTCTGCAGTGGTCCAGGAAGAAGAAAGAAGAGCTCCCTCCCTCCCTTCCCATCACGGCATCTTATGTGGTAGGGTCACCCTGGAATCTGGGGGGGACATATTCAGTGTTGATACAGTGAAGCTGCCTGAGTTCCAAAAACTGGGCAGAGTTGATGTAATGATCTATGGTATTATAAAAGTGTTTCAGTTATATATGATTATGTAAATATGTTGTAAAACCAATAAAGTGCCTCAGCCATTTCTGCCAAATAAACAGTTTTTCTGGTGTTGGTTTGTGTGGTTGTATCTGGGGAATAGGTGGGGTGGGTGTGGCCTACAGTCCCATAAGAACATCATCCTTTATGGAAAAGTCAGTGGATCAAGTAGCCGTAAAAAGAGGATCTGCAAGACAGCAGATGATAATAATATTTAGTATTGTCATGCTTTATTTGCATTCTACAAATGTGTATGAATGAATAAATGAATGACTTGTATAGCGCTGCAAATGCGAACTGAATCACCTCAAGGCGTTTGATCCGAGCTGCGTTGATTCCTTCTTAAAAAAGGTGGGTCTTGAGTTTTTTCCTGAAGGCCCGATGGTTTCCTTCCAAGCGGATGTTCGTGGGTAGAGTGTTCCATAGCTGTGGTCCTTGGACTGCGAATCTTCGTTCTCCCCTTGATTTGGGGAGATGAGGAGGAGGTTTTGGTTGGTTGATCGGAGGTTGCGATTGGGAGTGTAGTGTTTTATTTTTTCGCATAAGTATTGAGGTGTTGCACAACAATCGCTGTAAAAATTGCATTGCATTTTCTATCACGATTTGGAATGATAGGTAGAAAGGTAAAATCATACAGATTCTGCCCACGATTCCTAATTGCCCAAATGTGAGTGGGGCCTTAGGAATCGCACAGGAATGCACACCCACAGGAATCCACTGTGTGTTCCTGTGCAATTCGCATGCAGTGCAGCTCTGTGCTAAGTGATCTCAGGCAATTTTTTTTGAATGATCTGAAATCACCTCGCACTGCACCAAAGTAGTGCATGCTCTACTTTTGGAAATTCACTGCAACAAGATCACACAGTACTTCTGTATCATGCAATCCAATGTAGGCAAACGTACAGTGTTTGCAACCTGCGTTTGGGATGTCATTAACATAATATTAACACCTGCTGCAGATCGCAACTACAGCGTGTTTTGACGTAGTTCAGGAAAAAGTGCACAGAATCCTGGTTTTCCGCACCACTTTCCTTAGAGAAGGAATAACTTCTCAATTGAAAAGCAGCTTTATACATTCTTAACTGCTTGTTAAGAATGTGTAACTATTTTAACGTCCATAGTCTGGGCACTCACTGGTGAACTTTAAAGTGGAGTTCCATCCAAACGTGGAACTTCCGCTTTAACCACTTCAGCCCCGGAAGGATTTACCCCCTTCCTGACCAGAGCACTTTTTGCGATTTGGCACTGCGTTGTTTTAACTGACAATTGGGCATACGTACAACGTGGCTCCCAAACAAAATTGACATCCTTTTTTTGCCACAAATAGAGCTTTCTTTTGGTGGCATTTGATCACCTCTGCAGTTTTTATTTTTTTGCGCTATAAACAAAAAAAGAGCGCCAATTTTGAAAAAAACACATTATTTTTTTACTTTTTGCTATAATAAAAAAAAAAAAAAAAAACATGTTTTTTCCTCAGTTTAGGCCAATACGTATTCTTCTACATATTTTTGGTAAACAAAATTGCAATAAGCGTTTATTGATTGGTTTGTACAAAAGTTATAGCGTCTACAAAATAGGGGATAGTTTTATGGCATTTTTATTAATATTTTTTTTTTTTTTACTAGTAATGGCGGCGATCAGCGATTTTTATCATGACTGAGACATTATTGCGGACACATTGGACAATTTTGGCACATTTTTGGGACCATTGGCATTAATACAGTGATAAATGCTATAAAATTGCATTGATTACTGTAAAAATGTCACTGGCAGTGAAGGGGTTAACCACTAGGGGGCGGGGAGGGGTTAAGTGTGTCCTGGGCAGTAATTCTAACTGTCTGGGGGATGGGCTAGCAGTGACACGACACTGATAGCTGCTCCTGATGACATGGAGCAGACGATCAGTGTCCTGTCACTAGGCACAACAGGGAGATGCTGTTTACATCGGCATCTCCCCGTTCTTCAGCTCCGTGATATGATCGCGGGTATCCCATCGGCGATTGAGTCTGAGGGTCCCACAGGCATGGTCACAGAGATCACAGCAGGCGCGCGCATGGCAGGAAATTCAAAGTAACCTACTTTGCCCAGTCGTGCCATTCTGCCGACGTATATGTGCTGACAACGGTTGGCAAGAGGTTAAGCACTCCTCACCCCCTTACATGCCACATTTGGCATGCAATTTTTTTTGGGGGGGGATTGGTTGCTTAGTTTTGAAGTGGACTTCCTGTCCCACTTCCTGGTTCCGCCTAATGGCCTCCTAGGCGACTCCTCATCCTCTCCCCCTAGGCGGCCCCTCCCTCTAGGCAATCTTATGGGACATGTGACAGGTCCCAGAACATTGCCTGTCCACTGGGAGAGCACAGCGTGACTCGCCCATGCGCAGTGTGAGCCCGGCCGTGAAGCCGCAAGCTGTCATGGTTCATGGCCAGGTGCCCACAGTATCAATGGAGGTCGCGAGAAGAGGCGGGGACAGGGAGAGGGGCTCCGTGCGGCCGCATCACTGGACCGTCGAACACGTATGTGTCTGTTTATTAAAAGTCAGCAGCTAAAAAATTTGGTTCAAGACCTGCACAAACACATTTTTTTTCTCTGTTCTGTAGTGTAGAAGGGTATAATCCGCAGTGGCTATGTCTTTTATTACCAATGGCTGTCGGAGCTGCCCAAAAGAGAAAGCGCCTTCAAATCCTCCATAGAACTCTATGGCAAAGCTCACTTGAAGCTCGTTTGAAGCACCTGCACCTTTTGAAAGGCTTTAATTCAGCTTGTTTTGGAGAAATTGCAGGTATGAGCCACACACACACAGGGTATCTGCCAAGCTTCAACAAAGATTCAAAAGAGCATCACCGAAGCATCACTAAAGCTTCACAGAAGCATCACCAAAGCTTCATCGCTTCTTCCCGACGGACTTTCAGTGGAGGTCTGACAGACTTTCTGAACGAACAGACTTGGACACACACAGCTGAACTAAGTCCATTTGAAAGTCTGTTCATTTTGAACGTGATGACGTAAACGAGACTAAACAAGGAAGTTCAATAGCCAGTTGCCAAAAGCTGCCCTTGCATCGTATTTTGGTCCGTCGGACTAGCACACAGACAAATGGTTTTCCCGATTTTTTGTCTGTCGGATAGATTTGAAACATGGTTTATTTCTAGGTCCGTCAGACTTTTGGGAAAAAGAAGTCAGCTGGAGCCCACACATTGGTCCGCCGGACCAAGTCTGCTGGAAAGTCCAATCGTGTGAAAGAACTGGTATATATTGCCCCATGGGATTTTGTGGGTAGAAGAGTTTGGCAGGATTCAAAAAGTATATAATAATATATTTACAACGTATATATAAAAATATGAAAAAAGTTTATTGAAGTACTTAATACATATAGAAAGAAATATAACATATCTAAAAAGACATTTAGCAAAAAAATAGAACACATAATATATGAGCTACTGATTGTTGAAACACGCAAATATACCCGAAAAAAGTCAGGTGTAGATAGTGATTACAACAGATCCCTACATGTCAACACTGAAGAAATGGCTGCACTCCAAGATCCATCAAAATTCTTGTTTAATAAAGAACATCCCAAGTGTTACAGACAGTACAAATGGTAGACGCGTTTCACACACTAACAGGTGCGCTTATTCATTACCAATGAATACCAATGAGTAATGAATAAGCGCACCTGTTAGTGTGTGAAACGCGTCTACCATTTGTACTGTCTGTAACACTTGGGATGTTCTTTATTAAACAAGAATTTTGATGGATCTTGGAGTGCAGCCATTTCTTCAGTGTTGATCGTATGCGGAGGCGAGCCGAGGCGGGCACCTGATATCATGATGATATCATTAGGCTTCCTGCCTCAACTGGAGCAGCGAGTTCTTTTGTTTAGATCCCAACATGTTTCGGAAAATAAAACTTCAAGGCTAAATTGATGGGGTATCCATATCCTTCCTCAGGGGTTAGAAAGTAGCATGCTGATATTGTTAAATCATGGATTTCTTTTAAATATTTTCTAGCACAGATGGAATAGACGGTCCCTCACACTTCAGGTGTTGCTGAATCATATAGCACACACAAGGCACTAAAGGCAGCCAAAAAACAGACAAAAGCCTGCTGTGCTTTCTAAGCCCTTGTACACATGGTCGGACATTCCGACAGCAAAATCCATCGGATTTTTCCGATGGATTTTGTCCAAAACTGGTGTTGCATATACATGGTCGGACAAAGTTGTCGGAAAATCCGATCGTTCGTAACGTGATGACGTTATTTAGTTACGACGGGACTACGTTCAGGTTAGTAGCCAATAGCTTTGGTCTAGGAAATTGATCTGAGCATGCATGGCACTTTGTCCGATCGGAATTCTCTACAAACGATCGGACAAAGTCCGATCGGATCATGTTGTCGGAAATTTTTTATATCCAGCTCTCAAACTTTGTTGGTCGGACATTCCGACGGAAAAAGTCAGATGAAGCCCACACACGGTCGGATTATCTGACAACACGGTCTGATCGGACATTCTCCGTCGGAATGTCCGACCGTGTGTACAAGGACTTAGATAGATGAGCCAGATATAAGAAAAATGTGCAATGCTTGAGCAAAAATTCTCCCAAAAAGAGCAGCAGCAAAACAAGGCATACAGGAAATGTCAACGCGGGCCAAGAATGATTGCCTTAACACCTGAACATTCTATTCAGGTATCTGGAAACCAAGCTGGTATCCTGGCTGTGCAGCGAAAGTCTGATCGTGTGTACGTGGCATTAGTCTTAAATTGCGATGAGCTTGTCAAGACCAATTCAGTGAAGAGCAGAATCTGACTCTACTGACTATATTGTCAAATGTACCCACTACTAAAGAAAAATAATACAACCCATTGACTGTGTTTACCTTAAAAAATTTAATTATAGCACTTTTCATTTGCCCATATAATTGTAAGATTTTTCCACAACAGAAATCAAGGACAACATAGCTGGACTGATTTACTTAAAGACTTAGAAAACGTCAGGCCGCGTACACACGCGGGGACTGTCTGCCGAAACTAAGTTCGTCAAACAGTCCGCTCAAACTTTTGAATGAACGAACACGCCCACACACGGCACTTTTTGAGCGGACAAATACGGCAAACTTTGTTCGTCGTACTAAGTCCGCGCAACTTTTGAAATGAACGGACTCGCCCACACACGAGGCAACAGTCCGCTCATTTCGAGCGCGTGTGCAGGTAGGCGGGGCCCGCGACGGAGACGTCGCGGGCTCCGCCGCCTGGAATGTACTTAAAGGGGAACCCCAACGCCGAAAAAAATCGGCGTGGGGGTCCCCCCAAAGTCCACAACAGACCCTTGTCCGAGCACGCTACCCGGCCGGCCAGGAAAGGGGGGCGAGCGAGCGCGCCCCCCCTCCCGAGCCGTACCAGGCCGCGTGCCCTCAACATGGGGGGTGCCTTGGGGAAGGGGGGGCCGCGCGGCCCCCCCACCCCAAAGCACCTTGTCCCCATGTTGATGAGGACAAGGGCCTCTTCCCGACAACCCTGGCCGTTGGTTGTCGGGGTCTGCGGGCGGGGGGCTTATCGGAATCCGGGAGCCCCCTTTAATAAGGGGGCCCCCAGATACCGGCCCCCCACCCTATGAGAATGAGTATGGGGTACAATGTACCCCTACCCATTCACCTGTAAAATAAAAGTACCCAAAAAAAAACCACAACACACGAGATAAAATATTTTATTGCACAGCTCCGGGGGTCTTCCGTCTTCGGGGGTCTTCTCGCCGGACTCCTCCGCTATCTTCTTGTAGCTCTTTTGCTAGCGGAGGAGTCCGGCTTTCTTCCTCCCCGCCGCCGGCCTCTTCTCCCGACTTCGGGGGTCTTGTCCCCCTCTTCGGTTCTTCTGCCGGGCCACCGCGCCTTCTTATAGCTCTTTTGCAGGCGGTGGCCCGGTCTTCTGTCGCCGCCGCCTTCCGTTCTTCTGCCGACCCACCGCGCCTTCTTATAGCTCTTTTAGAGGCGGTGGCCCGGTCTTCTGTCGCCGCTGTCGCCTTCCGGTCGCCTTCCGTTCTTAACCAAATCGTTCGTTTATTAATATTAAGATCTACTCACATTTTACATTAAAAGCATATGCGTATGGAAAAAACTCAGCCGTTCGTCTCAAACGAGTGCACACAACGCATACGCATATGCTTTTAATGTAAAATGTGAGTAGATCTTAATATTAATAAACGAACGATTTGGTTAAGAACGTATTACACTATGGATATGTCTTTCCTTATATAATTAACGTTGGATACCATACGGACGGAATAACGAAGCTTCACCCAGTGCACCAGCAGCAGCCAGAGAGCGACACAGTGGCTTACATTGTGAAGGTCCATCCAGCCCCACAGGGGCACTAACTCTGGTGAGAGCATTCACATACTATAGCACTGAGTGGCGCACCGGGGATGAAGTTCTCTAATTGAAAACCCGCACTATTTGCACGAGTGAATCAAATATTCCCTATTGACTTTATGTACCAATTACAACAATAATCTGAAGAGGCAGTATTACTAAGCCAAATATTAACTTTGGACTTACATTGGACATAGATGCGTCTTCATGCGATTATTGGTTGAAAATATTTCAGACCCCTGGTTGTTCTGATCCTTAGTTGTTGTTTATTTGCACATTTTGCGTCTTCATGCGATTTTTTGGTTGAATTATTTCTGATCCCTGGTTGTTCTGACCTTTAGTTGCTTTTTTGCACATGTTTGCACAATCAGTTCTGAACTAGCACATTGTTGAATACTAACAATATTTCCACCATTTTGCACACTTAAATGAATGTTTACATGGTTTTAGTACCCATCCATAGTAGGTTGATACGCATATGATAATTTAATACCCATTTTGGTTTTAATTATAATGGAACATGAATGTTGACTCCACATTAATCACACACAATTTTCTTTGGATAAAACTGTTTTAGGAAATCTCTGCACGTTATCACCAACAGTTTTTTTCTTTTTATATAAAAAATAAACACCAGGTTTTGATGATAAGTTAACTCATCACATCACTGATAGGGTTTAGCGCCATAACCTTTTTATTTTACACTTCTCATTTCCCTCTCCTCCCCAATAAGGAAGTGAGGGTTTCAGGCACAGGCAGCTCTAACCCAGTATATTTCCTTTTCTCTCTTCATTTTTCTAATTTTATTTCACATATTTCTATCACATTGGAGATCTGATTTTTCCATAGCGCGACTTTATTTATTCATTTACCATGTGACATATACCATGTGACACCGCCCCATTGTCACTATATAAGTGGCCGCACAGCGCGGCTCTGGCATTCCGGCCGGAGAGAGCGACGTGTCAACATCTCCTGGAGAAGAAGAAGAACGGAAGGCGACCGGAAGGCGACAGCGGCGACAGAAGACCGGGCCACCGCCTCTAAAAGAGCTATAAGAAGGCGCGGTGGCCTGGCAGAAGAACGGAAGGCGGCGGCGACAGAAGACCGGGCCACCGCCTGCAAAAGAGCTATAAGAAGGCGCGGTGGCCCGGCAGAAGAACCGAAGAGGGGGACAAGACCCCCGAAGTCGGGAGAAGAGGCCGGCGGCGGGGAGGAAGAAAGCCGGACTCCTCCGCTAGCAAAAGAGCTACAAGAAGATAGCGGAGGAGTCCGGCGAGAAGACCCCCGAAGACGGAAGACCCCCGGAGCTGTGCAATAAAATATTTTATCTTGTGTGTTGTGTTTTTTTTTTGGGTACTTTTATTTTACAGGTGAATGGGTAGGGGTACATTGTACCCCATACTCATTCACATAGGGTGGGGGGCCGGTATCCGGGGGCCCCCTTATTAAAGGGGGCTCCCGGATTCCGATAAGCCCCCCGCCTGCAGACCCCGACAACCAACGGCCAGGGTTGTCGGGAAGAGGCCCTTGTCCTCATCAACATGGGGACAAGGTGCTTTGGGGTGGGGGGGCCGCGCGGCCCCCCCTTCCCCAAGGCACCCCCCATGTTGAGGGCACGCGGCCTGGTACAGCTCGGGAGGGGGGGAGCGCTCGCCCCCCTTTCCTGGCCGGCCGGGTAGCGTGCTCGGACAAGGGTCTGTTGTGGACTTTGGGGGGACCCCCACGCCGATTTTTTTCGGCGTTGGGGTTCCCCTTTAAGTCCATACCAGGCGGCGGGGCCCGCGACGTCTCCTTCGCGGGCCCCGCCTACCTGGAGACGCGCTCGAAATGAGCGGACTTTCCTCCGAGCGGGAACAGTTTGCTCATTTCGAAAGTGGCCTACACACGGGCGGACTGTCCGCTCAAACCAAGTTTCAGCGGACAGTTTTTCGGAATTTCCGAAAAACTTTGTTCGTCAAACTGTCCGCTGAAACTGTCCGCTGAAGCCCCACACACGAGCGGACTGTCCGCTGAAACACTGTTCAGCGGACAAAGTTGAGCGAACAGTCCGCCCGTGTGTACGCGGCCTCACAGAATAAATTGTGTGAATATTGACTTAAATTATCCAAACATGAACAGATGAAATAGGTTAACAGGAATTTGCTTTTCACATGACTGGATAATTGAAGTTAGAGTCCATTCACACAGGGGCAACACGACTTCCAGTGAGACTTTGGGAGGCAACTTGGACACGACTTGAGTGTGAATCACAGCTCAACTTGAGGCAACTTACAAGGAAACTTGAAGTTGCCTCCAGGAGAGGGGACCTTGCCAGTGGCCAATCACATAATAATCAGCTCTGTGGGATGGAGGGGTTTGCCTAGAAAACTATTTTTACTTCCTGGAAAGTTGCTTCAGTTAAGACAGGGGATCAGACTTGGAGGCAACTTCCATTGAAATGAATGGGTACAAGTTGCCAGAAGTCGGAAACAAGTAGTATAGGATCCTTTTCTGAAGTCGGAGCGACTTCAGTAGTGTACATTAAGATGGCTCTCATTCACTTACACTGATTTTATCATGTTGCGCGACTTGAGGCAACTTGGGACGACTTCAAGTTGGATTCAAAGTTTCCCCTGTTTGAATGGACTCTTAATATTCACACAAGTTGTTAGAAGATTCACAGCCTCTTTACAAAATGAGTCTTAGTGAATTAAACCTTTATTTCATGTACACTGCTAGGTCTATAGCATTTATCAAGAGTCACAGTTTTCTGGTCCATATCCCAGTGTAGGGACATCTTATTACTGCAAAAAAAAAATAAAAATCTGGGACCTACAAGTGTTAAGAATTAGAACATAACACCAGCTGAGTGAATTTTCTGTTGAAGGAGAGATAAAAAGTAATTGCTGGAGTTGAGCTATATAAGAAAAATAACATTCTGTGAAATAATAAATGTCACTTGTGGATAATTCAGAACAGAAACAGATTGGCAGTGAAATCTGAGGTATACCCTGCAGCATTACTTATAGAGCTCTGCTATAAACGTACAGGCTACATGGAAAACATTATGTGCTTTATATTGTGAATAATCTATTTTTATTACAGAGAAACAACAATGTATTCTCAATTACTGGGCCTTAAAATACATCATCTGACATGCACATTTCATTATTTCTTCCTATGCTTCATAGAAAACTAGGGAATAATTACCAATCTGGTCTTGGTGATTTTATTTCACCCCTTGTATTTTGTGCACATCAAATTCACGTTATAGGTTCTTTGAGCTCTGATCAAACACACACCCATATAGCCGGGTCAAGAGTTTTTCAACTTGAGCTGAACTCTGGAACAGATTGGCTTTTCTACAGATTAATGGTATAGCTTTGCCCTGATTACCAAGGAGGTTTGCTATGGAAACAGTGATGTCTTCATATGGCATGACATACTCAGTAAAACCACATTATTTGTAATTTTCACAGATCCAGCCATGTGGTCTATACTGAAAAGAGTTTTTAATTTGCGTCCTGCTGGAAAACACGGTTTGGAGGTCTCCTTACCCCAAAAGTTGCTTTTGCTCCTGTGCAACATTCACAGCTTGTCGACAGGCTGCGAGTTCCTCAGCCAGGATAAGAAGTTCCTTTTCTTTTGCATTCAGTTGCATTTCTGCTATCTGCAAGCTAAGAAAAAAAGTAATTAAAAAAACTCTTAACACACATGGAACAGAGGTTATAAGATCTGTAGACTTTATTATTATGTATTTATTATTATGTAGGTTATCTGTAGACTTTTTATTAATGCAATTTAGAAATATATTTATTTTCTGGGAAATGATATGGCGAACGAAGTAGTAAGATTGTCAAACTTATCCATTACAGTGTAAGAAGTAAAACATGCAAAAAAGTAGCACATGCTACATTCTTCCAAAATCTAACTTGAAGTGGTTAGACTTGTATAGTGAATTTTGATTGGTTATAGTGAGTTGCTATAAAATTACATAGTTACATAGTAGCTGAGGTTAAAAAAAGACACAAGTCCATCAAGTCCAACCTATGTGTGTGATTATATGTTAGTATTACATTGTATATCCCTGTATGTTGCTTATCTAATAGTTTTTTTAAACTATTGATGCTCCCCGCTGAAACCACCGCCTGTGGAAGGGAATTCCACATCCTTGCCGCTCTTACAGTAAAGAACCCTCTACGTAGTTTAAGGTTAAACCTCTTTTCTTCTAAATTTAATGAGTTGCCACATGTCTTATTAAACTCCCGCCTGCGAAAAAGTTGTATCCCTTTTGTGGGGTCACCAGTATGGTATTTGTAAATCAATATCATATCCCCTCTCAAGCGTCTCTTCTCCAGAGAAGTTCAGTGCTCGCAACCTTTCTTCATAACTAATGTCCTCCAGACCCTTTATTAGCTTTGTTGCCCTTCTTTGTACTCGCTCCATTTCCAACACATCCTTCCTGAGGACTGGTGCCCAGAACTGGACAGCATACTCCAGGTAAGGACAGACCAGAGTCTTGTAGAGTGGGGAGAATTATCGCTTCATCTCTGGAGTTAATCCCCTTTTTAATGCCTGCCAATATTCTGTTTGCTTTTTTAGAAGCAGCCTGGCATTGCACTAACACTTTGACCTTTGCCTTTTAAACTAATCATTCATTAAAGTGACACAAAACAATATCCTTATTCTACAAAAAATAATCCATACAAGTCCACTACTTAAAGCCCAGGACCCTCCATTCAGTATTCTCATCAGCAATATATAGCAATCTTATGACTTCTATCAGTGTCTGGTTAAAGCTTGTAGGAGGAGTTTACATTTTGCTCTGATTGTCCTGTGAGGCTGCAGGACCCCTGCCCCTCTGTTTGGACAGTCTGGATTGGCCCTGTGTCGATCACATACACCCTCCCAAGAAAAAGAAAAACTCTCTAGCAATACACACCAAATTGAGCATTTGCAGAGCAACTCCAAGGCTCTGTCATATCAGCAGATGGATTGGCTGAGAGTAAAAGAAGGGCAGGATCAGAGAAGACAGGATCAAACAAACAGGATCAAACAAACATTTTACACAATGCAGAGGATTAACACCTTAGGTTCCAGGCATGCTTTACTCCATATACTCATTTGACTGTTGTGGGTTTAGTAACACTTCAATGGCCATGTAAACTATTTTCCTTGAAATTGTTCCTTAGTGTGTTTTTCTGCCTCCTTGAGTTCCCAAACCTCTTATTTGCCCTCTTACTTCTGTTTGATGGGAATATGCATTTGGTCATGTCTTCCTTTGAAGGGGAGGAACTGGCATCAGACTGAATGATTTTCTCCTTTAGCAGCAATCATATCAATAAATGCCTAGGTTTCTGGTGATACGATGACCAGTGGGAAACTGAGCTGGTACAACAGAATGAGGTATGTTCTGTTACTCTATGGGAAAATGTGCTGAACTAACCACTGCAAGTCTGGTGAGGAATAAGCAACAGGCAGAAGCAGTCTCATCAAAGTAGTGACACTACCCATGGTGCACTCTTACCAAAGACCCTCCAGAAGCCAGCATTAACCTCTTTTAATAAGTTAAAGAATTTCAAATAATATCATTAAGGCTATAGATCTCTGTTACCTCAGCTTAGGTTATTGTTCATCAACTCAACAGGAAAGACTACTCAAATTAAATATATAGGAGAGTGGAAAGTGCAAGACCATTATTTTTTAACACACCCACGATTGTAAATTCCATAACTTTACTCATTAAGAAAACAGAAGAAAATCAATGCTGGTGCACTACTGGCTCAGTTTAGACACTACTTGAAGAGGGAAAAAAATGTCTAGTAAAATGTGAATTCAAAAAGTAAAAAAAAAAATAATAATTATAATATATATATATATATATACACACACACACACACACACATATATACATATATATAAAATAATACATTGATTTGCATACTTTATTATAATGTGATAAAACAGCATTTACTAAAAAAGCTACGTAAATTTAACTACTGAGTTCTTACAAGGTGACAGGGTAAAGCAATATACTTAAAAAAAGACAACACCAAACCTAACTTTGTTTGCCATCGATGGCTGTTCCAAGTGAATTGTGTTCCCCCAGGGTTATTTCTTTTCTCCTTCTACTGAAAGAGATTTGTCCTGACAAGCACTCCACACAAGAGTTCTAGTCTCTTACCGTTACTGAATCTAAAAAACAATCTTGAGTTGCACTGGATACTGGTTGTGCATTTCATTTTATGGGTGCAGACACTCTGGTTGGCAGGCTCATCTTCTTACTACACACCCGCATAATATTTATAAAGTACTGACACCTCTCATCTACGGTAATCTGGCATGCACATGTACAGTCATCAGCAAGTATTTTTATTTATTGCTTGCTACGCATGCTGCCAGCACCAACTTCAGCTTAAGACCCCTTTCACACTGGGGCGTTTTTCAGGCATTTTTCAGGCACTTTAGCGTTAAAAAAAGCGACCGGTAAAGCGTTTGAAAGAAGCCTCATCTGCAATCCCAATGTGAAAGTCCAAGTGCTTTAAACTAACTAGCAGCGCTTTACCAGCATTTTTCGAGCGTTATTGGGGCACTTTTAACCGCCGCTAGTGGCCAAGTAAAGGGTTAAAAGATCCCACAAAGCGCTGCTGGCAAAAGCGTTTTTCAGGCGCTTTTCAGGTGTTTTTCAGGTGCTTCCCATTGATTTCAATGGGAAGGGGCGCTTTAGGAGCGGTGTAATCACCGTTCCAAAAGCGCCGCAAAGAAGCTGCTTGCAGGACTTTTTTTTTACGCCCTGCCAGCGCAGCGTGCCTCAGTGTGAAAGCACTTAGCGCGATCTCAATCCAGCGCTGTGCAGCAGAGCAGCAGCTCTCTTCGCTCTATCCCTTCTCACTGGGCAGATTGACAGCAGCGAGAGCCATTGGCTCCCACTCCTGTCAATACAATCTTATTACAAGAGAGTGAAGGGCAGGCAGGGCCGAGCCCCATTGTCTGTGTCAATACAAAAAGACAGGTCAGCACGGTAGCATGCCCACACAAGTGGCAGCATTGAAAGTGACTTCCTATGGGGCACTCGACAGGGGGAGGAACAAGGAGCTCTGATGTATGACCCAAGAAGAGGAGGATCGAGGCTGCTTTGTGCAAAGGTTTTTAGTACAGAGCAGCTAAGTATGACATATTCGTAATTTTAATTAAAAAAATGGGAAACTTTCATATCACTTTAAGGATTATTAAGACCAGAGGATCATATTTAAGGCCCCCAGGGGCAACACCCATATTTTTATTGGAGAGATGTATTTTATGTAATTTTTAGTAGAGGCTTAGAGGATAGATACTATACTGGTTAGACCTTTTTAACAAAACAATATAAAAGGTCCCTGACACACTTTCTGCCAAGGACTTTTAGTATAGTGCCAAGCGTGCTAGAAACCTTTAGTATTGTTTTGTATATCGCAAAGTGTGTCAATGAACTTTAGTATTGTTTTGTATAGTGCCAAGTGTGTTGGTACCTTTAGTATTGTTTTGTAAGGTAACAAGTGTGCCAGAGACCTTTACTCTTGTTTTGTACAGTATCAAGTGGGCCAAGGACATTTAATATTGTTTTGCATAGTGCCAAGTGTGCCAGAGACATTTTGTATTGTTTGTTATAGTGGCAAGTGTACCAAAGACCTTGTGCATTGTTTGTTATAGTGCCAAGTGTGCCAGAAACTTTTAGTACTGTTTGGAATAGTGGCAAGTCTTCCAGGGACCTTGTGTATTGTTTGATTTAATGCCAAGTGTTCCAGGGACCTTTAGTACTGCTTAGTATGGTGCCAAGTGTGCAAGAGACCTTTACTATTGTTTTGTATAGTGCCAAGTGTGCCAACTGACACAGTGGCAAAAATATTTACAGACAGAACGAAACATACAACAGCAACAGTAAAATAAATGAAATGAGGCCTCATTCACACCTTCAGGTTCCAGGAAATGTGTTTTTATGCGTTCCCTGAAATGTGTGCAAAACGCACATCTCGCTCAATGGCACCCCAAATGTATCTAGGAGACGTGTTTTTTCATGAAAAACTTGCTAAAATGCGCAAAAATCGCGGGGGCTCGTTGGCAAAAATAGGTACCATGTCACACAGATGTGAATGGGGTCTAAAAGTGAAAATAAAAACATAAGGTTTGCCTTGTCTTTGGTTTCCTGCAGAGTCCTATTTGATTCAGATTAAAGAGTTAGTTCACCTTTCCTAAAAAACTGACAATGCCGATAAGGGCACCTGTAGATAAAAAAAACTGCAGTTTTGACCAAAATTGATAAATGGCCATTGCTATAGGTGCAGGCCATCCATGCACCCCCCCCCCCCCAAGCCCGACTTAAACACTATAAGGATGCCACCAAGAAAGGCCCAGTCGCCGCTGCCCACCCACACAGCGAGCTCTCAGAGTCACTGCATCAGGGGGAAGAAACAGCATGTGGGGGGGCTTGAATAAGAAAAATAGACCAGGGCAGAGGCGAACAGCAAAAGCCCCCCCCCAGTAATGCCCCAGCAATATCCCAGGACCACCCCACCCAGGCCCCACAAGGCACACAAAGGGCCCACTCCCACAGCAAGGACATCACCCAACTTTTTTTTTTTATTCAAATAATTTTTTTTTTTTTTTTTCCCATACATACAAGCCACAAACAACATCTAACAATGGGACATCTTCCTGTTAAAGTCTATGGGCATTACATTCTGCCATTTTTTTTTACTATGTCCCTTTAACAAGCCCCTATCTGTACAAAATATGTAGTAATCTATGTACCACATTGTTGACCATTGCATTATGCAATATAAAATGTTTCTCCGCTAATAACCATGTTCCTCATTATTATTATAGTGCAATAAACCATCTTTTAAACAACTTGCAACTCCTAACTCTTTTTTTTTTAAACACTAGTGTGCATTTTTAACCTCATATACTCCAATTATTTATTAAAGTCTACGATCAAAGCATACTACCCACAGTCCTACCCTTACACTTAATTTACAAAAGCACACAAATATAACGTTCAAAATTCATTGTACCACCTAAATCATAAAGGGGACCTGTTTACCACAATATCTCTAGGAACTAATGCTGCAGTTCCCAACCATCGTGGCCATAATTTCTCAAATTTTCTCAAACATCACTGCTTGGTATATAAATTTTTTCCTTTCTTATCATAACAATAACTGCTTTTACCCAGTCTACATAAATTGGAGGCGATGAAGCCAACCACCGCTGCGCAACAAGCTTTTGAGCTCCAAAAAGACATCTAAGGAATGGAATCTGTATAGTAAGTGGTACGGGATCCATATCCATATGGCATAATATATAGAACGTAGGGTCTAACCTAGAGGATACCCCAAAAATTGAATTTATGGCATTGAGGATGTCCCGATCAATATCTATATAATTTAGTGCACCTCCAAAGCATATAGATCAGGGTACCAGGCGAGTCCCTGCACTGCAGCTACGGAGCATTGCCCAAATTTAAACAAATTATGAGAGGTATGGTATGACCTATGGTACAAAAATAAAGGACTGATATGGTATATTCCTCTCTTAATTACGGAAATGTTTTTAATATAGTAGATGTGCCAAGCCTGGGACCCTTAGCACTGTTTATTATAGTGCCAAGTGTGCCAAAGACATTTATTATTGTTTTGTATAATGCCAAGTGTGTCAGGGACTTCTACTATTGTTTTGTATTATGCCTAGTGGGCCAGGGACCCTTTGTATTGCTTTGTATGTGCCATGGAAGCTTTTCCCTTCTTTTGAAAGTTCCAAACAGTTGAGAGCAACTGCTATTGTTGCCTTAACCTTCTTTTTCACAAAGACATCCATATGAGTTTTTTTCCGAAAAAACTGAAAACTCCTTCAGTGGAAAGTAGAGAACCCGGCTTCATGGATCCAAGATATTTAGCCATTAAAAATGAGAACGTGTAGGCGACATAATCAATGTACTTGGCAATAAGGGGATTTAATGCATTAAATGTTGCCAGTTAGCAGAGAGAAGTACACAACTTCCATATTTAGAGTACAATCCTTCAAACAGCTGACTGGAACCTGCCCTCCAGGGCACCAAAACACTTTGAATCAGTTGGCTTGAAGTTCCTGTGAAGAAAGGCGAGACGAAATGAAAACCACTTCAATAAGACTCTACAGATCCAATTGTTTTGCTGATTCAGCAAATGCCACTATTCCATAACATTATGAAGATTTCAAATCTATCCCACACAACATAAAAAGAGGTTTCCAAGGAAGTTCAAAATACTTGGAATCATTTATGCCGCGTACACACGATCAAACAAGCGGCTGGAAAAGTCCGGCAAACTCAAGTCCGCCAGATAATCCCCCCGTGTGTAGCCTCCGGCATACTTTTTTGACCCGAAAGTACGGCGGACTTAGAAGGTAATGTTGCACTCCAATCTTCCCGCCGGACTCGCATTTCGGCGGACATTCCGGCCGTGTGTGTGCCAGTCCGCCGTACTTTTGAAATGAGCGGACTTTTCCCGCACGGAGAAAAGTCCGCTCATTCCGAGCGGGTCTGCAGGTAGGCGGGGCCCGCGAAGGAGACGCCGCTGGCCCCGTCACCTGGTATGGACTTAAAGGGGAACCCCAACGCCGAAAAAAAAAAATCGGCGTGGGGTCCCCCCCAAGTCCACAACAGACCCTTGTCCGAGCACGCTACCCGGCTGGCCAGGAAAGGAGGGGCGAGCGAGCGCCCCCCCTCCTGAGCCGTACCAGGCCGCGTGCCCTCAACATGGGGGGTGCCTTGGGGAAGGGGGGCCGCGCGGCCCCCCCACCCCAAAGCACCTTGTCCCCATGTTGATGAGGACAAGGGCCTCTTCCCGACAACCCTGGCCGTTGGTTGTCGGGGTCTGCGGGCGGGGGGCTTATCGGAATCCGGGAGCCCCCTTTAATAAGGGGGCCCCCGGATACCGGCCCCCCCACCCTATGTGAATGAGTATGGGGTACAATGTACCTCTACCCATTCACCTGTGAAAAAAAGTACAAAAAAAACACAACACAGGGTTAAAATATTTTATTGCACAGCTTCGGGGGTCTTCCGTCTTCGGGGGTCTTCTCGCCGGACTCCTCCACTATCTTCTTGTAGCTCTTTTGCTAGCGGAGGAGCCCGGCTTTCTTCCTCGCCGCCGGCCTCTTCTTCCGACTTCGGGGGTCTTGTCCCCCTCTTCGGCTCTTCTGCCGGGCCACCGCGCCTTCTTCTAGCTCTTTTACAGGCGGTGGCCTGGTCTTCTGTCGCCGCCGCCTTCCGTTCTTCTGTTCTTGTCTTCTTCTTCTTCTTCTTCAGATGTTGCCTCGCCGAGTCCTCCGCTCACAATGACGGGGAACGGGCACGCGGCGACTTATATAGGGACAAGGGGCGGGGTCTTCGGTGGATGTCACATGGGTGGATGTCACATGGATTGATGTCACATGGCGACAGTCCCAGCATCCTCCGGGACTGTGACATCGTAAGGAGCGGGGTCACCATGTGACATCCACCCATGTGACATCCACCGAAGACCCCGCCCCTTGTCCCTATATAAGTCGCTGCGTGCCCGCTCCCCGTCATTGTGAGCGGAGGACTCGGCGAGGCAACATCTGAAGAAGAAGACAAGAACAGAAGAACGGAAGGCGGCGGCGGCGGAGGCAACAGCGACAGAAGACCGGGCCACCGCCTGTAAAAGAGCTAGAAGAAGGCGCGGTGGCCCGGCAGAAGAACCGAAGAGGGGGACAAGACCCCCGAAGTCGGAAGAAGAGGTCAGCGGCGAGGAAGAAAGTCGGGCTCCTCCGCTAGCAAAAGAGCTACAAGAAGATAGCGGAGGAGTTTGGCGAGAAGACCCCCGAAGACGGAAGACCCCCGGAGCTGTGCAAAAAAAAAAATATTTTAACCCTGTGTTGTGTTTTTTTTGTACTTTTTTTCACAGGTGAATGGGTAGGGGTACATTGTACCCCATACTCATTCACATAGGGTGGGGGGGCCGGTATCCGGGGGCCCCCTTATTAAAGGGGGCTCCCGGATTCCGATAAGCCCCCCGCCCGCAGACCCCGACAACCAACGGCCAGGGTTGTCGGGAAGAGGCCCTTGTCCTCATCAACATGGGGACAAGGCACCACCCATGTTGAGGGCACGCGGCCTGGTACGGCTCAGGAGGGTGGGGGGCGCTCGCTCGTCCCCCCCTTTCCTGGCCGGCCGGGTAGCGTGCTCGGACAAGGGTCTGATGTGGACCTGGGGGGGGGACCCCCACGCCAATTTTTTTTGGCATTGGGGTTTGCTTTAAGTCCATACCAGGCGGCGGGGCCAGCGACGTCTCCTTCGTGGGCCCCGCCTACCTGGAGACGCGCTCGAAATGAGCGGACTTTCCTCCGCGTGTGTGGGCGAGCCCGTTCATTTCAAAAGTAGGGCGGATAGTACAGCGGACTTAGTACGCCGTATTAGTCCGCTGAAAAAGTGCCGTGTGTGGGCAAGTAGCCCGTTCGGAAAGTCCGACGGACAGTCTGGCGGGAAGTCCGCCAGACTAAGTACGTCGGACAGACGGCTACGTGTACGCGGCTTTAGAGTGCACATGTATGACAGTTTCATGTAAGTAAAAATTCATAGGAGAAAATATGTGGTTTCCATATGCATGTTTGTCTTTTTATATGAATAGTTTGTATACCAAGTGGATCAAATACAAATAAGCGGAATTGTGCCCTAAAATAGAGAACAAAATCTTTGAATTTGCATTTCCATTGCTCATAATTTGACACATTCATTTAAAAGTAAAAGCGGATCTTCACCCTCAATTTGATGTTGGCTGCTCTCCACCCCTCCGGTGTACAAATATGTCTATCTTTTCATTTACATTTTTTGTGTAATAAAAACCCTCTGCCCCCCCCCCCCCATGCACAGGCGAATGACATGCACTTCTGTGTGCCTTGTGCATAGTCCTTCATTGAGAAAGGAGGGGGGGGGGGGGGCTAGTGGCTTTTCATTGGGAGAGCCGCTCTGAAGCCGGAAGAGCTGGCAGTTTACCAATGATTTCATGCAAGAAGATGGTGGCACGGGACCAATCGGGGAGCGGAAGAGAAGATGACCTCACCAGCACAATGATGGTTCTGCTGGGCGGGTGAATATCTCGACTGTGCAGGACCTGCAACCAGGTGAGCAGGGGTTAAAAAAAATGGGGGGGGGAGTAAAGATCTGCTTTAAAGTCTAATTGAACATTTCGTTTTATTCAATATAGTGATTGAAATAAACATAAAAAGGTGCTCAAAATGTGTCTTCTTTAGAAAGACTCTACAGTCTGAATAGAAAAGCCTGCCCCCCACCACAAATCTGTAGAGAAGGACCTTTGCTCTCTGTGTGGAAGCAGTGGTAGCACCTCTGCAGCGAGGCCACTACTTCCACACATAGAGCAAGGGTCTAACCAATACAGTATGCTGGCAGACGACAGGCTTTTCTACTCAAGATGTGACTGCATTCTAATGAACATGAAGTGTAAAGGTTTGCACACCTTTTGTTTTGATGCACCTGAAATATATTCAGATGGTTTAAATGAAAAATTCAGTTTGTCTTTAAAGGACAGTTTCAGGTATGGATGTTTTTATATAGTTACATTGGTCCAGCTTAGACCCATATAACTACACATAACTACCATACCTGTGAATTCCCTCTAGAAGCTGGAAATCACTGAAGTAAACATTGCTACTACAGTGATCTCCACTAATTTCTGTGTCACGCCCCAAGCTTCTGGCGCTGCTGCATTGAGAATACAAGTGGCCAGCCGCTGGGCTAAGGAGCCATTCAGAGAATGCTTTGCATTTTTTTAATGAATGCAAAGCATTCTCTGATTACACGAGGTGGAGAGGGTGATGCCACAGACCTGCCTCATTCAACAAAGGGAACAATTTGCATTTATTGAGAAAATGCAACGCAAGCTCTGAATGGCACCCATGCTGAGCAATTTCCCATGCTCACAATGCAGCAGGGCAGCTGCTTGGCATGGAACCCAGAAGCTAGTGGAGATCAATGGAGTAGTGCTGTGTATATTGCAGCGATTTCCAGATTCTAGAGGGGTCCCACAAGTATGTGACAGTGGGGAAAATAATTATTTGATCCCCTGCAGATTTTGTAAGTTTGCCCACTTACTAAGAAATGAAGGGTCTATAATTTTTATCATAGGTGTATTTTTTTTTTCCTCAAAGACGTTTATTAAAGAAAAGAGATTACAAACAGGGCATAGGATTCCATTTTCAACAAGTTACAGTGTACAATCGATATACTTATCATCACTTTACACCAGTGCTCAACATGTTATAATCAATATGCACCTTCAACACACTACCCAACAGGACCCACTGCGCTGTCCAACATCAGGCAATATTACGTCTAAGTCTATAAGCCTTAGGCAACTAGTCTAGAATAATAGACTGTCCAGTACTAGGTCCACTGGGGAAAGTGAGCCAGCTATGAGTAAGCACTGATTTCAGTGTGAAATGCGTCAGCCTTTGTTCTGTATCATGTTTGTTGTGGATTGTGGTATGTGATCTTTATTTTACAATAAAAGGCACAAGAAAATAGATCCTTTTCGGAGTGCGGCTGTCCAGAGTTTTTCCATTTCCTCTCATTTGTGTATGCACTAGCCAGCACCTGGGACTCTCCGTCTGGAAGTGGAGTGATTATCCTCGTGGTTCGACCTGGAGCGGTGGTATCCTTTTCTCCACTGGGGAAAGTCCCGGGGTATCCATCCAGAGTGACCACAATACATCAAATTTACCAGAGCACCCTCTATGTTGAAAGATAAACCTCTCCAGCCATAAAGTGTCACCCACTTGGTTGATCCATTCCTTGAGTGTGGGAGAGTTAACTGCCTTCCATTGCTGAAGGATGATCAGGCGAGCCTGAAAAAGGACTCTCACAATAGCTGGTTTAGAGTTATCCTGAAGAGTGAGGTCATCCAGAATGGCCAGTATGCATGGTCTGGGGTATGTCAGGTTATTAACTGAAAAGACCTTATTAATAGTGTTCAGAACCCCTGTCCAATATAGGTGAAGCTTGGGGCAACGCCACATCATATGGATTAAGTCTCCATAGTCTCTAGTGCACCCAGGGCAGTCAGAGTCTGATCTCACCCCCATTATAAAAAGCCTTGCGGGCATATAAGGCACCCGCAAGACGATGTACAACCAGGATTGGTGTTGCGCTATGTTGAGGGAGGACATTTGGACAGCCTGGAGGACCTCTTCCCACTGTTCTTCCTCAAACGTGCCTAAATAATTTTCCACTTGCTCACCACCCCCAAAGGGAATCCCGCCAGGAATACCGACAATAGCATTGAATAACAGCTAGAAATAAAGCCTTTGAAATAGGACATCTCTTCCATGTAATGAAATATGGGAGTTGGGGATAACACTCATGGACTCCCACTGGATTGAGCCCTAACAGACATCGTCTGTGGAAGTCGAAATCGCTCCCACATATCAGAGAAAGAGCTCAATTTACCTTCTACAAAAATGTGCTTCAGGTGCGTGACTCAATGTTTCCTCCACCGAGCCCCACGTCAAGGATTGCAGTTCTCTATAGTATCCATTGTCCCAAATTGGACTATATTTAGTGAAGCCTTCGGCGGCCTGTAAGTGTCTGGCCTTGTTCGATATCTTTTGGATCAGGGCAAATGTGGGGAACCTCTTATTAGATTTCGTATAGACCAAGGCCTCTAATCCCTCTGCTACGTCATTAACCTCCGTTACTTGGCACATAAGGGCCTTGATAGGGTGTTTCAGTCTCCCCCCACCTCCCTTTGTGGCAGAGAAATGGCCCGAGCAATATGCTGTAGTCGGGCCACTTAATAATAAATCCACAGATTACGTAAAGCCAGGCCTCCCGCGTCTTTGGGTTTCTGCAATTGTTCCAGCTTAACTCTTGGGGGTTTGTCATGTCATAAGAAGGACCTAAAGATTGAGTTGGCAATACAAAATATTTTAAGGGGTACCACCATTGGGATATTATGTAAAATATTTAGTTGTGGCATAAAAATAATTTTTATGAGGTTTACTTAACCTACCAAGGACATTTTTAATCTCAACCACATTCTATCACAAATGCAACCTAGCAGGGGTGACAAATTGAGGGAGATATAATCTTGTGTCTCAGGGTGACATATACTCCCAGATATTTAAAGCTCGAGATCACTGGCACATTGTGTAATGCGGGACCCTGGCTGGTCCCACATCTATTAGCATTTATGAGGATTTGGTCCAGTTAATCACCAGGCCAGAATATACTACAAAATTTCTCTATGACTGACATCACTGTCCTCAGGGAGTCAGCAGTGTCTCCCAGGAGTAGCATAGCGTCATCGGCATAGAGCATACGTTTTTTGTGAAGTCCCCCGAATTTGAAACCACTGATAGATGGATTAGACCTAATCAAGGTGGCCATGGGCTCAAACACGACGGCAAAGAGTAATGGGGTCAATGGATGGCCCTTTTGGGTACCCCTGTGGAGATGGAAAGGTAAGAAGATTTGGCCCACCTCTCTTATAACTGCCTGTGGGGAGCTATATAGCAGCCGGACCCAGGACAAAATGTGGCCCCAAAGCCGAACTTGCCCATAACTCCCCAGAGGTATTGCCCCTCTATGCTGTTGAAAGCCTTATGGGCATTCAGTGACAGCAGTGCCCTGTCACCCATATTATTCGGCTGAGCGCTTGCAACTTAAGAAAAAGTCTGCAGAGATTTATGGCAGTAGATTTTTGGGGGATGAATCCAGACTGTTTTTTGTAAATGATAGAGGAGATGACCTGGTTGAGTCTTAAGGCTAGGATTTTAATATCGAATGAATGAATGAATGAAATAATTTGTATAGCGCACAACGTGAACTGAATCGCCTTAAGGCGATGCGAAGAGCTTTTGTTGTCCAGCTTCTAGAAGAGGAAAGTCTTGAGTTTTTTCCTGAAGGCCAGGTGGTTTTCTTCCAAGCGGATGTTGATGGGTAGAGCGTTTCATAGCCGAGGTCCTTTGACAGCGAATCTACGTTCCCCCTTTGATTTGTACTGGGATTTGGGAACGAGGAGGAGGTTTTTGTTAGTTGATCGAAGACTGCGGTTGGGTGTGTAGCATTTTATTTTCTCAAGTAGGTATTGAGGAGCGTCTCCATGCATGCATTTGTGGGTGAGGCAGAGGGTCTTGAATGAGATCCGATTCTTTACGGTTAACCAATGTAGGCTCCTCAGGGAAGGGGAGATTGATTCCCAGGGTTTTTTTTCCTGTTATCAGCCTTGCCGCCGTGTTTTTGATTAGTTGTAATCGCGCAAGTTGATATTGGGGTAATCCTAAGTAAAGGGAGTTTGCGTAGTCAATTCGTGAATTAATGACTGTTCCAACTACCACTGCTTTGTCATTCTTTGGGATATATCACTCTGCAAAAGAGATAATGGTCTATACAAACCCGGATCCAGCGGGTCCTTACCCAGTTTCATTATAAGCACAATATTGGCCCTAGTCATGGATAATGGCAGACACTGATGGTCCCTTGCTGAATCATGTACTCTAAATAGATAAGGTAGAATGGGTCCGCCATATTGCTTATACATTTCTATCGGAAGGCCATCATTCCCTGGGGCCTTGGAATTAGGGGAGCAGCTAATCACCTCCAGCAATTCCTCTATTATAAAGGGAGCGTCCAGAAGTACTCTTTAAGATCAACCGCCTCATTTGTGGCCAGCCAGGCCTCCCTATTAGAATCACTGGGGCTATCAATAAACGGTGTCTCAAGCCGACTCATCAACCGCTCAGCCTGCTCCTTCTGTGCACTCATTTTAGATTTAATACCCGTGACTTCACTGATAAGGATACCTCTCAGGAATGCTTTGAAGGCATCCCAAGCTGTATTCAAGTTGGGGTGATCCACATGATGTAGCCAAAACTCTGCAATTGCATCAGTTATGCCATCATGGGAGGGAAATAGGTTTAACCAATAAGCACTGAGTCTCAAAGGGGCCCTCGGCAGGGTTGTGTCAGGTATAGCATTCAGATAGGGGAGAGTGAGCTGAGATACCCCTGACTAGATATATAATGTCATGTAAGAAGAGGGACGTTTGTGTTATACATGAGCAGAGATCAATCTAGAGAGGGAGAGATGTGTCTTAGAGAAGCAGGAGAATTGTTTCTGCTGCGGGTTGCAGCCTCGACAGGGGTCTATCCATCCCACCTCCTCTGCGAATTTCCGCAATGGCATTAGGGCAAATTTGTGGGCAGTCACCAGAGGGGGATGTTTAACCAGGACAGGGTCCATATAGCAATTAAGGTCACCCACAATAATTGGTCAGGGTTGCCTAGCTCAAATGCCAGGAGGGTTCTCAATGGCTCTGAGTTAAAAGGAGGTGGGACATATAAAGCAGCAAGAATGCATTTCAATTGGTGAACTTTACATAGCAGGATCACATACCTCCCCTCAGAATCAATCAGTTTGCCATATACTTGGAAATTCACAAATCGGTGTACCAGTACACTCGCCCCCCTTGAGTAGGTGGTGTGTGTGGAATGGTACGCCCATCCCACCAATGAAAAGTTAACACAATATATTGTCTCTAGAACTAAATGGGTTTCCTAAAGGGCATAAATAGCCAGTGAGTGCTTTCTGAGGACGATGGACACCATGGTACATGTGAGTGGATCCGGGAGACCCATAATATTCCAAGACAGTATAGGGACAGTGTTCATCTAGAAGCAATAAAGTATCTGTAATAGGGTAAAAAGAACGCCAGGTCTTTCGTGCCCAGGATAATGTTCCTGCTCAGTTGAGCATAATATACCTGTGTGTACAGCAGCATGTTGGTCACAGAGCATTGGGTAAGTGTCAAGGCACAATTCTAAGGTCAATACGCAGTGGCTAGAAATGAGGTCAAAAGTTCTGGAATCATAGCAGCATCTTGGTTGAACTGTAGAAAAATAGTGAACCAAGAACAGTAGAGTCAGCGATTTTCTACTTGATTGGTTGGTTGACAACTGAAAGGAAACAAACTAATAACATAGGGTTGCTTCGAGCAGCCCAACTGGCAAAACTCAAAGGGAATGAACTAGTTCTTTCCTGTTAAACTTATGAGCTTAGTAAAACTCACATTGTTCACAACGCCAAGGGGAGAAAGCAGTTTTGTCACCCAGCCAAACTAAAGGTAGCCTTCTCTTTGCTCACCCCACCTCTGGGAACAGTGGAACGCGATGTCAGTCTTCCTCCGGCCCAGCCCTCCTGGTCTGGCAAATAACATTTTCATTGGCATCAATCCATGTAGATGCGTCTGCCATGGATACAAAAAAGTGGTGCTTGGCCTTCGAACCATAATGTGGAGTCCTACCAGGAACTGCATGGCATATGTAGCTTGGAGTTGTTGAAGCTTCTTTTTAACATCAGCAAATCTGCGTCGCTGTACTTCTAGTAGTAGTCAGGGTAGACTGCACCATTAAACTGTATGTTGCACCGTTCCCCTGCTTGGCGAAGTATAATTTCCTTGCCTTTATAATTAAGGAGTCTGGCTAGGAGAGTACGAGGTGGATGGCCTGGAGGGAGAGGCCTAGGTGGAACTCTGTGTGCCAGCTCCACAGAATACAACAAGGTAAACACCTCTCTCCCAAAGACCTTGAGCAGACAGTTTTCCACAATTTCTATGGGGTCCCTGCCCTCAGTCTTCTCCGGGAGCCCCACTATAGGCACATTGTTCCTCACAGACAGTTCTCAATATCTTCTGATCTGAGCTCATTTGCCCTAGAAAGTCTTGCTGTGATCTGAATGTATCTGATTAGGGGGGCCAATTTGTCCTTTAAGTCACTTATGCGACCCTCTGAAGCAGTGGTGTGCTCTCTAACCTTCTATGTGTCATGGCAGATAAAGCCCAATGACCCAGAGACAGAATATCAACCAAAAATCCACAAAAAAACACGATACAAATGTTAAAATGGAGTTGCAGTCCAGTGAGTAAAATAAAGTATTTGATCCCCTACCAACCAACAATAATTCTGGCTCCCACAGACTGGCTATGGTACGTACTCATGTGGTACACAGATTAGTCATGTCAATTTAAGAAGGTGCTCCTAATGACAACTCATTATGTATATAAAATAAACCTGTCCACAGAATCTCTTTCTTCCATTCAAACCTCACCATCATGGGCAGGACCTAAGAGCTGTCAAAGGACATCAGGGACAACATTATATACCTGTCTGGAATGGGCTACAAGACCATCATCAAGAAGCTTGGTGAGAAGGAGACAACTGTTGGAGCGATTATTTGCAAATGGAAAAAATACAAAATAGCCATCAATCTCCCACAGTCTGGAGCTCCATGCAAGTTTTGAGGTAAAGATGATCATAAAAAAAAAAAGTGAGGGATCAGCCCAGAACTACATGGGAGGAGCTTGTGAATGAAATGATCCAAGTTGTCAAGTGACAGCCAAGAAACCTTAAGGATTTAGAGAAGATCCGTAAAGAAGAGTATACCAAAATCCCTCAAGATGTGTGCAAACCTGGTAACCAGAAGCTTGACAACAAGGGTTTCTCCACACAGTACTAAGTCGTATTTTAGAGATATGTAGAAGATTAATATGCAGTGTTGATGACCTATGGCTTTCCAGCTGTTATTGCAACATAACAGATGGAAAGGTATAGGCTGCCAGATTAATAGAGTTGACTGTAGCATAGCTTTTCTGAGCTTGAGGAAATTAGGAAAAAAATTAACAAAAGGTAAGAGTGGCAAAAAATTAAGAGAAAACGAGAAAGAGAAGAATACAGACAGAGAGAGGGACAAACATAAGAACAATTAATACTATATCAAAACGAGTGTGGTTTGCTATACGACACTGTCATTTAGCACTATATGGGGCAAGGTGACAGTGTCACTTTAACGGCTAGTTCACATGACCATTTGGATTCAGGGCTATTATCAGAGCGTATGAAAATTCCCTATGCATTTATTAAAGAGTATGTTACCCCAACATTTTTCATATTCCTGATATTTCACTGTTGTGTCATGTACTTGTGTTAAAAAGTACCCTGTTCTCTCGGTATTGCTTTTCTTGTGTGAAATCCCTGGTGATCCTGGCAGTCCACCTGCTTTCCTATTTCACATCGAACATGCTAGGCATGAGGCACATCCATCTCAGTATGATCAGTTTCCTGGCTGTTTGGAGAACAGCCTGCCTGTCTTCCAATGGTCAGACTTGTGGTAACACCACCCCCACGAACAGTCATTCACTGGGAAGATCAGGGTCCTGTTGTTCCACCCTCCCCAGCTCTCTCAGCCCCTTATGCAGCTGAGAACAGAGATTATGAGATAACTTAAGAAAAAAAAATACTCATCCATACAAAGCCATACTCATCAATCCATCCATACTCAGCCATCCATGCTCAGCAATACTCATCCATCCATCCATGCTCAGCAATACTCATCCATCCATGCTCAGCCATACTCATCCATACATCCATACTCAGCCATATCCACTCAGCTATACCCTGCCATCCCATTCACACTCAGCCATACCCGGCCATACTCACCCAGCCATACTCAGCCATCCCATCCATATTCAGCCATCCACATTCATGGCTCAACCATCTCCATCCACGGCTCATCCATGCCACATCAGTTTGCATCCATACCACTACAGTGCCCATCAGTGCCACTACAGTGCCTCAACGTGTAATAGATAGTCAAATTAGATTTTAAATTTATGCCCCTAGAATGCCCGATGGTGCACCCGGCATGTTGTCCTCTGTATGTGGCCTGGCTGTGTAAAAGTCTCACACATATGGTATTGCCATGCTCAGAAGGAGTAGGAGAATCTATTTTGGGGTGTCATTTTTGCCATGCACATGCTATGTGTTAGAAATATTGTATAAATGGACAACTTTGCGTAATTTTTTTTTTAAATGTGTTTTAATTTTCTTTCCACATTTTCCAAAAACTTGTAAAAAAAAAAGACATGTTCAAAAGACTCATTAAGCCTCATGGATTATACGTTGGGGTGTTTTCTTTCCAAAAAATTTTGGGTGTTTCCATTGTCCTGGTGCTCCAGGACCTTCACAAGTGCAAGAGGTAGTCAAGAAATTATATTTGTAATTAATGCTCCTAGAACATCTGACGATGCTCCCTGCATATTGGGCCTCTGTATGTGGCCACGCTGTGTAAAAGTCTCACACATGTTGTATCATCATACTCAGGAAGAGTAGTAGAATGTATTTTGGTGTGTAATTTGTGGTATGCATATGCTGTGTGTGAGAAATAACCTGCTAATATGACAATTTTGTTGAAAAAAAAAATATATAAAATGTGATTTTGCAAAGAATTGTGGAAAAAAATTACAACTTCAAAAAACTCACCATGCCTCTTACTAAATACCTTGGAATGTCTACTTTCCAAAAAGGGGTAATTTGTGGGGTATTTGTACTTTCCCGGCTTGTTAGGGTCTCAAGAATGGAGTTAGGCTGTCAGTATTTCAGGTGTGATCAATTTTCAGTGATTGGCACCATAGCTTGTGCACTCTATAACTTACACACAGACCAAATAATATACACCGATTTTGATTGGCCAAAATTTATGAAGAAAAATTACTCATTTGCAAAATTTTATAACAGAAAACGAATAAAAAATTTTATTTTATTTTTTTACTGGAATTTCAGTCTTTTTACATGTATAGCTAAAAAAAAAAAAAAAAAAAAAAAAAAAAAAAAACCAGCTGTGATTAAATACCACCAAAAGCAAGCTCTATTTGTGTAATTTTCATTCAAAATGTGAGAGCGCTGAAAGCTGAAAATTGGACTGGTTAGGAAAATTGGTCTGGTTGGTCTACTTTAAGTGCCCAGTGGGCAAGTGGTTAAGGATCAAAAGGATTTGCCCCTTTAATGACCAACCATTTTTTGCTATACGGCACTCCGTCACTTTAACTGACAATTGCGCATTCTTGCGACGTTGCACCCAAACAAAATGTGTGTCCCTTTTTTCCCACAAATAGAGTTTTGTTTTGGTAGTATTTGATCACTTCTGTGGTTTTTATTTTTTACACTATAAACAAAAAAAGAGCGACAATTAAAAAAAATAAAAAATAAAAACAATATTTTTTAGTTTTTGCTATAGTACAGGGATCTGAAATTAGCGGACCTCCAGCTGTTGCAAAACTACAAATCCCATCATGCCTCTGCCTTTGGGTGTAATGCTTGTGGCTGTCAGAGTCTTGCTATGCCTCATGGGATTTGTAGTTCTGCAACAGCTGGAGGTCCGCTAATTGCAGATCCCTGCTATAGTAAATATCTAAAAAAAAAGAAATTAAAAAAAAAAAATTTCTTCATCAGTTTAGGCCAATATGTATTCTTTCAAAAAAAAAAAATTGCAATAAACGTATATTGATTGATTTGTGCAAAAGTTATAGCGTCTACAAAATAGGGGATGGATTTATGGCATTGACATTGCGGCGGACAGATTGGACATTTTTGACACTTTTTTGGAACCACTGACATTTATACAGTGATCAGAGCTATAAAAATGCATTGATTATTGAGTAAATGTCACTGGCAGGGAAGGGGTTAACATTTGAGGGCGATCAAGGCGTTAAATGTGTTCTCTCTCTGGGGGGATGGGACTGACTGAAGTAGGAGACAGATCGCTGTTCCTAATTACTAAGAACAGCACATATCTGTCTCTCCTCCCCTGTCAGAACGGAGGTTTGTGTGTTTACATACACAGATCCCCATTCTGGCTCTTGTGTCCACGATCGCGGGTGGTCGGTGGACATCACGGCCGCTGGCCACACTCATCGGGTCCCCCGCTGTGCAACGGGAGTGCCTGCTATGGCTCTTAAAGGACCCAACATACTAGTATGACGATTAGCCGGAACGAGCTGACCTGCCGCTGTATAATGACAGCGGCTGGTCTGAAAGTCGTTAAAAGGTATAGTTCACCTTTACCACAAAACCACCTATGCAGATAAGGAGCATCTGTAGATGAAAACAAACTGTGCAGTTCTGACTCAATAATGCCCTTGCTACAGGTGTAAGCCATTTACATACCTTAGGAAACCTGACTGGAATACTCCCAGGACTTTGCTAAGTGAGGCCTAGTCATCACTGCTCAGCCCCACCATCATAGGAGTGAGCTCTCAAATGCTGAGCTCAGAGCTACTGTGATGGTGGAGTTGAGCAGTGATGACTAGGCCTCACTTAGCAAGGCCCTAGGAGTACTTAGCAATGTCCTGGGAGTATTCCAGTAAGGCTTCATAAGGCATGTAAATGGCCTACACCTATAGCAAGAATATTATTCATCTTTAGTCAGAGCTGCAGTTTATTTTAATCTACAAACACCCCTCACCTGCATAGGCAGGTTTTTTTGTAAAGGTTAACTATCCTTTTAAGTTTCACATGTCTGCGTGACAAACAAACCTTTTTAATGCATGACAAATCACAGAAAATAGGGACACTTCATATACTAATGCTTGTACCAGGTAAGTTATACGCCAAGTAGGGAAGTAAGAATAGAGATAAGAGCAAGTGTCCTAAAACAAGCAAGTAAGAGCAGCTCCTCACGTGTTCCTTTTAAAAACTGAACAATTTCTTGTGGATTATGGATCTTGAATTCATAAAATGAAATACACATTCACATTTCCTGGCATTCACACACAAAAAAAATGTATGTCAAAGCAAGAACATGCAAAATAATAAATACAAATTAAAAGGAAGTCCCCTGAATCGACTCATTCTGTAGCTTTTAGGAGTCTTTGTTTTACAGTTGAAAGGAGTGTGGTGTGTTGCAATGCTTCTCAAGGCCCTTTGGCTCTAGCACTGTCAATATGCTTTCCATTGGACATGCCACAAATATTTCAAAGGCTTCTTGTTACTCAAAAGCACATGACTGAGTGGTAGGAATTACCTTCATAAAATCAAAGTCTTAACCTTATGCCTTAAGGTGTGGAAAGAATATAAAAAACATGCCATACATATTTTCCTGTAAAGAATTCCCGATTTCATGCAGCAATACGATCGCTCTTTGAGCCAAGACAATTGAATTATTCCTTTATGAATTGTACACACACTTTGGAAAAAGGGCTGAAACATGAGCAGGAGATGTTATCAAGGAACGGGGGTTTTATGGTTTATGAGATAAAGTAGAACTTTGTTACATATGGTATAAGAAAGCTGCCAACCCACACCTCTAAAATCCTATGCAACTTAGGAAAAAGTTTTTGATTAAAAGCTGAACCCCAGGCAAATATAAAACACACCCTTAGTTATGTATTAATAACTGTACATCTGAAAAAAAGTGTAGTGGCATCCTCAACTTCGAAAGGCCTAATGGTCCGAGTCAGGGAGAGCTGACATTCATTTTCACAGTGTGGGTCACTAGGCATAGTGAGTGCAGAACAAAAGAGATTTATTTTCTCTTAAAGAACTGGGGAGCGAGGGTTAGGGCCAGGGCACCCTTTGAGCAGGTGCAAAAGCACAGACTCACAAAAAGATAACTGGTATATGGGTGGTATAGCTCCTGGCACCTTAAAGGTGAACTGCACCTGGAGAGCTGTTCCTATTAGCAACTGAACTGATTTTTTTACTTCAACACAGATCTGTACACATACCAACTTGGTATCCCCGTTGTGTAGGATCTGGCCTCCATCATGCAGCCTCCTGCTGCCGATTTCTGAACTTAAACTCACATTCTTTCTTGAAAATTCCTTAGACTCCCACTGCCACTGGGTCCCTTGAACTTCCCACAGTGAGTTACTGTATCTTCCAAGTACTACCCACTTACTCATCTCTTCAGCCCAACTGCTGAACTCTCTTGCAAGCGTCACCCCTGCTATCCCACTGGGTCCTTGGCTTGACTTCTGCTGAGGCTTTCCCAACTTCTGCACTGTCCCCGTTTGGTGAAAAAGGCTGCTCTGGTACTCTCTCTCAGACTATGAACTTTGGCCTCTGATGATAGTAGCATTGTCCCTTGAAGGCGACAGTTTCCCCTTTACCTTTGACCTTGGTTCAAGCTTTGCCTCTGGCAACAGGAATGATTGTCCTCTGTTAGTAACTCTTTCCCTTCACCTCTGACAAAGAGGGGTTCTCCGGCGGGCAGAACCCATGCAACTTGGTCAGGCTTCCAACATGAAGCCCCAACCCTACGCTGCTCCTTCTGTCCCTGGATAGACCTCAACTGCCCAGAAACTAGGGGACTTTTGGATAGGCCTCAACTGCCTAGCAGCCAGGAGCTTTCAGCACATGTTCACCCAGGCAGCAGCCCAGGTGGCACAAAACCCCGATCACCTAACTCCTCCCAAATAAATAAGCTCTCCTGGCAGGCTATGTGGCCCAAGAAAACCCCTGCCAATTGGCTAGAGCAACCTATCCACTCATATTCAACGTTCATATGCACCTTATCATTCCAATGCCATAGGTAACAATGCCACCCAGTGGTAGAGGAGAGAAGTGCCTCAAACTCAGAAGTAGGAAAATAATCAGGAGATCCCTATCAATTGGCTAGGTTAGTTACCACCTAGCAAACTAAATTTTAGAGCATCCCTGTTCAAGACAAGGGTGGTACAAAAGCACCTTTTCTTCTTCATAAAAATTGCCAACAGGACTTAAGGGCCTGGGTACAGATATCTCCACTATCTAACTGACACAGCCCAAGTCCAGGCAACATTTACAGTCTACAGCAGTGGCGGCTGGTGCTCAAAAATTTTGGGAGGGCGCAAACATACTGAAAAATTCAGGAAAAAAAAACATCAATTGCAGCCTTACTGTACCATCAATCTTAGCCACTGTGCCATCAAACGCAGCCACTGTGCCCATCAAACGCAGCCACTGTGCCCATCAAACACAACCACTGTGCCCATCAAAAGCAGCCACTGTGCCCATCAAAAGCAGCCACTGTGCCCATCAAACGCAGCCACTGTACCCATCAATTGCAGCCACTGTGCCATCAAACGCAGCCACTGTGCCATATCAAATGCTCCTACTGTGCCATCAAATGCGGCCACTGTGCCCCATCAAATGCTCCCAACTGTGTCATCAAATGCTGCCACTGTGCCCCATCAAGTACTGTCACTGTGCCCCCTTCAAATGCTCCCACTGTGCCATATCAAATGCTGCCAGTGTGCCCCCCCCCCCCCCCCGCTGACTGCACTTACCCTGTCTCAGTGGGACAGCACCTGGATGTCTTCTCTCATCCTCTTTTCCTGTCCCCTGCTATGATTGGATGCCTGATAGGCATCCAATCACAGTGTCTGTCGTTTCAGCCAATCAGGTGACGGTTAACAGATCTGAGCACCTGATTGGCGGAGAGGCGGTTTAGTGTTATAAAAGCAAATTAATATTCGCTTTCCTAACACAGCTGAGTGACCTGCAAGCACCCAGCATGACGCTCGCAGTGCACCTTTTTTTACACCTATTAGATCCTATGGCTCTAATCAGGTGCTTCAAAAACACCCCCCCCCCCTAAAAAGGGGCTGGGTGCCTGAATAATGGGTGGCATAGATAGATTCTATTGATGCTAGAGGGGGTGGCAGGAGAGAGAGGGCAGTTCCTGTGCGCTCTTATGGATGCCAGTTCCTGTGCACCCTTATGGATGCACCGCCACTGGCCTGCAGTATTTCAGCAGCACTCCAATATCCCATGCATGCACCGAACCTAGCCCTAGACAATGATGTAGTGCTTGTGCCAAGGTAGAAAAGGAGGTGGTCATTATTCTCCATTAATAATGCCTGATCATGGGGAATGCTGTGATGACTGCATCTGAGGTTTGTAATCAATCATATTGGAATGGTACGACTCTATAGAATATGGACTTTTACTTTCAAAAGTAAAGTTAAAGCTGAACTCTGGGTAGAAAAAACTCCTTTTACAATATATTCCTAAATAGCCAGAATGGATAATAATCCACTTTGTGCACACTAGGGATGAGCTTCGTGTTCGAGTCGAACGTACGTTCGACTCGAACATTGGCTGTTCGGGCGTTCGGCGAATTCCGAACGTTTGGGCCGTTCGCGTCAAAATTCGAGTGACGCGCGCGCGGACCACAATGCACTGCGGTGGCGCAGTGCATTGCTGCCCCATGATTGGCCAAGCATGCACTGTGACCCTGCATGCTTGGCCAATCGCAGCGCCGGCAGCGAGGAGAGCCATGATTGGCCACAGGCATCCTGCCTGTGGCCAATCATAGCTCAGGCTGTGTAGTGCACGCCCCACACTATATAAGGCCGCCTTTGAGGCGGCTTCGTGTAGTGTGTTACTTAGCATCTGAAGCAGTGGGTGTTCTGTGTACCTTCAACACAGTACACACCAATCGTTTTTGGCTGATTTCCTATCTTGCTGCTGTGTAGTGGTTGTTGTCTGTGCCCTGACTGCAGTATACACCACTATATTCACCTCACCTATATAGCTAGTGATCTAGCTTTAACCACTTAACAACTTCCCATTGCCGATTAACGGCTTCAGGGGGGTTGTTTAACTCTGAGAGGCCGTTAATTAACGGCCTCCCAGAATTCTGCTCTCGCGTGCCCCAAGGTGTGCGCACTCGAGAGCATCCGTGACCGCCGGGTCGCATCACGGATCACGGTAAACGGCCGCTCATAGCGACCATTTACCACGTGATTGCTCCGTCAAATGACGGAGTGATCACTTGGAAACAAACCGGCGTCATGTTATGACGCCTGTTCCTCCCTCCCCTCTCTGTACCGATCGGTACAGCGGAGGGGAAAGAGATTGGTGTCAGCAGCGATGTGGGCTGCATCTGCAGTGCCCACATCGCTGCTCACCGAATTTAACCCCTCAATTCCCTGCCAATACTCTGCAATACCAGTGCATACTCTGCAGTACCCTGCCATTACTCTGCAGTACCCCGCCATTACTCTGCAGTGCAGTACCCTGCCATTACTCTGCAGTGCAGTACCCTGCCATTACTCTGCAGTACCCCCCATTACTCTGCAGTAACCCCCATTACTCTGCAGTACCCCCCAATACTCTGCAGTACCCGCCATTACTCTGCAGTACCCCCAATACTCTGCAGTACCCGCCATTACTCTGCAGTACCCGCCATTACTCTGCAGTACCCGCCATTACTCTGCAGTAACCCCCATTAACCTGCAGTACCCCCCAATACTCTGCAGTACCCGCCATTACTCTGCAGTACCCCCAATACTCTGCAGTACCCTGCCATTACTCTGCAGTACCCCCCATTACTCTGCAGTAACCCCCATTACTCTGCAGTAACCCCCATTACTCTGCAGTACCCCCCAATACTCTGCAGTACCCGCCATTACTCTGCAGTACCCGCCATTACTCTGCAGTACCCCCAATACTCTGCAGTACCCTGCCATTACTCTGTAGTACCCCCCAATACTCTGCAGTACCCTGCTATTACTCTGTAGTACCCCGCCAATACCCCACCAATACTCTGTAATACCCTGCCATAAATTGCCATACCCAGCCATACTCAGAGATACCCAGCCATACTCGGTGATACCCTGAAATACCCAGCCATAGACGCCCCCCACCCCTCACCGCCCTCCGGTGCTTCTACCAACTCGCCAGTACGATCAAAGCCAGAATCTTTTTTTTATTTTTTATTTCAGGCTTCCCAGCCTAGAGGTGAGATGTGGGGTCATATTGACCCCCCAGATTTCACTGTAAAGAGGACCTGTCACCCCATATTCCTATTACAAGGGATGTTTACATTTCTTGTAATAGGAATAAAAGTGATCAAAAATATATTTTTGGGGAAAAAAATGTCAAACTAACATAAATAAAGTAAAATGAACAATAAAAAAATAAAATAAAAATTAAAGCGCCCATGTCCCCATGTGCTCGCATGTGCCACACATGTGAGGTATCGCCGAGAATGTTAGAGCGAGAGCAATAATTCTAGTCCTAGACCTCCTCTGCAACTCAAAACATGTAACCAGTAAAAAAAAATTAAAGCGTCGCCTATGGGGATTTTTTAAGTAGCGACGTTTGGCGCCATTCCACGGGCATGTGCAATTTTGAAGAGTGACATGTTTGATATCTATTTACTCAGCATAACTTCATCTTTCACTTTATGCAAACATTGGGCTAACAAGTGGTTAATAATAGAGCTTGCAGTCAGTAGTGTTAGGAGATAGTGCGTGCTGTCTGCGTGCTCTGTACCCAGTACATACCGCTATAATATAGGGCAGGCCCCTACTTTCAAACATCCAACTTACAAACATCTCCTACTTGCAAACGGAAGGAGACAACAGCAAGTGAGATGAAAAAAGATGGACGACAAAACAAATTATACAGGGGTGATAACCCTTCCCTATGTTTTCCAAAAAGCTTAAAGATAGTTTTTTTGACTGGAGCTACACTTTAAAAATGTACCGGTTGAAAATGACAAACAGATTCAACTTAACACAACAAACCTACACAGTCCCCGTCTTGTTTGCACCGCCTGTATACTGCTGTTCTGAGTATATAGGGCCTGGGGGCCACACGCATTTCCTTTTTTTAATATGGGTACGGGGTTCCCCTTAATATGCGTACAAGACCCAAATAGGCTGGTAATGGGCAGGGAGGGCTACCCATGCCATGTTTCTCAATGATTTTCAACCATATTGCAGGAACCAGATATAACATTAAAACCGCAAGCAGTTTTAAATGGTGTTATTTCCGTTTAATGTCATTTTGTGCAGGGACTGTTCTAAACACGGGAAACACGTGGCACTTCACAGGCATACTACAGACACCCCCCAGGCACCATATTTAAAGGAATATTTCACTTTTTTTTTTCACTTTAATCGTCATTAAAATCAGTGCTCCCGCCAAAACGGCAGTTTTTAAAACTTTTTTTTGCAGTGACCCATGTCCCCCGAGGCAGGAGGCAGGTCCCCAAACCCTTTTTAGGACACTATCTTGCATATTAGCCGTTAAAATTAGCACTTTCCAATTCGAACGTTCGAGTCCCATAGACTTCAATGGGGTTCTAACGTTCGTACCGAACGCGGGGGTCGTTCGCAAGTTCTGGTGCGAACCGAACCGGGGGGGGTGTTCGGCTCATCCCTAGTGCACACCAAGTTCTTTAACAAACCTGGTTGTTACTTTCTAAGTAGCACTGACAACATTACAGTGCTGCACATAGAATGTACAGAGAGCAGAGCTGTGGGAGGGACCTACCAGATCTGGAAAAGATACATAAAGGACACTAAGATAAAGTTAAAATACAGTGCATACCTCTTGTAGCCAAGATTTTATCCCAGAGTTAAGCGTTAACTTTTAATCATTATTATTATACAGGATTTAAATAGCGCTAACAATTTGCACAGTGCTTTACAAAATTAAGGCAGACATTAGTTACAATACAATTTGGTGCAAGAGGAATCAGATGGCCATGCTCTTTAGAGCTTACAATCTAAGAACTTTTCATTAAAAATCATTAGGTGTTTTTAAATATTTACACACAATACATAAAATGTGCCATCAGACTAAAAGGAGATAATTCATGAGCTTATCAGGCCTACCTTACAATTCCAACACTGAGAACATGCCAACAGAAGGGAACTAGCGCCCCAATTTGCTGCTGAGGGGTGGCCTTGACAATGTGCTGGTGCATTTATTGCCTCCTAAGCATCTGAGGGAGATAATCAAGCACCCAGCAAATTGTACCTACAGTTACTCATCAGATTGGAGATCATTACTTAAATTTTAAGGATTACATTAAAATGTATCATATAAATAATAAAAACAACAGTACACCCATTGGGTATTATTACACCATTCACGCTGTATGGGCATAGCAACAGTGTGAATGAGCCCATAGGTCTAATAAGAATTACTATTGTACAATATTGTATACAGGGTTATTTAATTATAACATGATATTCACATTTACTATACTTTGCCATAGCCAGTTACCGTATTTATCGGCGTATAACACGCACCCCAAGTTTAGGAGGGAATTTAAAAGAAAAAAACTTTTAGGAGGGAAGTTTAAGGAAAAAACATACATTTAAATGCCCATCAATGCATCCTTATCAGTGTTATTTGCAGTCTTCCATTGCAGCCTTGTCAGTCACTTGCAGCCTTGCATTTAGCCTTGTCAGTCATTTTCAGTCTTGTCTGTGGCTTTGCCATTTAAAAATGGCGCAGCCGAGATACAGAGCGGATGTCCTGTGTATCTCGGCGGCGCTCGGTAGTTCTCGGCCGCTCTCGGCGGCTTTCGGCTATTTTCGGCCTCTCTCTGCTATTTTCGGCCACACTCGGCGGCTTTCCGAAAATAGCCAAGAATGGCCGAAGATAGCCGAGAACAGCCGAAAATACCCGGCAGAGAGCGGCACAAAGGGTTAAAAATAGTGGGGGGATCGGCGTATAACACGCACCCCCGTTTTCCCCATGATTTTAGGGGGGCAAAAGTGCGTGTTATACACCCATAAATACGCTATATTTAGTGGGAGACATGAGGGGGTTCAAAGCAGGCTGTGTTTAGCCAGACTGCTTGCAACACTGAGAGCAGATTAATCTAAGAAGTAATAAAACAACAGTGGTAGCAGAGGAACTAGCTTGGTTAAAGCTTAATAAAACAATGGGTACTGGAGGCCTTCATCCCAGAGTTCTTTGAGGTATAGTCATCTGATTACATTTTTTGACTATATCACTAATGTATTGTACCAGGGTGGTGCTGTGGACATAGCCTATCTTGATTTTAGCAAAGCATTTGATGCAGTTCCACGTAATGATCTAATAAAAAGTTGTACATCTACTGCAACTCCCCCCTTATTGGCTTACCTTTAAATAGACTATCCCCCCTTCAGTCCATCATGAATGCTGCTGCCAGACTCATCCACCTTACAACCCGCTCAGTGTCTGCTACCCCTCTGTGCCAATCCCTCCCATTGGCTGCCACTCGCCCAACAAATTCAATTCAAAATATTAACAATAAGTTACAAAGCCATCCACAACTCTTCCCCCAGCTACATCACTAGCCTAGTCTCAAAATACCAATCTAATCACCCTCTTCGTTCCTCCTAAGACCTCCTGCTCTCTAGCTCCCTCATCACCTCCTCCCATATCCGCCTCCAGGACTTCTCCCGAGCCTCACCCATCCTCTGGAATTCCCTACCCCAATCTGTCAGTTTGTCTCCAAATTTATCCAGTTTTAGGCGATCTCTGAAAACATTCCTCTTCAGAGAAGCCTATCCTGCCTCCCTCTAACCACTGCACTATTTTCTCCATCAGCTCATCCCCCACAACTATTACACTTTTGAATAACTTGAACTTCCCTCCTAGATTGTAAGCTCTAACAAGCAGGGCCCTCTGATTCCCCCCTGTATTGAATTGTATTGTAAGCGTACTGTCTGCCCTAATGTTGTAAAGCACTGCGCAAACTGTCATATATATAAATCCTGTATAATAATAATAATTGTGCAATAAAGGACTGAACCCTTGGGTTGGTTCCATGAATATGCATTTGGGTAATGTACAGATATCAGATTGTGGTTGCAAATGTGTTCATATGAAACAGAAACAAGTCGTCTGCACTAGGTCCTGTTTCAAAGAAAGTAGTATTTTATCAAAAGAGAAAGTGATGCTTGGAATAGACTTCCAGCAGAAGTAGTATGTCAATCAACAATAAAAATACTCAAGTATACTCCTAAACCACACTATAAAAAAAAGAAAGAAAAGCAGGACAGGTCAGACTCGATGGACCACTTGGCTTTTTATTCTGTCATTCTTCTATATTAAAATTGTAATATAAATTTGCTCATAATAAGATAGACAACAATAGATGTCCTTTATTACCTTACATTCATCAATATAGTAGTTAGTTCCAGATTACTGTTTGCATGGGCCATGAGGGAAGTATGTATGTAATGTTGCTTGTACATGTGCTACTCTGAATTTATACACTATCAATTATACAAAAGAATGTATAAATTCTATGGCACCTGTAGTATAGCCAATATACATATAAACATAAGTAATTTCACTAAAGTGAATACCTCATTTATTGAGATCCAAAGGGCCAATGTGTCGACACCAGCGTATAATCATAATACTATAGATTATCAATCCATTTTATTATCCTCTAGGTAAAGAAGATAAAGAGCAAGAAAAGGAAAAGGGCAGGAGGGGGGGGGGGGGGGGTTATATTTAAGAAGGGAATAGAGAAGGAAAGGGTTGGAACCACTGACAGGTTTTTATTGCTTTTGCTACATTGAAAATTGATTGATTTGAGCAGTTTTCATTGATGCTTTGTAGGTTATTATTGGTTTCTGTGTTACTGCTGGTGCCAGGGCGATGAAACCCTTCTGTCCTCCTGGTAAGTACTGTCGTTGGGACTGAAAGTTGGGGAAAAATCTAAAATTTTGAGTTGCCACTTGAACAGCAATAAAGAGGAAATCTTCCAACACATTTATTGAGATGACAAATGTCCAAGAGAGCATTTCCCTTACTAGAGGAGAAGAATAAGGACAAGAATTTCCACCCACTATGGCATAGTTGCCACGAAGAAAGCCTTATCCCTTGCTATGAACACCACTTCTGAACCACAGGTTACATATACTGTTTGCAATTTTTTTTTTATTTTTTTACAGATAAACCTTAAATGCATGACATGTAGATTCCCTAAATACTGTTTTATTTAAAGAGACAGTTCAAAGGACAAAAGACTACTTGAAGCTTACTTTGTCTGATAGAATTCTTATGCCGCGTACACACGATTGGATTTTCCTGACAGGAAAATGTTGGATGTGAGCTTGTTGGCGGTAAGTCCAACCGCATGTACGCTCGATTGGACAGTTGTTGGACTTTCCGCCAACAAATGTTGGCTAGCAGGTTCTCAAATTTTCCACCAACAAATGTTTTCCGATCGTGTGTACACAAGTCCATCGCAAAAAAGTCCATGCATGCTTGGAATCAAGTACGAGCTGGAAGCACTCGGTCTTGTAAAACTAGCGTTCGTAATGGAGATATCACTACATTCGTAATTGTTAGCCAACATTTGTGTGACCATGTGTATGTAAGACAAGTTGGAGCCAACACCCTTCGAACAAAAATCCACTGTTTTGTTGTCGGAAAGTCCGATCGAGTGTATGGGGCAAGAAACTAAACATTCACTTTTCTGATAACTATTTAATGATGGGCTTCTTTGAGCATAGATAAAATAATGCACTGCTTCACTTGTAATAAGAAGCTCCACCTGCTGGCTGAGTAAAAAACTACAAGATTTTATTATAATATCATAATATTTCAGAATTACTTGGCTTAAAAAAAGTAAACATTTGAAAAATATATATTTTTTTATAAGTTTGTACAAAACAACTATTCCTTGTGAAAGAGGTAGACACCTCACCAACATATTGTTAATAAATAAAAATAACTTCTATAATTCAGTAGAAGGCTTTTAGTAGCTTTTATATTTGCTGGGTGTAAGGAGTCCCTGCCATTTTTGTTTTTAAAGGTGCTTAGAAAACAGTAAACATGTCACATTTGTCAAATGTTTTCGATCTTAAATTCCACTTTCACAGCATAATGGAAATTGACGGTAATATTTCAAACACTTTTCTGCACACATCATGGTGTACCCTGGCACGGATATGTCAATTAATGAACAAATCCAAAAAAACAGTACATTCTCTTTTTGTGCCATTTTGTTCAGAACGCGCAGCTGGTAAAAACTTCAGGAAGCAGAAAAGACCAAAAACAGCCACAAAGAAGTGTGTTATCTGAAGTTCTTCTGAGCCAAACGCCTGTGAGGGTGGAACAGGTACAATACAGTCAGTATCGGGAAATGTAACTACACAGAATGTGCACCACAACCCATTAGAAAAGGATAAAGTTGTGTTTAAAAAGTCTACATGGTTTTCTCAGAGGAAGGACTCTGAAGTCATCTTGCAAGCTTTTTTTGTTTTGTTTTTTACAGGCGAAGCAAACTCGAAAAAGAAGAAAAACATGCAAAGACTATTCTTCCCTTTTAATGTTCCTGTTTATGACCATGGAGCCTGACAATACGATCACTTAGATCTTTTCTGAAATACCAACTATGTGTTAAAAAAAAGGGAAGTACAGATTATTTTGTTTATGCTAGACTGTGTCAATGGGAACTTAGGCATACCACTAGAACTCACAATGTTCCCAACAAGAAGTCCCTGAACTTTGACTGCTGTATTTATATAGTTAGTCATTTACTTGATTTTCTTAGCTTCTAAATGGAATGGATTAATCACCCATTCAAAAAAGCATATTCAATGTCTCAATATTCTTTAGAACTCTGTTCCTCAATGTGTCCTATAAGAGTAGCACATGTCACCTTCATTTCAAAAAGCCTTTTTTTATAGATAAATGTGATGCCAAAAATACTAGTTTATTTCAAATTAATGGGTCGCTATCCCAACAAATATTGTATTCTCTATACCAGGGATCCTCAAACTACGGCCCTCCAGCTGTTGCGGAACTACGCATCCCATGAGGCATTGTAAAACTCTGACATTCACAGACATGACTAGGCATGATGGGAATTGTAGTTCCTGAACAACTGGAGGGCCGTAGTTTGAAGACCTCTGCTCTATACAGTACTCTTTTTCTTAAAGTGATTGTAAAGTCAAATTTTTTTCCATTAAAAATAACAAACATGTTATATAGTGGATTTGCACAGAGCAGCCCAGATCCTCCTCTTCTTGGGTCTCTCTTCTGTGATCCTGGCCCCTCCCTCCTGTTCAGTGCCCCCACAGCAAGCAGCTTGCTATGGGGGGCACCTGAGCTGAGTCTCAGCTCCCCGTGTCCATTGTGACGCTAGCCCTGACTCAGCCTCGCCCCCTCTCTTCCCCAATTGGCTAGCTGATTTTGATTAACAGCAGCTAGAGCCAAATCTTAGGGGGGCTGCTGCACACAGAAGGCTTTTTATCTTTATGCATAGAATGCATTAGGACAAAAAAATTTCTGCCTTTACAACTCCTTTCATTTTACATGCCTTCATATTTATTCTATTTCATTTAGCATAGTCCAAGTGTCCAGGTAATACAAATGTGACAAGGGTTAGGACAAAGTTACCACCAAAAGGGTGTTCAAACACCTGCATTTTTTTTCTTTGTTTTTGTTTTAAAAAAAGAAGATTTAATGTAGTTGCAAAGTCTCGTTATTTTTTTAGATAAAAATAAAAAACAGGTCATAGTTACCAGTGGTTTTGCACAGAGCAGCCCAGATCCTCCTCTTCTCGGGGCCCTCCCTCCTGTTGCATGCCCCCACAGCAAGCAGCTTGCTATGGGGGTACCCGAGCCGAGCCACAGCTCCTTGTGTCCATTCAGACATGGAGTTGCGGCCCCTTTCTCTCCTCATTGGTTGACTGACTGATTGGCAGCAGTGGGAGCCAATGGTGCTGCGCTGCTGTCTCAGCCAATGAGAAGGGGCGTTCCGGCCAGCCGATTGTCTTGTGTAATATCACTGGATCTAGAGGGGGCTCAGGTAACTATTAGGGGGGCTGAGGGTTCTGCTGCACGCGGAAGGCTTTTTATCTTAATGCATAGAGTGTATTAAGATAAAAAACCTTCTCACTTTACAACCACTTTAAACCATAGAATGTTTTAACAGGCATTAGCAAAGCACATACAATGTTGCTTAGAAGTGCAATTATTTTCAGTGGAGCCTCAAAGCACTAATACAATTCAGCCCTAACAACACCTGCATTGCAGTACACCACAGCATACATACTTTGGGGGGGTGTTGAGCTGCTTCGTAAAAAATGGGTAATTATCAGATTTTAACTACCTTGTAGTGTTTGCGTTTTACATAGGCTGCCTTAGCATAACATGTGTTAACATACTTTGGCATATATTATATATATATATATATATATATATATATATATATATATATATATATATATATATATATATATATATATATATATATATATATATATATATAGCTGAATAGGCCACAAGTGCTGTAAACCCCTGGCAATGTTCCAGACCCCTGTCTCCAAACATTTTTGCATGTAAAATTTTGAAAAAATTAAATAAAGTAATCAAGAAAACAAAAATACTGACTACTATTATATGCATTATCCATTTACAGTTATAAAAATGCATTTTTGTGAAAGCTGTCCTTAACCACTTGCCGACCGCCTCACGCCGATGTACGTCATCAGAATGGCACGGGCAGGCATAAGCACATATATGTACGTCCTTTGCCTCCCGCGGGTCGGGGGCCCGATCGGGCCCCCGCCCGGTGCCTGCGGCGGTCGGTTTTCGTTCGGGAGCGATCCCGGACGAGGGGACGGCCATTCATTCATGGCCACCCCCTCGCGATCGCTCCCGACGAATGGAAATCCCCGGTGACATCACTTCCTCTCCTGTAATGTAAACACAGGAGAGGAAGTGATGTATTCTCTCCTCCGTGTCGGTATTTTTCGTTCCGACACGGAGGAGAGCGGATCAGTGAGTTGCACCAACACATCCCACACACAGTAGAACATGCCAGGCACACTCACACCCCCCCTTTACCCCCCGATCACCCCCCCAATTACCCCTGCCCCCCAGTCACAGTGACACCAATGTCATTTTTTTTTTTTTTTTTTGCATTGGTGTCATTTGTGACTGTAATAACTGTTAGGGCAGTTAGGGTTAGCCCCCTTTAGTTCTAATGTACCCCCCTAACCCCCCCAATAAAGGTTTAACCCCGTGATCACCCCCCGTCGCCAGTGTCACTAAGGCTGGGTTCACATTGCAGCGGTTTATGAGAACGAATGTGATTCGCACCGCACTGCAGTGCAAATCACATCCGATCTCTGTGCGATTCGAGTTCAGCCATTCGCCGCACCCGCCGCACCCGCCACACCCGCCGCACCCGCCGCAAATTCGCACGGGACCCTTTTTTTGGCCCGCAGCAGAATCGGATCGCATGGGTGTTCACACCATGCGATCCGAGTTTGCAGATCGCACTGCGATATGCGAACTGATCTGGGGGTGTCAGTAACATTTCACTGACACTCCCAGCAGTTCGCATAGGGCAGTGTGAACTGCCGCCGGGAGGCATGCGATGCGGGAACCCGCCGCGGATTCGCGGCGTTTCCGCATCGCTCCAGTGTGAACCCAGCCTAATAAGCGATCATTTTTCTGATCGCCGTATTAGTGTCACAGGTGACGCTAGTTAGGCAGGTAGGTATTTAGGTTCGCCGCAGCTTTTTATAGCGCTAGGGACCCCCATATACTACCGCATAAAGCCCCCTGATTGCCCCCTAGTTAACCCTTTCACCAGTGATCACCATATAACTGTTACAGGTGACGCTGGTTGGTTAGTTATTTTTTTATAGTTTCAGGGCACCCGCCATTTATTACCTAATAAAGGTTTAACCCCCTGATCACCCGGCAGGTGTCATTTGTGACTAATAACTGTTAGGGCAGTTAGGGTTAGCCCCCTTTAGTTCTAAGGTACCCCCCTAACCCCCCCAATAAAGGTTTAACCCCGTGATCACCCCCCGTCGCCAGTGTCACTAAGGCTGGGTTCACATTGCAGCGGTTTATGAGAACGGATGTGATTCGCACCGCACTGCAGTGCAAATCACATCCGATCTCTGTGCGATTCGAGTTCAGCTATACAGATAGTATGGCTGAATTCGTGTCGCACCCGCCGCAAACTCGCACGGGACCCTTTTTTTGGTCCGCAGCAGAATCGGATCGCATGGGTGTTCACACCATGCGATCCAAGTTTGCAGATCGCACTGCGATATGCGAACTGATCTGGGGGTGTCATTAACATTTCACTGACACTCCCAGCAGTTCGCATAGGGCAGTGTGAACTGCCGCCGGGAGGCATGCGATGCGGGAACCCGCCGCGCATTCGTGGCGTTCCCGCATCGCTCCAGTGTGAACCCAGCCTAATAAGCGATCGTTTTTCTGATCGCTGTATTAGTGTCACAGGTGACGCTAGTTAGGCAGGTAGGTATTTAGGTTCGCCGCAGCTTTTTATAGCGCCAGGGACCCCCATATACTACCGCATAAAGCCCCCTGATTGCCCCCTAGTTAACCCTTTCACCAGTGATCACCATATAACTGTTACAGGTGACGCTGGTTGGTTAGTTATTTTTTTATAGTTTCAGGGCACCCGCCATTTATTACCTAGTCTCACTAGTGTACCCCTAAATTTAGGGGTGTCTACTTTCTAAAATGGGGTCATTTGGGGGGGGGGGGGTTTGTGCCATCTTGGCATTTTATGGCCTTCAAAACTGTAACGCCCTTAGAAAGCCTGAAGGCGGTGCTTGGTTTTTGGGGCCCCGTACGCGGCTAGGCTCCCAAAAAGTCCCACATATGTGGTATCCCCGTACTCAGGAGAAGCAGCAGAATTTATTTTGGGGTGTCATTTCACATATGCCCATGGCATGCGTGAGCAATATATCATTTAGTGACAACTTTGTGAAAAAAAAAAAAAGTTTGTAATTTTCCCGCAACTTGTGGCAAAATATAAAATATTCCATGGACTCAACATGCCTCTCAGCAAATAGCTTGGGGTGTCTACTTTCTAAAATGGGGTCATTTGTGGGGGTTTTGTGCCATCTTGGCATTTTATGGCCTTCAAAACTGTAATAGGTAGTGAGAAGTGAACTCAAAAAATTACGCCCTTAGAAAGCCTGAAGGCGGTGCTTGGTTTTCGGGGCCCCGTACGCGGCTAGGCTCCCAAAAAGTCCCACATATGTGGTATCCCCGTACTCAGGAGAAGCAGCAGAATTTATTTTGGGGTGTCATTTCACATATGCCCATGGCATGCATGAGCAATATATCATTTAGTGACAACTTTGTGAAAAAAAAAAAAAAAAAAAAAGTTTGTAATTTTCCCGCAACTTGTGGCAAAATATAAAATATTCCATGGACTCAACATGCCTCTCAGCAAATAGCTTGGGGTGTCTACTTTCTAAAATGGGGTCATTTGTGGGGGTTTTGTGCCATCTTGGCATTTTATGGCCTTCAAAACTGTAATAGGTAGTGAGGCGTGAAATCAAAAATTGACGCCCTTAGAAAGCCTGAAGGCGGTGCTTGGTTTTCGGGGCCCTGTACGCGGCTAGGCTCCCAAAAAGTCCCACATATGTGGTATCCCCGTACTCAGGAGAAGCAGCAGAATTTATTTTGGGGTGTCATTTCACATACGCCCATAGCATGTGTGAGCAATATATCATTTAGTGACAACTTTGTGTAAAAAAAAAAAAAAAATTTTTTTTTTGTCATTATTCAATCGCTTGAGGCAAAAAAATAAAATATTCAATGGGCTCAACATGCCTCTTATCAATTTCCTTAGGGGGTCTACTTTCCAAAATGGGGTCATTTGGGGGGGTTTTGTACTGCCCTGTCATTTTAGCACCTCAAGAAATGAGATAGGCAGTCGTAAACTAAAAGCTGCGTAAATTCCAGAAAACGTACCTTAGTTTGTAGATGTGACAACTTTTGCGCAAACCAATAAATATACAATTATTGACTTTTTTTTTACCAAAGACATGTGGCTGAATACATTTTGTCCTAAATGTATGACTAAAATTGAGTTTATTGGATTTTTCTAATAACAAAAAGTAGAAAATATCATTTTTTTTCAAAATTTGCGGTCTTTTTACGTTTATATCGCAAAAAATAAAAATCGCAGAGGCAATCAAATACCATCAAAAGAAAGCTCTATTTGTGGGAAGAAAAGGACGCAAATTTTGTTTGGGTACAACATTGCATGACCGCGCAATTACCAGTTAAAGCAGCGCAGTGCCAAAGTGTAAAAAGACCTCTGGTCATTTACCAGCAAAATGGTCCGGTCTGAAAGTGGTTAAAATACAAAAATGTTTGCTTTTGAAAAAACAAAGTTTGTCAATGAATCATTTGTAGCCATTATGAAATATCCTGATTGAAGCAGGCTCCAACCAATAATTTAAAACCAGTGCCCCTTGCCAGGGCTAAATTTAGACTTTATGAATGGTGATGACCTTTATAAAGCTCCATCCCTTGTATCACAAGATTATTTTAGTGGGAACTAATGCAAGAATGTACTACTGGAGGCAACATGCTGGTCTGCTTAAAGGGGACCCCTCTACCCCAAATTAATAAATACTTTCATAACCTTCAGTTTTTATTAAAAATAATAGTTATTAGCAGTACTAACCTGCACCCTACTTGCTCTGTTTCCACAGTCTCTTTTCTCTCCCATCCCCTTCCCGATCAGAAACCTGCATCGCCATTTAAAAAAAACGTCATTGCTGGTCACTGCATGTGCCATACACAAATTTGCTCATTTGTTAAAAATAAAGCCATTCCTCAGAGATCTTCCAAAGTTTCAAGAAATCTATGAGAAGGAAGGCTTTTTCCGTTTCAACAGATCAGTATAATGTTACATGGCACATGCACAAGATGAGACGCAGATATATATATATATAAAAAAAAAGAAGACCGTAATATCATCTCGCACTTTTAAGATGAGATCGCCTGGGCAGGCACTGGTGATGTAGCTATTCCAAGGTGCTTCTGTGAGGCTCTGACTACGTCACTAACAGAAAACAGGGGTAAGGTAAGTTTAACTTTTATTTTTTCAAACATTTAGCATTTTTTTTTTTGCGTTAAAAAGGTTTATTGGGTTATCAAACATGACAATGCAAGCAATACAAAACAGTGTTGAGCTTATCATCGGACCATACAGTCCCAAAACATAAGAAGTAAAGCAGTAACTGAAAAACCATAAGAACAGTTTTGCATCATGAAAGGATCGGTAACTCACACTAGTGGTGTGACCTAGGTTATCAGGCAACCCTATTTCAAGTGGATATAGTCCACAGTCCACCTAGTAGGTCAGACGCCCGAGTCTTACCGCTACGTGACAAGGCTCCAATATTTAATGAAACCCGGGGATTTTAAAAGGGTGTCGGCCAGTCTTCTTGGGAGGTTCCCACCCCTTTGGGAACTCTTTGTGGAAGTGTCCAGTCCTCTTCCCCCCGAGGTGTCAAGCCCATCTCTCCCCCTGTCCAGCAGCTAGCCTACCAGGTAGTGTAGCTGGAGTGTCACGGCCTGTTATTCGGGGGGTTTCGGACTCAGTAGGAGGCTCTTATTATCAGCAGCAGAGGTAACCCTACCCTGCTAGCTTGCCTAGGTCTATCTCTGCTTCTTTCTCCTGTTTAAGTAGTCAGAAGAGTGGGATGAGAGTGTTCCAAGCAGAGAAGAGAAGGGAAGGTGTCAGAGAGAGGAGAAAGAGTAAGGAGTAGGAGTCATAGGGGTCCAGGTTTGTCCAGAGCTCTAAGTGGGATGCCAGGGCAAATAGAAATATTACAGTAGGAGGCCCAGGGTTCCCATATAGCAGTGAACTTTCTATTTTATTGTAAAGTTTTACTACTAAATTTTCCTGTGCCATTACCCAGGATACTTTCCTCTTGAACCCCTGGAAGGAAACAGTGGCGGTTTTCCATGCCCTTGCAAGCATTATCTTGGCTCCTAGTAAGATATAGAAAGTTAGTGCTTGAGGGTGTTGGTGTAGTCCAGGAAAGGGGTGGTTCAGGAGTGACTGTGACATCTGTTATGGTCCATTTTGCAGTTTTTAAGTCAGCATGTGTTTCTGTTTGGAGAAAGGTGGTGGTGGTGGGGAGGGGGGGGGGGGCTTAAATCAAGGGTAGGCATCCCGACCCTCCAGCTGTGTTAAAACTACAAATCCCATAATGCCTCTGCCTCTAGGAGTCATGCCTGTGATTATTAGGGTCTTGCAAAGTCTCATAGGACTTGTAGTTTCAAAACAGCTGGAGGGCCGAGGTTGCCTACCTCTGGTTTACATAATGAGGTTTACTTCTCCAATGCACAGCCCACCAAACAAAAGAAAGGAGAGATGGCTTCATGCTTTCTGAAGTATAAATAGCCTCCTGACTCCTCCTGCACCGCATTCCCACCCCCACAAATTCTTGACAAATTTAGCCACAAATATCCAGAGCTGGTCATAAGAGAGAAACAAAGGAAGGACACAAATTATCTCAATTTGTAAATTAGCCCACAACTGTCATTACGGTAAATACAGTCTTGTCATTTGCCTCAGGTTACAGAACTGTGAGAGAACTGCCACTCCTGATAGAAGAATTCCAGGTACGCAAGTGAAATGAAAAAACAGTAATCTGCCACCAGATGTAACCAGACAAAGATGTACCAATACCCACCATGTAAAGCTCATGGCAACATAAATGCACGCCTTTATGTCTTTATTGTTAAAGACAATAAAAACATCACAACATTCTATTTTTTGCTATTAATAAAGCTACAATCTATTTGACATTCTTCTCTTCTTCTATGAGAGAAAAATATCTTGAGGAAAAAGTTGCTGCAGTTGAAGCTTTCAGAAAGCAGTCACATATTACTTTTTATGGTTGTTTGGTTATTTCTGCTTGCCCCCAGGGTAATATTTCACTGCGCAAGAGGAAAATTCTGTAGAAAATGCAAAAAGCTTCAACTATATGTGAGGTGTCAGTTACAGTATTTTCAAGGCAATCAGTCAGGAGTGCATAAACAGATGTAACTGAGTAAGAAGCAGGAAATGATGGTGTGTGGTTTCACCTTGTGACTGCATGAACTCTCATGATCTGTGTGTCACCTTATGAAACCTGGTAGGAGGTGCTCAGTGCAAACATGAAAACAATGAGCGCTTCTTTGGCCATCACTAGGAGGCAAACAGTATACTTTGTTCTACAGTTTTCAACTTACAACCCCGATAGGCCTTGTCAGACTTGTCGGACTAAAGGACTGCACTAATCAAAATCTAACTTAGCCACAGCTTACTGTTACACAATGCTGGCAATCACCTGCCAATTACTCATTGCATGGGGTCCTGTTGATCGTCTGATTCATAATCCCCTGAGATCCAATAAAGTAGAACTATAGGCCAATAGTAGAACTATTGATTAGAGTAAGGGAGGGTTATAATTTGTTTATTTTTGCTGTCTTTGTCCTATTGGGGAGATTTACCTTCACTTCCTGTCCCATAGCCAAAATAGGAAGCGAGAGGAAATTCCTTCAAATTAAGGGAATCTCTTGGGGACCCCTAGGTACCCAGAACTACTGTCACCATTGTAAGTCTGCCCCTCTATTACTTTTCTGGGAACAACTAAAAATTGTTTACTTACACTTTCAATGATAATGGTAAACAGGAAAAATAGAAAAGGTTGAATCACCTTAACTACTTCAGCCCCGGATTTACCCCCTTAATGACCAGGCCATTATTTGCCATACAGCACTGCGTTATTTTAACTGACAATTGCGCGGCCCTGCGACATTGGACCTAAAAAAAATATAGAGCTTTCTTTTGGTGGTTTTTATGCGGTTTTTATTTTTTGCGCTATAAACAAAACAAAAAACACCAATTTAAAAAAAAAAAATGTTTTGCTTTCTGCTATAATACATTTCCAAAAAATAAAAAAACAACAAATGTTTAGGCCAATATGTATTCTTCCACATATTTTGGGAGGTAAACAAATCCCAATCAGTGTTTATTGATTGGTTTGTGCAAAAGTTATAGCGTCTACAAAATAGGGGATAGATTTATGGCAATTTTATTTAAAGTGTAACTCCAGTTTTTTCTCAACTTTTGTTGAGAAAAAAAAAAAACATTCCCCTCATTGCTTTCTAACAAGCAAACCTTTGCAATACAAAAGTAGAATTTTATTTGAATTTATTTTTAAAATGTTTATTTGATTTTTTTAATGGTTAGTGGGTTCAAATCAATGCCTGTTCACTACAGTAGTGACAAGAACATTTGGAGGAGCAGGATGGAAATGTTTTCTCAAAATGAACAATACTCTGATTGTGAATGTGTTTTTGGGGAAAAATTGTATTTATTGTAATGAAACCTGTTTAATACATCTAGGATTCCATTCAAATAGCAGGTCTGGATGACATTTTAAGGGCTTTTCAAAAAAATGGAGTTGACTCAATGATGGCAAGAATGTTCTGACAAATAATTTTGCATAACTTCTGTAACAACGAATAACAATGAAAGAATAATTGTTAAGTCCATTTCTCTGCAGTGTACCTGTTGATCTTGACAGAATTCTAGTGTCTTTATAACTTCCTGTTCACTGAACTGAAAACTCAAAGAAAATCAGGTTTCCCAGCTATCTTCTGTTAACTATTAACACTTTCCTATGTGTAAATGAGATGGTGGGGGAGATGTTTGTAGTGTATATAAAGAGAGCAGCCTATGGTTACAAAACTGCACTGTCAAGGATATAATACAGAAAATTAGAAATGTCCCCTTAGGACTGGAAGTGCGTTAGTGGCAGGATCACCAGGTGAATATAAAGCAAAATAGGAAATGACTGCAGCCACCGCATCTAGGAGGTAGTTAGCAGTAACTTACTAAATTCATGTTTGGGGTTTAGCTATGAATTAACCTCATTGCCTTTCAACTGCAAGGAGCACTTATGTGTTGTCTGTACACACAGCAAGGCTGTAAAGTACCATGTTAACTATGGTTCCTTTTCACTTATTTATCCCTATCTGCTATGCTGAAATAATCCTGTCATTTACAAGGCTCAACAGCTAAAGTTTAAAGTGATACTAAACACACACTGTTTAAATGTACTCAATATACAGCTGTCATGTGACCCAGATCTTTCCCAGCCTGTCTGCAGGGAAACATAAGCAATAGCAGCTTGTAGTTCTCTGCTACTGGTCACATGTTCAAAAAAATAAATAAATAAGCATCTATTGTAAAAAAAAAAAACATAATATCAATAAACTGTTTTAAACTGGCATACAAAAAAATCAAATCTTTATTATTTTTTGGCAGTAATATGGTGTGGATGGAGGTGAAGCCACCGTTAATCTACATGTAATATCCCACCCCCATTGTGTTTAGCTGGTTAGTGGGTATGGAGGAGGAGGGAGGAGGGAGTGGGCTGTCATTTACCACTGTGTATATGCTCACATATGTGACTCTATAGTCACATGGGCCGCTCAGATGTAATAGGGAGGAAATGCTCACCATAGGAACTTACTGAAATCTGAGCATGTGCAGAGTTGCCACCGCAGCTGCAAAATCCCTAGCTGAACTGTAGACATGGACGTGTGATACAGCATTTATTGATATTTTTTTATGATCTGAGTTTAGTGACAACTAAATAAATCACAGTTAATCATCTATGTCTCCCTTCCCTGCACAATATGTTTAGGGGGGGGCATACAAAGCTCCAGTCAAAGAAAGTCTGAAAGCTTCTGCTGCATGTGGTCTTTAAAATACCTATAATGCACTATGAATAATACCATCCAGTACTCTAGCTTCAAATCTCCTCACATTAAACTTTAGGCAGATATAAAGATGCAATTAAGCTCCGTAATCATTAATACATCATTACATTTATTTTTTTAGATGGGAGCATCATAAGTAACTGAATTTGACCTGGTATCAACCTCTTGTAGCCCTGTACAGCAGGGCTAGAATGTGAGAGGAAGAAGCAGCACAAGGATCCAATCAGGTCATGTGCTGATAAAGAAGCATGCTTATAAAAAATAAAAAAAAGCAGTGTGACAAAAGGATGAACCCAACACTGTGCTGCTTCACCTTTCCCTGCCCAGTTACAGGCTGCAGTGGGTCCAGGATGACTTGGGCTCACAGGAAATGTATTAAATGACTCTGGCCTGGCCATTAGACTAAAGACATCTAAGGCAGAAAACAAAGTTGTGCAAGATATCTCTAACCAGCAAAAGCTGTTTTTATTTTGACATTCAATGGGCTATTCATTTTTATCTGGTCTTGGCTGAAGTTCTGTTTTTCCATGGACCCACATCCCTGCCCCACCCATATCCCGGCCTCCTCTCCTCATCCTATTCATATTAGAATGCCCTCTACTCAAACCTCCCTCCTCACATCCCTGCCTCCTACCATCAGGAAAACCTTTCTTTATTTAAAGCAATGGTAAAAAAAGGGCATGGTTGCTGTTACACTTGTTGAGAAGATCCTTTTGAATGTAAAATGTGTGTGTTTTTTTCCTTTTACTCTGATCTCCCTCCAATGTTCCTTTCACACTGTCCCACACAGTACAATGCAGGGTTTTAATGTGTGGGTAGTAGTTAGTGGAAGCTCTGGGAAAGGGTGGTGTGATGCATGTTGGAATGCATTAGACTGCACTTTTTTCTTTTCTTACAACTTAATTGAAATGTGAAAATTACATTATAAATATATACAGAGCCTTCAGGTGAGCTCTGATTTGTAGTGGAAAAAAGCATATGGTATGTATTTTTCTGCACCAGACTGCACAGCGCCCAGGGGCAGTGTGAACAAGATCAAACAAATGACCAATGTCCCGACCTATAACTGGCCTTCACAGCAAGGAGCACATGGAAGAGCAATGCATGCAAAACCAAAAAAAAAAAAAAAAAAACACAGCTCAGCTCACCAGCTAGTCTGCAACCAACCAAATGTCTAAGCCCTTGTACACACGGTCGGACATTCCGACAACAAATCCATCCGATTTTGTCCAAAACGTGTGTTGCATACACACGGTCGGACAAAGTTGTCGGAAAATCCGATCGTGCGTAACATGATGACGTTATTTTGTTACGATGGGACTACGTTCAGGCTAGTAGCCAATAGCTTTGGTCTAGGAATTTGATCTGAGCATAATTGTCAGTCCGATGGAGCCCACACACAGTCGGATTATCGGACAACACGGTCCGATCGGACATTTTCTGTCGGAATGTCCGACCGTGTGCAGGGCCGCTGATAGGCCAGTACAACTGGCCCTGTTGTACCGGGCCTGGCCAGCAGGGGGGGCCCGGGAAACCTGTCCACAGAACTAATTAATATGAAAAAAAATAAAAAATCCTCCAGCCACCATGACCAAACATCTGTCTGCTTCATCCTCCCCTTCCCCCCTGTTACTTTTTGAGTTTTTTATTTTTTTTTATTTTGAGCTCAGTATCTGCAGGTGGCGACAGGGGGAGGGACTATTTTTTCTATTTCGGGCGCGGAAGAATGTCTCTTCCGCGCCCGCTCCTCATGCTGGCTCAAGTCCCGGCCAGCATGTCGTTTCCTGGCGCCACGGCGTGATTCCTCTCCCTCTGCTCTGAAGCAGTGAAGCGAGCAGGGCCGCCAGTGGCAGAAGAAAAAAAGAAGCAGCTGGCATGACTGGAGTAGTTTATGGACACCGGCACTCTAGGCAGCAGCAAGATCATGGAAAAAGTGACTCCTGGGGCCAGGTGTGTTGATTCGAGATCTACTAATACTACTGCAGCAGCATATATGTGTGTGCGTGTGTTTTTGTTTTTTTTTCAAAATAGTTTTTATTTTTTAGTTTTTTTTAAAAGTAATAACCGCAGAGGTGACCAAATACCACCACAAGAAAATAAATATCACTTGTAGACAAGTCTGCACTTTTTTTCAAGGCAAGGTCTGGGGAGGGGCCAGGAGTGGGGCTAAGGCTAGGTTCACACTGCTGCGGGTGGGAAATCCGGATGTGATTCGCACCGCACTGCAGTGCAAATCACATCCGATCTCTGTAGCGATGCGAGTTCAGCTATACAGATAGTATGGCTGAATTCGCATCGCTCCCGCCGCAAACTCGCACGGGACCCTTTTTTTGGTCCGCAGCAGAATCGGATCGCATGGGTGTTCACACCATGCGATCCGATTCCTGTGCGAGTGTGCAGATCGCACTGCGATATGCGGACGGATCTGGGGGTGTCATTAACATTTCATTGACACTCCCAGCAGTCCGCATAGGGCAGTGTGAACTGCCGGCGGGAGGCATGCGATGCGGGAAAACGCCGCGGATTTGCGGCGTTCCCGCATCGCTATGGTGTGAACCCAGCCTTAAGGAGGGACCAGGGGCAGGGCCAAGCGTGGAACTGAATGGGGCCCCGTCAGGTAGGCTGTACGGGGCCCCATGATTTCTATCAGCGGCCCTGACCGTGTGTACAAGGGCTAAAACCACAAACAATGGTATTGCTTGCGGTTTGTAAAAACACCTGTGGGAGTTGGGTAAAGATTTTTGTGAGATGGTATATTTTACCAAAACATTACACATTCTAGAATTCTTAAAAACAAAGTAGATGAAGAAGAAGCAACATTGTTGCAAGGACTATTTATCTGACAGAAAAGATACAGTTTATCTCAACATTAAAATAATTTATTTGGGGGAGTTACAATTGTACCATTAGAATCAATGGCTGAAACTTGCATTGGGCTACATAACTCATTTTCACTCTATAAAAATGCTTTTTAGCCCAGTGCTAATTTTGGTATTTACTATAGCTCTTGGTAAAAAAGCCATGGGAGTTAAAATGAGAGTAGTATGCATGTCTGAGCATGCTCAGTTGTGCTTGTACATAGTTGTAAAGAGAGAGGGAAGTTATCTCTTCTCAGACTGTTAAAGATATTTCAGTGTATACATCACTTTTTAAAGCAGATTATATTTAAACAATATACCACATACTTAAGTACCATTTAGGCGATCATATCATGCTCTAAACATTATTTCCATTTGCAATACTCCAGGTTCTAGCAAGAGTTATGCCCTGTACACACGGTCAGACATGGTCGGACATTCCGACAACAAAATCCGTCCGATTTTTTCTGAAGGATTTTGGCCCAAACTTGTCTTGCATACACACGGTCGCACAAAGTTGACGGAAAATCCAATCGTTCAGAACGCGGTGATGTAAACCACGTACGACGGGACTATAAAGAGGGTAGTAGCTAACAGCTTTCGTCTCGTAATTTATTCTGAGCATGCGTGGCACTTTGTCTGTCGGAATTGTCTACACACAAATCGGAATTTAAACGATCGGATTTTGTTGTCGGAAAATTTTAGATCTAGCTCTCACTGTGTGTCCGAAATTCCGATGGAAAAAGTCAGATGGAGCCCACGCATGATCAGATTTTCCGACACAATCCGATCGCACATTTTCCGTCAGAAAGTCCGTCCGTGTGTACAGGGCATAAGGGTTTGGGCGGTATCTTTTGTCTGGGAGCTATAGTAAATTGGATTTTGGGAGTATTTTTTTCCCCAGCGCTATTGTGAATTTGATTTGGGTGCTCATTAGCACGATTTAGCTATTCGCGCTATAGTAAATGACCTTCATTGCATACTTGTATCATAAAATGTATTGGCGTTTAGCCATAATATAAAAATATATTGCCTTTAAACAATACTATGGAATTTCTTTTTTTAGTATACAAACTTTATTGTTATTAAAATTCATTAGAAAGATTTATGATTATTTAATATCTATTTTATTCTGGGGTGTGAAGATTGCACTTATATAATTTATTTATCATTTGCAATGAAAATGTATTACTGAATCTTAATCAAGATCTTGTAGATTTAAAATGTGATTTGTTACTAATGTATTTGAAGAATATTGAACCAAATGCTGGTATTCATAGCTTTATAGTCAATTTGGAAATACTGACTAGCATGATACATCTATCATATTGCTTATAATATCCTATTGATGGAGGAGGACCCCCTTGAACAAAAGGCATTGACTATTATTGAATGCTACTCCCAGTAAAATCCAAATTTTGGACTTTACTAAAGTGTCAGGAGGTTTCCTCACTGCACAGCAGTGTACACATATCCTTCAAACTTCAGATCAGGATTCAAGCTTCTGCTGGAATTGCATCTTAAATGACAGTCCAGCTCCCTACACCTCTTTCTAATCAAAACTTTCCCTTCCATAGTTACATGGTGGGTGAGGTTGAAAAAAGACACAAGCCCATCAATTCCAACCTATGTGTGTGATTTTTTGTCAATATTACATTGTATATCCCTGTATGTTGTGGTCATTCAGGTGCTTATCTAATAGTTTTTTGAAACTATTGATGCTCCCTGCTAAAACCACCGCCTGTGGAAGGGAATTCCACATCCTTGCCGCTCTTACAGTAAAAAAACCTCTACGCAGTTTAACTACTTCATTACACATCCGCAGGAGGGATCTCCCATCCTGGGCAGGCATCATATGACGTCCTCGGATTCCTAGCCATCTAGGGGGCGCACGTGCCTGTCACATTGTGTAAACACACAGATCCACATCCTGTCAGGTGAGAGGAGACCGATGGTGTGCTCTCAGTACAGAGGAACACCGATAGGTCTCCTCCCCTTGTGAGTCCCTGCCCTCTACAGTTAGAATCACTCCCTAGGAAACATAATTACCCCCTAGATCACCCCCTAGTGTTGATCCCTTCCCTGCCAGTCACATTTACACAGTAATCAGTGCAATTTTATAGCACTGATCGCTGTATAAATGTGAATGGTCCCAAAAATGTGTCAAAAGTGTCCCAGTCACGAAAAAAAAATCACAGATTGCCGCCATTACTAGTTAAAATAAATAAATATGCCATAAATCTATCCCGTATTTTGTAGACGCTATAACTTTTGCGCAAACCAATCTATATACGCCTATTGCGATTTTTTTTACCAAAAATATATAAAAGAATACATATCGGCCTAAACTGAGGAAAAAAAAATTTATAAGAAAGAATTGGGATATTATTATAGCAAAAAGTAAAAAATTGCTTGTTTGTTTTTTCAAAATTGTCACTCTTCTTTTGTTTATAGCGCAAAAAATAAAAACCGCAGGAGGTGCTCACATACCACCAAAAGAAAGCTCTATTTGTGGGGGAAAAAAAACATAAAAATTTCGTTTGGTTAGTGTTGCATGACCGCACAATTGCCATTCAAAGTGCAAAGGCACTGAAAGCTAAAAATTGGTCTGGGCAGGAAAGGGGTGAAAATGCTCTGTATGGAAGTGGTTAAGGTTAAACCTCTTTTCTTCTAATTTTAATCAGTGGCCACGTGTCTTATTAAATGCCCTTCCATGGAAAAGTTTTATCCCTATTGTGGGGTCACCAGTACGGTATTTGTAAATTTAAATCATATCCCCTCTCAAGCGTCTCTTCTCCAGAGAGAATAAGTTCAGTGCTCGCAACCTTTCTTCATAACTAATGTCCTCCAGACCCTTTATTAGTTTTGTTGCCCTTCTCTGTATCGCTCCATTTCCAGCACATACTTCCATGAGGACTGGTGCCCAGAACTGGACAGCATACTCTAGGTGCGGCCAGACCAGAGTCTTGTAGAGCGGGAGAATTATTTCTTTCTGACTCTTGCGTTGGGTATCACTTGCAGGGAGTGGTGGTTTCTCCCATTGGCTGTTATGTCACTACTGTGTTCTGGACCACAGTGCCCAATGGGGGATGTGCTAACCAGCACAAGCAGAAGCGACATTTAACTGTTGTGTCGGACACTCTTTGGGAAAGCAAAGATTTAACTTGCTGCCCCCTGGAAAGGTAAATATTGAACTTCTTCTTTTATAGGATACCTTTGTTTTATTTATCTTACTGTGGTGTCAGGGTCACCTAAAGAAGCTGCAGATTGGCATTGTTTGGTGTCATTTATTATATCTACAAGTATAGACAGATGCTTCTCCATTACAGATAGACCCAATTTTACCTCCCTAGATTGTATATTTGTTTTTGGCACTTACGTGCATAACTTGTTTTTAAAATGCACTGAATCTCATTTTATATGTAGCCGTCTGGTCAAACAGTATGAAGATCTTGTAAATAGGAGACATGTTGCATATCACTTATTAAAGCCACATAATTTATGCTGAAAATATTTACACTCATTACAAATTAAAACCAGCTGGGTAATTTCCAGTATTGCATACACAGAACAATATAATGGAATTATTTATATTTTCTGATCTAACAATTGAAAATAAAATGATATGGGAAGCACCTACAAAATGAATCCAGGTCATGCGTCAAAGGAGGAAATGTACTACCTGGTATTCTGGATAAAAAAAAAAATGCAAATTATATTTGTTAGTTTAAATGATATCAATGTTCCCCGTGGCCAAAGAATCAGGGAAGTGTCAAGATGAATCTACTACATATATAAAAATAATACATTTAGATTTACTGTACATCGTAAAAGAAATATAAACAATGTCCATTTAATAAGGCCTTCTGCAGTTTCACAGTAATTAGACTAAAAATATGTGAAATAAAGAATGCATGTAAATTATATACACTATAACGTGAATAGTACCTGATGCAGAGCTCTCCAACCTCAAAACTACAAATATTACATCTCTATCATAACAGAAAATGAATAACTACCTGCAAAATATTAATGCACACCCAATTGATAATGTCCAACATAAACCAATAATAATAATAAAAATACGAATGCTACTAGTAATAATTAGGGATGAGCCGAACACCCCCCAGTTCGGTTCGCACCAGAACTTTCGAACGGACCCCGCGTTCGAAACGAACGTTAGAACCCCATTGAAGTCTATGGGACTCGAACGTTCGAAATGGAAAGTGCTAATTTTAACGGCTAATATGCAAGATACTATCCTAAAAAGGGTTTGGGGACCTGACTCCTGCCTCAGGGGACATGGGTCACTGCAAAAAAAGGTTTTAAAAACGGCCGTTTTGGCGGGAGCACTGATTTTAATGACGATTAAAGTGAAAAAAAAAAAGTGAAATATTCCTTTAAATATGGTGCCTGGGGGGTGTCTGTAGTATGCCTGTGAAGTGCCACGTGTTTCCCGTGTTTAGAACAGTCCCTGCACAAAATGACATTAAACGGAAATAACACCATTTAAAACTGCTTGCGGTTTTAATGTTATATCTGGTTCCTGCAATATGGTTGAAAATCATTCAGAAAAATGGCATGGGTAGCCCTCCCTGCCCATTACCAGCCTATTTGGGTCTTGTACGCATATTAAGGGGAACCCCGTACCCATATTAAAAAAAGGAAATGCGTGTGGCCCCCAGGCCCTATATACTCAGAACGGCAGTATACAGGCAGTGCAAACAAGACAGGGACTGTGTTAAGTTGAATCTGTTTGTAATTTTCAACCGGTACATTTTTAAAGTGTAGCTCCAGTCAAAAAAACTATTTTTAAGCTTTTTGGAAAACATAGGGAAGGGTTATCACCCCTGTATAATTTGTTTTGTCGTCCATCTTTTTTCATCTCACTTGCTGCTGTCTCCTTGCGTTTGCAAGTAGGAGATGTTTGTAAGTTGGATGTTTGAAAGTAGGGGCCTGCCCTATATTATAGCGGTATGTACTGGGTACAGAGCACGCAGACAGCACGCACTATCTCCTAACACTACTGACTGCAAGCTCTATTATTAACCACTTGACCACTGGGCACTTAAACACCCTTAATAACCAGACCAATTTTCAGCTTTCGGTGCCCTCACATTTTGAATGACAATTACTCAGTCATGCAACACTGGACCTATAGGAAATGTTTGTCCTTTTTTTCACACAAATAGAGCTTTCTTTTGGTGGTATTTAATCACCTCTCAGTTTTTTATTTTTTGTGCTATAAAAGAAAAAAGACCGAAAATTCTGCGAAAAAATGAATTTTTCTTCGTTTCTGTTATAAAATTTAGCAGATTAGTAATTTTTTCTTCATAAATTTTGGCCAAAATTCATACTACTACATATCTTTGGTAAAAATAAGTACAAATTGGTGGATATTATTTGGTCTTTGTGAAAGTTATAGAGTCCACAAGCTATGGTGCCAATATCTGAAAATTGATCACACCTGAAGTACTGACGGCCTATTTCCTTTTTTTTTTTTTTTTCACAAAATTGTCATATTATCAGGTTATTTCACACACACAGCATATGCATACCACAAATTACACCCCAAAACACATTCTGCTATTACTCCCGAGTACGGCGATACCACATGTGTGAGACTTTTACACAGCGTGGCCACATACAGAGGCCCAACATGCAGGGAGCGTTCTGGAGCACCCAGGACAATTCTGACATTTCTCTCCTACATGTAAAAATCATCATTTATTTGCTAGAAAATTACAGAGAACCCCAAAACATTATATATATATTTTTTTTTAGCAAAGACCCTGGAGAATACAATGGTGGTCGTTGCAAATTTTTATCTCACACGGTATTTGCACAGCAATTTTTCAAACGGGTTTTTTTGGGGGGGAAAACAGTTTTGTGCTTAAAAAACAAACAAAAAAAACAGTAAAGTTAGCCCAATGTTTGCATAAAGTGAAAGATGAAGTTATGCTGAGTAAATAGATATCAAACATGTCACTCTTCAAAATTGCACATGCCCGTGGAATGGCGCCAAACATCGCTACTTAAAAAATCCCCATAGGCGACACTTTAAATTTTTTTTTACTGGTTACATGTTTTGAGTTGCAGAGGAGGTCTAGGACTAGAATTATTGCTCTCGCTCTAACGTTCTCGGCGATACCTCACATGTGTGGTTTGAACACCGTTTTCATATGTGGGCGGGGCTTACGCATGCATTCGCTTCTGCATGCGAGCACATGGGGACATGGGCGCTTTAAAAAATTTTTTTTTTTTTTATTGTTCATTTTACTTTATTTATTTTAGTTTGACATTTTTTTCCCCAAAAATATATTTTTGATCACTTTTATTCCTATTACAAGGAATGTAAACATCCCTTGTAATAGGAATATGGGGTGACAGGTCCTCTTTACAGTGAAATCTGGGGGTCAATATGACCCCACATCTCACCTCTAGGCTGGGAAGCCTGAAATAAAAAATAAAAAAAAAGATTCTGGCTTTGATCGTACTGGCGAGTTGGTAGAAGCACCGGAGGGCGGTGAGGGGTGGGGGGCGTCTATGGCTGGGTATTTCAGGGTATCACCGAGTATGGCTGGGTATCTCCGAGTATGGCTGGGTATGGCAATTTATGGCAGGGTATTGCAGAGTATTGGCGGGGTATTGGCGGGGTACTACAGAGTAATAGCAGGGTACTGCAGAGTATTGGGGGGTACTCCAGAGTAATGGCAGGGTACTGCAGAGTAATGGGGGTTACTGCAGAGTAATGGGGGGTACTGCAGAGTAATGGCAGGGTACTGCAGAGTAATGGCAGGGTACTGCACTGCAGAGTAATGGCGGGGTACTGCAGAGTAATGGCGGGTACTGCAGAGTATTGGGGGGTGCTGCAGAGTATTGGGGGGTACTGCAGAGTAATGGCAGGGTACTGCAGAGTAATGGGGGGTACTGCAGAGTAATGGCAGGGTACTGCAGAGTAATGGCAGGGTACTGCACTGCAGAGTAATGGCGGGGTACTGCAGAGAAATGGCGGGGTACTGCAGAGTAATGGCGGGGTACTGCAGAGTAATGGCAGGGTACTGCAGAGTAATGGCAGGGTACTGCAGAGTATGCACTGGTATTGCAGAGTATTGGCAGGTAATTGAGGGGTTAAATTCGGTGAGCAGCGATGTGGGCACTGCAGATGCAGCCCACATCGCTGCTGACACCGATCTCTTTCCCCTCCGCTGTACTGATCGGTACAGAGAGGGGAGGGAGGAACCGGCGTCATAACATGACTCCGGTTTGTTTACAAGTGATCACTCCGTCATTTGACGGAGCGATCACGTGGTAAACGGCCGCGACGAGCGGGCCGTTTACCGTGATCCGTGATGCGCCGGGTCCTGTGGACCCGGCGGTCACGGATGCTCTCGAGTGCACGCCTTAGGGGGTGCGCGAGAGCAGAATTCTGGGAGGCCGTTAATTAACGGCCTCTCAGAGTTAAACAACCGCCCTGAAGCCGTTAATCGGCAATGGGCAGTTGTTAAGTGGTTAAAGCTAGATCACTAGCTATATAGGTGAGGTGAATATAGTGGTGTATACTGCGGTCAGGGCACAGACAACAACCACTACACAGCAGCAAGATAGGAAATCAGCCAAAAACGATCGGTGTGTACTGTGTTGAAGGTACACAGAACACCCACTGCTTCAGATGCTAACACACTACACGAGGCCCCTCAAAGGCGGCCTTATATAGTGTGGGGCGTGCACTACACAGCCTGAGCTATGATTGGCCACAGGCAGGATGCCTGTGGCCAATCATGGCTCACCTCGCTGCTGGCGCTACGATTGGCCAAGCATGCGGGGTCACAGTGCATGCTTGGCCAATCATGAGCCAGCAATGCACTGCGCCACCACAGTGCATTGTGGTCCGCGCGCGCCACTCGAATTTTGACGCGAACGGCCCAAACGTTCGGAATTCGCCGAATGGCCGAACAGCCAATGTTCGAGTCGAACATACGTTCGACTCGAACACGAAGCTCATCCCTAGTAATAATACTCAAAATACTGCTACGAATAATAATAATCCCTTAGAATTTCATATCGTGCAAAAACGGTCATACATATTATTAAATAATAAAACAATAAGCAGTTTTATCAAATGCATAGTTAATTAGCCCAGTCCATCAATATCCATCCACTGATAATAAAACAGCAAGTGTCCTCTTAAACACATTAAGTTCAGTCTCCAAGCAGTGCTGCAATAGTATTAATCACAATCCACTCATGCTCAATGGTGCTTCTTCCACCAGATCCAGGGTAACCCCAATGGACACACGCACTCATCCCTTAATGAAAAAGTGTTTAATCTAGCATTAACAAATGAAATAAAATAAGTCTCAGGGACGTGACCCCACTTGTACTCCCAGCCTATGATGAAAATACCAGGGCCGATGCTAGACTATTTTGCACCCTAGACAAGGCCAGCTACTTGCACCCCCCCCCCCCCCCCCAAAAAAAACGAAAATAAAAATGGAATGGCTTTGTGCAGTGTCATTAATGGCACAATACACTCTTTGATCACAGATCCCAGTGTGTATTGTGTGACAATCTGTCATAATGTTTTTTTATAATGCCACTTTTTAATTATTTCACTGTGTGCCATTATAAAAAAAATATATTAGTGGCGGAACAATAGGGTCCGATTGCAAGTGTAACCTTTGTGGCCTGGTCTTTTGGCCTGGATTAGGAGCATTATATGCCTGGTGCTAAGGATTTTGGTTTGCCCTGGATTATGAAGCCCCTTGTCCTGTATGATACATTAAATTTTTTTCTACAGCCTTGCCTTTATTAACCACCACTGGTGCCAAAGCATTCTTTCCATCACCACCCACTGCACCTGGGACCCCTTTCCTCATTATCTACTAAGCCTGCAGCCTCCCTTGCCTTACCACCCACTGCACCTACAGCCCTCTTCCTTCACCACCCAACATGCCTGTGCCCCCCATCCCTCACTATCCACCATGCCTAGGTACACCTTCCCTCACCATCTACTGTGCCTGTAGCCCCCTTTATTGCAGAAATACTACAGGAGACAGTCGCACACTGCAAAACATACTACAGGAGAGGGTCAGAGACTGCAGACATAATACAGGAGACGGTCAGAGACTGCAGACATGATACAGGAGATGGTCAGAGACTGCAGACATACTACAGGAGAGGGTCAGAGACTGCAGACATACTACAGGAGAGGGTCAGAGACTGCAAACATAATACAGGAGACGGTCAGAAACTGCAGACATAATACAGGAGACGGTCAGAGACTGCAGACATGATACAGGAGATGGTCAAAGACTGCAGACATAATACAGGAAATTATCAGAGACTGCAAACATAATACAGGAGACGGTCAGAAACTGCAGACATAATACAGGAGACGGTCAGAGACTGCAGACATGATACAGGAGATGGTCAAAGACTGCAGACATAATACAGGAAATTATCAGAGACTGCAAACATAATACATTTATTCAGAAAGGTACAGTTATACAGTAAAACCTTTGATTGTGAATATAATTCATTCCATGAAACATGCTTGTAATCCAAAGCACTTGTTTATCAAAGCAAATTTCCCCATAAGAAATAATGGAAACTCAAATGATTCGTTCCACAGCAATTTATTCATAAGTACTTCAGTTCATAGTCCATATAAAAAGATTATAGCAATCTGAAAGATTGCGTAACCATAAAATGTCCATCAACAAATTGAAGCCTCTACAAGGGGATTAGAAGCAAAATCCAGCAGGAGCTAGAGTATAAAAGAGAAAGGAGAGGCACCTCTAAATATAGCAATATGGTTGCATTTGATGAAGGTAAAACATTTACCAACTCACATGGTTGATGATTAAAAGAGGCACATCTAAGTATGTAGGCATTCGGGGTAAAGTTGTCCACATAGCCCGTCCTCCGCACCACCAGCTCTCACCTATGTCAGTCGGCAATTGTGACCGGGGAGAGTACCCTGCAGTAGAGCGATCTGAAAGCGAGATTTGAAGCGTTTGAGGAGTGTAGCGTGGAAGGGATGATGTCAATAGCGGTGCAGAGGATGCTGTGTGCTATGTGGACAACTTTACTCTGGATGCCTGCATACTTAGATGTGCCTCTTAATTTTCAACCATGCGAGTTGCTAAAGGTTGTACCTTCATTAAGGCTGGATTCACACCTATGTATTTTTTGTGCTTTTTGCATTTTGCAGATTTGCACTACAGTCCATTTATCATGGTTTCCTATGGAACACACCCTGTAGTGCAAATCTGCAAAATACAAAAAGCACTAAAACTGCATGCGTGAGAATCCAGCCTTAAAGGCGGGTCTCTTCTCTTTTATACTCAGTTGTGACATGACACTACTTGTATATCAAGACATCGCTTGTATATCAAGGCAAAATGTATTAAAAAATGTTGCTTGTCTTGCAATACGCTCTCCAACCAAGATTTTACTGCACTTGGATTTACTTGATTGTAGTGATATGAACATATGCGCAGGCATGTACAACTTTAACTGTTCACCTGCAGTATAGCAACTTTAAAATGTTACTGAATTTTAGTCACATAGTTAATCTAGTTCACCCAAAATCAAAAAAAAAAAAAAGAGAAGAAAAACTAACACACTTAAATAGAAAACCTCAATATACACTATCCTATACTCACATTCACCCCCCCCCCCCCCCAAATAAAGCATGATCCAGTTTGCTCCAGCGGGGGAAATAATTCCTTCCTGATCCCCCAAGAAGCAATCGGATATTCCCTAGATCAACTTTGCCTAAAAAATTCTAGTACCCAGTTATATTATGTACATTTAGGAAAGAATCCATGCCTCTTTAAAAACAAGAACCAGCTCTTGAGGGAGTCTATTCCACATTTTCATAGTTCTTACTGGAAGGAAGCCTTTTAGTTTTTGGAGATTAAATCTCTTCCTCCAGATGTAAAGAGTGCCCCTTTGTTCTCTGTGATGACCTTAACGTGAATAGCTCAACACCGAGTTCACTATATGGATCCCTTATGTATTTGTACATGTTGATCATATCCCCCCTTAATCTTCTCTTCTCAAGAGAGAATAAATTCAGTGCCTCTAATTGTTCCTCATACCTGAGCTCCTCTGTGCCTCTTATCAGTTTGGTTGCCCTTCTCTGACTTTTCCCAGTTCCCCGATATCCTTTTTGAGAACTGGTGCAAAAAACTGAACTGCATATTCCAGGTGAGGTCTTACTAATGATTTGTACAGGGGCAAAATTATATCTCTCTCTGGAGTCCATACCTCTCTTACAATACAAGAAACTGATTCCCCCGAAGTGCATAAATTCACACTGGATGTTATAAAATTTACAGCAGCATTAGCTGTAGAAAGCTGTAGAATGAGTTTTGCAACGTTTTTGCAGTAGCATTTTTCAGCTTTTTTTTTTTTTTTTTAAACAAAACTACACTGCCACAAAAGCTTATGGCTCAAAAACCCTCATAAACGCAGCATAACCATGTTTTTAAGCATTTATGGGCACTTTTTAGAGTTAGAGCATTTTTACAGCTGAAAAACTCTTCTTCGAACTCTTCTTCGAACCCACTAGTTCTGGGGGGTTTTTCCAGCCAGAAAACGCACCTGCCAAAAAACACTGATTAAAGCCTATGTGTGCATGGACATTGTTATGATCATACAATCCCGAAAACTCTTCCAAATAACAACTTTTAATTACCATATGCATGTTTATTTCTCTTTAAATAGAACAATGTCAGTGAAATGCTTGTTGGCTTGAACAAACGGAAGTCGCTAACAGTGTTCATATAGCAATGCCTAAAACCATGAAGGCCAAAAATAACATTTCACTTGTTTGTGTTAACGGTTTTCAGGCATTCTTGAAAGATGCTGGTGTCAAAACTGCCCACGTTTTCTGTTTCTTCATGTCAGTTTACATTTAGCTGGCATCAATTCCTCATTCAAGTCACAAACAGGAAAAGCAACTTTGGTTCATGTAGCCTAACAACCCTAAGCAAGGTGTAGGCTATATAGATTGCAGTATAGGATCATTCATGTGAACAAACAATAGTTCCACAATGTACTTGAAATCATGATACCGGTACTTCCTTTTTTACCCTGATAAGAATATTACTGAGTAAGCACAACATGGCACGGTCAGGGAAGGTCATACTGGTAACAAATTAAAAATCATCTACAGCAAAATAGAAAAGAACTGTATTGTTATTCTGTGCTTCATTTAACACAATGTGAAACAGCAGATAATAAAATAAAATTTAAAAAAAGTTAGTACTGCAGAACAAAGAAGGTGCTTTGGGTCACCTTTATTTTGTTTTTGTTGTATACATATTAAAGCAGTAGTAAACCGCAGGTGGTAAAGAAAAAAAAATCCCTGCAAGGCAATGTCATGATGTGCTAGTATGCATTGCATACTAGCACATTATGATAGACCTACCTTAGAACGAAGCCCTTCCAGCGCCGCAATGTCACAGCTGAGATGGCTGACATCTTTCTACAGGTCTTCCTTTCGGGTTCGGCCTCCGCCTACATGAGTGGATGGGGGCACGATGGCATCAACTGTGCAAGTGCAGGAGATATTTACAGTACCTATAGGTAAACCTTATTATAGGCTTACCTGTTGGTACAAGTGGTATAACAGAGTTTACTACTAGTTTAAATTCCCATTTTAAATCTGTTGTTTATGCACTGTATGTACAATATATTTTTTCCACTATGCATTACAAAAACTCCCAAACCACTATGGGTTAGCTAAAAAGACATGAGCTTGTTTTGAGCCCCCAAAGCCCCCCCCCCCTCTTGTTTGACACAAACCTCTCGTTGAGGGAATGCTGTAAATTACAAGGTTTTACAGCACACATGAAATAGTTGAATGTGTAAAAAGAAGACTAGAGCTCCATTGTCTGGCTGGTCAGAACACTGTATAATATGAATATCCCCCCCCCCCCGTTTATCAAGGTAAAATACTAAAATTTAAAAATATAGATTTTTGAGCCCTGACCATAATAAATAACAAGGAAACATGTAAAAAAAATATAGGCATACTTTAATGTACATTGTTTAAACATTAGGAAGGCAAAAGCTATAAAGAGGGAGCACTGAAACCAATGCATACAATACATATAAATATATAATAATCCCATGTCCTTGAAGAAATCCAGACAAGAACTGCTAAGCTTCAAATTGACCTACACCCACAGTAAGTGAACTATTTTGCCTACCATAAAAAAAAAATCGCAATAAGCATATATCGATTGGTTTGCGCAAAAGTTATAGTGTCTACAAAATAAGGGATAGATTTATGCCATTTTATGTGTTTTAGTAATGGCAGTGATCAGCGATTTTTATCATGACTGCAACATTGTGGCGGACAGATCGGGCACTTTTTGGGACCATTGACATTTATACAGTGATCAGAGATAAAAATAGTCATTGATTACTGTATAAATGTCATTGGCAGGAAAAGGGGTTAACACTAGGGGGCGAGCAAGGGGATAACTGTGTTCCCTAGGTGTGTTCTAACTGTGGGGGGGTGGGACTGACTATGACCGATCGGTACTCCTACTTAGTAGGAGCACACAATCTGTCTCCTCTTCCTTGATAGAACCAGGATTTGTGCGTTTACACACACAGATCCCGGTTCTCGCTCTGTCACGAGCGATCGCGGGTTCCCAGCGGTTATCATGCCTGGTGGGCATGCGCGTCGGCTCCGGGGACACGCTGCGCGTGTGCCTGCAAAAGCATCTTAAAAAACCGACATATAGCTATGACGGCTTGCGCAAGGAAGCCATCCTGCTGCAGTATAACTGTGGCGACTGGTCAGCAAGGGGTTAAGCACTTTTATTAGCTGATTTAAGCACTTACTGAGTATGCAGCTTCTTCAGCTTTAAATCCTTGCTTCAGTTGCAGTTTAAGCTGATGCCCCAGACCCAGGTTTCCTGTTTCAGGGTGGCTCCTTTCTCTTGTAGCATCCCATGGAGTCACCCTTGGATGCAAAGACTAGAATTGTGCCTCCCTACACTGTGCACATTATTATTATTATCATACACGATGTATATAGCGCCAACAGTTTACTCAGCACTTTACAATGTATAGGGGGGACAGCACAACTACAGTACAATTTAATACAGAAGGGACAGGAGTGCCCTGCTCATAGAGCTTACATTCTAAAGGGAGGGAGTGGTGGTACAAAAGGTAATAGATGCGGGGAATGATTTGATGGGGGTGGCACATCAATAGAAACACGCAGCCCATTAGCCTAGGATAGCAAGGTACTCCCCTGATTCTTTCTCTTCTTCCCCATCCTTTCGCTAAACTAACAGACTGACCAAAGACTGCAGTGTTGACTCTTAACTCTTTCTGTGAAGATTAGAAAGTTCGGGGAAGCAGCACAGATAGCAGGAAGCATCAGTATTGCATTATTAATCTGCAAGTGCCAGGGTGAGAATTTTAACATAGTTTAGTGGGGAATGTGTATTTTATTGTGATCATGCAATGCAATCTCATGTTGCTAAGTGCTTTCTAATCATAGTTATTAGATCTGACCTCCTCCCCTCCTTCCGCAGCTGATCTGATGACAACTGATGTGAAGGAGATGGCCGATCCATATTTGGCTAGGGAGGAGGAGAAGCTCTGCATTCCTTATGCCGCTACTTGTCTGTGGAAAGTGCTCACAGCCAAGACAAGCTGCACTTCTGAATCGGCTATCTTCTTCCTAGCTGTTGAAAGATCAACAGAAGCAAATGGGGAGAGTAGCAGGTTAGAACTTCTAAATCAGCCTTTCTCAACCTTTTCAACACAGAGGAACCCTTGAAAAAAAGTGTTCCGGTCTCAGGGAACCCCTTCTAAAAATGACTATGTCTTCAACCCATGATACATTAGTGTGATGGACAGAAGGAAAAATACTCCTTACACATGTGGTCATCGGGAAGAATCCTCTCTTACAGATAACTTAAAAGATGAATGGTGTCAGTGGGAACTTATCCAAGAGGCAAATATTGCACATTGCTCAAGGAAGCCCTAGAAACCTCTGGAGGAACCCTAGACGTCCATTGAACCCTGGTTGAGAAACCCTGTTCTAAACTATGCTACGTGTACTTTGTCCTATGTGGGACAGAACTGGAACAAAAAACATATGATAGATTTTCAAATGCTACTTTAAGCTAGTCAACAGAAGCCTGCAATGTGTGCAGTCTGCAGTGCGTTATTGGTGCTTTGTGTTTTTATGCAGGTTTTATGAGCATTTTTAGGCATCGTACCATTGTACTCTATTAGAACGGGTGTTTTGATGAAAGCATATCAAAGATACAGCATGCAAGACTTTGATGCGCTTTCATCCAAATTTTCACGAGTTCAAATTGAAGTACGCGTGAAACATGACGCACCAAAAACATACCTCGCATATGTGAACTTGCCCTTACTGGTTCGTGTTGTAGCCCTTTTCTACATGAAGCTAATATACAAAACAGATTCAGGTGCATATACCAGCTACATTTATATACATTTGTTGTTTTTTTATCCTGTAACTACAAAATTGGAACACATTTTACTGCAATTATCCAATCATGTGCAGATGACATAAGTAATGAGGAATTTATTTTGTTGCATGATTGGATAGTTGAACTCAGTCTTCACACATTTTATCATGTAAACACACTGAACTTCTTTAGTAAATCAGCAACTATATAACAACATATTCAATACTCACAAAAAGGGCACACTGACTACTAACCTCCCTAAATTATGTTTTATTATTATCTGTCTGGATGTCAGCTGTAAACTAAAAGTATAACATTATTGTTAAAGCCATTATTCATACTTTATAGGCAGGAAATACATTTAAGGACAAAAGTGCACACATAAAGCAACATAATGAGACACTGTGAGGGTTATTTACTAAAACTGCATAGTGCAAAATCTGGTCCAGCTCTGCATAGAAACCATTTAGCTTCCAGGTTTTATTATCAAAGATTAATTGGACAAGCTGAAGTTAGAAGCTGATTGGCTACCATGTACAGCTGCACCAGATTCTGAGTGCTCCCGTTTTAGTAAATCTCCCCCTATATGCTTTTGGTGCAACTGTAAAATAATCCATGTATTGTGTTAAAATAATTGACAAAATTAAACCTTGGAAAACCAATGCTGCAACAAAAATATCTGACTGAATATAATATTCACCCAATACCTGTAGAGTCATAAACTAGGCTGACTGTTAGGCCAGGTTTACATCTATCCATATCTGCTCTTGATGATTTTTCTAGTGCATTTTCATTATTATTTCTCATGCCTTATTATATGGTTTTATGCATTTTTTTTGGTTTAGCCAATGAAGATTGATTTCCTTGCAGTGACATCATTGTTGTGGACTTTGGAAGGATCTACTTCTAGAGCAGGGGTTCTTAACCTGAGGTCCATGGACCACTAAGTGGTCTATGGATGGATTTTAGAGGGTCCATGAGGGTCAGAAAAAAACATTTACATTCCCTATGCCGCCCTCCTCCTTGTTCCAGTGAATGGTTTCCCATAAAAAGAAATGAAAGAACATGCACCCTGCCGTTGCTTCTACAGCCAACCTCTAAGCATCTTTTGGTTCATTGTTGGCCCATGTTTAGCATTTAAATTTGCATCATCATTCTCTGGACAGTCACCATCTTGTACTACTCCACAAAAGCAAGCGCTAATTATCATTTTCTAGTAGTAGTAGTTTTGAGCAGAATTTAAATAGTTTTGTTTAAATTGCACAAGATGATTATTTTTCATTTTCGTAATGAGTGCCCATATTTTTTGCATGAAAAAGAGTGAGTTTTTTGTTAAGATTGTTTACTTTATTCGAACTTTGCGTATGTCACATATGTATGAGGCAATTCAATTTCTAGAAGAAACAATGAAGCTGTCATTGCTGACCTCCTTCTGAAAACCAAGGTGCATGGCTATCTCAGACCTCAATACTTTCTTTAGTCGCTGACCAGGACCACACATGCAGGTATTGAAGTTGAAAGTTGTGAAAAGGAAAGAAAAGGAATGAAATTAGAACTCCTGATTTGCATATTTGTACAAAGTTTGTGACTTAAAGTTTTTTGTTTTTTTTTCTGCTTTAAGCTGCTTTTGCAATGAAAGTTTTTGCCCGCTAGCGGTGTGCTTTTAACCCTAAAGGGGTTTAAAAACGTCTGTGTTGCGGCGCTTCTGAACCGCTTTTCAGGCGCTTCGGAAGCACTGCCCATTCATTGCACTCCGTATAGGCAGAAGTACTTCCACGATCCGGCTTGCACGCCATACGGCCTCCCTCTGCAGCGCTCATGGCAGGCTGACATCAGCGGGGATCTCGGAGCGGAGAAGAAGAGCTCAGGCAGGTCATGTGAGCAGTGTAAATAAGGTATCTTATACTACTTTTTTTACAAAACAGATTACATTATTTTATAAGGACTTTAACCAAGGTGTTTTTTTTTTTTTTTATTATTAAAATGTCATAATGTTGACAGGGGGAGAGAAGACACAGGAACTTTTTAAAAAACATTTTATTGTTTTATTTCTAGGTTTTTTAGAATATAGAGAGGGGTAAATGACAGAGCACAAGCACTGTGCTGTCTATCATGCTTTAAAGGATCAGGAGATATATATATATATATATATATATATATATATATATTTATTTATTTTTTGGGTTACAAGCACTTTAACCATTATGTGCCCACGCTATAGCCGAAAGACGGCTACAGCACGGACGCCAATTGCCGGGAGACCGTCCCTGGACATCCTCCTGTTTACTTCCAGCCGTGTCTCTTGGACTGAGACTTAGTCACAGATCGCTGTAAATGGCTAATCACAGCAGCCATTTACAGCACGATCAGAGCTTCCAATGAGAGATGGTCTCATATGTAAATATATGAGATCATCTCTCATCGCCAGCTCTCCCTCCTCATACGCTGTCTCTGTGTGCTACACGGCTGCAGAGTAAGTGTTAAAAAAAAAAAAAAAAAAAAAAAAACGGAAAATAAAGTGCCCATAGTTCAGGTTAGTGCCATATGTCCCCACTGCCACCTGTCAGTGCCATCTGTCCCCAGTGCCTCCTGTCCCCAGTGCCACCTCCTAAGTGCCATCTGTCCCTAGTGCCACGTATAAGTGCCATCTATCATCAGTGCCATGTATAACTGCCATCTGTCATCAGTGCTACATCAGTGCCACATGTCATCAGTGCTACATATTAGTGCCATCTGTCATCAATGCCACGTATCAGTGCCATCTGTCATCAGTGCCACCTGTCAGTATCATGTGCCATCAGTGCCAAGTATCAGTGCCATCTGTCATCACTGCCACATATCAGTGCCATCTGTCATCAGTGCCTCGTCAGTGTCACGTGTCATTGTCCTGGTGCTCCAGAGCCTTCAAAAGTGTAATAGGTAGTCAACAAGTTAGATGTGTAATTTATGCTCCTAGAACACGTGATGGTGCTCCCTGCATGTTGGGCGCCTCTAAGTGTCTAGGCTGTGGAAAAGTCCCACACATGTGGTATCGTAATACTCAGGAGGAGTAGCAGAATGTATTTTGGGATGTCATTTGTGGTATACACATGCCATGTAAGAGAAATAACCTATTACAATGACAATTTTGTGGTAAAAAAAAAAAATCTTCATTTGCAAAGAATTGTGGGAAAAAATGACAACATCAAAAAGCTCACCATGCCTCTTACTAAATACCTTGGAATTTCTACTTTAAAAAAAGGGTCATTTGGGGGCATTTGTACTTTCCTGGCTTGTTCGGGTCACAAGAAATGAGATAGGCTACCAATTTTGTATGATTCGCACCACAGCTTGTAGACTCTCTAATTTTCACAAAGACCAAATAATATCCACTAATTTGGTTTATTTTTACCAAAGATATGTAGCAGTATAAATTGTGGCCAAAATTTATGAAGAAAAATGAATAATTTGCAAAATGTTATCACAGAAACTAAGAAAGATGCGCTTTTTTAAAAATATTTCTGTATTTTTTCATTTATAGCGCAAAAAATAAAAAATGATTTGATCATTTTTCTTTAACAAATTCCGATGAACCTAGAAATAGAACGTTTCAAATCTGTCCGATGGACTCAATTCCTATCAGGGAAAACCATTTGTCTGTATGCTGGTCTGACAGACCAAATATGAAGCAAGGGCAGCTGTTGGCTACTGGCTATTGAACTTCCATTTCTAGTCCCGTTGTACGGACTTTAGTCCGTTTGTGTGTGGGCAAGTTTATTCATTCGGAAATCAGTCTTAACTCCATCGAAAGTCCGTCGGACCTCTTCTGCTGGAAAGTACGGACATGTGTACGCAGCATTAGGCATGTGAGAGAAATAACCTATTACAATGACAATTTTGTGGGGGAAAAAAATCTACCGTATATACTCGAGTATAGGTCGATCCGAATATAAGCCGAGGCCCCTAATTTACCCCAAAAAAACTGGGAAAACGTATTGACTCGTGTATAAGCCGAGGGTGAGACATCCCTTTGTCCATCCCTGTGTCCCGTCCATCCCTGTGTCCATCCCTGTGTCCCGTCCATCCCTGTGTCCATCCCTGTGTCCCGTCCATCCCTGTGTCCATCGCTGTGTCCCGTCCATCCCTGTGTCCATTGCTGTGTCCCGTCCATCGCTGTGTCCCGTCCATCCCTGTGTCCATCACTGTGTCCCGTCCATCCCTGTGTCCATCCCTGCCTACCTGTGCCAATCTGCAGCCTCTGTGTGCCATGCTGCACCTCTCCTCCTCGTCTGACAGACGGCGGCCATTCCACTGTTCAAAAGCCGCGCCTCTCTGTCTGTGATAGGCGGAACACTCAATTTCCCAGCAGTCAGTGTTCCGCCTATCACGGACATCCTCTCATCCTCGTCCGTAGTATGAGAATGAGCGGATGTCCGTGATAGGCGGAACACTGACTGCTGGGAAATTGAGTGTTCCGCCTATCACAGACAGGGAGGCGCGGCTTTTGAATAGTGGAATGGCCGCCGTCTGTCTACCTGATCTCAGTGACTCGAGTATAAGCCGAGGGGGGCACTTTCAGCCTAAAAAAAGGGGCTGAAAATCTCGGCTTATACTCGAGTATATACGGTATATTTTGCAAAGAATTGTGGGAAAAAAATTAAAACATCAAAATACCTCACCATGCATTTTACTAAATACCTTGGAATGTCTACTTTCAAAAAAGGGGTAATTTGGGGGGTATTTGTACTTTCCTGGCTTGTTTGGGTCGCAAGAAATGAGATAGGCCACCAGTACATCAGGTGTGATCAATTTTTTATGATTTGCACCACAGGTTGTAGACTAACTTTCACAAAGACCAAATAATATCCACTAATTTGAGTTATTTTTACCAAATATATGTAGCAGTATAAATTTATGAAGACAAATTAATAATTTGCAAAATGTTATTACAGAAACAAAGAAAAATGCGTTTTTTTTTCTAAATTTTCTGTATTTTTTCATTTATAGCGCAAAAAATTAAAAAACTCAGAGGTGATCAAATACCACCAAAAGAAAGCTCTATTTGTATGAAAAAAGGAAAACAAAATTCATTTGGGTACAGTATTACATGACTGAGTAATTGTCATTCAAAATGAGAGCGCACCGAAAGCTGAAAATTTGTCTGGTCACGAGGAGGGTTTAAGTACCCAATTGTCAAGTGGTTAAGATCAATACTGTACACACGGTAAGTAAAAAGAAAATCCCCTGAAAATAAGCCCTAGTGTGTTTTTTGCAGGCAAAATTTATATAAGACCCGGTCTTATTTTCGGGGGAAACACAGTATTAATCTTAGATATGAGTCAAGACCACTGATTACCATTTTATACATCTCAACTAAGTCTTAAGGAAGTGAATATGGTAACATGTGAAAAAAGCAAAACACTGCGCTACTTAAATCAAAATAGCGGCTAACATTCAAACATACAAAGTTAAAATAAATGTGAAAAATAAAATGTAGCGCTAAACAAACATTAAATTCAAAACACACCTTTTTTGAGTAGGTGTGAGTGACCTATACTCAACAAAGAAAAAACTATTAGGCTAATTAGCAAGCAAGTGCAAACCACACTATGGTAACATGACTTCATGAAAATGACAGAACATGTGCGCTAATGTTGTATATGTTGGATGGTCAAATATATGCTCTATACACAGCAGATGTATTTAACATTGGTTATTAGACAAGCGTCCAATCATATCTTATGGCGCTTATAAATAAACTTTGGTATTTTGTTTATTGTTGTTGTCTTCTTGAGTGCTATGGTTTGAAGTCCAGGTAAATAGGATTTTTTTTTGTGGTTATATTTGAGATGATAGCACTGTAGGAATTATTTTTTATATCATTAGAGCTACTCCTACAAATTGACTATATATTATATAACTACTACAATAACCACCTGTAATTCCCAGAATGGATATCAGGGTTCTACCTGACAGAGATTAGAAGAGTTATGCCCTGTACACATGACCAGTTTTCCCGTCAGAATAAACTCTGAAGGTTTTTCCGACGGAATTCCACTGAAACTGTCTTGCGTACACAAGATCACACCAAAGTCCAACCGTCAAGAACGCAGTGATGTACAACACGTACAATGGGACTAAAAAAAGGAAATTCAATAGCCAGTAGCCAATAGCTTCTGTCTCGTACTTGCTTCAGAGCATGCGTCATTTTTGGTCCATCGGAAACCGCATACAGACGAGCGGTTTTTAGAACTATTTCTAGGTCCGTCAGAATTTTCGAAAAAAAAAAGGCACACGATCACGATACACACGATCGGAATATCCGATGAAAAGCTTCCGTCTGACTTTTTCTGTCGTACATTCCGCTCGTGTGTACGTGGCATTAGAACCTTTGATGAGTTGTTCTGCTCACTATGTCCCATTGGGGAAAGTTTCCATCACTTCTTGAGTGGATAGGAAACGGGTAGAGTCACAGATAAAAAAAAAAGTAATGTAAAAACTTTTTTTTTAACACAGCAGCAAAAGGTTAAACCCTCAATTATTATATTTATTACAACATTTGTACCTACTAGAAATAATATCCTCACTTCCTGTGTGGTCACAGCACAGAAAGTTAGCAAAAATCTTTCCAACAGGGACACAGGCAGCAATGAACACTTGATAAAGCATGTAAACCTCACCTATCCTCTCTAAAACTAACAAAAAAAGAAAGGTTTGGCAGGAGTTCCACTTTAATCACCTTTATACATCTCCTGTGGCCCCAACTGTCTTTTAGTTTATGCCAACAAAGGCATGAAACACCTCAAGACAGCTATCATTTTCTGCCTTGCAGCCATCAACTATTGTTTACATGCAAGGAAGACTCCTCCGGGGATATTTCCATCTCAAATAAAGTGGAAAGCTTGAGACATACCCTGAGTGGTGTCATGCCAAGCAAAGTGTGTCACTGCCATTTCACAGGAGATATTGATGCTCTGCCTAGTCAGGCATTGCGGGCTCACTGCACAGCACTGCAGCTCTCAGCCACATAGGTGTGGAACTTTACTTGTGAGGGAGATTTTTAGCTATTGTAATCGCGTCTCATTCAAGAAAAAAAATACGCATAAATGAAAGCATTCTGTTTACATTGCATTGCTCTCTTGCAATATTCATATTTCACAGGAAGATAAACATACTATTCCTTTCAGATAACTGCTGACTGTAGATGGGTAAGCATTCAGATAAAAAAAAGATTTGAGCATGACTCGTGAAAATCTGCACATACAGAGGAAGCAAATCTAAACAACTAGGGATGCACCGATACCATTGTACGAGTACCGATACTTTTTTTTAGTACTCGCCAAAACCAATTATTAATACCTACCGCAACTGTTTTGTTTACACTTTGTCAGCAATGGTACAAAGCACTGAGTTATTTGAAAATTAAAGGGGTTCTGCACTCATAATAATATATTTGCCCATTCTGTTGCCTCTAGACCTTACATTTGATAATGCCACATGTTTTTTTTTTTTTATTAATCTACCTTTTGTAATTCGTAGTTTTTTATTTTCCTCCCCTGCGGCGATGGGCGGTCTCTTGCGGGGATCAGCTTCATTTCCTGCTGAAGCCCGCACTGTCTCCTGGGATCTCGTCCAAGTAATCCCAGGAGACATTGCGGCTAATGCACCCGGAATCTCGCGAGATTTCGGCTAATACACCCTAAATCTCGCGTGATTTCGGCTATTACAGGTTGCTTCAAACCGGGGTCGGCACTGCGGGTAGCCGACAGGGTTGATCGGGAACACAGCCCCACACACAGACCTTCCCCCCAGCCACGGTCTCCTCTTCACTGCAACTGCGGAGATTGGGAAAAGTCACAGTACTGGATAAAGGGCGGGGGCAGAAGCTGCTGGAATTAATGTTTTCCATTAACCAGCAGGTGATTGGTTGCCGGGCAGTCCTAGCAACCAATTACCAGCTTGTTAATGTAAAAAGTTAACTTTGTTAGATCCCACCCTGCACTCCAGTACTGTGACTTCTCCTGTTCTCTGCTATTCACCGGTGTAAGGCAGGAGAGTGGTGTTACCTACACAATGGTGTGAAGGGACAGAGGACACTACAGTTAAGGGGAGGGAGGGATGAAGGGGTCAGAGAACACTACATGGGGGGGGGTGTTAACAGGACGGAGGACATTGCACTGGGAGGGCAGAGAACATTTACAGTGGGGGGTAAAGGGGACAGAGGAATCTGCATGGGGAGGAACAGAGGACACTATAGTGTGGGGGAGGGGTGTGTGTAGGGGACAAGGGACATTGCAAGGGGGGGGCAGAGGACACAAAAGTGTGTGGGGGGTGAAAAGGACAGAGGACACTGCATCGGTGGGGGTGCAGAGGATACTACGGTGCGGGGAGGGTGTGAAGGGGACAAAGGACAGTGCTTGGGGGGGGGGGGGCAGCTGACAAGCTGAACGAATCATCAGTTTTTAAAGGATGTGGTAGACCGCTCCTTAACAACTGATAATTGCTGGCTTTTTTTTTTTTTTTTTTTTTTTGCATTTCAGCTGTCAGTGGGGGAACCCCGCTGACAGCTGAAAGAACCAAGCCTTAAAAGTATTGGTTTTAGGTATTGGAGCATTTAGATTAATACCGTTACTTAGTATCGGCACCGATATCCATATTGGTATCAATGCAACCCTATAAACAATCAATAATATTCTAAAGCATCTGTCAAAAAATCATTCACAATGCAGATTATGGCCATCATCCTGGAGTCCAAAGTGAATGAAACAATATGTATAAAGGCATGGCAACAAAAATAACCTTTTGACTCTGTAAACATATAAAGCCGATTGTCAGGTCACCTGAGACCAGGTGACAGATGCACTCCGTAGGAGTCGGAAGTGCACTGCTAGGTAGTGGACCTTAGGACTGACTGCTGCGGATTGTACCCAGGGAGGCTGTCTAAACGTAACAAAAATGACAATTTTGAGCTTGGGTTTTAACAGTAATGACAGCTTCAAACAAATCGCAAACCAAAAGAAAAACCACACAGGCCCATTAAAGTGGTTGTATACCCCCGATTGTGAGTTTTACCTATAGGTAAGCCTAAAATAAGGCTTACCTATAGGTAGTGGAAATATCTCCTAAACGTGCGCCGTTTAGGAGATATTTACCTTGTAGTGAGCTGGTAATGTCATACGCTGTGAAGAAAATGGACCTCCGTGTGCTGTGACTGGCGGCTCTGTCGACCATGCTTCAGCCAGTCACACAGCCAGAGTCCGAGGGGCGAAGATTGATGTTTCCTACAGCGCGGGCCTCATTTGCAGGTAAGTGCCACATAATGGGCTAGTACAGTATGTGATGCATACTAGCCTATTATGCTTTTACATTGTAGGGTTTGCTGGAAACAAACATGGGTTTTACTTCCTCTTTAATGATACCATAACATAGCCAACAGACTGTGCAAAAAAAAACTCACATTGCAAAGCAGAAATATAATTGGTTATCCAGCACTTCCTGGTCAGAGGTCACCTTGGTCTTTCAGATACATCTTAGGAACTTGATGTCATTTGGCCTACTACAATTTTGACAAGTTGCCTAGATTGGCTGCAAATAGGGGAAATATGCCTGGCAACATTAGTCCCCTAAGAAGTATCTGGATGGAATAGGCAATTAAGTGTGTAGTGCTTTGGATCTGACTTCTATATTATATATATATACCGTATTTTTCGGACTATAAGGCGCACGTAAAAGCCTAAATTTTCTCACAAAATCGACCGTGCGCCTTATAATCCGGTGCGCCTTATATATGACCTGTTGACATCGCTGGAGTTCTTTGGTTAATGCACCCGGAATGATGGCAAGCACCGAATTCGTTTTCTTCACTTGGGCTTTAACAGTATTTGTCAGATGGGCGCGCATGGAGTCACAGATCAATAGGGATGGAGATTCGTGGAAAAAGCCACCCGGTCTCTTACCGTAAACTGACGTACCGTAAACCTCTCTCAGGTTGTTCTACTGCGTGACTGATAGCGATGAGTTTGAAATCCGCTTCGTAAGCATGTCTCTTAACAGGAGCCATTTTTGGGGCAGCGGGTATACCGTAGAAAATGAACGAATGAATGCGCACACCTCCTGACTAAGATGGCCGTAATGCCCAATCCAAGCAGTGCAGCTTCGTGAGCATTACGGCCATCTTAGTCAGGAGGTGTGCGCATTCATTCGTTCATTTTCTACGGTATACCCGCTGCCCCAAAAATGGCTCCTGTTAAGAGACATGCTTACGAAGCGGATTTCAAACTGAAGGCTATCAGTCATGCAGTAGAGCATGGAAATAGAGTAGCTGCGAGAGAATTCAACATTAATGAATCAATGGTACGGAAGTGGAGGAAGCAAGAAGATGCCCTGCGCCAGGTAAAGAAGACCAAACTGAGTTTCCGAGGAAACAAAGCAAGATGGCCACAGTTGGAGGACAAAATTGAACAGTGGGTTATTGAACAGAGAACCGCAGGTAGAAGTGTCTCTACTGTCTCTATTCGACTCAAAGCAACAGCGATCGCACGCGACATGGAGATCAACGACTTTCGAGGAGGTCCCTCTTGGTGCTTCCGTTTCATGAAAAGGCGGAATCTCTCTATCCGCACAAGAACCACTATGTCACAGCAACTGCCAAAGGATTACGAAGAAAAGCTGGCCATTTTCCATACCTACTGCAAGAACAAGATCAATGAACAGAAAATCCGACCAGAGCACATCACCAACATGGACGAGGTCCCCCTTACCTTTGATATCCCTGTAAACCGTACTGTCGAGAGAACAGGGACCAGTACGGTATCTATACGCACTACAGGAAACGAGAAGTCATCCTTCACTGTAGTTCTCGGTTGCCAGGCTAATGGCCAGAAACTACCACCCATGGTAATTTTCAAGAGGAAGACTCTGCCAAAAGAAAAGTTTGCAAAAGTTTGGCATCATCATCAAGGCTAACCCGAAGGGCTGGATGGACGAGGAGAAGATGAGTGAGTGGCTGAGAGAGGTTTACGTCAAGAGACCGGGTGGCTTTTTCCACGAATCTCCATCCCTATTGGTCTGTGACTCCATGCGCGCCCATCTGACAGATACTGTCAAAGCCCAAGTGAAGAAAACTAATTCGGTGCTTGCCATCATTCCGGGTGGATTAACCAAAGAACTGCAGCCACTAGATATAGGTGTCAACAGGTCATTTAAAGTTAAATTGCGAGCTGCGTGGGAGCATTGGATGACAGAAGGCGAACACACATTCACCAACACAGGGAGGCAACGCCGGGCGAGTTACGCCACTATCTGCCAGTGGATCGTGGATGCCTGGGCGAAGGTATCAGTTACCAGTGTAATCCGAGCTTTCAAGAAGTCCGGAATTATCACTGAACAGCTAAGTACCGGTACCGATGACAGCAACGAGACTGACTCGGATACTGATGAGAATGATGAGAGGGATACGGGCGTGCTTGATGCCGAAATTGCCCAATTGTTAAACTCAGACACTGAAGATGAAGAATTTGATGGATTTGCGGGAGAAGAATAAAGTGAAAAAGTGAGTGTCTGGTTTTGTACGGTATTCACCGGTAACTGAACAGTGTTAAGAGTTATTGAAGAATAAAGTGAAAAAGTGAGTGTCTGGTTTTGTATTTAATTGAACAGTGTTAAGAGTTATTGTTATAGACCATTTTATGGTTATTGCTAAAGAGTTGAATAAAATTTGACTTACAGTACCGCATCCGAGTTGTGTTTCATTAAATGCGCCTTATAATCCAGTGCGCCTTATAGTCCGATGCGCCTTATATATGGAAATATCCATTATATCAGCCGGTCGTTGCTAGTGCGCCTTATAATCCGGTGCGCCTTATCGTCCGAAAAATACGGTATATATATACACACATACATATATACATACATACATACATACATACATACATACACACACAGTATCTCACAAAAGTCAGTACATCCCTCAAATTTTTGTAAATATTTTATTATATCTTTTCATGTGACAACACTGAAGAAATTACACTTTTCTACAATGTGAAATAGTGAGTGTACAGCTTATATAACAGTGTAAATTTGCTGTCCCCTCAAAATAATTCAACACACAGACATTAATGTCTAAACTGTTGGCAACAAAAGCGAGAACACCTCTGAGTGAAAATGTCCAAATTGGGCCCAATTAGCCATTTTCCCTCCCCAGTGTCATATGACCCATTAGTGTTACAATGTCTCAGGTGTGAATGGGGAGCAGGTGTGTTAAATTTGGGTAACAATTGTTGGCGCCCTTGGCTCCTCCTCTTCTTCTGATGGACTACCATAGCCAGCCGCTTGCTATGGGGAGAGCATAGTCTGCGTGCGCGCGACCTTTGTGTCTATGGAGCCGTGTACCATATACCCTGTACGCACAGTCGGACTATCCGATGACAAAATCCATCAGATTCTGGCCCAAACTTGTTTAGCATACACACGGTTGCACAAAGTTGTCAGAAAATCTGATCGTTCTGAACGCGGTGACGTAGAACACATACGACAGGACAATAAAGAGTCCAGTAGCCAATAGCTTTCATCTCGTGATTTATTCTGAGCATGCGTGGCACTTTGTGCATTGGACTTGTCTACACACAATCGGCATTTACGCAATCGGATTTTGTTGTCAGAAAATTTGAGCTCCACCTCTCAAACTGTGTGTTGGAAATTCCGACGGAAAAAGTCAGATGGAGCCCACACACGATTGGATTTTCCAACAACATGATCCGATCGCACATTTTCTGTCGTGTGTACGGAGCAATAGACTTACACAGCGGGACTTCCCCCCCCCCCCCCCAACTTCCTCTTTACTGCATCTGATTGACAGCAGCAAGAGCCAATGGCTCCTGTTGCTGCTCAAATGCCGTGTAAAGAGGAAAAAAGGGGAGAATAGATGCAGCTGTGCACAGCTCTGATCTCTTCTCCGCTCTCTTCCCTTTCACACAGGAAAGGGGGGGGGGGGCACAGAGAAACTGAAAGTTTTTTTACCTTAATGCAAAAAATGCAGTAACACTTTAATAGCTATCTTAATATGGTGCTCAGTAAGTTATATATCAGATCAGTGAAGATATTCTCAGATATTTAAGGGCACATGGGATGACTTGGAGAAAATATAAACACAGGGAACAGTGGCACAAATAGTATCATGAGATCCACTGCAGGCAAACTAACTGTGTTTGCGAACTGCGTTTGGGGTGTCGTTAGAAATACATTGACTTCCGCAGCTGTATTTCAACTGTTTAGTAGTTTGCCTGAAACTCAGCTTTAATAAAAGTTGAAAAACACAGCCATACAGACAGTACCACAATGTTTTCACTGCTTTCCTTTTTCAGAAATCATTGTTCAGTAGGGATGAGTGAATCTGAATGGGTTTGATTGCCAGTGGTTCAGCAAATCCAATTTGAAATTCAGCAAATCGCATTAAAATCTAGGAAGGGCAAATCCTGTTAGTAACTCCTGTTTTAGAGCTAATAGGCAAACTACTGTCCATGTACCAATGCAAGAATGTTTAAAAAAAATAAAATAAATACAGCAGGGAAAGGGTCTTTTCTTGCGGCTTTGCAGGCAACACTGAAAATACGCGAATCCTTTAAATTAAACTTCAGACGTGAAAAATAAAAAACGCATATCCTTCTACAGTGTGTATTTAGCTCTATCCAAAAGCACCAATGTTCTTTGCTGTCTCTTCCCTCTGCTATCTGAGTCACTCCTAATGGGTTAAGCCAACACAACAGAATCCCAGTGACAGCCCCACCACCCCCAGCACACAGTAGGGGATTGACAGCCTCAATTGTGTATGTTTCTCTTTGAGCCTGTGTACAGGGGGATTGTGTCCCTTTCCCTCCACTCATGTCTCAGATTACCCAAAGCTCTGTGCTCCAGCTGTGCAGTGTGGGACTTCAAATCTGCTTTTTTTTTTTTTCTTAGAGCTTACTCTAACAATCCTGATCACCAATGTCAACAGGAATGAAAATCAGTATAAATCCAACATTTTAAGATGCTACAAGAAGGTAAATCCTCCAATGAAAATACTTGCTTCAGCTGTCAAAGAGGGGATTTCCTTCACATTGATAAGATATCCTCTCACTTTTTCACTTTCTCTACAAAATAGACACAGTTGATAAAGAACAAACTGAAAACACTCTTCTACTCTATTCAAACTGAAAAAAAGTTTTGACTTTAGATATACTTTGACCCAAAATAAAAGGCCTATCAACATAAAATAAACAAGCAAGGCACCCTCAAAATGGAAAGCCTTGCAGAAAAAAAAAAAGGTTTCCTATTGACAAAGCAGCACCTGAAAGTGATCACTTTAAATCAAGGACAAAAACCCCTTAAAGTTGAACTTTAGGCAAAACTTTTTTTTTCATTTTGGATAGAGTAAGTGAGGGTTATAACCTGTGTCAGATTTATTTTTGCCATCCGTGTTCCATTGTGAATATTTCCCTTCACTTCCTGTCCTGTAGCTAAACAGGAAGTGAAAGAAAATCCTTGTAAATCAAGGGAATTCTTAGTGGACCCCCAGGTCACTAGAACTAGTGTACCCATTAGTGGCGGACATATAGGGGTCGCAGAAGTTGCCATGTCGACCAGGCCCCCTGTATGCCTCGATAAGAGAAGCGGCAAGGGTGGCTGAAATCAAGCTCCCCGATCCTCAGCCGAACTGTAAATCGGCATTGCGGGAGCTCGTCACACTGATTACACCTAAAGTGAAAGCACAGTGTGTGCTGTGCTCTTTGTCTCCCCCTACAGTGCAGTACCCAGCAGGAAGAGCTAGGCAGGGGTAGGGAACCTTGGCTCTCCAGCTGTTTTGAAACTACAAGTTCCAAGAGACATTGCAAGACCCTAACAATCACAGGCATGACTCCTAGAGGCAGAGGCATGATGGGATTTGTAGTTTCAAAACAGCTGGAGAGCCGAGATTCCCTACCCCTGAGCTAAGGTAAAGCGACGCTTAGCTGCCCTAGCGTCGGTTTTCATCCGTCGGACTAGCATACGGATGAGCGGATTTCTCCATAGGAACTGGCTCCGGCATAAAAATTTAAAACATGTTCTATTTCTAAAGTCCATCAGATTTTTGGACAGCAAAGGTCCAATGGATCCCACACACGATCGAATTGTCCAACGGATTCGTTCCGTCTGACCTTCGCTGTTGAAAAGTCTGGTCGTGTATATGCGGCATTAGTCTTTAAGTGGTTAAACTGCCCTCATTTGCAGACCAAAGTTCATTCCTTTGATCTAAAATAATCGAATGATACAAGGTTTCTTTTTATCTCTCAGCGCTGAGCAATGTTGTGATAAACTTTGCCAGCTTTTTTTGACAGCTCTGAGCAGAGAATGGCTCTGCACTTGTTACACGAATCATGGAAATGAAGGATTAGGATCATGAAGGGGGTTGAATCGAGATCGCAATTTTTTAACAATTAATCATGCTGCTCCAAGTTATACTTTAATAATAAAAACAAAACAGAACAAAGCAACACATAGTTTGATTGTGCGAATCTGCAAAAAAAAAAAATTGCCAGGACGGTGAATCTAAATACGGAAGGATTCACCTCAAACCTATAGTAGCAGTGAACCTCAATCTCATCCCTAGTGTTCAGGAATCATGACATTTTTTATTATACCATAAGATGGCTCACTGTTATGGAAAAAAATCTAAAACTTGTAAACTGTTTTGGAAATGGCAAGATCATTTAGTAGATCATGTTAGCTGATCAACAACTGCAGTAGCAGCTCTAGTTGTGGTAACTTAAGATGGCGAGCACTCTCAACCACTAAAAAATGTTTAATGTCTCTCATTAATTGTATGTCATGATAAAGAAGGCCTTCATTATACAACTGAGCAGTAGGGATGAAAGTATCTGTCTGGGTTTGTTTGCACACCATTTGCAAATCTTGCTAGCAGTTTAAAAACTTTGAGGTGGACCCCACTGATGTCTATGGGGGGGCTAATCATGTTAATCAAGTCTGGCCATTTGTAAGGCTACTAAGCCGGCTATTGTTAAACAAAAGCCATGGAAAGCTGGTCATTGTCATTGGGAACATGTACCAATGCCTACATTTAAATAAAATTAATTAAAAAAAAAATGTATCTTTCTCTACACAGAATTGTCACCAATTCCTGTGATATAGGTTTTTACTCTTTTCAGCCAAAAATTTGTGCTTCACAAACATCACAAATCCTGGGTATTTGCCACAAGCCTGTCGTAGAAGCAAACCCAAAATACTACTGAGCAATGTATAGAGGTGATCAATGAAATCTGTTAAGTATATATCGTTAGCTAAGGTTTATGTATTAAATAGCAACAAACCAGAGGACAAGAGACAAGCATTCTTATTACATTCATCTTCAAGCCAGAAAACAAGCAATTCTTTTTTGCTTCTTACAAAAGTGGTTAGGTTCCAGCCACATAACTAAGCATATAAGCATCTCTATCCGTATGAAGGAAGTGTAGATGTAGAGAAGGGAAATAAATAATTTCCTTTAAACCCTCAGGTGCTCTGAGTGTCAAGTAATGATCCCTTCTGCATTAGTAGATTAGTACCCTTTTCACAGCATTATCACCCCCCCCCCCCCAAGTGTTCCCCAACACATTTCCCACTGCCCCCCAACTTACACTATTGTAAAATTAATTGCTTTTATTTTAACTTTTTTTTGGTATTATCATTCTATTCATGGCATTTGCTGTTTCTCTCATAGTTACCAAAGAGGAGTACACAAAGATGAATGCATTTTTATATGCATCAATGCACAGCCCAAGATACCATGGAAGAGATGCCGCCAATTCCATGAAGAGCTAAAGAGTTGCCTTAGTAAATCAATCTTAAAATATGATATATTAAGTAGAACAATAGTATATTAAAGTAGAACAATAGTATATTAAAGTAGAACAATAGTAGAATTTTTATACATCTGTGTAGATCTATGTAAAACAAACAGACTCTTTTCCATAATGCTACAAAGCTTGTTTGTAAACTCCAGTGTGGTTCTACATTCATCTTCATATTAACAATAGTGAACCTTACCGACTGACCTTCGAAATGCAAACCAGCTCCACCTGCTTTTGTGGCTGCTCAGATGATGGCACCGAACTCCACAGCTGGTGGAGTTGCCCACTACTAGCCCGTTTTCTAGACTCGTTTTGGGCTGAAATCTTCCAAAACCTCTCCACCTTTAGTTCCTGACCCAGCCACGGCCTTACTCAACAAAAAAAAACCTCAATGTGACCCTATTACAATTCTCCTGCAGGTTACAATGGCTGCAAAGCAAACAATCGCAAAGGCTTGGAAAACCTCCAATCTCAATGTCGCAGAAAACAGAAATAGATTAACTAGGGCCATGATACACACCAAGGTTAAAGTGGTCCTTCTTGAAGGGATCAAAAAGCATGCACATTTGTGAAAACCTTGTGTTAATCATGACCTGCCTGTTGACTTCTATAACTCCTTGCTTTCCCTCCTAAATGGTCTCAACACCCCCCAATTAGTCTCAACTTAACTTCTGACAGCTTACGGGTAATGGCTCCCTAATCTCCCTTCATACCCCCCCTCCCTCCCCCGGATGCCTACCTCTACTTTCTGCTTCCTATCCCATCCTACCCGTTCTTTTCTACCTCCCTCCCTCCTTTTTTTTCTCCCTCACTCTTCTCTATATTTCTTAACGCTAGTCTTGTGAGTCCTTCTTATTAGCATTGTCCTGCCTGTTTGTCGAGAACTGATGTGACACCAGCCACACAATGTTTACCACATTAACCCCCACACCTAACAGTACTTGGTAACTACTATCCTTCCCTCTCTTCCTTCTATTCCCAGATCCTCAAATTTTCTGCATTGTCCCTGACAACATCTACCAGCACAAAACCTAAAGTACCTTTAAGTCACGATATATCATTGAGCACTTGTGCCACTTTGCATACGCGCACACTGTGCCCCCCTCCAATCCTTATTTATGTACTTACTACATTTGTGTTTTGTTAGTGTGGGCTGCGTCCCAGTCATTGTACTATAATCTTACATACTTTACCCTACCCCTTGTTCCTAGGGGATGACTCACTTTTATCTCTTTGCCATGTAAGCTTTGTTCCTTTCCTCAATAAAAAATGTTTTGAACCACAAATTGCAAACCAGCTGATTTCCTTCACTGGAGATGCCCAATAAGCTCTGCTACAGTCAGTTCTAAATATACATTAAAACTAATAGGCAACGAGCAGCTTAAGTGATTATTCTAGCAAAAAGGGCTAACAGCCTTACTACTTGATGGCAGTAAGGCTAGCCCCCTGCTATTGCAAATTAATCTACACAAACGTGTTACTGGGAAAGTCAATGATTTAAGAATACTGAGTAAATTGAACGTCTGGAATCAAATGTATTCTTAGTTACAAAAATAGAATTTTTATACTTACTATGAAATCATTTTTTTGTAGTCAATTGAGGGACACAGGAATGTCAGGTCATACTGCTACCTAAAAAAAATGACACTGGGACACAAAAAAAATAAAAATGCAGGCCAGTCCCAGGACAACCCCTGCTCTGCCTCAGGGATGTGCCCCATGTCCCCAATTCCTACTTTCATGACCATTAAGGAATATAGAAATTCAGACAGGGTTGATCCAATTGGGGGGGGGGGGGGGGGTTAGTAGGCAACACAGAAATAATTGCTAACAAGTTGAGGAGAGAATTTAGGACTGCCTTCAGTCCACAAGCTGCCAGAAGGACTAAACCCTGAATCTAAACCAGATTAGGCTCAGCAGCATAACAATAAAGGAACCGGCCAACATGACCAGAGGAAGGACATGGAGATTCAACATGATGCTGAAGACCTAAGAAGGTCACGACCCGATGGAATGACTCCAAGTGACTCCAAACGACTCCAAGTGGATTGAGCCAGTGTCTTGTCGAATATTGTCCCCCGTCGGATAGTGTCTGCCCTGTACTGCCCTTGCGCAGTACGGAGGACAAGGAGACACTGAAGGTCTCGGAAGATGAACGGCGCCTGCGCATTGAGTCCAGGTTCAAGCCCCACCATCCAAGTGGACATAGAGTTAGAATAAAAAATTGCTGAGCGAAGCGAGGCCATGCCCGAAGCGTGGCAAGTGAAGCAAGGCCGCGAGGGGCCCTCTTACTAAGTGCTGTTTAACATCATCTACTGTATGTCCACTTTCATGGTGGGGCTTGAACCTGGACTCAGGGCACAAGGTACTATTAAGTGCGCAGGCGCCGTTCATCTTCGGAGACTTTCGGCGTCTCCTTGTCCTCCGTACTGCGCAAGCGCTGCGCCTGCGCAGTACGGGGTGGACACTTTTCGATGGGGGGACAGTTCTCGTCAGAACACCGGAACTAATGGGAAGGTAATCAACTAAAACTCCACTAAAACAGGTGAAACCATAACTAATTCCTGAAAAGGAACAGAAGACCACAACATATGGTCACCTGAAAAAAAGGTGGGCAGCCCCTAAAAGAAGAGATCCCAAGAAGGAACCTAGAACCAGACAGTTCCAGGTGATGAAGACCAGCTGGTCTACAAGGCAGGTCCCAAGGTTTCTGCATACCTTACAGAATTAAAGGGTTGAGAGCTCTAAAACTAATAAGGTTGCATGACTTAACAACAAGGTGAGATTTACCAATGAAACCCTAAATTGGCAAATGCACGAAGGGAAGTACCTCTAGAAAGCCCAAAGAAGTCAGGTATTCAATCCCATGAAGTCGATGTAACTAAAGGGATAGAATGTATGGGGAGCACCCCCAAAAGGGCAGGCAAGGATGAAGGAGATTCCTTAACCCAAGACTGGTAAGATAAGGATCACCAGATGAAACTGAAGATGAAGCTACATATCCTCTCCAACACCCAAGGTGTCCAGGGAAAGTGCCCAGATAAATCCTATGTACTATTAAGGGCTTTATATGTCCCAAGGTCAGGGTTTTTTTCTGAGGGAAAAAATGGTAGCCGGATGTGTCACAGCTCCAGACACTGATGTGACACATGGACTGGAGCAAAGGGCCCAAGCTTTGGGAGAGCCTAAGGAGACTAGGGAAGGTCCATTAATTTGTGCAGTAGCAAAGGGGGAATAAAAAGAAGTAACTGATGGGGGCACAAGAGGCAAAGGATTATCTTGTGAGCCCAAGGAGAGAAGCAAACTAACCAAGGATTTGCCAGGGTTCAAAGCCAGCCCCTGAGATGCTTTAGAGATAGTCACAGTGACTTTTGACCCAGCCTGTTCTTGCCCTGGGAAAGTCATAGATAGACTCTACAAGGATGGAGCTGAAGTGTACTTAAGCCTCTCTGTGGTGAAATCAAGGGGTAGTGAGAAATTTTAAGGGTACCCAGTGGTGCAATAGTGACATAGCTCCTGTATCTCAAGAATTCAGAGACAGGGTCAAGTAAAGAAACCCATAGCAACTAGAAAAATCAAATCAACTGCTTCCATAAGTCAGAAACTGTTAATGAAAACAATCCACTTTGACCGTAGCCACGCAATGTATTTGTATGAATTCTGGAATGCATCAACATGTCACTGTAAATTATTTCAAATCAATTTCCAATGAAGTATCTTTCGGAAAACAGGATTATAAATGGTGAAGTACAATTACACATGGTGGCTGAATTCAGTATATCAATTAATGCATTACTCACGCAACACTAAATATCAGTCAATAAAGCAATATTGAACTAGTGTTTAATTCCCTTTGCCATGTGCTCGGCACTGTGCCATAGAAGATCCAGTGACCTTTTCTCACACAGACACACAGACACACAATAGCTTTTGCAAGATTGAGACTTTGTGACTACTATATATTAGCCTGGAAGGGATGGGTGGTAAAAAGATTTAATTAACAAACTTGCATGTATTCAGCTGTAAGCTCCAACTGACAGTCTGCTCTTGGCAGGCTACGGAACTGATATTTTTCCACATTTTTGCTTTGAACTACAATAATGAGTGTGTTCAAATTAAAAAATAAAAATGAAGAGCGTGTTCTGACCTTTGGGTTTTGGATTTGCTGTCAGCCTTGCTTTGTTCATGCTCTTGGCTGAGAGAATGAAGTTCTTCTTGAAGGCGTTTCTCGCGCTCCACACTTGTTTGATAGAACTGCAGTTCTTTTTCCAAGGCCTTCACTTTGTCTTCCAAAAGCTTGAACTCATGCAGTATTAGATAACTGACACCACAGTATTTGCAGACAGTCTCATCCCGTGGCATCTGGGTGACAGAGAAAGGAATGAATAGTCAAAACACCCCAGTTCTTAGCAGGGCAAAGCTGTAGAGGTAATTATATATTATCCAGCATAATAAATAAACAATGGAAGGAATAAAGGACAAAGTGCATATAACAGTAATTTATTGTAATCATATTTCACCATACTGAAGCCATGCTAGTGTAAGATAGATTTTAGAAAGTTGCTACGAGTACTGCATGCTCTCTTATTAAATATGCTTATGTTTCATCTCAGCATACAACCATATTTTAGACTTGCCTTGCAATAGTGTAGTAGTACCTGGGTGACAGACCATGAATTTTGGGTAAGGCCAAAGAATAAAGGATGATGCTGGATTAATGATTTGTGAATCCTCCAACAATTTAATTACTATCAGAGAAACAGTAGATAAAATAATAGATAAAGATACACAGCAAGCTTAAAATGTTTTAGGAAATACAATAAGCTAAGATCATCCATACTGAAGTAGCTCAGGTGCACAAATTATCATTCAGCCTGGTTCACTATGTATTGTATCACTTTAGGTCTATCTTTATTTTACAACAAAACTAGAAGAGAAACTTTTCAATTAGAGAAATGTCTGTAACATAAGAGGTCTTTTGTTGTGAAGCTGTTTGTTCCAGTCTTTGCTTATGGAGACATTATAAAATGCCTCTGGTCCCTGGGATGAACCTGCATTTATGGCCAAACTATTTTTGTTATTTACTTGCCTTTTGTTAATGGAAAATACAAAATGTACCCGGGAACGATGGATATATGATCTACTATTCCGAAAACGCAAAAAATGAATGCCGCGGGATTAAACATGAAAACCATTGTTGACTTTATTGAAAATAGGGGACAACATGAGCTGTTATGAGAGGTTATCATTAGAGGAACACAGTGTTCATGCGCTGCCACTTTTTCAAATAAGTACACTTCTACTGAACTGTCCGTTCCAGAATATATAATCCGATGCACTGATCCAAAAGCTAAAATTAATGTTAACACTGTGCGGTCTTTTCTTAAAACGTTCACCAGTTTTCTCACTGTTTCTTGTTATATTTGAAGAGTCAATGACATATATATTAGGGTGGCCCAAAAGTTAGTTTTTATTCTCAGTTTCAGGCATGTATCCCTTTAAAATTATATGCAGTTCAACCCTAATGAACAGGTTCTACACAGTTGAGCAAAAAAAAAAAAAAAAACACGTTATTAAACATCTGAGAGTGAACCCCGGGGATCAAGCTCAAATCCTCAGAGTGAACAAAAGCGGTATTAGTTATATTTTAATATTGTATATGAAAAAGCATGGAACTCAACAATCCTTATCTGAAGAAAACAATACCAGTGCTGTGATTGGAGTATTCTTTATAGCCACTTGTACTACAAACAAGCAGTTATCCATTTTCTCAACCCTGGAGTTTGTGTAGCCTTAAAACAAACACTTTATAGAACATCAGAGATGAACATTAAGAAAGCTTCAACCTTATTATCAATGAGAAAATTCTTAAATCTAAGAAATAGACCATGAAACCAAGCAACGGAGCTTGGCATAATCAAAAAAAGTGGGCGTCCCACCAGTCATAGTTGTAAGTTAACCATAGGAAAACAAAGTTCACTGGAAAAATCAGAAATTTTGTGTGAAAAAAAAAAAATGGAAAATGGCACGTAAAACTAGCCTGGGCAGAAGTCACCAAAATAAAGATGTTGGGATTTGTTTCACAAAATACACTTACCTTTTGAACCACTTGTCAAAATAACAACACTTTTTTAACTATATAGTAGTATATCCTTCTAGTAATTAGAGTTTCCTTTTTTTCATTAAAAAAAATATGCAGAGCTAAATGCACGAGAAATGAGGTAAGAGAATCATTAACCATGCTGATAGAAATGTTAAACTTGGTGGGCCCGTAGCAATCAATAAAGTTTCATCCTTTAGGTTCAGAACAATGTAAAGTGAATATTTCCTTTGCCCATTCAGTGGAAACCAAGAGGATCACTTAACTGCTTGCCTGCCCAGCTGAACATACCTTTCCTTCACTCCCCAGTCATTGAAACAGACATAACTACCACTTTCAGGTATCGGCATACTAACTTCCCTTCTTACTGCATGACAGCATTGGTTCTTGAATACTGGCTACAGAAACACCCAGCACTATCACATAGGGGCAGAAAGAAAGTCCTCAGCCACGATAAGGATATAGGGCTTCCTCCCTTTGCTTGTGGCAGCCATACAAAGTGGTCGGGAGAGAAAAGAAGATAATTAAAAGTAGAGAGGAAGAGCGGCAGTAAGTGGAACCTCTTGCTTTGCAAGCTGATAAAAAAGCACAGGCTGGTAGGTCTTCAGGTTATCTTTGATGCATATGTCTAACAAGCAGAAAAAGCACAAAGAGATAGGGTATCGCAGATGTGGGTGAATGGTGAATAAGAACTCAGGGCTTAATTAGGCTTTAACTCTAATCTTTAATCTTTTAACTGTTAAAAAGTAAAAGGCAGGATTAGAAGAATGTATAGCTAAAACAGAAATGCCCTTTAATGTATTACCATCTGAATTTCCTCTGGTAATGGATGCACAGGCGTATGTTTTTCCATGTTGTCAAATTATTCTTCAAGTGAACCTGCAATCTAGAGACAAAACACTCAGGTTAGAATTGTAGGCTGAATCAAGCAGACTGATTTTTTTTTTTTAACTCTCTCTTCTTATGAAACCAGATTACTTTGCCAATGTCTGAAAAAAAAAATGTCAATGTGTACACAATAAAACAAAGAATATATATATATATATATATATATATATATATATATATATATATATACACACACACACACACACACACACACACACTGGGGAGCAGACAGAAAGCGCAATTATAAAGCTAAACGATCAACAAGCAAACATGCAACATGGCACAATTACACAATATTTTTTTTATATACATGCATGTCTCTTTTTATTATTATTAAACAATATCTTGCATCTTCATGAATAATTAGGATCCCAGTAAGTGTGCCTGCATTGCTGTACGATTAGAGGAGGCTGATTTTAAGGTGCCTATACTAGTTCTACGTAAAAAATACATTTATGTACTTTTATTGAATACATAACTGGTAACTAGTTGTAGCCAATAAGAAAGCTGGATGTAACCCACATCCAGCATCTGCACTGCATCTGGTGAACAACAAAAGTAAACAGGACCTGCAGAGTCAGCACCCTCAGAAAGTACCACAACATAAAGCAAAGGCTTTGCTAAGCAGTTATGCATGTCAAACTATTTGGTTTTGCATCCAGACCAGATGTATTGGACTGCTGGTGTTAGGAACACACAGTAATTCCTTTTAATACCAGCACATACAGTCTTATGCTGCAAAAAATGCATGATTTATATTGGTTGCCTCTTGTTTTCTTTATATTTCTCTCAATGTCTACAGACAGCTTATAACACGGCAGATATCTTTGTGGTATAAAACCAGATTTCTTTAAATGGAAACATGCTGCCCTAGTATGGCGCAACAGACCTTATTTAGCACATAGAAAGAATGAACTCCACAATTAATATTACGTGTGATAATATTTTTTGATAGATCAAAGAGCACAGCTGATAAGACTAAAGACTAAGAACTAAATCTGTCCGTGGTTAATAAGCTCTTGCCAGGCTGGTCTTCTCTGGCACTGACAGGTCAATTCTTGCTGTTGTGCCATCTTGGCTGGCACTTCTTCTGGATTGGAGCCTGGCCATTGGGCAGACATCTTGCATACTGTCCTCCTGCCACATGGCTCCATTCTTGTTGCCTTACATACAGCATGTCAGGAGTGAATTGGTTGTGTACATTGCACTGAACCTTAGTTCAGCTTTAACATATGAAACTTTCCTATTGCAATTCGCGAAAATTGTAAGAAAAGCCAAAATTTAGTCAAAATCACTTTAGCTTTTAATCCCTTATAAGCAGGACGTTTTGTGAAACACTGCAATTCAAGATAAATCAGAAGGCTTCCTGCTAAATAAAATCAAGTCATTAGTCGCTAAGAGCCTGGGAATTGGCCCATGGGAAGCTTAGGAACTCATGGGTCATCTCATGTATTCTGTCAGAATGAGCCATTGGGGAGTGATATGATTCTGTGAACAGACATGAGAGAGCTTAGCTGCCACATATGCAGTCCCAGGGAGGCTCAGAAAATTCCCTCTTAATGATATCGTAAAAATAAAGTGACAGATGAGGGAGAACATGTATGCTTTACACTTGTGCACCAAGCAAATTGGGTGCCTTTTCACTAAAGGTTAGTTTACACTTGCTTCCAAACGTGGCTTCAGGCACACTTTGTTAAAGCCCTCTTAACTACAGTCAAAGCTCCTGTCACTAAATAAAATAGGTATCTTACAGTCCTGTTTACACCTTGCGTTTACTGTGCTTTGCTGCGGCTTCACTTCAAAAATGATACCCCATGTCGCTTTAGTGGTGCTTCAAAAGCATCTTTAAAGCCTTCATAGAAGTCTATTACAAAGCTCGCTTGAAGCACCACCAGAGCATCATGAAAGCACCAATGGAGCATCAGAAACAATTAAAAAAAATGTATTAAAAAATGTAAAAAAAAAAAGCATGTTGAATTGGTATGCGCTGTGTGTTGAAGCCAAGACAAAATGTACATGAGGCTTTACTGTAAGCTAGCAGGTGTTTTTTCATATCTGCTTGGAGATCAGTTTTACATCTAGGGCTGAAACAACTAATCGACATAATCGATTATGAAAATTGTTGTCATGTTAGTAATCAATGGTTGGTCAGCCGATTAGTTGGCCTGCATATAGAATGCATTATTTGTTCACATATCATAAAATATGGTGCAGCAAACATACAGCTCAGTACACAATCCATACATGTCAGTAAGTGCCCGAGAGCTTGTGAATGTGAATGTGTGAAAATCCATACCTCATAGGACATGTTGTCCTGGGCAGGAGAAGAAAGTGAGTGATTCTAAAGGCAGGAGGAGCCAGAAGCGTTTTACAGTATAAAACAAACCCCTTATATCTGCTGGTTTTGTACTATAAATGGCTATTTTATTTATTTTTTTAGCCTCACCACGATGAGTAAAAAATAAATAAGTAAATAAAAGTAAGTATGCTGCTGCTACTAAATGTCTTATGCTGTCCATACAAGTATTGATTTTTGGACCAGAATTTTCCTACAAAAACTCTTTGTACATTCGATGAATGGTTGCATGTCATTCCAATTTTTCAAATTAAATGTAATTTTGGTACCATATACACTGCCTGAAAATTTGTTTGATCAAGAAAAGTTTTCTATTCTGCTCCTTTAAAAGTGAACGACGATTTGACCCCACTAACGATTAGAAAAATCAAACAAACGTTCTTGAAACAAACATTTTCAAAGGTAAAAATTTGTTCATGTATGGCCAGCAAAAGTGACATCAGCTTGTATCAAGAAACCTGCCTATGACAAGGAAGTCTGTCATGCATAACATTATATTACAGTCCTGTCTGAAAATCTGCAAAAAAAAAAAATGTGTCTTAGGTCTTAAGTTTTTTTTTTTTTAATACATTTTTTATTTCTTATGTAGCAGATTCAACCTCTAAAGTGCTGCATATACTATAAAGCCCCGTACACACTATCAGTTTTTCTGCTGAGTTTTTCCTTCAGATTTACCAAAACCATATAATATGAGGTCAAATCTTAGGAGTTTCAATTGGTATGCAATCAGGCAGGCCCTTGGTTTTGGTAAACCTGAATGAAAATCTCAGCAGAAAAACTGATAGTGTGTATGGGGCTTTATAGTATATGCAGCGCCTTAAACAAGTATTCATACCCCCTGAAATTTTCCAAAATGTTTCATGTTATGCCCTGTACACACGGTCAGACTTTCCGACGACAAAATCCGTCAGATTTTTTCTGACAGATTTTGGCCCAAACTTGTCTTGTATACACACGGTCGCACAAAGTTGTCGGTAAATCCAAACGTTCTGAACGCGGTGACGCAGAACACGTACGATGAGACTATAAACGGGCCAGTAGCCAATAGCTTTCTTCTCGTAATTTATTCTGAGCATACGTGGCACTTTGTCCGTCGGAATTGTCTACACACGATCGGAATTTAAAAGATCGGATTTTGTTGTCGGAAAATTTTAGATCCAGCTCTCAAACTTTGTGTGTCGGAAATTCAGATGGAAAAAGTCTGATGGAGCCCCACACTGTTCAGGGTGATGTGCAGGGTTAGTTTTTCACAGCACAAAGCATTTTGCTTTTAGGCCAAAAAGTTCAAGTTTGCTCAATTTTCTCATCTGACCAGAGATCCTTCTTCCACATGTTTGCCGTGTACCCCACATGGCTTGTCGCAAACTGCAAACAGGACTTCCTATGACTTTCTTTCAACAATGGCTTTCTTCTTGTCACTCTTCCATAAAGGTTAGATTTGTGGAGTGCACGACTAATCTCCCACTTGAGCTGTGAATCTCTGCAGCTCCTCCAGAGTTACCATGGACATCTTGACTGCTTCTCCGATTAAGGCTCTCCTTGTCTGGCCTTTCAGTTTAGGTGGACAGCCATGTCTTGATAGGTTTGCACTTGTGCCATACTCTTTCCATTTTCGAATGATGGATTGAACAGTGCTCAATGAGATGTTCAAAGCTTGGGATATTTTTTTTATTTATTTTTTTTATAACCTAAACCTGCTTAAGACCCCTTTCACACTGAGGCATTTTTCAGGTGCTTTTAGGCTAAAAATATCACCTGTAAAGCGCATTAAAAACGCCTTCCCTGGGTGCTTTCACACTGGAGCACTGTGCTGGCAGGATGTTAAAGTCCTGCAAGCAGCATCTTTGGGGCGGTGAAGGAGCACTGTATACACTGCTCCTGCCCATTGAAATGAATGGGCACTGCTGCCAAAGCGCCTGCAAAGCGATTTGGTAGCAGCGATACACGGGCACATTTAACCCTTTATTTGGGCCATTAGCGAGGGTTAAAAACGCCCCAGTAGCGGTCAAACAGCACCGCTAAAGCAATGGTAAAGTGCCACTAAAACTAGCAGGGTTTTATCGTCAACGCCTGCCCGCCACAGTGTGAAAGCAGCCTTAAACTTCTCCATAACTTAGTCCCTGACCTGTCTGGTGTTTTCCTTGGCCTTCATGATTCTGTTTGTTCACTAAGGTTCTCTAACAAACCTCTGAGGGATTCACAGAACAGCTGTATTTCTACTAAGTTTAAATTACACACAGGTGGATTTTGCTTACTAAATAGGCGCCTTTTGAAGGCAATTGGTTCCACTAGATTTTAGTTAGGGGTATCAGAGTAAAGGGGGCTGAATACAAGTGCATGCCACCCTTTTCATATCTTTATTTGTAAAAAATTTGGAAAGTCATTAATAATTTTCCTTCCACTTCACAATTATGTGCCACTTTGTATTGGTATATCACATAAATTCCCAATAAAATACATTTACGTTTTTGGTTGCAACATGACAAAATGTGGAAAATGTCAAGAGGTATGAATACTTTTTCAAGGCACTGTACTATAATATATATATATATATATATATATATATATATATATATATATATATATATATATATATATATATCTTCTGCCTGTTGTTCTCAGAGTGGATTCAATATTTTGTTGGTTATTTATATTTACCACTGCATAGAGATATATGCATGCATTTTTTATTTTTTTTTGTTTAATTCTGTTTATTGGTTTTTCCAAACAGGTAAGTGAGTTCCAAAAACAACCTTCAGCATTCCCTGGCTAGAAAAAAAATACAAACTTATAAACTGTTTGGGTCCTTTCACACGGGGCGGATCAGTTCTGATCCGCCCCGTGGATGTCCGTTTGCTCAGCGGGGATCACTCCGCCGATCCCCGCTGAGCAGGGAGATGACAGGTCTGTCTCCGCACACTGTGCAGGGACGGACCTGTCACAGCGCCGCTCTCCCCTATGGGAGATCGGATGACGACGGACCGCAGTGCCTGTCGTCACCCGATCCGATCCGCAGACGGATGGAAAAATAGCTTTTTCCTCCGTCACACTTTTTCGGATCGGAGCGGGTCGGATGTCAGCGGACATGTCACCGCTGACATCCGACGCTCCATAGAGCTCTATGGAGCACCCGTTCAGGTCCGCCTGAAAAACTGACAGGCGGGCCTGAACGGGACGTTAGTGTGAAAGGGGCCTTACCCAACAACAGGTTATTTACCTAAACAGTACTAATAGTGACACAAAAGAAAAAACAAAACAAAAAAACAAAAACAGAAAAGAAAAAGAAAAGTTATGGAAGGAGAATGTGTTACCCTTCTTCAATAGGGGTGAGGTTTCCCGAGAGGGAACCTTGGTACTAGGCCTATAATACTAGGGGATTCAAACATAGGGGTATCATGAAGGCCTTACCAGGTGTTAGCATAGAGAGAGTAGTTAACCACTTAATAACCGACCTATAGCCAAATGACGGCTACAGGCCGGTTTGTTATCTGTGGGAGGCCGTCATATGACGTCCTCCCGGAGAATCGTTCGTGCGCGCCCCCTCGGGCGCGCACACCGGAACATCCGTGCTCGCCGGGTTCACGGGACCCGGCGCAACACGGATCGCGGTAAAGGACCAATAGCAGCGGTCCTTTACCACGTGATCGCTCCGTCCAATGACGGAGCGATCACAAAATGTAAACAAAAAACGTCATGGGTCATGCAAAGTTCACTTCTCTCCTCTCCTCACACCGATGCAGCGTGAGAGGAGAGAAGAGCTACATAGTTAAACGTGAGTGGGAAAAACAGTGCCCAGCAGTGCCCCAGCAGTGCCCAGCAGTGCCCTAGCAGTGCCCTAGCAGTGCCCCAGCAGTGCCCAGCAGTGCCACAACAGGGATCAGCAGTGCCACAACAGTGCCATCTGTCACCTCTGTGCCATCTGTCACCTCTGTGCCACCTGTGCCACACCTGTGCCACCCCTGTGCCACCAGATCCACACCAGTGCCACACCAGTGCCACCTGTGCCCATCAGTGCCACCTGTGCCCATCAGTGCCACATCAGTGCCGCCTGTGCCCCACCAGTGCCCCACCAGTGCCGCCTGTGCCCGCCAGTGCCGCCTGTGCCCCGCCAGTGCCATCTGTGTGCTAGTCAGTGCCACCAGAGCCACACCAGTGCAACCAAAGCCACTATAGTGACATCAGTGCCGCCTGTGCCCACCAGTGCCATCTGTGTGCCCACCAGTGCCATCTGTGTGCTAATCAGTGCCACCAGAGCCACACCAGTGCAACCAAAGCCACTATAGTGCCCAGTGCAGCCTGTGTCCACCAGTGCCGCCTGTGTCCACCAGTGCCGCCTGTGTCCACCAGTGCCACCTGTGCCCACCAGTGCAGCCTCACCAGCCACCAGTATGGCAAAAAAATATTTTACTAGCGAGGAGGCCTACCAGCTTCTAAGTATAACCGATGAGAGCAGCGCGGAGCTCTCTGATTCTCTGTCCAATTCGGATTCTGCCTATGAACCCGTTACAAGCAGCGGGTCTGATACTGAATCAGAAGAGGAATATGTGCCCGTGAAAAGAATGCGTTCTGGCGTGGAGCAGCAGCCTACTACCAGCAGCGCAGTGCCGTCCACCTCGAGAGCAGTGCCGTCCACCTCGAGAGCAGTGCCGTCCACCTCGAGAGCAGTGCCGTCCACCCCGAGAGCAGTGCCGTCCACCCCGAGAGCAGTCCCGAGAGCAGTGCCGTCCACCTCGAATAGGGGCCATGCCAGCCTTCCCTATGCCCTTCAACACCCCCTGTGGCTGCCCTCTAATTCCGGAGAAGCAAATATCCCCCCCCTTCACCGCCCAGCCAGGTGTCCAGGTGAACACCGATGATTTTTCAATGCTAGATTTTTTTCATTTGGCTTTCACCGAAGACTTACTATCATCCATTGTGGCCCAGTGCAACCTCTACGCACAGCAGCACATAGTAAGCAACCCTGGCTCTAGTTATGCCCGTCCCTTTCAGTGGAGAGAACTAACTGTAGAGGAATTCAAAATTTTCTTAGGCCTAACATTTTCTATGGGACTTTAAAAAAAAAAAAAACAATTGTACTCCTATTGGTCTACCAAACCTGTCCACCACATGCCACTCTTCTCATCCCTTATGCCAAGATCACGATACGTAATGATTATGCGGTTCCTCCACTACAATGACAACACCCAGTGCCTTCCCCGAAATGACCCAGCTTTTGACAAACTATTTAAAATTCGGCCACTCCTAAATTATTTCTCTGAAAAAGTTCCCCAATTATATACCCCCCGAACAGAATATTTCCGTGGATGAGTCCCTTGTAAAATTCTCAGGCAGGCTTGGCATCAAACAGTTTATCCCCAGCAAAAGGGCCCGATATGGGGTTAAAATGTACAAACTTTGTGACCGAGCCACGGGATACATCTACTCCTTCCTTGTGTACGAAGGAAAGGACTCCCAACTGCACCCCCCTGAATGCCCAGAGTACATTGGAGCCAGCGGAAGAGTGGTCTGGCATCTTGTCTATCCACTCCTTGGAAAGGGATACCATCTTTATGTGGATAATTTTTATACGAGCTTGCCCCTCTTCCGCAATCTTCACCGGAGAGACACCCCAGCATGTGGTACAGTGAGAGCCAATAGAAAGGGCTTCCCGCAAAAACTCGTCAATGAAAAGCTACAACGAGGGGAGACGGCATCTTTGCGGAACCAGGAGCTATTGGCTGTCAAGTGGAGGGACAAACGAAACGTCCACATGCTGACGACAATACATAATGACACCTACATAGAAGTCTCCAGAAGAAACGGCCCAATCCAGAAACCAGCCTGCATCTATGATTACAATTTGTTTATGGGAGGAGTGGACTTTAACGATCAGATGATTGAACCATACCTTCCCACAAGAAAATCCCGCCACTGGTATAAAAAAGTGTCCATTTATCTTTTCAGTTTGGCCATGTATAACACTTATGTCCTTTACCAAAAATCTACAGAGAACCCTGTATCCTATTTGCACTACCAAGAAGAAGTTATTTCCGCCCTTTTGTACCCTGAAGGCCCACCAGAAACTATTCGCTCTGATTGTGTGAGCAGACTCCACGAACGCCACTTTCCTGACAAAATCCCCCCCAGTGAAACAGGCTGCAGACGTCAGAAAAAATGCCGGGTGTGCTCCAGAAGAGGAATTAGAAGAGACACCACATTTTATTGTCCCGATTGTCCTTCCCAACCAGGCCTCTGTATAGGTGAATGCTTCCGCCGTTACCATACTTCTCTACATTATTAGGGAAGTATGGTAAACGTAATTCTCATTTCCTGTCATTTTCCTCCACACCCCTTATGCCACTGCACTGAACTGTACATACCTCTGCCTTCTCCGACACCGACCCTGGCCTGTTATACGACCAAGCTTTTGCCTAACGCTAAACATACCTCTGCCTTCTCTGAAACTGACCCTGGCCTGTTATATGACCAAGCTTTTGCCTAACGCTAAACATACCTCTGCCTTCTCCGGAACTGACCCTGGCCTGTTATACGACCACGCTTCTGCCTAACGCTAAACTGTACCTGCCTTCTCTGGAACTGACCATGGACTGTTTGACCACGTTTTTTGCCTGCCTCTTGGATTGATCTTTTACCCTGCTATGCTAGTGGGAACAAAAGGGGTCTCACATATGTGAGGGGCTCCAGAATCGTTTTTCTGGATGAAGAAAACAAATTTTTTAGTTTTCTTATTCCCGAATTAGGGACTGGAGACTCAGAGGCTTCAAAGAGATTTGGGCCGGAGAAACCTCTACCCCTTTCCCCATTATTTCATAGCCTGCTACTTGGACCATGTTCCTGCTTACTACCAGGATGGACAATATTCCTGCCTGCTGCCTGGACAATTCCATTCACTGTCGCTAACCACGTCCCTGCCTGCTGCCTGGATCAGGGCTCTCCTGCGGACAATTGGACTACTAAAACCACAGGTAATTTTTTGTTTACCCCTTACTTGGTATGTATGTGCTATGTTAGAAATATGAAGGGCCTTCAAAAATGTGATAGATTGTAAGGAAATTGGATGCGCAAGTTATGTTCCTAGAACACCTGATGATGCTTCTAAGATGTTGGGCCTCTATGTGGCCAGGCTGTGTAAAAGTCTCACACATGTGGTATCGCCATACTCAGGAGGAGTAGCAGAATATATTTTGGGGTGTCATTTTTGCTATGTACATGCTATGTGTTGGAAATATCTTTTAAATGGACAACTTTTTGTAAAAAAAATGCATTTTCATTTTTTTCCCACATTTTCCAAAAACTTTGGGAAAAAAATGAACCATTCAAAGGACTCATTATGCCTCATAGATTATACGTTGGGGTGTTTGCTTTCCAAAATGGGGTCACTTTGTGGGCGTTTCCATTGTCCTGGTGCTCCAGGGCCTTCAAAAGTGTAATAGGTGGTTGAGAGATTAGATGGGTAATTTATGCTCCTCGAACGCCTGAAGTTGCTACTTCAATGTTGGGTGTGTGTATGTGGCCAGGCTGTGTAAAAGTCTCACACATGTGGTATTGCCGTACTCAGGAGGAGCAGCAGAATTTATTTTGGGGTTTCATTTGTTGAATGTACATGCTGTGTGAGAGAAATAACCTGTTATAATGACAATTTGGTGTGAAAAAAAATTAAATTTAAAAAAATCTTCATTTTGCAAAGAATTGTGGGAAAAAATGACAAGTTCAAAAAACTAACGGTGCCATGTACTAAATACCTTGGAATGTCTACTTTCCAAAATGGGGTAATTTGGGTTTTTTTTGTACTTTACTGGCTTGTTAGGATCTCAAGAAATGAGATAGGCTATATGGTCGAGTGCCTTAATGCCCCTTGTTGCCCTAATGCTTGGTTCAGGGATAGTATGAAATTCCGCAAAGAGCGGGTTGAGCCATAGGGGGTGTCCGGAGACCATATATTTGGTTCTGCTTTATGTTTACATATTTGCGATTGCCACACATTTATTACTGATTTCATAGAGTGTGTGAGAGTTACAGGTGCCCAGAGACCTCTGTATAGTGCATTTCTCAATAATTCAAAGGAACCCAGCGATTCAGCCTCCAGTAGCACTGAGGCGTTTGTACTATCAGAGATCACCCAATTATGCGTGTGGGCCAGTAGGGCTGCAAAGAAATATTTTTGGAGGTCTGGACAGGCCAGATCCCCTTCTGTTCGGGGTCTACGGAGAACTGATTTGCTAAACCTTGGAGTTTTAGATTTCCATAGGAATGAAGAGATAATAGCATCTAATTCTAATCCATATTGGAGTGTGTCTTATGACATAGAAAAATAGGAAGCCACTTCATTTTAAATAGGTTTATTCTGCCTATAAGAGATAGAGGCAGATAATCCCAAGCTCGTAGTTTGGATTTAAGGGTTGATAAAGGGGGAGTGATGTTCAGGTCAATAAAGTCCATCATATTGGGGGTGATGTTAATCCCCAGGTAACGGACTGATGAGGCCCAGAACAAGGGTAATGAGGGGTCTGCCGCCTGGCCAGCGGCTGAGTCAATGGGTAATAGTTGGGATTTTTCCCAATTGACTTTCAGTCCAGATAGAACTGTGAAACGGGAAAAAATAGTAAGGGCCTCTCGGAGAGAGGGTCGAGGATCATTAAGAAAAAGCACTAAGTCATCCCCATATAAACCCAGTTTTTCAGTTATGGAACCTACTTGTATGCCTACCACATCATTAGATTGATGGATGGCAGTGGCTAGGAGCTCCATCACTAGGACAAACAAAAAAGGGGAAAATGGGTAACGGGGAACTGCCTAGTTCCCTGTTGTATCTGGAACTGGTTCTGAGAGTATGCCTCTTAGTTTAATTTGTGCTGTTGGGGATTTATACAAAATGGTGATCCATTTGCAAAAGGTGGGGCCGAAGCCAAAGGATTGTAGTGCTATAAGCATGTAATCCCAAATGATGGTGTCAAAAGCCTTCTCCACGTCTAAGGCCACCAACACCCTAGTCTGAGAGGAGGTTGGGGGAAGTTGCAAATGTGTTGACAATTGTCTTAAATTTATGTATGTGGATTTCCCCAGCATAAACCCGGTTTGGTCTATATTGACAAGGGAAGGTAATACTTTAATTTTGCAGCAAGTATCTTGTAATTTTTAAGTCATAATTTAGAAGTGAGATAGGCCTATATGAGGCGCAAAGGCTCGGGTCCTTACCTGGTTAGGGAATGAGAACTATGTGGGCCTGGTACAAAGTAGGTGGGAGAGACCCATTCTGTAGACATTGTGTATAAAAAGCTTGTAGTCTGGGGGCCAACTTCTTTGCGTACAACTTATACCAGTCCCCCGGTAGACCATTTGGCCTGGTGTCTTAGCAGGGGGAAGTGATGAAACAGCTGCCTCTATTTCTAAATTGGAGATCTGGGCATCCAGAGCCTCCACATCCTCCTGCTCCATGAGTTCAGTAGAGACAGGCGGAGATTGGCTATACAGTTCCTTAAAGAAGTTCCTAAATTCCTGAAGTATGGCCTTTGTGCCCACAATTATCTCCCCATCAGGTGTATGCAGTTCAGATACCACCGTTTGGTAGCGTGGGTCAGCAACTAGAATAGCTAACAATCTGCCGTTCTTGTAGCCCGACTCAAAGATTCTACCAGCTAATAAATTTACATCATGGTGTAATGGAGATTTACCTCTCTTCTCGCCTGTGCCAATAACAGATAGACCTCTGGTGAGGTGTTTCGTCCAAAGCAGCCGGCTGCTTCAGATGCACGATCTTCAAGTTGTGAAGTCAAGGATTCATAGTCAGCCCTTGTTGTTTTGATGGCTGAAATGTAATAACCACTAGTGGTGACTTTAAAAGCTTCCCATACAGTTTCTACAGAAGCCATATCATCATTGGCAGTCCAGTAAGAGTCTAATAGTGGAAATAAGAAAGAGCACTCACATAGCCGCATCTGTAAGTTGAGGGGAAAGGCTGTCTCCAAGAGGCTCTCTGAGATCTTCCATTCCATGGAATCATCTTCTGGGGACTATATGACCTGGACGGCAATATAATACTCTGTCTAAATACGAGTCTGTGCCTTAAGGCATTTTGGTTTTAAGGCCTGAATACCGTTTATCTTGGCTGCTTGTCCTATGTCACCCCCTTTGGTATTACCTCGCCCCTGTTTGGGAACTATTTAGTTATTATCTTCAATCCATTTGTGCCAGCAGAGCTGACCGTCTTTAAATATCCAGACACAGACTACTGGAACTAGCCCCTCATGGATGATATTATTCTGAATATCCCCACTTATTTCCTTGCAAGACAGTGAGATCTGCTCTTTTTGCTATCTTTGAACCTTGAACGCTGTCCCGATGGAGCCTACCGGTGAAACGCGTTGATGCACAAGGGCTCACTGTATATTGTGTATCATTTTATATGATTTTTAATCTATTTTGGAATGCTGTCTTTCCTTTTTTCAATAAAAAATGTTAGATTTTTTTTCTACTTTTCCATTGTTTTCCATGCCTCTAAATTCCGACCCAGGGCTACTTAGCAAGTATCCCTTCCTTTTTGTTTCCAGTCTAATAGTGGAGTAACAGATTCTGCAACTCTCTCATTTTGGATCCACCACGGAGTCAATCTCCAGGTGCCTGGATCACTCCATTTGCCCATATTGTGACGTATCTCCAGAGGGGAATATTCTGATAGCCTCCTCGGGAGATAGGAGGTCTCAGATAGCTTTGGGAGGACAGAACACTGCCAAATGCCAGGTCAATCCTTGAGCTCGATTTATGAGACAAGGACAGGTGTGAAAAGGCCTTGGCAGAGGCGTGCCTCCATCTTCAAAGTTCAGTTAGAGCAAAGGTGTCAGCCTAGTGCCCAAGTTCAGGGTTCCCCTTCCGTTGTGTGTTAGAGGAGTCAAAAACAGCATCTAGAATAGAGTTAAAGTCCCCTCCAATTAAAACATGAGCAGATTGGTAGGGTGCAAGTTTTTCATAAACAGTATACAATACTGATAATTCTAATGGGGGGGGGGGGGGGGGGTAAGTAGACATTTATCAATGCCCACAAAACTGCATGTATTTCCAGTAGTAATATGATGTACCTTCCTCCAGGGTCTGTTCTGACCCTCACCACTTTACAGGGAAGAGATTTGTTAAAAGTATCGCTACCCCTCAGGCATACATGGATTAGGTAGCGTAAAAGGCTTGCCTGACCCATGACCTGCGCAAGGCGAGGACATTGCTGCCAGTCAAGCGCGTTTCTTGGAGAAACAAGATATGGGGCTTAAGCGAGTTGAGGTAAACAATAAGGACCTTTTGAATTTGTTATTAAGCCCCCATACATTCCAAGAGAGCAGTGTGATTTCAGACATAAGTACACCTGTTAAAAAATGATCAGCAGGAGCAATCAGATCAAGAAGTAGAGATATTGAGACATTTTCTGGTGGTATAGTACTCAAGTAAATTCTGAAGTATGTATGCAGAGAGAGAAGCTGAGTGGTGAGCACACTTAAACGTAAGCGTGAATGAGCAGGCTTACACATAACACAGAACTCCCTACCACGCAGCCTATTCCCCAACATAACTTGGCTTTTAGCTTGATCCCCAAAACTAAAGTCAGTGACTTAGAAGTATCCAAGGGGCAAAAAAACTGAGTGAAGAATGACCCTGGAGTACAGTTACAGAGCCCTTTCAGAGTCCACAGGCTTGCTCAGTTTTTGTCTTAAAGTTGTAGGTGAACAACTTCTGTTGATCTCTATTGAGGCAAGCCATAAAGGGAGGTGTGTAGCCAACTTAGCCCCTGTACACACGGTCGGAGATTCTGCCAACCAAATCCGTCGGATTTTGTCCGTCGGATTTAGTCAGATGGATTGTGTCCGAAACTGTTGCATACACACGGTCGGACTAAGTTGTCGAAAAGTCCAATCTTTCAGAACGTGATGACGTAATTTCATTATGATGGGACTACATTCAGGCTAGTAGCCAATAGCTTTGATGTAGGAATTTGATCTGAGCATGCATGGCACTTGGTCCGATCAAAATTCGCTACACATGATCTGAGTATGTCCGATCAAACCAGTTGGTCGGGAAATATTTCCAACATGGGTCCGACGGAGATTCGGACGGAATCAGTCCGATGCATACCACACACAGTCGGATTATCTGACGACACGGTCCGATAAGACGCATTCCGACGGATTCTCCGATCGTGTGTACAAGGCTTTAGAGTTACTCTTGGGGTAACACTGGTGCTTGTAGCAAAATTGGTAGGATACAAAACAAGTTAGGATGTGGAAAATCTGTGCATCAGGTGAAATCAAGAAATGGGAGAACTTTATCCCAAAGCGGTCAGCTAGTCATCAGCATAAGCCGGAGTATCAAATAAAAGGACTGTTCTGGCATGTTAAATCCGGAGTCGGTTGGGGTAGAGCATGCGGTACTTAATATTGTTATCTAAGCCGTTTATGGATGTAGAAGCATTGTCGTATTTGAGTGCAGGGTGATTGCGAGCTTCAGAAAGGATACTATTTCTGTCTTGGTAATTGAGAAAGCGGATCAAAAAGGGTCTAGGGATGTTCCCAGGAATGGCTCGGCCCGTGGCACCCGATGCGCTCTTTCAACTGCGTAGGTAGGGGGGACATCTGTAAATCCCAGTAAGCTTTTAAAGAAGTCTTCTGCAAATTCTGCTGGGTGTTCCCCCTCAGGCAGACCAAGGACTCACATTATTTAGTCGTAGCCGGTTTTCAGCATCATTTGATTTTGTGACAAGGTTCTGCACTGTGCTTTGCAACAGAAGCAATGGAGGTAACGTGGGTGGCAGTAAGATCTTCCGTAGCAGATATTCTGGATTCAGACTCTGCCATTTTCCCTGTTATTTTGTCCAGATCCTTTTGTATAAAGGTTGCACTCTTCGGCAAGATGATCTATGTGCATTGGCAGTGAGGTTCTACTCTGTTAAAATAGTGGCCAGAATCATAGATGTGCTATCTTGAGGCAAGGGGGCTGACGCAATCACCACCGGAACGTCCCTAGGATCTTTTTCCAATTCAACCAGCAAGGCCTTGTCAGGGCTGGGTTCAGCCCTTCCTTTTCTGGGCTAGCCGCTCAGCTGTCAGCTAATTGCCAACTCCCATCTCTCTCCATAGTTACCCAGCTGTTGATGATCCTGCTCGTCAGTCCTGCCTACTTAAGCCATCCAGTCCAGGGGAGCTCTGGCTTGGTCACATCACAAGAAACTATCTCCTGCATTCCTGTTTAAAGACTGGCTTTGCTCACATCCGTTCTGGCTCCAGATCCTGCTTGCTGTTCCACTACTTTGATCCCTGACTTCTGCTTGGCTGACTATCCATTTCGGTTACTGAACTTTGGCTATGTTTTGACTATGTTGTTCTTTTTTTTTACTTTTATTATTAAACAAGTGTGATTTAACTGTACTTCTGTCTCGGTCTGATTTAATGGTTTTTAACAGGTCTGAAGCCTCCAAACTAAGATGGTATCCAGCCGCAGCAAAGGAAGCGGCTGCAACTGATGTAGTATATGTGGCTTGGTGGCCTTGGAGTTATTTTTCTTTGAGGACATCTGCCCCAAGCACTCCACAGAAAGGGGTCACTAGGGAGGAGAGCAGCCTGTGTCCATGGAAGCTCTGTTAAAGAAAGTAGGAGTTCCAAGAAGGTGGCTGATACTAGGCCCCAATATATCATGACTGTAGTAGTTACTCAGCTGTGACCCCACAACCCCTTATCCCACTGAAGGGATGTGGGCAAGAGGAATAGGCAGTGCAGTCCATGCGTCAGCACCCAGGGTGAGGAAGGCTCAGGCAGGTTAGGTATGGTTGGTAAGATGGCAGCCGCCACTAGGCCCCAATAGGCCACGGGCCGATTTACAGTCCGTTGTGGCCTAAAAGGCCTACTATACCAGGTCAGGGATGTAAGGAGGTGAGGAGGATGAAGTAGGCTGGCAGTTCCTCGCTCTGGATCATGGGATGAAGAAGGCTCCAGCAGATTAGGGCTGGCAAGATGGCGGCCGTCACTAGGCCCCAATAGACAAACAAGATATCACTAGGCCACGGCCGGATCTGCAGGCAGTGTCCACCTAATAGCCCACTACACTGCAGCAGGTAGGCACAGAGGTGAGGGAAATAGGTGGGCTGGCAGTCCCTCATTCCTAGGGCTCAGGATGGAGGATGGTCAGCGTGCACCGGCGATACCAAGGCCAGTAGGATGGTGGCAGTGGCCACGAGTGCGTGTGTTCCGTTGTGGCCTGAATATCACCGTGGGTGGACAGTAACCCCTCTCAATAACCGGCCCAGGGCAAGGCAGGGAATGTTGAGGCACGGTCTGGGTGTTTTTCTGCTTACCAGACCAGGAGATGCACAGATGACTTTGCATATTAACTAGATTAGATTATGCACCAAACTTTTTTTGAGGTTTTGATACGATTCATCAAATAATCTAAACAATAATCGGCCAGCTAATCGTTAGTTGCAGCCCTATTTAACTCTGTGCATAGAGGTCGGGCATGTGCTGGCCCAGCTGGTACAAAGAAACACAGAGATGCAGGCCTAGGGAAGAAGTGTTTCCAGCTCAATTTTAGTTAGTAAATGCTAGACTGGAACACTGCAGCTAAAAGGTCCATGGGCCATTGGGACATCACAGAAAAAAAAAATCTGAAAGACGTGTAATTACAGATTGCATTCTGGTCATGGGCATATAGCCAAACATTCAGTAATTGAAGGTTAGAATAATGAGGTCTTGCTGTAAAGCTAAATCAGCCAGATACAGTAGGTGACTTTGAAAGAACAAAGAATTGATAGCGGGACCATTATAACTGCATAAACAAAGCTTTTACTTGACTAGAGTTTCTCTTTAGTTGCACTTCCATCTTGATAATATAAACTACAATAAAGACAACTTATCTTGGCATGAGGGACAACTTATGAAATAACTAGCACATTAAACACCAGCCTGAATAATTTTGCTGAATACCTGCTGATAACAGCTATAACAACTATACTAGTATTAGATTAGTGTGACCAGGTCAGAACAAACAGATGCAAGGCCTTAACGTCTTTTATCATTACAGCTGAATAAACATAAAATAAAGTCAGTTTTGCTTTGCTTGTGAGAAGCATTCAAATTAAGAAGTGCTAATGATAACAGAGTTCTTCCAAGATAAAATTTCCTAAAGTCCATCAGATAAATGGCCTTTACACAGTTCTAGACGGAGTGAGAAATCTCCATGGTTACTGCAGTCATTGACAGAATGCCAATGTTCCCTTGGTACTTTGTGAAAATCAATTCGTACTGGCACGCATATTACAGACACACTTAAATTTGATGTCTATAAAAGAGTATGGTGCATCAGTGCTAAGACAAAGAAGTAGTTATAAGGTCTACAATTATATATTATTTATATATAAAAAAATGACCAGAATCTCGCAAAAAAGATCATTAAAAAAAAAAAAAAAAAGGGTACATGGTTAGCCTGATTTTAAAAAAAGACCGGGCAAACAAGTTACATAGCTAGCTTGGAAAAGATGTCCCTTAAAATATAACTAAATTAAATAAAATCTGCAGTTGATCCAGAAGAAAGTAAAATTAGGTATAAAACATTTATTAAAAACACTCCAACAAGGAAAAAAACAGATCCTCTTCATCCACTATAATACAATATTTTTCCTATAAATATCAGTAGCCGATTTGAGAACATTTTTGGCATTTAGAAACTCATCCACCCTTTTGTGAAGCAATCTACTGAGTACTGTACCAAGAACCTAGTACTCCACCTAGTATTCCAACATTTGACAATTGTTACACTAAAAAAACCTTTTAACAATGAAGTGGAGGATAAACCTCAATTTGCAAAGTGCGCCCTTGCCTCTTTTGTGATGACCTTAAAGAACATTTCACTGAGTTTTGGATGGCGTTTGGTGCCTATAAATAGGCACATTTATAGTGCTTATTAAATTGTGTGAATATTCACTTCAATTATCCAATCGTGTGCACATAAAACCTTTAACCGATTAAGCCCCGGACCAATTGTCAGCCTAAGGACCAGAGTTTTTTTTACAATTTCGCACTGCACTGTTTTAACTGGTAATTGAGCGGTCATGCAATGTTGTACCCAAATGAAATTTGCGTCCTTTTCTTCCCACAAATAGAGCTTTCTTTTGATGGTATTTGATGCCTCTGCGATTTTTATTTTTTACGATATAAAAGGAAAAAGACTAAAAATTTTGAAAAAAAAAGATATTTTCTACTTTTTGTTATAATAAAAATCAAATAAACTCAATTTTAGTCATAAATTTAGGCCAAAATGTATTCAGCCACATTTCTTTAGTAAAAAAAATTTCAATAAGCGTATATTTATTGGTTTGCGCAAAAGTTATAGTGTCTACAAACTAGAGTACATTTTCTGGAATTTACACAGCTTTTAATTTATGACTGCCCATCTAATTTCTTGAGGTGCTAAAATGGCAGGGCAGTACAAACCCCCATTTTGGAAAGTAAACACCCCAAGGAAATTGCTGAGGGGCATGTTGAACCCATTGAATATTTTTTTTTTTTTTGGTCCCAAGTGATTGAATAATGACAAAAAAAAAAAAAAGTTTACAAAAGTTTTCACTAAATGATATATTGCTCAAACATGCTATGGGCATAAGTGAAATTACACCCGAAAATAAATTCTGCTGCTTCTCCTGAGTACGGGGATACCACATGTCGGGGACATTTTGGGAGTCTAGCCACGTACAGGACCCCGAAAACCAATCACTGCCTTCAGGATTTCTAAGGGTGCAAATTTTTGATTTCACTCCTCACTACCTATCACAGTTTCGAAGGCAATAAAATGCCAAAATAGCACAAACCCCCCCCCCCCCCCCAATGACCCCATTTTGGAAAGTAGACACCCCAAGTTATTTACTGAGAGGCATGTTGAGTCCATTAAATATTTTATATTTTATCACAAGTTGCGGGAATATTACAAACTTTTTTTTTTTTGCACAAAGTTGTCACTAAATGATATATTGCTCACACATGCTATGAGCATAAGTGAAATTACACCCTAAAATACATTCTGTTGCTTCTACTGAGTATGGGGATACCACATGTGGGGGACTTTTTGGGAGCCTAGCCGCGTACGGGACCTCGAAAACCAAGCAGGATTTAAATATAAAACGCTACCAAAAAAAACTGTTAGCGATCGCAGGGATCAGGCCTGACTCTGCGAACGCTGCAGTTATGTGTAGAGGTCGACCGATATATCGGCCGGCCGATATATCGGCCGATATTTGCCGTTTTTTAAATAATCGGCATCGGCCGATTCTGCTGATAAAAAGCCGATTCTACAGCGGGACTTTGAAATGACTTCTGTAAGAAGTCAGTGTGAGTTGCTGAGTTGTCATAGCAACACTTTCCTCCTCTCTGGGCAGACTGCCAAGAAAAGAACTAAATGTTACAATGTTTACACTGAATGAATGAAGTCATCTCTGTGTAGAAGTTCTCAGTTTAACCATTTAAATACTTTTCTTACACTTGTTGCTTACAAGTAAAAATCCTGTATTTTCTGCCAGAAAATCACTTAGACCCAGGAGCGTAACTATAGGGGGTGCAGCAGTCGCGACCGCAACCGGGCCCTGTGATGCAGGGGGCCCATGCAGCCCCCTCTACATATGGCCGGCAGCAGCATAGGCAGCTAGGACACACTATTACATACCCCCTCCATATCCCCCTGGGGACAGGGACCCCTTCTCACGTGGGGACAGGGACCCCTTCTCACCTGGGGGCAGTAACTTCATCTGCCCTGGAGAAAAGGACCTCATCTCTTCTGGGGGCGGGGACCCAATCCTGCCTAGGGACAGTCCCCCAATGGGGCACCTAAAAATGTAAAAAAATAAATAAATAAAAACTGCTGATACCAGTGGTGGAACTACAGGGCTCACAAAGGTCATACCTGTGATCACGCCCTGGAGTTCCACCACCGAACTCGGAGGGAAGAGCCCTGGCTGGGGTTCAGGGGGGCCCTTCATGGTTTCTTGCATCGGGGCCCTGAAGGTTCTAGTTACGCCACTGCTTAGACCCCCAAAAATTATATATATTTTTTTTTAGCAGAGATCCTAGGGAATAAAATAGCGGTTGTTGCAATATTTTATGTCACACGGCATTTGCACAGAGGTCTTTCAAATGCATTTTTTTGGGAAAAAAATACACCATTTAAAAAATAAAATTAAAATAAAAACAGTAAAGTTAGTCCATTTTTTTTTTTTTTTGTCCAAAAGTTTTGACTACCCGTTTTTATTTAATATATAGGTTTTTTTTTTTTTTTTTAATCTAGATCATACATACAAGTAAACTGATTGGAGGTTTGTTTTGTTTAATAAATGTTTAAGTGTAAGAAATTTTCTGTATCACTAATGAAGGCTGCTTTCACACTGGAGCGGGGAGGCGTTGATGGTAAAACGCAAGTTTTAGCGGCGCTTTACCATCATTTTAGCGGTGCTATTTGGCTGCTAGTGGGGCACATATAACCCAGCTAGCGGCCAAGGAAGAGGTTAAATGCGCCCATGAAGCACCGCTTCGGCAGTGGTGCCCATTCATATCAATGGGCAGGAGTGGTGGAGGAGCGGTATACACCACTCCAAACGTGCTGCTTGGAGGACTTTTTTTTTTAAGATCCTGCCAGCGCATCGCCTCAGTGTGAAAGCACTCTGTCTTTCACACAGACTGCAGGGGAGCCATTTTGCAGGCACTTTACAGGCGCTATTTTTAGCCCAAAAGCGCCTTAAAAAACGCCCCAGTGGGAAAGGTGTGTTAGATCAAGGGGGATTAAAAATAAATAAATAAAATAAAATAAAATCGGCCTAACATATCGGCCCAAAAAAAATCGGCATTATATATCGGCTATCGGCCACCATGATTTCTAAATATCGGCATCGGCCAGAGAAAAACCCATATCGGTCGACCTCTAGTTATGTGTTTAGTGTTTTGTAAGGGACAGTGATCGATCGATCGATACTGCACTTGGGTGGGCTGGGCGGAGGGACAAAACACAGGTGCTAGCAGGTATCTGGGCTGATCCCACTAACAATGCATTTTTTTGGAACCCTAAACTGCTGGGGACGCTAGTATAGATCTGATCAGATCAGATATTCATCTGTTCAGATACTATAACACTACAGGAGGTGTATGCTTTGCGCGTGGGTGTTAGCAGTACTGGCACTAACCTAGTGCTGCCTGGGGCGACGCAGACCCTATCTGACCATAAAACCTAATCGATATCACCCGCCGGATGATCAGGGGGTTAAACCTTTATTGGGTAATAAATGGTGGGTGCCCTGATGCTATAAAAAGCAAACTAACTAACCAGAGTCACCCGTAACACTTATACGGTGATCACTGGTGAAAGGGTTAACTAGGGGCATAAAACCTTTATTAGGTAGTATATGGGGGTCCCTGACGCTATATAAAAACCTGACGGGGGAACCTAAATAACTAACTGGCTATCCAGCGTCACCAGTGACACTTATATGATGATCTCTGGAGAAAGGGTTAACTCTAGGGGCAATCAGGGGGTTAAAATCTTTATTAGGTAGTATATGGGGGTATAAAAACCTGGCGGTGAACCTAAAAAATAACTAGCTACCTAGCGGCACCAGTGACACTAATGCAGCGATCAGAAAAATGATCGCTTAGTGACACTGGCAAAAGGGGGTGAAAGGGTTAACTCTAGGGGCAATCAGGGGGTTAAACCTTTATTAGGGGGGTAGGGGGCTACCCTGGACCTAACACTAACTGCCCTGACAGTTTTTACAGTTACAACTGACACTAAATGCAGTGATCAGTAAATAAATGATCACTGCAATCAGTGACACTGTGACTGGGAGGGCAGGGTGATTGGGGGGGGGGTGATTTGTGTGCCTATGTGTACCTACATGTCAGTGTAGTGTTGGTGCACACTTACTATGTCTTCTCTCCTTGCTGTCCGGTCAAAAAGACCGCCCCGAGGAGAGTGACATCACTTCCTCCTGCCTGTGTTTACACTACACAGGCAGGGGGAAGCTTCTCATTCGCCAGGAGTGATCGAGAGGGGATGGCCAGAAACCAACGGCCATCCCCTCATCCCGTATGGCTCCTGAAGCGAAACGGACCGCTGCAGCCAGCGGGAGGGGGTCCGACCGGACCCCCCACCCGCTGGAAGGCAGGCACGTACGGGTACGTGATTGTGCCCGTACATGCCATTCTGCCAACGTATAATTACATGCGGCGGTCCTAAAGTGGTTAATACAGGAATTTGCTGTTTATATGATTGGATAATGGACATGAATGTTCACATGTGAATATTCCCAACCAATTTAGTAAATCAGCCTCAATGTCTCTTTCCCTAGAGTCTAGAGTCTGAAAAAGTATCTTGCCTAGTCTAAAAGGTTTGGAGTTGGCTGCTGTTAATAAGTCTAAGGTCAATCAGGACACCTAGACTTTCCTCATCATTCAGCATTCCCCATCACCCATTTTTATTTCCCATAGGTTGTATGTTGCATGCATGTTTCTTAGCACCTAAGTGCATAAGTTTACATTCATCAACATCTAATTGTCCATGTAGTTGCCCAAACAAATAGTGCATCCAGGTCAGCTTGTAAGTCAGACATTTTGTAGGGATTTTATTCCAATACTTACAGTTGCTTTGCATCATTTGCAAACACCAAAATGATACCATTATTTCCAAAACTATTTTATTTATAGGCAGGTTAAAAAGTAAGGGTCCCAACACTGAACTTTGGGGTACACCACCAACAGCTGTAGGATTATTTAGAGTACAAATCATCAAATCACTACTCACTGAATGCTGTCTTTAAGGCATATTGAACCCCAAGAACAAAAATATAATATAATGCACTACAGCAATACATGTACATTTCCTTATACTGTATTCTATCCCTTTTTACATGCTGCAAATACAAAAAAATACCTGTTATACCTTTCTCTTTGATTGACAACTGTATTTTTGGTCTTGAATAATGTGCATATACTTCATATATGATGGATAGGGATGAGCCAAACACCCCCCGATTCAGTTTGCACCAGAACCTTCGAACGGACCAAAAATTCGTACGAACTTTAGAACCCTATTAAAGTCTATGGGACTCGAACGTTTGAAATCAAAAGTGCTCATTTTAAAGGCTAATATGCAACAGACAACACCAGCAATAAGGGGTACCTTTAGGTGTACACTGTGCTGGAAGCACACAACACCCACATCCTGCAGATGCCTGTATTAGAGAACACCAGCATAAAAAGGGTAGATACAGGTGTATACTGTGCTGGAGGCACACAACACCCACTAACTCCTGCAGATGCCTGTATTAGAGAACACCAGCAAACAAGGGTTGATACAGGTGTATACTGTGCTGGAGGCACACAACACCCACTTTTCCTGCAGATGCCCAAGAAAAGAACACTGTCCCTGCCTATCTTGCTCTTTCCCTGCACGCCGGAACACACTACACATGGCCGCCAAGCTGGCGGCCTTATATAGTGTGGGGCGTGTACTAAACCCCCTGTGGCCAATTATGGCTCTCCTTGCTGCCAGCACTGTGATTGGCAAAGCATGCGGGGTCACATTGCATGCTTGGCCAATCATGAGCCAGCAATGCACTGCGATGGCATAGTGCATTGTGGGTCGTTCGTGCCATGCGAATTTGCTGTGAACGGTCCACAAAGTTCTGAATTTGCCAAACAGATGAATAGCCGATGTTCAAGTCGAACACCAAGCTCATCCCTAATGATGGATTCCAAAGAACAAAGACTTCTGCTTATCTTATCTACCCTCTCCCTCCCCAATAACTTCTGTGCAAGATTTCTGGCAAAAATCAACAGTTTTTTTTCTCTCTATACCTATTGAACACATAAAACAAAAACAGCCAATGGTATATTTAGCAGACCAAATGGCATAGTTGTTCTTTACAACTTTCACAACCAGAGCATTTTTTATTTGCATACATAAATTTCCAAAACAATATATGTATATTTTGAAAGCATGCCCTGTACACTTAAAAAGGGGAGATTTCCGAAAACTTGAGCATGCACAGCTCAGTTTACATGCTGGAGATTGTTGTGAACAGGAAGGTAAGTGAATTTTATTGCAGAAGAGACATTGCAGAAAGGTGAACTGGACAGATTTACCAGTTACCCTTGTAGGAGTCAAAACCGACTTGCATCCATGGGGATGGGAGGCCTATTGCATAAAAATTTACCCATTTGCGCCATGCCAACACCAGCTCATGAACACTGTACAGTATGTGTTAAAAAAGATTCCAGTGCCTCTTAGCACCTTGCACTGCAGCTTTCAGATCGATGGCCCTTATTTGTGGACTGAATTCCAATGCCTCTAAAGTTCAATGATATATGGACTGCTATCAACATGGCAGATGTCATGCACACACTCTCTTTTGAAACAGATCTGAACTTTGAATGAATCATTACAGTATTGTTCTTATAATGGTACAAGATCAGCACTGTGGACAGCAGATAGGAATTCAAGGCAAAACCACAAGTTTGATTTATTCCCCCTATGACTCCCCGGCTTTAAACACACCTTTCCTTCGCTCCCTGCTACTCTGACAGCGCAGACGGCCACAGAACTTTCCCAGCGCTTTTCAGCATGAAGGAGCATGTGACTTATCCACGTAATGGCTGTGGGTCTTCAATACTATTGCACATGTACTTTATAGAGCTTTATATCATGCTATTCCTTTCATTGCCAGTGGCTGAAAAGAGAAAGGGGGAGGGAGGGGGTGGTATGTGAGGACAAAAGGAAAAGCATATGCGGAGGTCTGCATAAAAGTGAACCTGTTGTTTTTCAAAGTACAAAGTACACTTCCACTTTAACCACTTGCTGACCACCCTACAGCAGTTTTACTGCTACACCGCGGCAGCTGTGCGCAGGATCACATATAACTATGTGATCCTCACTTATGGGTAGTCACAGAGCCGGAGTCTGTGGCCCCCGGAAGGAAGAGGGGTGAAGATGGATGCGACCACCAGTGGGGACATTGCGGGCTTCGTTTGCAGTTAAGTGCCACATAATGGGCTAGTATGCAATGACTAGCTCATTATGCTTTTACTTTACAGGGAAACAAAGAGGAAGTAAAACCCATCAGGGTTTACTTCCCCTTTAACCCTTTGATCGTCCCTGATGTTAACCCCTTCCCAGCCAATATCATTAATACAGCGACAGTGCATATTTTTACTGATCACTGTATTAGTGTCACTGGTCCCCCCCCCCCCCCCAAAAAAAAAGAGTCAAACGTGGCAGTTAGTGTCCCATTTGTCCGCCGTAATAACACAGTCTCACTATAAGTTGCTGATCACCGCCATAAATATATCTCATAGTTTGTAGACACTATAACGTTTGCACAAACCAATCAATATACACTTATTGGGACTTTTTAATAACATGTAGCATAATACATATTGGCCTAAATTTATGAAGAAATTTGATTTTTACATTTTTTTATTGGGTATGTTTTATAGCATAAAGTAAAAAATATTGTGTTTTCTTTTCAAAATAGTCAGTCTTTTTGTGTTTATAGCGCAAAAAATATAAAAACGCAGAGGTGATCAAATACCACCAAAAGAAAGCTCTATTTGTGAAAAAAAGGACATAAAATGTATTTGGATACAGTGCAGTGGCAGCTGGTGCTCAAAATTCAAAAAAAAAATACTGATAAAAAAAGCATCAATTTCAGCCTCACTGTGCCCCATCACATGCAGCCACTGTGCCCCATCATATGCAGCCACAGTGCCCCATCAAATGCAGCCTCACTGTGACCCCCCGCCCCCTCACTGTCTGACTGGCACTTACCCCATCTTGGTGGCGGGTCAGGCAGCGGGTGACAGCAGCAAGCTATAGGATGGGCAGCGGGTCAGATGATGGCTCCTGTGTCCTCCATGTTTCCCGTTCGTCTCTTCTTCCCTTCTGCTAGACATCCAATAGGATTGCCTGTGCCTTCAGCCAATCAGGTGACGGGTATTAGACCTGCACCTCCTGATTGGTGGAGAGGTGGTTCAGTGTTAGAAAAGAAAATGAATATTTGCTTTTATAACACAACTGGGTGAGCTCCGACTGCAATGCTCTGCGCTCCGAGTCCACCCTATTTTGAAGCCTATTCAAGCCTAATCATGTGCGTCACAAAAACACCCCCACTGCTGTAATTCAGAAAAGAGCCCGGACACCTGAATAGGGGGTGGCCATGAATAGATTCATGCAATCTATCCATCATGCATATAGGGGGGTGGTGTGATAGAGGGCTGGGCGCCCTTGAGCCCTTAATGGACGGGACACCCCTGGTACAGTGTTGTCAGTTAAAGTAACGCAGTGCCGTATCGCAAAAAGTGCCCTGGTAATGAAAGCGGGTAAATCTTACGGAGCTGAAGTGGTTAAATATGGAATACAAGTAAATTGTGCAATAATAAATTTGTACATGCAATGTCAAGATAAAAAAAAGCACACTGCTAATAAGTGGATCAGATAAAATACAAGAAGCAGCCCAACATAATACAATAATGTCGTCACATGGAACAATTGATTTATATTCTTCAGTGGCTCAAGTCCAGTGTTGTAATTTTTACCTGTCTTAGGCTGGCCATAATCAATATCAATGTGACTGATATCAATGCTGGTAGGTATCATCAAGTAGTGCAGTGACGCAGTTCAATCAACCAGATGCACTGGGCCAGTATATGTCACTGATAGAACACTCAATCATTCTGGGTGTAGAATGTAATGTTGCACTGTTTATTAACAAATGTAACAGCAGCATTCAGCATTGGGTAATCATTTCACTTTCAATCATTTTTCATGGAAAAAGTAGTGAGGTACAAAACATAGTGAAAAGAAAACTTTTTGAAATAACCAAAAGATGTTAGGCAGCTGGAACGTAGCTGCCGAGAATTTAACACATCCAACAGTATAAATAGCCTATAAAAGTAGAGTAGGTATAAAAGAGTCAAGTCATTTGTAGCAGCCCGCAAAACGATAAGCAGATCAGAACACCCAGTCTGAACAGACAAAATGATCTCCAACAATTTAATTATAAAGAAGAGTGCATTGACAGTAGGAAAGGGGGGGGGGGTAAAAAGGGGGGGGGGTGAGGGTGGGGGAGAGTGAGCGCCGCAAATACCCAAAACCAGCCCCCCAAAGCTGGACTGCTATAATGAGGCATAGCTCTCCACGGGTAGTGACGGGTGGGCGTATTGGATCCATGGAGTCCATATCTGTAAGAATCTATTATGCATGTCCAGTAGGATGCTGGTTAGTTTATCATTGACAAAGAACCCATCAACACGCTGTGTAGGTCACCAATTTGAATTGAGGTTTAGTAAAGTCATGAAGTTTAACCCCTTGGAGCTGGCGCCTCCCAGCCTTTTAAGGGGTTTAGGATGGCGGCAGGTGGGACGGGGTTTATGATCATGTGACTGCCTTGACTGTCTGTCACGGCGGTCACATGATCAGAAATTTCCCGATCCCAAGCAGCGATCGTGAGCTTTCCATTAGCTACAGGTAACTGTGCTGGGAGCGCGCAGGGAGCTTGCTCTCAGCATAGCTGTATCCCACCAATTCACGCAAATATGCGGCCAATCGGCGCCAAGGCCCACCCGCCAAGAGGATATTTGAGCACCCGGCACCAGTGGGTTAAGGTGTAGTAATACATACCAAGGATCTCTGGGGTAAGGGCAGGTGAACAAGGAATGTATGAGCTTCAAGACCCTGGTCCAAAACCGTAGGAGCATTGGACATGTCCACCAGGTATGTAAAATGTCACCAGGGTTTGGACAGTAACGAAAGCACAGGCCAGTATGGGAAGGCTGAAGATGAGCTACTCATGAGGGGGCCGTGTAAACATCTGGTAACTGTTTTGAAAGCAGCCTCGATAGGTTTTACATTAATAGAGCAGGAGGCTATCATGGTTCAGATTTGCAACCAATCTTCTCTATCTCTGGTGTGTCAAAGGTCCTTCTCCCACTTGGAGACGTAAGCGTGATCTGTATAGTGATTAGAATAGTTCAGGTGGGAATAGAGAATAGAAATCAGTTTATAGGAGAGAGGTGTATGGTGGCAAATGTGTTCAAATAGTGATAGCTGGCTCGTGAGGACTTTGTCAGTAAATATGGTAGAGAGCCAATGCTTTGTAGGAAGCATTTGTAGAAAGTGAAATAGTTCAGAGGACAGCGTGTGGTATTTTTCCCTAATTTCTGTCCAGGTATAGATGGTATGGCCATTGAGAAAGGAACGGTGCAATGGAAGTTATCAAGGTGCCACCAATTAAAGGCTGCTGGAGACTCCAGTCCCAGGGAAACATTGGATTACACAGAAGAGGTGAAAGGGGGAAGTGCGGCGAAAGCAATTCACTAAATTATTTGGTGGAGTCCCATATGGCAAGGGTATGTCTCATAACAGGGCTCATAGAGGCGGGTCTAGATTTAGGTGGGAGCCAAAAAAGGGAGCAAAAAGCAACTAGTGAGCAGCAGAATGCCTCCAGATTGACCCACATGGGAGACTGTCGGGAAGCATACATGGAGGTCAAAGGAGCAATTTGGGTGGCTGCAAAATATTTACTGAAAGTTAGGACTCCAAGATCACCCTACCACTTAAGCCCCATACACACTATCAGATTATCTGCTGAGTTTTTACTTCAGATTTACCAAAACCATGTAGTAGAAGGGCCTGCCTGATTGCATACACATTGAAACTCCTAAGGTTTGTCCTCATATTATATGGTTTTGGTAAATCTGAAGGAAAAACTCAGCAGATAATCTGACAGTGTGTATGGGGCTTTATGTGTAAACATTGTGTTTCAGGAAACCCAATATTTTCTGTGTGACCAAAAGAAATGATTTCATCAATGGGATAGGGACTGGGACACTACGGAACAGGTATTGGAGCTTCTGTAGTATTGTTATTTTGATGGCGTTGATCCTCCCTATCCAAGAAAGGTGACTGTGAGACCAGTTTAAAAGGAGAGCTTTTAATTTTCGAAAAACTAGGTTGTAGTTGGCTGCGTATAGGGTATGGTAGGAACAGGTGAGATTAATTCCTAGGTAGTTAAGGTGGGATGAAGTCCAAATAAATGTAACATTTTGCTTCAAGGAGGTTACCTCTGCATCAGGAAGTGTGACATTAAGGGCCAAAGATTTATTTTCATTGATAGAGAGACCCAATATGCCTAAAAATCACTTAGGAATAGAGAGTAAGATAGGTAGAGTGGTGTGCGGTTGGGTTAGTAAGTTGTCAGCATTGGCTAATCATTTCAAAGCAAACCTTCAAGACTAAGGCCTCTTCCACATGAGGCGGATCTGCTCCGCCAGCTCAGCAGGAGATCGTTCTGTTGCTCTCTTGCTAAGCCAGTGGATTACAGGTCCATCTCTGCTCACTGAACAGTGAGGGGCCTGTCAGAGCGCCACTGATTCCTATAGACAGATCAGATGAAAATAGACAGCATGTCTGTTTTCATCAGATCTCATTCGATCTGCCAAGATTGATGGCGAACATATCGCCATACGTCCGATTTTAGCAGACCGGATGGCAGACGGGTGTCAGGGGACACATCTCCGCTGACATCCGTCTCCCCATAGGAGTCAATAGATGGCCCGCTTGGATCCGACTGAAAAATGAACAGGTGGATCCGAGCGGGCTTGCCGTGTGAAAGGGGCATTATACCATAAAGCAAACATTGATCTGCAGCCAATGAGATTTCATCTTACAGCGCTTTGACTTCAGTGAGCTGATTGCCTGCCATGGGCCAGAGCTCATTGTACCAAGCCTTATCACCCTCAAGAAAATGTCCCCTCAGCTCTTCTGGTGATATTGGCAATTATGGAAAGGTTATCCATGTTAACCACTTGCCAACTGTGTAATGCATATATGCAGAAGCAAGAAAGGGGGGCTTTAACACCCAGCTGCCGCACAATGTGCATCCATGGCAGCATGTTGTGTGCTGAAAGAATGCCCACCTACACAATAACCAAGCCATCTCCAACAAATCTTGTTTACAGCTTCTGACTGGGAGCCAGTTGGATGGGCACTAAATTATGCGACGACTGTGACAGCCAATCACAGCAGTCACATGACGCAGAAGCCCTGTCACTTCTTGGGCATTAAAGTCGTTTTAAAAGTAACACTTACCTGACTACTAAACCAAGCCAGCGCTGTCCTGTCTGCAACCCTACTCTCCTATCTTCCTCTTCTCACAGATGACACAGGCAGCAGTGTAAATTGATACATTTAAACGTAAAAAAAAAATTTTTATTTTACGACTCTGTAATCATCACTTTATTACTGATCTTTATGCAATGTTCCATTGACAACAATGCACCTGCACAAAGATCAGTAAAAAACATGGCGTGCAAGAGGCCTTTAACTCCTTCAGATCCGCACTACAGCCAAATGACGGCTAAAGCGCGGATCTACTTTGCCGGGAGGGCATCAATAGACGCCCTCCCCTTTGCAATAAGACTCAGGTGATCACCGATCAGAGTAAGAAGTCGATCCCGACCCCTCACCACATGATCAGCTGTCAGCCAATGACAGCTGATCACGTGATGTAAATAGAAGATCGGTAATGTGTTTTTTTTGTTTTTCTTCTCACGCTGACAGCGTGAGGAGAAAAAAAAACCAATCACCGACCTCTGTTGAAGGGACATCAATCCTGAGCATGGAGAGCCGAAGCCGCCTCATATGTGCCCACAAGTACCGCCTGCCAGTGCCACGAATCAGTGCCCACCAGTGTCCACCTATTAATAACCACGAGTGCCACCTATCAATGCCCACCAGTGCCACCTAGCAGTGCTGCCTATCAGTGTCACCTACCAGTGCCGATCAGTGCCCATCACTGCCAGCTATCAGTGCCACCTATTATTGCCCTTCAGTATCACTCATCAGTTCCACCTCTCAGTGCCACCTCATCAGTGCCCACCAGTGCCGCCTATTAGTGCCCATCAGTGACGCCTATCGGTGTAGCCTTATCAGCGTACATCAATGAAGGAGAAAAATTACCTGTTTGCAAAATGTATTTACAAAATATAGAATGTTTTGTATTTTTTTTTTTTTTAATCTGTATTTTTTTATTTTAACAAAAAATAAAAAACCCAGAGGTGATCAAATACCACCAAAATAAAGCTCTATTTGTGCGAAAAAAATTATAAAAATGTCATTTGGGTACAGTGCTGTATGACCACACAATTGTCATTCAAAGAGTGACAGCGTTAAAATATGAAAATTGGTATGGGCAGGATGGGGGTTTAGGTGTCCAGTAAGCAAGTGGTTAAATTGCTTCTTTTTTTTCTGCACTTTTATATAGGGAACAGGTTTTCTTTAAATACAACCATTACAATTCTACAGCAAATAGAACTCTGTGTGCAAATACACATCAATAACAAACACACATTCTTTAGGGAGTCAGGAAGAGGTGATGCCCCGGAATACATGACTAAAGAGTATCCTGCAGGTGATGGAGAGTTCAGTCCTCCCGGGGAAATCAAACACATCACACACACATACCCCGAGATCGCCGGAGCCGATCCACCGGAACACCGACTATGCTATCCACGTGTCCTTCCTGGCAGAGCTCAGGCGTCCTTCGTTGTCATGGTGACGAGGCTCCGCCCCGCCCTCTCTGCATTGTCTCCCTGTTGACAGCGCGCCTTGGTTGGCGGAAATAGTTACAAATGGCTTGTGTAAGTTTTGTGTGAACTGAACCGAGTATTGCATACACAATATACACTGTTATGAACATTAGCCAATATACAACTGACAATAAAAGACAACTGCTAACTGTTATATATGAACTGATAGACTTTGTGTCTGATCGTTATGTATTATTTGTAAGAAAAGAAGTCTGGTTAAATGTGTGTATACACAGTGCTGCGCACAAGTTTTAGGCAGGTGTGAAAAATGCTGTCAATTAAGAATGCTCTCAGAAATAAAAGTGTTAATGGTTTATTTTTATCAATTAACAAAATGAACAGAAGAGAAATCCAAATCAATATTTGGTGTGACCACCCATTGCCTTCAAACCAGCATCAATTGTTCAATTCTTCTAGGTACACTTGCTTGCACACAGTTTTTGAAGGAACTTAGCGGGTAGGTTGTTCCAAACATCTTGAAGAACTAACCACAGATCTAGTTCTGTGGATATAGGATGTCTCAGATCCTTCTGTCTCTCCATGTAATCCCAGACAGACACAATGATGTTGAGATCAGGGCTCTGTGGGGGCCAAACCATCACTTCCAGCATACCTCCCAACTTTTTGAGATGGGAATGAGGTACACCTATCAGCAAAAGTATGCAGGCATTGGACACACCTCTTGCCACGCCCCCTTAAAGGAAAATTGTAAAAAACAAGATTGTTTAAACCTACAAGTGCTTTTTATACCACTACTATTCCTTTATATTGGCTTTTGGAATTTACAAATGCAGCAATTTAGAAATCAGATGAAAGGTTTAGCACTGGAAAAAAACTTTTTGATAGATAAAAAGTGCATTTTATATACGAGTATATAGATCAGACCAAAATGAGGGACAAATGAGGAGGAAAGAGGGGCAGACGACATTGCTCCAAATCAGACACAGTCCCTCCAAATCAGGGACAGTTGGGAGCTATGCTTCCAGGACTTCTCGTTCTTCTTTACACTCAAGCGCCTCGAGGCGATTCAGTTCACAGTTGCAGCGCTATACAAATCTTTCATTCATTCATGATTGAAGATAGTTCTCAATGACTGTATGTTTGGGGTCGTTGTTCTGCTGCAGAATAAATATGGAGCCAATCACAGGCCTTCCTGATGGTAAGGCACGATGAATAAGTATCTGCCTGTATTTCTCAGCATTGAGGACACCATTGATCCTGACCAAATCTCCATCTCTATTTGCAGAAATGCAGCCTCAGACTTGCAAGGAACCTCCATCATGCTTCATTGTTGCCTAGAGACACTCATTAGGCTCCGCTCACACCTTGGTATTTCGAATCAGGGACAGAATCGCCGCAATTCTGCTTGTAATTTTGAAACACTCTGCTAAAATGACAAATCGCACGGATTTCAGATACCATTCATTTTAATGGCACCTAAAAATGCAGTGCAGTTCTGCCACAATTGTCGGATAATAAATGTCACTGCATTCGCAGCAAACTGCATCTAGTGAAGCCTGTCACCGAAAAAAGGATCAGCAGCTTCTTTCAGGCGACAAGCTTTGCGGGATGCGGTTTGCTGCAATTGCAGTGTGATTTATCGCATGACATCCGCTGCAGAACCACATCGCATTTTTAGGTGCCATTAAAATGAATATCACTTGAAATTCGCGTTGTGCGATTTGTCATTTTAGCAGAGTGTTTTAAAATTTCTGCAGAATCGCAACGATCCTGCCCGCGATTCAATACTCCCAGGTGTGAATGCAGCATTACTGTATCGTTCTCCAGCCCTTTGGTGGACAAACTGCCTCCTGCTACAGCCAAATATTTCTATTTTGACTCATCAGTCCTGAGCACCTGCTGCCATTTTTCTGCACCCCAGTTCCTATGTTTTCATGCATAGTTTTAGTCGCTTAGCCTTATTTCCATGTCCTGTGCACAAAAACATAGGAACTGAACGAGCCCCTCCTCCTTGATCTACTACAATGGTAGTAGCACACAGACAATCTGAGTGTTCCTCATGTGTAAGCTGAAGCTCTGGAAGCCAGGGATCCTTAAAGCAATAATAAACTCCAAACACAACAAAGTAATATATTGCAGCTTACCAAACTTTAGATGTGGTGGCTACATTGTTTTTGTTTTTTTGTTAAGCTTTCTTCCCTCTGTTTTCACCTAATGATCTGGCCAGTAACGCACCTCCTGCATTAGAGTGCCCTCACTCTGGATGAAGGGGCACAGGGGGCACCTTTGGACAGCAGCATTGTCAGTCTGGTGGATAGGGAGTGTTAAATGTACTAGCGGATTTAAACTATTGACCTACAAGGTCCACAATGATCAGTTTTTATGGCTGGTTTTTATTTGGGTAACCTTACCCCTCGGTGTCTTCCAGCACTACAGGACCTGGCTCACAGCACTGGTCATCGTGTGCTTTCTAGTGCTTTTTTATCCCCACTGTGGAATGCTCAGGAAATCATTTTTAGGTTCAGTTTCCAAGATTCTGGCACAATTCTGGAACATTACTAAACATACCATTAGCTGCAATCCTCATTTAGTCAAAAATGAAAAAGTATCTAATACACATAGAATTAGGTCACAAATGAGCGGGTCTGCTCAGCTCGAAATATTTACTAAGAGAGCCCACTCCCTGTTGACCCACATCCTCTTACCAATGGGTAGCTGACCATTTCCTGTCTCCTCCCATTAGGGGTAGAAGAATTGCAGGAAACTACCCTTCTCATATGGTCCCCTACTTTGGACTTTTTCTCCATGTCAGGGATTATGGCTTTTGGGCTAGACACCAAAACAGTCTCTTTGAACCAAAAAAAGGCTCCGGAATGGATGTGATAATTCCCTTCCAAATCCGTAGGGTGACCTCTCTGATGGAAGCATAATCAAATTTACCTGTTGAGTCTGTTCTTCCAGATCAAATACTGCCCAAGTCAGGGGACTCTACTGTGGGTCAGCGCATTCCAGTGTAAGGCTGGATTCACACCTATGCATTTTTAGTGCTTTTTGCATTTTGTAGATTTGCACTACAGTCCATTTAACATGGTTTCCTATGGAGCACTTTCTGTAGTGCAAATTTGCAAAATGCAAAAGGCACTAAAAATGCATAGGTGAGAATCCGGCCTAAGGGTTCTGCACTTGAATGCTAATCTATTCCATTTTAGGCTGGATTCACACTTATGCATTTTTAGTGCTTTTTGCATTTTGCAGATTTTCACTACAGAATGTGTTCCATAGGAAACCATTTTAAATTGACTGTAGTGCAAATCTGCAAAATGCAAAAAGCGCCAAAAATGCATAGGTGTGAATCCTTAGAGAGAAGTATCCCATACTGAAAGGTTCCATTTTCCTCTGGACAGTCAGCAGACAGGACTTGCTCCCTGCTTTAGTATTTTCCATATTGCTTCTCTTCCACAAACGAGCTTGAGATTTCTGAGGCATTTCCTTTTATTTCTTTCCTTCTCCTGTCTGTCAGGAGGAAGCTTCTAGTAGTACCACTAAGATTTCTACTCCTCATTCCCCGGGGGAGGATTTGCTACCCTCCGGGATAGTTTACCCAATCCTTAAAGGCCATATGATTGGTCTATCACACCACAAGAACATCTCCATATGTTCAGTTAAAGGAGTTCAGAACCCAGTATTCTCAACCTCACACTCTGAACTATATAGGGCAGGAATATGCAATTAGCGAACCTCCAGCTGTTGCAGAACTACAAGTCCCACGAGGCATAGCAAGACTCTGACAGCCACAAGCATGACACCCAGAGGCAGAGCATGATGGGACTTGTAGTTTTGCAACAGCTGGAGGTCCGCTAATTGCATATCACTGATATAGGGCATATCCCTAGGTTCTTTCATTGACTCCAGCCACTATCCACTGGTCCAGATTTCTGGGTGATGGAGGTGCTTTATGGCTTGAAAATGATGATTGCTATAAAAGAAGCTACAATATGCACATCAAAGATCTATATGAAAGATGGTACCATAGACACTTTCTGGGGTTCCTCTTCATCTCCCTGTTTGATGTTTTTAATGGGTCAAGTGTTCTCATCAACTATGGTCCAGATTTAATATTATTATTATAATACAGGATTTATATAGCGCCAACAGTTTGTGCAGCGCTTTACAACATCGCGTAAGACGGTACAATTACAATACAATACTGGAGGAATCAGAGGGCCCTGCTCGTTAGAGTTTACAATCTAAAAATCTACAATCTACAATCTAGACTTGGGCTGTTAGCTATGATATGTAAGGAAATGGCAGGCTCCACAATTAAACTAATTCATTTAGGAGTGCAGTAGCTTCTTCTCTGGCCAATGAGGGTGATAGCAAGTGGTGTGTTTTCTTAGGTAGGACATTAAAACGTTAAATAAACCAAAACCTTTTGGGTGAGACTCTGACCAATATTAATCTAGTGAGCTGCTGCTTAAATAAAATAATATAATTACCAACACTTGAACTGTGATTTGCTTTTACTACTGCCAAAAATAAAATAATGAAAGGAAATTTTTTCCAATGTGGACACCAATATCGAAAAAAATTACAAAAATTCCATCCCTTCCTAAAAACGAAAACCTTTTGGCAGAAAAAAAGTCACTGTTTTTGAAAAGACTATAAAGCCATGAAATAGAAAACGAATGAAATAGCTCTTCTATTGTATACCTGGATTTTTCTGCCTAATCTAAAGACTTCTATGGTAAGCATTGTGACCAAACTGCAATAATTCACCTACCGTAGGAAGGTAAGTGAAAGGAAGAACTGATGAGAACAAGGAAGACATAAGCCAAGTGTGTGAGGACAGATACTTTCAAAAGGAATTCTATTTCTTTTTCTGCTGGAGAGTTCCTTGAAATTCCTGAAGTGTCTCCCACGAATACAGTCATAAATACCGCACACCTGCTCAAACACACATATAAAAGAGAATGTTAGCAGAGCTAAATAGTTGTTCAGCGGTGGAGAGGTTCTCCAAGGAAAATGGAATTAAGGCAATGTATGAGCAGGGCATTTTGAACTGGAATGTCGTAACAATTTGTTATGCAGTTAAAGAGGAACTTCATTAGGGTTGTAAAAAATACTGTAGCTGCTGACTTTTAAGAAACAGATACCAGTTCATGGAGTCCAGGTCTGTCTTCCCTTTCACTGCCAACAACGTATGTCATACAACCGCAGCAGCGGGGTGTATTAAACACACTCCCAGCTGTTGTAGCAGCCAGGAATGCATGTATATCCTACAAGTAGATTGTCGCCTCTCAGGTGGAAGCAATTTGGCGGTTGTATAGTCATGAAATCACTTCCATAGACCTCCCACAACACTCTGACATGTACACTGGGCTCCACTACCCCACCCTTGGGCCAGTGACCTGCATGAAGGGTCTCACTAGTTTAGGAAGAGGGAGACCTTGAGAGGAGGGGGACCAGCGTATGTCCATTCACTGATCTCCCCTAGCTAATAGGAACCCAAAAGGGGGAAAGATTTAGTCACTTCCAGTTTCTGCTGTCATTTTCCTCAGCTGCTGTGGCCGGGGAAGGAACTAATGGAACATGATCTGTGCTCCATTAATATCATAAATGTGCAGGAGAAACATCAGGGGTTAAACCTGCAAAAAATTTGGAGGTTCCCACACAAGTCCGACATGTCCACGTATGAAAACACAGATTAGGCCACACAAGTTAAATATTGAGTGACAGCAACAATTCTAGGCCCATTATCCATGGTTAAAGGGGAGGTCCACCCTAAAAAAAAAAAAATGCATAAAAAGGCTCCAAAAAAAAAATAATAATAATTTTTTCACGTACCAGAAATGGCTGTTGCTAGGCAGATCGTCCTAATCTGCCTCTTCCTATTCCACGGTGATCTTCGGTCTTCTACTCCTCGCATTGTCTTCTGGTGAATGGGGTGCGGTGTGTTGTGGGAACTGTGTGTGTCGCACAACACAGCGCACCCCATTCACAAAGCGCCGCGCAACTCGCGAGTGCACAGCAGGAAATGGGCAGTGAAGCCGCAAGGCTCCACTGCCTGTTTCCCTTACTTTGAATGGTGGCGCCGGGACCCGAGAGCCGAGGGACGGGTTGGCCTCGGGCGGCCGACATCGCAGGCACCCTAGAAAGGTAAGTGCTTATAAAAAGTCGGCAGCTACAGTGTTTGTAGCTGCTGACTTTTAAATTTTTTTTTTTTTCGCTGGCCCACCACTTTAACTCTAAACTGATGACATTTAAGAGCTCTGAAAGTGTTGCCCATGGAATATTTTGAGTACCGAAGTTTGTCGCCGTTTCACAGGCTTGACATGTTTACTCAACACAACCTCATCTTTAATATTTTACCATTTACCTTTGGGTACAATTGAGTAATGTTTTGCTTGTGTACAATAAGATTCATTTTAGTGTATTTTGTTCTGGAAAATTTGCACTTGATAAACTGTTGTGCTAATATTGTGGGGTATGAAAAACCTTGAGAAACCATTTTATAATAAAGAAAACAGTACTTGCACTGAGGCTGGGCAGCACGTACAGGCAAAATTACATGTACGTTATTTTCCCTGCTCTGGTTTAGGGGGGGTGTAGCACTCCCCCCCATCAATAGCTGTGTCCGTCGGACACAACAAATTGCAGATCCCAGTACTTGGGGCCCAGTGATCATATAATCACTATGCGATCATATGATCACAATGTCAACAAAGCTGTTATGAATGAATTCATTCATAACAGCTGTGTTTCCTATGCTGTGATTAGCCCACAGCTATCACATGGTACCTGGGTCCATCACAGCATCCTTTACAATGTGATTAGCTGTAGCCAATTACAGATCTCTAGAGATTACAGCTGTCATCAATATAACCCATTCCCGACAGTTGAAAACTTTGCTTTTACAATGATCTTCATTGTAACAAACAGTAACAACAACTGTGAAAAAAAAAATGTCATGATAAACCCCTCCCGCAGAGCAGCACATTGCTAGTTTGGTGACACTGAACTACTTTGATGAAAAAAAAATAATACGACCGAATATAAAAAAAGTTTTAAAAATTGAATAAAAAATGATTTCATTTTTTTTTCTCTTTTTATTTTTTTAACATAATGTCATCAGTCAGTGTCCCTGATCACCACCATGTTGTTATATGATAACGCTGTACTGCATTGGTGACAGTATGTAAAAAATACTGGGGTGGGATTTGTACTGTTGTGGCATTTTAAGGCCTCAAGAAATAAGATACTGTAGGCTGTCAATACATCAGAATTGATACATTTTCAAATATATATACCATAGTTTGTAGACCCTATAACTTTCACACAAGCCAATTAAAATACACTTATTGGGTCATTTGTTTTTTTTTTGTTAGTTTTTATTTTTTTTTCAAAGGCATGTAGCAGAATACATTTTGTCCTAAATTTATGAAGAAATTAGATTTTTTGATTTTTTTGGATGTTTTATGACAGAAAATAGAAAATATATATTTTTTCAAAATTTTCGGTATTTTTTTAATAAATTATGCAAAAAATAAAAAACCCAGTGTTGATCAAATACCATCAAAATAAATCTCTGTGTGAAAAAAATAAAACAAATTGAATTTGCATGCAATGATGACGCAATTGCCAGTTAAAGTAGCACAGTGCTGAATAGCAAAAAATAGCCTGGTCATGAAATGGATAAAACCTTCTGGAGCTGAGGTGATTAACATGCAAATACGACTCTGGCAGTAAAAGGGTTAAAGGCTATAAGGAGACTAACAGAGTATTCCACAGAGAAGGACTGGACCTCTTTTTCAGACTGGGTGTTTACAAGTTAAAAACTAATTTTTTGCTAGAAAATTACTTAGAACCCCCAAACATTATACATTTATTTTCTAACACCCTAGAGAATAAAATGGCAGTCATTGCAATACTTTTTGTCACACGGTATTTGAGTAGCGGTCTTACAAGCGCACTTTTTTTGGAAAAAAGTCACTTTTTTAAATAAAAAAATAAGAGTCCAGTAGTTAGCCCAATTTTTTTTTTTTTATATTGTGAAAGATAATGATATGCAGAGTAATTTGATACCCAATATGTCATGCTTCAAAATTGCGCCCGCTCCTGGAATGGCGTCAAGCTTTTACCCTTAAAAACCTCCATAGGTGATATTTAAAAAATTCTACAGGTTGCATGTTTTAAGTTACAAAGGATGTCTAGGGCTAGAATTATTGCTCACGCTCTAACGATCATGGTGATACATCACATGTGTGGTTTGACCACCATTTTCATGCTCGTCGGGACAGGGCGCTTTAAAAAAAAAAATTCTAATTTATTTTATTTTATTTTATTTATTTTTACACTTTTTTCTTTAAAAAAAGAATTTGGGTCACTTTTATTCCTATTACAAGGAATGTAATAGAAAAAAGCATGACAGGTCCTCTTAAATATGAGATCAGGGGTCAAAAAGATCTCAGATCTCATATTTCAACTTAAATGCAATATAAAAAAAAAAATGTCATTTGAAAAAATGTGCCTTTAAGGAATTCCCTTAATTTGCAGGATTCTTTTGCACTCACTTCCTGTTTGGCTATGGCACAGGAAGTGAAGGGAAATCTCCACAATGGGACACAGATGGCAAAAAAAATATAAAAAATATGACAGGGGTTATAACCCTCATTTGTTCTATCCAAAATAAAAATGTGCTCTTTAGTTCGACTTTAAGCTCACCATACACATCGTTTTTTTTTTTTTTTTTTTCTTTTATGTAGCCAGCAGGCTGAACAAAACAACAACAGATTCCTCCATTCATATGAATGAGGAGGATGGAGAACCCCCCTCCCTGTTAAGATGTATTCTGATAATTACACCCTTTTCCAAACATGTCCCTTTGACAGCAGTAGATCAAAAGATCAAGTTCTGCTGAGTGGGAAGAGCCGCACAGTGATCAAACTTCAGCTGGTCCCTGCTGAACTGACCACATTTCTATCAGTGTATGGCTAGCTTTTCTTGGTCATGGCCAGTGCAGTAACCATACCTCCCACGTTCAGTTCATAAGCGTTTAATGAGCATTAAAAACGTTCCCCCAAACGCCCTATGTGCGTTTGCGGCGCAGTTGACAAGCATTTTTGGCATGTTAAAACCGCACCACAAATGCCTATTATTAAGTCCCCTTTCACATTGAGGCAGTTTTCAGACATTTTAGCACTAAAATAGAGACTGTAAAACGCCTGAAAACTGCCTCTCATGCCTCCCCAGCATGAGAGTCCGAGTGCTTTCATATCGGGGCGGTGCACTTGCAGGACGAAAAAAAAAAGTCCTGCAGGCGGCATCTTTGAGGCGGTTTGGGAGCGCTGTATACAGCGCTCCCAAACTGCTCCTTCCCATTGGAATGAACGGGCAGAGTGCTGTTCACATTATCAAGACATGAAGTGTTAGCTTTGCTTCGCTTCAAAAGTTACACTTCATTTTGTGTTTGAAAAGAGTTGAAACATTTTAGCACCTTCCATTCAAGTCTTTGGTAACGCACCGACATTTGGTTGCGACGAGTTTGCATCACGGTCGCGGTCATGTTAATACAGTATACTTAGTGCTTGCTCACACTTGCTCAAAATACTGACACTTATCAAATGCGCCTATAGCATTAATAGGTGCGTTTGATAAGCATTTAATGAACATTAAAAACACTTCCCCAAACGCCCTATGTGCGTTTGCGGCGTGGCTGACATGCGTTTTTGGCATATTAAAATCGCATCACAAATGCCTATTATTAACTATAACAGGGGTCTCCAAACTTTTCAAACAAAGGGCCAGTTTATTGTCCTTCAGACTTTAGGAGGGCCGGATTTTGCCCAGCAGGGGCAAAAAATGTCACAGGCTCAGCATGAGTGAAAATAAATATGGCCTTAGGGTTAGTAGTCAATAGGAGTAGTGACCCTATTAGTAGGAGGAATAGTATCCCATCATTGGTATCGCTGGAAGAAATAATGCCCCATTGTTGGTGTCAGTGGGAGGAATAGTGCCCCAAGGGCCACAAAAAGGCTAGCAAGGCCCTCGGGCCGCAGTTTGGAGACCCCTGAACTATAATGTACTAACATGCCACAACCACGCTTGTTAGTATAGACTTGAATGGAAGGAGATGAAATGCTTCAACTCCTTTCAAACTCGACATAAAGCATCAATTTTGAAGCAAAGCAACGCTAAGGGCCGGTTCACACTGGGGCGATGCGAGGCGACACGACTTGCCTCGCCGCGACCTGCCGTGACCTCAGCGGCGACTTGCAAATGACTTCTGTATAGAAGTCAATGCAAGTCGCCCCGAGGTCGCCCAAAAGTAGTACAGGAACCTTTTTTCTAAGACGGAGCGACTCGAGTCGCTCCTCTTAGAACGGTTCTATTGTACAGAACGGGGGCGACTTGTCAGATCGCGGCACGGCAAGTCGTGTCGCCTCGTGTCGCCCCCTGTGTGAACCGACCCTAACGCTTCATGTTTTGATAATGTAAACATCACTGTGCACTGTCCATATTATCAACTGCATAGGCATCTGAGGAGCGTTTCAAATGCCCCTCAAGTGCATGTTTTCAATGCGTGTGAACTAGGCCTTGCTGCACCACTGGAACCCAATAAGCAAAACCCATGCTTTGAGGTGTCAGGTGCATATAATCCCAATACCCAAAGGAAAGCATCCATTTCTAAAAAGAGAAATAATGGGAAAGTATCAATTTTAAGCTGATGCGATTAAACGTCTCAAATATATCCGCATTAGTAATTGTCAGGGATGGGTGACTGGGATTCCAAAGTACATGGTCCAACCCATACTGAGCAGTCATGTCATTCTTGTAGATGTCATATGGTCATGTGCCAGGTTTTTAGGACTGCGGTGCACTCTCAGTGCCCTCATCCACTCATTTTATACAGATGTGCCCTTCTACCACGTGGCTTCATGCTTTCATGCTGTTGTCTTGTGCAATTAATGAGGTTACAGCAGAGGTCTGTGCCAGGATTATGGGCTATTGTTTTGACGTCAAATCGTATTGCAGTTAAGACTCTGTGACATCTCTGCTTATGTTTAATGAGATTGCAAAACATGTGTAATCGTCTAAGGTTTGAAGTGCATTCCTCAGTGTACTTCACCTAAATGAGAGCAGACTGTCTCTGCGCTTGTACTTAGTATACGTGGTCAGAGATCCGTCCTTTCATGTTACCAACTGACTGAAAAAAAAAAAAAAGAGTACAGTAAGGGCTCATGTCAACAGGAGTTCTTTTCAAATGCTGTGTTTGCTATGTGAACGCAAATGAATGCGGATGAATAACAAATGCAGCTTTTAACAAGAACAAAAAAATGTGTTTGACTTGTTTTGCATGCAGTTCAAGTATACCTCATAGGACATGCTGTGCCCAAAGAAATGCAGCACAACACAAAGCAGGCCAAACGCAACCTTTAAACTGCCATGTGTACTGCTCAAGTTAAAGCTGATCTCCAGGATTTAGGATGAGCTCCGGCGTGTTCGCATGCTCCATGTGCAGAGCCCACCAGGAACACGCCGGAGCTCATCCCTATCCAGGATAAGCATATACTGCCTATATACGTTATACAAAGGTCATGTGTATTTTTACTTGAGTCTTGGTGTGCTGCGTGCTTTTCTTTCATATCCGTGCAGTAATCAGTGGCAGTTGTTTTTTTTTGGTCAGCTGGCGGCACCCCCCACCCGCTCTAGGTCGGTTGGTTGACACCCCATAGGTTGGATCCTGTGTCCTTTTCTCCTCTTCTGCAACTTCTCCTCCTAGGTGTCCAATAGGATTGCCTGTCCTTCCAGCCACTCGGGACCAGTGTGGCAATAAATATTTATTCGCTATTGTCACACAACTGGGTGGCCTGGGGGCGCTAATCACGGCTCTAATCACGTGCTTCAAACCCCCCCCCCCCCCCATTGGAATCCATGGTCCGGCGCCCTGTATGTAGACCAGGGGGCCGGACGCATGGATGGGGAGCGCCGCCTGTGCACCCCTAATGGATGGACCGCCTCTGGCAGTAATACAGTGTGAAACTACCTCTGTACAGGAGCTTTCTCTAGTCTGGACCAGTTGTTGTTGCTCTCTCTCCTTGTGAAAGGTGACTGGTCCTGTCTCCACCCCCTCCTGTAGTTTTGTACAGGCAGCCTGTAGGCAGGTGCAGTCTGTACTCCCCACTGCAGGCTTAATTGAAGCAGCAATACAGAAGGGGAAGAAAGTTATGTGGAACTTAGTTCCTCTATGGCTTCCTACGGTCACAAGGTGGCAGCTATCCAATTGGATACTGGTGCACCATGTGACTCCAGCAGCCATCTTGAGTCAGGCAGAGTCTACATAAGACTCAGGCTTCGAAGTTTGGCACACTTTATGTGAGTAGCTAGTGTATGAACAAGTTCCCTATCCGGCTGTGACAGTATTTATGGTAGAGAAAGGTTCCTGAGGAATAGGGACAGTTCAGGGACTACGTCTACCTCATTCCAGGAAGTCTTCCCCTTTTGAGTGTGGACTGGCTAGGCCCTCGTTGCAGACTCTGTCGGCATCTTCAAGTGTTCAGATCGCTGTCACAGTTCATAAGTGGCTCCGGATGGGTGTGCCTATCCACCGGGCATGATTGAGTTGTGTTAAACCTTTTTACAATATATGGCTATTGCCTAACTTGGCCATTGCGTGTTCACTGCTTGCCACTCCTTGCTGCACCTTGCTCACAAGCCTGTAGTGGATGGAGCCTGCTGGGTCCCTCCTACAGCTCTTCTCTCTGCACAGTGATGATGTTACTGTTACTTTTATAGGGTAATATCTGTTTTTTGCAAAGGCATTTGGTGAACACAAAGTAGATTTATATCCTTTGTTGCTATTGAGAAATATATGTATATGGAAATGTTAATTCACCTTTAAGTCAATAGGATTTTTCTGACCTGTGTTTGAAACATTTAAAAACATACTTACATCCAAAGATATTATCGACAAGATAAGTTGGCTGCAAAGATAAGTAATACTTGAGGTGTCAGTGACACTAATGCCACGTACGCATGACCGGACTTTTAGACGGACTAGGTCCGACAGTCTTCCCGACGGACTTTCGGTGGAGTTTTGATGGACTTTCTGAACGAATGGACTTGGCCACACCCAATCACACCAAAGTCCGATGGATTCAAACGTGATGACGTACGACCGGACTAGAATAAGGAAGTTCATAGCCAGTAGCCAATAGCTGCCCTAGCGTCAGTTTTCGTCCATCGGACTAGCATACAGACTAATGGATTTTTCGACTGGTCTCCAGTCCGTCGGAAAGATTTGAAACATGTTTTAAATCTAAAGTCCGTCTGATTTTTAGATAGCATAGGTCCGATGAAGCCCACACATGATCGAATTGTCCGGTGGATTTGTTCCATCAGACCTAGTCCGTCGAAAAGTCCGGTAGTGTGTACACGGCATAAAGTCTCTTTTACACAGGTGACCAAAGGCAGTAAAAATGGTTGGCCGAGCCCCCTGACTGCCCCATGTTAGTAATGTGCCGTGGCCACAGTGTGACGTGACAAAATGATAATACAGGTTGCGTTTGGCAAGCAATTCTGCCACCAATTGCAACCTCCCTGCAACCACGTATTAATAACATTTTCTCTCAAGTGTTAGCCCTTGTACACACGGTCGGACATTCTGACAACCAAATCCATTGGAGCATGTGTGGCACTTTGTCAGTCGGAGTAGGCTACACATGATCGGAGTATGTCCGATCGGAGCATTTTGTCGGAAAATTTTACGGACAAGTTGGAAAACTTGGTCCGTCAGATACTCCGACGTAAACAGTCCCATGGAGACCACACACAGTCGGATTATCCAACAAAACGGTCCGATAGGACACATTCCGTCGGAATCTCTGACCATGTGTACAAGGGCTTAGACATCCAAAAGGGCTTTCAGCATAATACTTTTGTGCTTTCAAAGTTTAAAACAAGTGTCAAAGGCCTCTGAAAAGTGATCTACCACAGATCCCTTTACAGAATGACAGCAATGGCGGCTACATGTGTGACTAAGCCGTCACACTGCTTTTCAGTTTTAGGGTCCTTTCACACGGGGCGGATCAGTTCTGATCCGCCCCGTGGATGTCCGTTTGCTCAGCGGGGATCACTCCGCCGATCCCCGCTGAGCAGGGAGATGACAGCTCCGTCTCTGCACACTGCGCAGGGACGGACCTGTCACAGCGGCGCTCTCCCCTATGGGAGATCGGATGACGACGGACCGCAGTGCCCGTCGTCACCCGATCCGATCCGCAGACGGATGGAAAAATAGCTTTTTCCTCCGTTACACTTTTTCGGATCGGAGCGGGTCGGATGTCAGCGGACATGTCACCGCTGACATCCGACGCTCCATAGACCTCTATGGAGCACCCGTTCAGGTCCGCCTGAAAAACTGACAGGCGGGCCTGAACGGGACGTTAGTGTGAAAGAGGCCTTACACAAAAAAAAGAAAGAAGGGAACTCACAAGTTGTAGAAGCTGAAGTGAAAGAAAATTGTGCCATATGTCCACGCCTCTACATTTTGCCAATGTACAATTTCCTTGAACCTGTGACCACAGAATTATAGGAATTATTATTGCTAACTTGGTTCTTAAAGGTACAGTCTCCAGGGGTTTCACCCTGATTCTGGCTTCACACAGAAAAAAATTCCAACACTGCACGCTTGGCATAAACCACTGACTCAATTAGTAGAGCCTTGATTGGGATAACAGCCTGGGAGCCTGTACCTAAGCAAGAGAGAGAGGCCGAAGCTTAGCTTCTTCTGAAAACAGAAATAAATTAGCTTTTCATTTATTTATTTTTTTTATTTTGTCTGTCGATACATACAGACAGGTTCTTAGAATGATTGTCTTTATGTGCTTTCATGCTTCCAACCAGTGTGAAGAGAAGAAACTCTTACCTGCCACCTTTGGTGGATGTCTGTGATGGTTCAGCTCCTCACTTACCTTGGATGCTAAAGGCTCCATTTAGGCAGGGAACCTTTTCTGTGGATCATTTGGGGTGAAAAACTGTAGGCTTTAATCTCACATTCCATTCCATGGACTGAAGTGGGTAGATCTTGCATTGTGGAAATCTGGGATTTGGGTAAATGCTGCCTCAGTGGCCAACTTGGAAATGAGGAAGGGGATGGGGCAGGCAGAAGAGTGAAGAAAATATTTTTCAAAAGCCTAGTGCTTTACAAATATGGCATCCACATGCTGAATCATGCCAGTATGCCTGTAGCTGAAAAATCTGCATTAAGGCCTTTTAATATATACAGTATATATATATATATATATATATATATATATATATATATATATATATAAAAAAATTTGATTAATTATAATGCATGTACAGATCCAACTACTAGCTGATCTCCTTGCATTGCAACTCTGCATTAGTCAGTGGTAAATGTGGTATACACTATATAAAATTACCTGACACTGGTTAGTTTCCACAATCCATGACTTAACTTCACAGTTCACACAAATAAGTTTTAAATTCAAACTGTAGCACTGACGTAAGTAATTTTTTTTTACACAGTAGCGTGACAATCCCTCCACCTCCAGTCTAACTAATCACTCTCACCTTATGGCATGGATCCCTGTGCAAACAGGTGGTCATTCAAGCGGATATCAAAAGGGTTAGCACAGACAATAAACTTCTCTCACGTCTCCTTAGATCTCAGCGAGGACGCCAGGTCATAGGTAGAAAGAAAAGATCTAAGTGCTCACCGCTACATTTTTGTGTTCAAACACAAACTACTCACATAAAGATGATAAAAATACAGCATGTAAAGCCAACAATCATGTTAGTTCTGTAGGGCAGCAGCGGGTGACGTCATGCGTAGCTCCTCCCCCGTACCCGTTACATTCAATCAGAACTTCGACATCACCGGCCTCCTCCCCCCTTCCCTTCGTTAGCAGACAGAGGCACTTGAGGAAGGGGGAGGAGTCCAGTGACGTTGATGTCCGTGACATCACCAGATCTCTGACGGAACTCCCTGATGGCCGGAGGCCAGTGGAGAGGTGAGTAACGATCAAAAGAATTTTGATCGATCAAAGAAATTAATCGATTAATCAAGGAATTCATCTTTAATTTCCACAACACTAATATATATATATATATATATATATATATAATGTAGCAATGTGGACTACAGTCATAATATTGTGCAATTCCCCATTATTCTTCCCCTATAGACATATCCCTCTAGTGCTAGGCTGTCATCACATTTGTGAGCCCGACCAAAAGGATCAAAGTGCCAAAAGGATTGTGGGACTAGTAGTCTCTCAGACCAGCGATCCCTTTCTGTGACATGACCTCTGGACTACAAATCCCAGGGATCCTTGCTACAACCCAAAGAGACACTATAAAATAGTCGGGAGATTCACGCTGCGCTATCTTCTTCCTGGGCTTTGCAGTGCGCACATCTCCCTGTGCGGGGGGGGGGGGGGGGCTGCGGCCTAGCTACGCGGCACCCACCCAGCAGATTTACGCTAAGGTCACCTGCATCCAATAGCCGTGGGTCATCGCTGGTCGCTTCGCGGAAGGACGTCTCTTCCAGGATCGCTGTCTGCAAGGCGTGAGCTGGTCTGGTCGTCGGCGAGAGGGCAATAGCCCATCCATTGCAACCCTTCCATGCTACTTTATCTGAACACTGCATACAGACACCGTTAGCTTGCAAACACTTTACTGCAATACAGTTTGCACAGGTACATAGACACCTTTACTTAAAACCACTTTAAGGAGTATCACTAGCCTGTTTAAGCTTTTCGGCATATTACCACACCATTGTGCCTTATTGGATACAATCTAATGAGCTCCAACTGCTGGTGAAAGACTATCAGGCCAGTGCGATTTGAACCTCTACATAATGAATTGCATGCAATTTGAACAGGAATTTGTGTCATTTCTGTCTGAATTGCATTCAGTTTTCCTCACCGCGTATTAATTTTCAGAAACATTCAGACTTTTTCCTACGACTTTTGGATTTTGTTTTAAAGCACAATTATTTCTTGTTCAAAGAAATGATTTATCAACAACAGAAGGGCACAGCAATGGGCACATGCTGTTCGCACACCTTTGTTTATTTATTTCTTGGATGGTGGGATGAAAAAAATGTTTTTATGGTAGAATTAAATGAAAATACATCCATAATTTCCCTATGGGTTAGATTCACTGACAATGTTTTCACCCTATGGGAGGGCTCCTAAGAAATATTTTGTGAATTTGTAGGAGTTATTAATAATAACCAAATATGGATGTTTTTCACTAGCAATATCCCGAAAGAAAGGCTTGATTTTTTTGGATCTATAGAGATGAGAACAAGTTGCCACAGGCTACAATTTTCCATAAACCCACATGAATCAATATTTTCCTTCAATGAAACAGTTACCATCCAAGGTGTCAAGTATGTTTTTTAGGCTTCCTAATGGAAGTGTGCTGACGCGGCACGCACAAAAAAAAGTGATAACTTTACGCATGGGGCATGATGACATTGTCTGCATGACGTAAAATAAACACTGGCATGCACGTGTGTGGTGGTGCAAGTACATATAGAAACCAATCAGAGCAAAAGCGAACCTATATAAGAATGTTGGTGAAGGTGTCATTTTTAGATGTTTGAGCACTTATGCACAGAGTACATTTTTATTTATGTTACTCCTGATGAGGCCACTAAGTTAGGCAGTGAAACATGCTGGGTTTTGGGGAATATTGTGGGTTTTGATGATGCTTTAGTTTGGGAGGTGCTTTATATGAATCAGAACTCATGCCTTAAAAACCCCCATTCATGCCTAAGCCTTTTTTTCTGACGTTTGCTTACAAGTTAAATACCATATTTTTTGCTAGAAAACTTACTTAGAACCCCCAAACATTATACATATTTTTGTAGCAGAGACCCTAGAGAATAAAATGTCAATCGGTGCAATATTTTATGTCACACAGTATTTGCGCAGCGGTCTTTCAAATGCAATTTTTTGGGAAAAATACACTTTTATGAACTCTAAGGCCGCGTACACACGCGCGGACTGTTCGCACAACTTTGTCCGTCCAACAGTTTCGGCAAACAGTCCGCTCAAACTTAGCATGGACGGACATGGCCACACACGACGGACGAACAGTTTGCTGAAACCGTGCGTGATGACGTGAACGGCACGTACGACGGGACGAAAAATACGACGTCCTATACACTGCATTATAGCTTTCGGCGTGAAAATCCTTTCTGAGCATGCGCGCAACTTTGTTTGACGAACAAGCCTACACACGGGCGGACTGTTCGCTCAAACAAGGTTTCAGCGGACAGTTTTTCGGAATTACCGAAAAACCTTGTCCGTCCAACTGTCCGCTGAAACTGTCCGCTGAAAGCCCACACACGAGCGGACTGTCCGCCCAAACACTGTTCAGCGGACAAAGTTGGGCGAACAGTCCGCCCGTGTGTACGCGGCCTAAGGCCGCGTACACACGGGCGAATTGTCTGCCCAACTAAGTTCGTCAGACAATCCGACAGACAGTCCGTCCAAACTTTTGAATGAACGGACTTGCCCACACAGGGCACTTTTTGAGCGGACTAATACGGCGGACTAAGTCCGCCATACAATCCGCTCTACTTTTGAAATGAACGGACTCGCCCACACACGCGGAGGAAAGTCCGCTCATTTCGAGCGCGTCTCCAGGTAGGCGGGGCCCGCGAGGGAGACGTCGCTGGCCCCGCCGCCTGGAATGGACTTAAAGGGGAACCCCAACGCCGAAAAAAATCGGCGTGGGGGTGCCTCCCAAGTCCACAACAGACCCTTGTCTGAGCACGCTACCCGGCCGGCCAGGAAAGGGGGGCGAGCGAGCGCCCCCCCCCCCCCCCCTCCTGAGCCGTACCAGGCCGCGTGCCCTCAACATGGGGGGTGCCTTGGGGAAGGGGGGCGGCGGCGACAGCGGCGACAGAAGACCGGGCCACCGCCTGTAAAATAGCTAGAAGAAGGCGCAGTGGCCCAGCAGAAGAACCGAAGAGGGGGACAAGACCCCCGAAGTCGGGAGAAGAGGCCGGCGGCGGGGAGGAAGAAAGCCGGACTCCTCCGCTAGCAAAAGAGCTACAAGAAGATAGCGGAGGAGTCCGGCGAGAAGACCCCCGAAGACGGAAGACCCCCGGAGCTGTGCAATAAAATATTTTAACCCTGTGTTGTGTTTTTTTTTTTACTTTTTTTCACAGGTGAATGGGTAGGGGTACATTGTACCCCATACTCATTCACATAGGGTGGGGGGCCGGTATCCGGGGGCCCCCTTATTAAAGGGGGCTCCCGGATTCCGATAAGCCCCCCGCCCGCAGACCCCGACAACCAACATCCAGGGTTGTCGGGAAGAGGCCCTTGTCCTCATCAACATGGGGACAAGGTGCTTTGGGGTGGGGGGGCCGCGCGGCCCCCCTTCCCCAAGGCACCCCCCATGTTGAGGGCACGCGGCCTGGTACGGCTCAGGAGGGGGGGGCGCTCGCTCGCCCCCCTTTCCTGGCCGGCCGGGTAGCGTGCTCGGACAAGGGTCTGTTGTGGACTTGGGGGGCACCCCCACGCCGATTTTTTTCAGCGTTGGGGTTCTCCTTTAAGTCCATACCAGGCGGCGGGGCCCGCGACGTCCCCGTCGCGTGCCCAGCCTACCTGGATACCCGCTCGAAATGAGCGGACTTTTCTCCAGGCGGGAAAAGTCCGCTCATTTCGAAAGTACAGCGGACTGGCACACACGGGCGGACTGTCCGCTCAAACCAAGTTTGGACGGACAATCTTACGGAAATTCCGAAAGACTTAGTCCGCCAGACTGTCCGCTGAAAAAGTCCGCTGAAGCCCACACACGAACGGATTGTCCGCTGAAATTTGTTTCGGCGGACTAAGTTGGGCAGACAGTCCGCCCGTGTGTACGCGGCCTAAGAAACAGTATTGCAGCTGCATGCATCACCGTGGTACAACCCCTTCAAGCTGAGGCTGCATATTTGCGTACGGTTGGTGTAATATAGTCTAATAAGATATCAATCAAAAAAGGTGAATCTGAGGAAGGACATTAGCAAAAAACGTTTGCTGCATCTGTCCCTCACCACCCTCTACACTGAGAACCGAGCCACCGAACACTGCCCGATGGCTCAGTTCTCACAGGTCCCCACGATGAGAGCTGCTGCCTGTCAATCAGCATCTCTCCTCCTCCATGCTCACTGGAGCACTGAGCTGTGGAGGGGCGGGGAGCGGCCGTCTCAGTCTCTTAGCGGCTCCTTGAGAGGCTGAAACGGGTGTCAGTCCAGGCACCTGGTGGATCCAGACTTTATTGTCTTGATGACACGGTGCCTGGACTGATACCAGTGACCTCAGCAGAGAGCGGACTTCAGACCACTCTCTGCTGAAAATGGGTCACAGGACTGCAAAAGGCATTGCACTCCTGTGACCGGTAGGGGAAATCCAGCCAAATGAGCCATGGCTGGACTTCTCCTTTAGTTTTGGATAGAATGGAGAGGGATTAGAACCCCTGTCAGTTTTTATTGCTGTCTGTGCTCCTGTTAAGCAGATCCCCCCTCTCTATTTGTCCTTTTTTGCCATTATTAGTGAAAGTAAAAGAAAATCCCAAATTTTTGGTAGTCCCCAAAAAAAGTAATAGAGGGGAAATATTCTAATGGGGACACTTTTAGTTCTGGTGACCTGGGGGACCCCATGGAATTCCCTCTCACTTCCTGTATGGCCATGGGACAGGAATTGAAGGGAAATCTCAACAATAGGACATGGATGGTAAACAAAAAAAAAATTGACAGAGGTTATAACCTCTCCTTATGCCCTGTACACACGGTCGGAAATTCCGAAAGAAAAGGTCCGATCGGATTATATCGTCGAAAAAAATGTTTGTGTGTGGGCTCTATCTGACTTTTTCTGTTGGAAATTTGACAGCAGGATCAAAAATTTTCCGACAAAAAACTCCGATCTGACTTTTTCTGATCGTTTGTAGAGAATTCCGATTGGACAAAGTACCACGCATGCTCAGATCAAATTACGAGACCAAAGCTATTGGCTACTAGCCTCTACGTAGTCCTATAGTACACAACAAACATCACCATGTTCCGAATGATTTTCCAACAACTTTGTCTGACCGTGTGTATGCAACACCAGTTTCGAACAATATCCGTCGGAAAAATTCCAACGGATTTTGTGGTCGGAATTAGTGATGGACGAACGTTTCGCCCGGCGGTCGTTTCGCGGCGAATTTCCGACATTCGCGGTCCGCACGTTCGAACGCCTTTTTCCGTCGTTCGCCGCGGCGGACTTACGTGTTTAATGTATACAAGAACTTTAACCTTTGGTGACACGTTTATCATGTGATACAGGACAGCCAATTGAGACATGACAGCACATGGACACTTGTACATTCCCCCTAACCTATAAATACACCCGATCCGGTGGCCATTTTACATTCTTTCTTCTGTTACGATAGGGACAGGTTCCTGTGTGGAGTAGGGAGAGATAAACCACTAGCTATTTGGTACACAAAAGTTCTTTTCAGGACTGGTATAGGTGTTAGGTGTTGATAGGTTTGCTGTGCTGCTGATTCTTGCAGCAGCCTGAGTGTCTTTTGTTAGTTTAGAGAAAGGGAAAGGACGGTGTATGCTACAGGGACAGCCAGATTAGTCTTTCATCATCATCATCATCATCATCATCATTAGCTGTTACTATCAAGGTCCACAAAAGAGCTGTTCCAGTAACCACTAATCGTTCTCTTTTTTTGCCAATTTGTATAGGGACAGGAAGGAAGCAGTGTTGTCAGGCAGTGAGGGTAATTTTAAAGACTTGCTGTTATTATTAGTTCCACAAAGGTTCTTTTCAGGACTGGTATCAGTGGTACAGTAATAGGCTTGTACATGTATAATATTCTTTCTTCCAAATATAGAAAGGATATTATACTTGACTGCTGCCCTTCTGCTGCAGTCTGCTAAACATTCACAACTCACTTGTTCCACAAAAGTTCTTATAAGGACTGGTAACTTGGTATAGGGTGCTACGGTACATAGGCTTGAGTGCGGTACAGTCTGCTGTTCTGTAAGGACCGCTATCGGTCCACAATAGATAGGGTTGACGTGCACCACTGCTGACCGCTGCCCTATACTGCAGCAGTCCTTCAGCGGTATAGGGACTGACGTACAGTCTGCTAATCACTAACACACAACCTGCTTGTTCCACAAAAGTTCTTATAAGGACTGGTAACTTGGTATAGGGTGCTACGGTACATAGGCTTGAGTGCGGTACAGTCTGCTGTTCTGTAAGGACCGCTATCGGTCCACAATAGATAGGGTTGACGTGCACCACTGCTGACCGCTGCCCTATACTGCAGCAGTCCTTCAGCGGTATAGGGACTGACGTACAGTCTGCTAATCACTAACACACAACCTGCTTGTTCCACAAAAGTTCTTATAAGGACTGGTAACTTGGTATAGGGTGCTACGGTACATAGGCTTGAGTGCGGTACAGTCTGCTGTTCTGTAAGGACCGCTATCGGTCCACAATAGATAGGGTTGACGTGCACCACTGCTGACCGCTGCCCTATACTGCAGCAGTCCTTCAGCGGTATAGGGACTGACGTACAGTCTGCTAAACACTAATACACAACCTGCTTGGTCCACAAAAGTTCTTATAAGGACTGGTAACTTGGTATAGGGTGCTACGGTACATAGGCTTGAGTGCGGTACAGTCTGCTGTTCTGTAAGGACCGCTATCGGTCCACAATAGATAGGGTTGACGTGCACCACTGCTGACCGCTCACCTATACTGCAGCAGTCCTTCAGCGGTATAGGGACTGACGTACAGTCTGCTAATCACTAACACACAACCTGCTTGTTCCACAAAAGTTCTTATAAGGACTGGTAACTTGGTATAGGGTGCTACGGTACATAGGCTTGAGTGCGGTACAGTCTGCTGTTCTGTAAGGACCGCTATCGGTCCACAATAGATAGGGTTGACGTGCACCACTGCTGACCGCTGCCCTATACTGCAGCAGTCCTTCAGCGGTATAGGGACTGACGTACAGTCTGCTAAACACTAATACACAACCTGCTTGGTCCACAAAAGTTCTTATAAGGACTGGTAACTTGGTATAGGGTGCTACGGTACATAGGCTTGAGTGCGGTACAGTCTGCTGTTCTGTAAGGACCGCTATCGGTCCACAATAGATAGGGTTGACGTGCACCACTGCTGACCGCTGCCCTATACTGCAGCAGTCCTTCAGCGGTATAGGGACTGACGTACAGTCTGCTAAACACTAATACACAACCTGCTTGGTCCACAAAAGTTCTTATAAGGACTGGTAACTTGGTATAGGGTGCTACGGTACATAGGCTTGAGTGCGGTACAGTCTGCTGTTCTGTAAGGACCGCTATAGGTCCACAATAGATAGGGTTGACGTGCACCACTGCTGACCGCTCACCTATACTGCAGCAGTCCTTCAGCGGTATAGGGACTGACGTACAGTCTGCTAATCACTAACACACAACCTGCTTGTTCCACAAAAGTTCTTATAAGGACTGGTAACTTGGTATAGGGTGCTACGGTACATAGGCTTGAGTGCGGTACAGTCTGCTGTTCTGTAAGGACCGCTATCGGTCCACAATAGATAGGGTTGACGTGCACCACTGCTGACCGCTGCCCTATACTGCAGCAGTCCTTCAGCGGTATAGGGACTGACGTACAGTCTGCTAAACACTAATACACAACCTGCTTGGTCCACAAAAGTTCTTATAAGGACTGGTAACTTGGTATAGGGTGCTACGGTACATAGGCTTGAGTGCGGTACAGTCTGCTGTTCTGTAAGGACCGCTATCGGTCCACAATAGATAGGGTTGACGTGCACCACTGCTGACCACTCACCTATACTGCAGCAGTCCTTCAGCGGTATAGGGACTGACGTACAGTCTGCTAATCACTAACACACAACCTGCTTGTTCCACAAAAGTTCTTATAAGGACTGGTAACTTGGTATAGGGTGCTACGGTACATAGGCTTGAGTGCGGTACAGTCTGCTGTTCTGTAAGGACCGCTATCGGTCCACAATAGATAGGGTTGACGTGCACCACTGCTGACCGCTGCCCTATACTGCAGCAGTCCTTCAGCGGTATAGGGACTGACGTACAGTCTGCTAAACACTAATACACAACCTGCTTGGTCCACAAAAGTTCTTATAAGGACTGGTAACTTGGTATAGGGTGCTACGGTACATAGGCTTGAGTGCGGTACAGTCTGCTGTTCTGTAAGGACCGCTATCGGTCCACAATAGATAGGGTTGACGTGCACCACTGCTGACCGCTGCCCTATACTGCAGCAGTCCTTCAGCGGTATAGGGACTGACGTACAGTCTGCTAAACACTAATACACAACCTGCTTGGTCCACAAAAGTTCTTATAAGGACTGGTAACTTGGTATAGGGTGCTACGGTACATAGGCTTGAGTGCGGTACAGTCTGCTGTTCTGTAAGGACCGCTATCGGTCCACAATAGATAGGGTTGACGTGCACCACTGCTGACCGCTGCCCTATACTGCAGCAGTCCTTCATCGGTATAGGGACTAAGAGTTTTGTCACAGGGTCATTTAAAAAATGACAGGCAGAGGAAGAGGCAGGCCCTTCCGCAGGGGTGGTAGGGGTAGGGCAGGAGCAACAGGCTTGAGCCAAAGTGGGAAGTTGCAGAAGGTGCGTTCAATTACTTTAAAGGATGCACCAGACTTGGTTGAGTGGCTCGCTCAGCCTTACTCTTCTGCACCCTCCTCATCCTCTCGATCTGCACCCTCTTCTTCACTCTCTGCTATGTGCACCCCCAAAGACACTACCACCAACAACACGACCACCACCACCACCACCACATACCTTCCGCTTGAGTCACTGGAATTATTTTCCGATCCATATCAAGAGGACATTTCTGATGCGCAGCCACTCTTGGTATTGGATCAGGAAGAGGAGGTAGCAACAAGCGCTACTCAGCAGTCTGACGCCAGTACCCAGATCAGCCCAAGGAGGAGGTTGGTCCCCGGTGTTGCTGCCTACTCCGAGATCTCTACTTATAGCGGTGGGGAAGGTGACGTTGATGATGACGTGTCTAGTGATGTCACGTGGGTGCCCACAAGAGAGGAAGAGGAGGGGAGTTCAGAGGGAGATATGGACCAGCAGATAGGGAGGAGAAGCAGCAATGACTTACATTGCACAGCAGGGACAAAGCAGACTGCAAATGTATCAGGAGCGAGTCATCGACCATGTACGGTCACATCTGGCGCTCCCAGGACACCGGCACATGGCTCCGCAGTGTGGGCTTTTTTTAACGTGTCCGCTGCTGACAATAGCGTTGCCATCTGCAATCTTTGCAGTCAACGCGTTAGTCGCGGTAAGCCCAATACTCACCTAGGGACGACCGCCTTAAGAAGGCACATGAGCAGCCATCACCGAGCCCAGTGGGAGCAACGGAACACACAAAGCCACACTGCAGGCTCTCACCGTCCAGCCTCGTCTTCTACTTCTCCTTCTCCTCTCTCCTCACAATTGTCCTCCACTCCACCTTCCATCACGCCAAGCTCACATTTTTCTGCAAAAAGGCAGGCTTCCGTGGGCCTAATGTTTGAGCGTAAAAAAATGATGACGCCGGATAACCCTCTTGCCCAACGGTTGGCGGCTGGCTTGTCAGAACTCATAGCCCGCCAACTACTGCCATATAAACTGGTGGACTCGGAGGCCTTTCGCAAATTTGTGGCCATTGGAACACCACAATGGAAGGTCCCAGGAAGGAAGTATTTCTCAGAGAAGGGCATCCCAGAGCTATATGGCCATGTTCAGCGGCAAGTGAATGTATCTCTGGCACACAGTGTCGGTGCCAAGATACATCTGACCACAGACACGTGGTCTAGCAAACACGGGCAGGGAAGGTATATCAGTTTTACTGCCCACTGGGTGAACCTTCTGACGGCCGTCAAGCATGTAACCCGTGGCACCCGTGTAGATTTGGTTTTACCGCCACGGATTGCATGCAGGCCTGACTCTTCTTCTCCTCCTCCTACTCCATCCTCCTCCCTCTCCTCCTCAGCTGCCTCCTCCTTTTCCGCTGCTAGCGTCTCTTCCACTGCACCGCCCAAGCTCCCCAGAACCTATTCCACATGCCAGGTGAGACGTTGCCATGCCGTGCTGCGTCTGTTGTGCCTGGAAGCAAAGAGCCACACTGGCCCGGCACTCCTTTCAGCTTTGCGTTCACAGGCAGATGAGTGGCTAACACCGCTCAATTTGACAGTTGGTAAAGTGGTGTGTGACAACGGTGCCAATCTGCTTAGCGCATTGAAACAGGGCAAAATCACGCACGTGCCGTGCATGGCACACGTCTTAAACTTGGTCGTGCAGCGATTCCTTGTCAAATACCCTGGGGTCCAGGACATCTTGCGGCAGGCAAGGAAAATCTCGGCCCATTTCAGAAGATCTTACACGGCCATGGCTCGCCTTGCTGACATTCAGCGGCGACACCATCTGCCGGTCAGACGTCTTATTTGCGATTGCCCGACGCGATGGAACTCAACCTTCTATATGCTTGATAGGCTGCTCCAGCAGAAACGTGCAGTTAACGTCTACCTGTATGAACTCTGCGAAAGAAACGGTTCTGGGGAGCTGGGTTTTTTTTCACCGCGCCAGTGGCTGCTCATGCGCGACACATGCAGACTTCTGCGGCCATTTGAGGAGATCACCAAACTGGTCAGTCGCAGCCATGGCGCCATCAGTGACATGGTACCTTATGCCTTCTTTCTGGAGCGTGCATTGCGTCGTGTCATTGATCAGGCTGTGGAGGAGCAGGAGCGGGAAGATGAGGAAGTCGCAATGCTGGATGAATTCCCAGGGGGGGCTACTCTATCTGAGACAAGTCAACAACAGGAGTCTGATGAGGAGTCAGAGGAGGATGGTGCCGGGGCGGATGAGCAGGAGCAAGAAGAGCATGCTTTAAACCTTTCTGGGATCCCTGTTGTGCGAGGATGGGGAGAGGAGAATGAAGAGGACGACATTATCCTGGATGATGAGCAGGAGCCAGGCCACCACACCGCTTCCACTTTAGTGCAAATGGGGGCCTTCATGCTCCAGTGTTTTAATAGGGACCCCCGTATAAAAAGCATGAGGGTCAAGGACCAGTACTGGGTGGCAACGTACTTAGACCCCCGGTACAAACACAAAATGGCGGAAATGTTACCGCCGTCGCAGAGGGCTGTCAGAATGCAGCACTTCCAGGCCTTGCTTCGAGAAATGCTGCATTCTGCTTTTGCGTGCGCTGGCAGAGGAGCAATTCCCACTCCCAGAGAAGGATTTGCGGGTACCAATCCAACAGCGCCTGCAAGAAGAGGCCGGTTTGAAGATGTGTTGGTGACTTCGGATATGAGGTCATTCTTTCAGCCGACCCATCGACAGGTGTCATCCGGATCCAGCATCAGGGAACGCCTAGACCGTCAGGTGTCCGACTACATTGGGTTAACGGCCGATGTGGACGCTCTGAGGAGTGATGAACCCCTAGACTACTGGGTGGGCAGGCTTGACCTCTGGCCAGAGCTTGCCCAATTTGCAATCGAACTGTTGGCTTGCCCCTCATCCAGTGTCCTGTCCGAAAGGACGTTCAGCGCAGCAGGGGGGATTGTGACCGATAAGCGTACTCGCCTAGCTCACCACAGTGTTAACTACCTCACATTTCTAAAAATGAATGAGGCATGGATCTCGGAGGAATTCAACACATGTGACCAGTAGACCATGTATATGTCTATAAACTATTTTTTTAATCAAGCACACAGACCTTCTTAATTCATTTGGCTCACTTCCTTGACCCAAAAAAGCACACCGTACTATATGCCCCTACCCTCCTCTTTGAAGAGGTTGAGCGGTGTCATATTTCTACTGGGGCTGCTTATGATATCCCTGTGCTGTGCTGACTTCCTCCTGGGGGTTCTTATTATGAAGGGATCACACTATCCCTGTGCTGTGCTGACTTCCTCCTGGGGGTTCTTATTATGAGGGGATCACACCATCCCTGTGCTGTGCTGACTTCCTCCTGGGGCTGCTTACGGTGCTGCTGTCAGTGCTGTATGTCACGGTGCTGCTGTCAGCGCTGTATGTCACGGTGCTGCTGTCAGCGCTGTATGTCACGGTGCTGCTGTCAGCGCTGTATGTCACGGTGCTGCTGTCAGCGCTGTATGTCACGGTGCTGCTGTCAGCGCTGTATGTCACGGTGCTGCTGTCAGCGCTGTATGTCACGGTGCTGCTGTCAGCGCTGTATGTCACGGTGCTGCTGTCAGCGCTGTATGTCACGGTGCTGCTGTCAGTGCTCTGTATTACGGTGCTGCTGTCAGATGCCTCTATCACGGTGCATGTGTCATTCCGGTATGTCACGCTGCTGGTGATCATCTCCTGCACCCTCTTCTTTGCCTACCCTGGTCCCTGACCTTCCCTCTCCTCCATTGCCTTCATTAGCTCCATAGTCCTGAATTGTTAGAACAATTTCCCAAATAAAATAAAAATGCTTGTAGTTATCGATCCCAAATTCACCTCATACATGTATTATGTCATTGTCCAGATGGTGGGACTACGTTTTACCCCCTAATAATTACCACGTGGCCGCAAATTCGACATGAAGGTTTGCAAAGTTCGCCTCCCATTGAAGTCAATGGGGCCCGCGGCGAACGTTCGGTTTCGCGAACGTTTGGGTCCGTTCGCATTTCGCTTTCGCGAAACGTCCCGTCGGAAGTTCGTCCATCACTAGTCGGAATGTCTGACCATGTGTACAAGGCACTCTATCCAAAATGGCAAAAAAAAAGGTTTGCCTGTAGTCCTACTTTAAGGAATGTTGTTAGTAAAGTATTTTGAAGAGAGTATTGAGACATTCCCATTTCTAGACAGAAATACAGGAGAACCCTGGAGAGGATATATAGTTAATATATTAATTTATGGAAGTGTATGTTGTCCTTCTGGGCTTTCTCTCTATGAATGCCATTGTGGAGGAGAAAAACTGGTAGTAGACTAGAGAAAGGCCGCGTACACACGAGAGGATTGTCCGTCCAACTAAGTCCGTCAGACAATCCGACAGACAGTCCGTCCTACTTTCGAATGAACGGACTTGACCACACACGATGAACAGACAGTCCACCGAAAGCTTGCGCGATGACGTGTACAGCACGTACGACGGGACTAGAAATACGACGTCCAATACACTGCAATGCAACCTTTCGCCGTGTAAATCCTTTCTGAGCATGCGCCATACTTAGTCCGTCGAACTAGCCTACTCACGAGCGGACTGTCCGCTGAAACGTGTTTCAGCGGACAATATTACGGAAATTCCGAAAGACTTAGTCCGCCAGACTGTCCGCTGAAAAAGTCCGCTGAAGCCCACACACGAGCGGATTGTCCGCTGAAACACGTTTCAGCGGACTAAGTTGGACGGACAATCCTCTCGTGTGTACGCGGCCAAAGGAGGAGATTAAGGAAGTCTGCAAAAAGATCCACTTGAAGAGGCAGTATTCTAGAGATTTAAAGTGGTTTTAAAGGCATTCTATGCAGGAATAAATATTATTAGGAAAATGTTTTATTAATTTTTTTTACCTGTCAGGTAGCTTTAACTGACATCATGGCAGATCAAAGCTCGTCCCTTTGATCTGCAGATGAATGAAACAGAGTAAATATAACAGCAACAGTGTTACTTTGTATCTACAGTATCTCTTGAAGTAACTAAAGGCCAAACTTTTTTTTAGTTTTGGACAGGGTGGAGAGGAATTGAAACACGTTAGTTTTTTTTACGCGGCATACACCCCATGTGAATGAGGTTGTAGTAAGAATTTAACAGGAATTTTATAATTATGTTTTTTTTATGTGTGCTGATAATCAATTTAGTGTATTTTTAGTGAAAATATTGAGGGGTTGTACTGGCCCCTTGACTTTTTTTTTTTTTACTGCACCCCCAGAGCAGACATTCTAGATTCAGCCCTGCTTTCATTCATAGCCAACAGGTAATATTGTGATTTCTGTGATTGGTCACTGTGATCACATAGTACCACGCCAATCATAGCAGACCTGTACCATGTGATATCTGTGACCAATCACAGCTATCACAATTGTACACAATAGCATGCGAATGGATGCCATTTATAAAAAAAAATGATTGTGTATACAGTGGGGGCACACCTGTCAGACAGCTTCAGATGGCAATAGGGAGCACCAGGGATTAAAAAAAAAAAAAAAACCCATTCAGAGTCCACTCCAGAGTCTAACCCTGCATGTGACATTATGGTGACATAGGAATGGGTTTTGGGGAGAACCTAATTTCCTTCTCCCCAAAATGCATTCCTATGTCATTGTGATGTCGCATGCAGGGGGCAGCACCCTGACGAGTAGACTCTGGAGTGGACTCTGGATGGAGTCGTTGTTACTTAATCACTGGCGCTTTTACCACGACACTGGATTCCCCTGAGCCACAGAATACATTAATGCCAAATGCATGATTGCGCATTAACATGCATAATCAGCTAAAGGATGTTTAGAGGAGTAGAGCAAACTCTCTGTGTGCATGGGGCCTTACAGTAGAGGGAACTTCGTTGATGTCCTGGTGCTCATTCATGGTAAATCAGCAGACTTGAGCTGACACAAGGAAGCTGCAGGCTTTGACTCTTGGTGTTACCCTTTTGTCAGCGAAAACGTTTCACACTTAGGTACCATTTACCCTAGGGGTTTCCTCTGAAGAGAAATCCACATTTGGATCACTCTTTAGACAGCATCTCCATTGTAAATGAGGTACAGTCCCATGTACAGCAGTATTTAGACTGGGAAAGGGAAGAGTTGTTCTGTAAATATGCTGTCAAACCCAACCCCGGGCAAAAAAATGAACACAATGAGCTGTGCCCGCACTACCTGGGTCAACTGCTATTTTTTTCAAGGTTGTGAGCGCAAATTGTATACTCACCTGATCTGCAAATCCTCCAGAAAACTGAGCTCCCCCACAGTCCAGAGTCCAATTTCAAGACCACTGTTATTTTTAGACTTAGAAAAATGTATTTCCATGCCAATTTAGTAGAAAACATCTGCAAGGAAGCAAACTTTATCATCTACATTATATTATCATATATACTATACTATATATATCAAAAGTATTGGGACTCCTGCTTTTACACGTACATGAACTTTAATGGCATCCCAGTCTTAGTCCATACAGTTCAATATTGAGTTGGCCCACCCTTTGCAGTTATAACAGTTTCAACTCGTCTGGGAATGCTGTCCACAAGGTTTAGAAGTGTGTCTATGGGAATGTTTGACCATTCTTCTAGAAGCGCATTTATGAGGTCAGGCACTGATGTTGGACAAGAAGGCTTGGCTTGCAGCTTCCGCTCAAATTCACCCCCAAGGTGTTCTATCGGGTTGAGGTCAGGACTTTGTGCAGGCCAGTCAAGTTCCTTCACCACAAACTCACTCATCCATGTCTTTATGGATCTTGCTTCCCAGATTTCCCAGAAGTCTGCATTAAGATACAAGTCAGATTTTGAGCATCCCCTGCAACAACAATGTCATTTTTGGTGAGATACTCTCAAAGGGAGATCACATGGAAAGGACTCTGTGCTGGCCAGTCAAGTTCTTCCACCCCAAACTCATTCATCCATGTCTTTATTGACCTTGCTTTGTGCACTGGTGAGCAGTCATGTTGGAACAGGAAGGGGCCATTCCCAAACTATTTCTACAAAGTTGGGACCATGAAATTATCCAAATGTCTTGGTATACTGACGCCTTAACAATTCCCTTCACTGAAACTAAGGGGCCAAAGCCCAAGCCCTGAAAAATGACCCCACACCATAATACCCCCTCCACCAAATGTATTGGACCAGTGCACAAAGCCAGGTGTAAACATGGCAGTAGAGAGTACAGAGGACATATCACTGAGGTGTAAACATGGCAGTAGAGAGTACAGAGGACATATCACTGGGGTGTATACATGGCAGTAGAGATGAGAGGTGGACATATCATTGTGGTGCACACATGGCAATAGAGGTGAAAGGAGGACATATCACTGGGGTGTATACATGGCAGTAGAGGTGAAAGGAGGACATATCACTGGGGTGTATACATGGCAGTAGAGGAGAGGGGGACATATTACTGTGGTGCACACATGGCAGTAGAGGAGGGGAGGACATATCACTGCGGTGTATACATGGTAGTAGAGGAGAGGAGGACATATCACTGTGGTGTACAGTACACATGGCAGTAGATAAGGGGAGGACATATCACTGTGGTGTATACATGGTAGTAGAGGAGAGGAGGACATATCACTGTGGTGTACACATGGCAGTAGATAAGGGGAGGACATATCACTGTGGTGTATACATGGCAGTAGAGATGAGAGGGGGACATATCCCTGTGGTGCACACATGACAGCAGAGATGAGAGGGGGACATATCACTGTGGTGTACACATTGTAGTAGAGATGAGAGGGGGGCATATCACTGTGGTGCACACATGGCAGCAGAGATGAGAGGAGGACATATCACTGTGGTGCACACATGGCAGTAGAGATAAGAGGGGGACATATCAGTGTGGTGCACACATGGCAGTAGAGATGAGAGGGGGACATATCAGTGTGGTGCACACATGGCAGTAGAGATGAGAGGATGACATATCACTGTGGTGCACACATGGCAGTAGAGGAGAGGGGGACATATAACTGTGGTGCACACATGGCAGTAGAGGAGAGGGGGACATATCACTGTGGTGCACACATGGCAGTAGAGGAGAGGGGGGCATATCAGTGTGGTGCACACATGGCAGTAGAGATGAGAGGGGGAGATATCACTGTGGTGCACACATGGCAGTAGAGGAGAGGGGGACATATCACTGTGGTGCACACATGGCAGTAGAGGAGAGGGGGCATATCACTGTGGTGCACACATGGCAGTAGAGGAGAGGGGGCATATCACTGTGGTGCACACATGGCAGTAGAGATGAGAGGGGGACATATCCCTGTGGGGCACACATGGCAGTAGAGATGAGAGGGGGACATATCACTGTGGTGCACACATGGCAGTAGAGGAGAGGGGGAATATCACCGTGGTGCACACATGGCAGTAGAGATGAAAGGGGGACATATCACTGTGGTGCACACATGGCAGTAGAGGAGAGGGGGACATATCACTGTGGTGCACACATGGCAGTAGAGGAGAGGGGGACATATCACTGTGGTGCACACATGGCAGTAGAGGAGAGGGGGCATATCACTGTGGTGCACACATGGCAGTAGAGATGAGAGGGGGACATATCACTGTGGTGCACACATGGCAGTAGAGGAGAGGGGGACATATAACTGTGGTGCACACATGGCAGTAGAGGAGAGGGGGACATATCACTGTGGTGCACACATGGCAGTAGAGATGAGAGGGGGACATGTCACTGTGGGGCACACATGGCAGTAGAGATGAGAGGGGGACATGTCACTGTGGGGAACACATGGCAGTAGAGATGAGAGGGGGACATATCACTGTGGTGCACACATATCAGTAGAGGAGAGGGGGCATATCACTGTGGTGCACACATGGCAGTAGAGATAAGAGGGGGACATGTCACTGTGGGGCACACATGGCAGTAGAGATGAGAGGGGGACATATCACTGTGGTGCACACATGGCAGTAGAGGAGAGGGGGCATATCACTGTGGTGCACACATGGCAGTAGAGATGAGAGGGGGACATGTCACTGTGGTGCACACATGGCAGCAGAGATGAAAGGAGGACATATCACTGTGGTGCACACATGGCAGTAGAGGAGAGGGGGCATATCACTGTGGTGCACACATGGCAGTAGAGATGAAAGGGGGACATATCACTGTGGTGCACACATGGCAGTAGAGGAGAGGGGGACATATCACTGTGGTGCACACATGGCAGTAGAGGAGAGGGGGACATATAACTGTGGTGCACACATGGCAGTAGAGGAGAGGGGGCATATCACTGTGGTGCACACATGGCAGTAGAGATGAGAGGGGGACATATCACTGTGGTGCACACATGGCAGTAGAGGAGAGGGGGACATATAACTGTGGTGCACACATGGCAGTAGAGGAGAGGGGGACATATCACTGTGGTGCACACATGGCAGTAGAGATGAGAGGGGGGCCTGTCACTGTGGGGCACACATGGCAGTAGAGATGAGAGGGGGACATGTCACTGTGGGGCACACATGGCAGTAGAGATGAGAGGGGGACATGTCACTGTGGGGCACACATGGCAGTAGAGATGAGAGGGGGACATATCACTGTGGTGCACACATATCAGTAGAGGAGAGGGGGCATATCACTGTGGTGCACACATGGCAGTAGAGATAAGAGGGGAACATGTCACTGTGGGGCACACATGGCAGTAGAGATGAGAGGGGGACATATCACTGTGGTGCACGCATGGCAGTAGAGGAGAGGGGGACATATCACTGTGGTGCACACATGGCAATAGAGATGAGAGGGGGACATATCACTGTGGTGCACACATGGCAGTAGAGGAGAGGGGGACATATCACTGTGGTGCACACATGGCAGTAGAGGAGAGGGGGACATATCACTGTGGTGCACACATGACAGTAGAGGAGAGGGGGACATATCACTGTGGTGCACACATGGCAGTAGAGGAGAGGGGGACATATCACTGTGGTGCACACATGGCAGTAGAGATGAGAGGGGGACATATCACTGTGGTGCACACATGGCAGTAGAGGAGAGGGGGACATATCACTGTGGTGCACACATGGCAGTAGAGGAGAGGGGGACATATCACTGTGGTGCACACATGGCAGTAGAGATGAGAGGGGGACATATCACTGTGGTGCACACATGGCAGTAGAGATGAGAGGGGGGAATATCACTGTGGTGCACACATGGCAGCAGAGAGTACAGGGGACATATCAGTGTGGTGCACACATGGCAGCAGAGAGTATAGGGGACCTATCAGTGTGGTGTACATTCTGTCCCAGTACTTCACTCTCTCTTTCTCTCTCACACGCATCGCGTGACTAGTAGCCCGGAGCCGCAGTCTATAAAGCGGAGCCCCGCCCCCCCTGCGATCACCTGCTGGCCCCGACCCCTCCCCCAGGCACAGGAAAAAAGGGCTCAAAGGGCAGCTGGGAAGCCACACGACATCTGCGTGCAGTGTGATCCGGGGAGCCGCTCTGTCACGCAACTGAGAAGAGCTGCCGTGCAAAGAGCACCAGGCCGGCCCCGTCATACAAGGAGCGTGTGGACTGCTCGGATATCCGAGCTCATCAGCCGCAATCCGATTACTCAACTCTTCTCACACACTCCCCTTCCTCTACACTGATATCTGTGTGTGTGACCGACACCGAGAGCCTCGCACGCTACTGCTCACTGCACCGCTATATGGAGGGGGAGGGGCACACCTGGGAACAACACTAGTGTACGGCCATAACATCATCATCATACACTATTCATTTCATATCATCTTCTGTAATAACAAGATATAATACTTTACACTAATCATTTCATATACTCTAATAATATCATTTGTGTAATATACTATCATATAGTAATATGATCATATCCTCTTATTAATATACTCTAATATTTTTCACTAATACAATAATATTCTCTATTATTATTATACTCTAACGATATAAGACTATACTGTAATAAAAAAATATATATGTATGTATGTAATATAATAGGAATCATTTATTAATAATTATTAATTTACTCTAATATAATAATATACTGTTAATAATATAAAATGTTATAATATAATATTGTGTAATATACTATCATATAGCAATATAATCATATTCGAATAATATATACAAATAAAATCTAATATAATGGATAAAATAATATACACTAATAATGTACTCTGATATAAAAGTATACTCTAATAATATAACATGTTATCATATCATCTAATATTATACTATAATCTATGTCATAGTAATGTTCTCTAATAATATACTGCAGCATCATTTTATTTATTTTTTTGCCCCTTTTTTGGGTTGAACTAGATGGACTTGAGTCTTTTTTTTTTCAACCAGACTAACTATATAGTTATTTTACTATATAACACTAATATACTCTAATACAATATTACATTGATACTAAAGGATATATATTTGTTTTACTTTAAAATAATAAACATGTTATACTTACCTGCTCTGTGCAATAATATTGCACAGAGCAGCCCTGAACCTTCTCTTCTGGGGCCCCCACTGGCACTCTTTGTTCCTTCTTCCTCTGGGTGCCCCCTCAGCAGGCTGGGTGCAAAGACACGCACAGCACCAGTAAGTGATGCCCCCCCCTGCTCCCTTCCCAAAGGTGCTATGGCCTCTGGCTCCCCCTGCTCTCACAAAGTGAGAGGAGAGTGGTTCTGCAACCCTCCCCAATCGGCAAAGGCGGCTGCACAGGTTTTTACACTTGCTGCAATGATAAACACATACACTCTGTTGCAGTCAGCAGGCACTAACGCAGCCAAATGTGATCCCTTGTCCCCACAATGTTGTGGTGGTGTGGGCTTTAGGGTTAAAACAGGCAACATAACACCTCGCAGCCACTTGTTAAACACCCTCTGAAAAGCTCTCCAATGCAGATCACTCTTCAGAGGGTAATGCAAGTGTAAATGAACTCTCAGGCTGGGTTCACACTTTGAGCGTTGCTGCTCGCAGCAGGGGGTCTGGTGCATCCCCGTTCAACATTTTAGATCCAAAGTTTTGGCTGAAATGGAGCTATGGACGCACAGGACTCTTCTGCTGTGTGCTCCGCGGCTCCATTGAGAGCCCGTCACACTCTCCTGTCATGCGAATTGGATGCAGAGAAACAGGGCATCCAATTCGCAATAGGCCCCTTTCACATGATCAGCCCGCTCGTATCCGCCTGTCTATTTTTCAGGCGGATCCAAGCAGGCCACCCATTCACTTCTATGGGCAGGCAGATGTCAGTGGAGATGTGTCTACTGACACCCACCTGCCATTCGATCCATCAAGATCCGCTCAAAACGGATGGCGATACGTTCACCATCCGTCCAGCGGTTGGGATTGGATGAAAGCGGACAGGCTGTTCGTTTTTATCTGATCTTCCCATAGAGAACAGCGGGCTCTGACAGGTGCGTTCTGGACCTGTCATCCGTCTGCTCAGCCAGGATCAATGGTGCGATCCCTACTGAGCAACACAGATTCTGTCCAGCAGATCCACCCCGTGTGAAAGGGGCCATAGTGCGAACCCAGCCTTATGCCGCGTACACGCGGTCGGAGAATCCGTCGGAATGCGTCTTATCGGACCGTGTCGTCAGATAATCCAACTGTATGTGGTATGCGTCGGACTGATTCCGTCCGAATCTCCGTCGGACCCAATTTTCCAACATGTTGGAAATATTTCCCGACCAACTGGGCCGGTCGGACGTAATCCGATTATGTGTAGAGAATTTTGATCGGACCAAGTGCCACGCATGCTCAGATCAAATTCCTACATCAAAGCTATTGGCTACTAGCCTGAATGTAGTCCCATCATAACGAAATTACGTCATCACGTTCTGAAAGATCGGATTTTTCGACAACTTAGTCCGACCGTGTGTATGCAACAGTTTCGGACACAATCCGTCAGACTAAATCTGACGGATTTGGTTGTGGAAATCTCCGACCGTGTGTACAGGGGCTTAGTGTTTGTACACCTGAAATGGAAAACAAATGTTATTAAAAGAAAACTTACTAAAGTATGCTACAAGGTGTATCAACAACCAGAACTGTAAGCTAATAACATGCAAATCAAATGTAAAAACAAAATCACACTATCTTCATTTATGTATGTTGTCACGTAAAAACTACATTTTAATAGCAGAGAAAATGTGTTCACTCCCAATTAGCATGCAAATAATTCTCTTATGTTCGCACGAGATCGATGACTAATATATCTGACTTATCATCAGAAGATCAGCAGAAAAAACAGGCTCACGACACATAGGAAGAGAACTTATTATATCTTGCTTTATATGGTTTTAATATTGCTGTTACAGCCCTGCTTTTTGTATATTTTATGTGTATATTTTCATAATTAGGCCAGCTATAGCAGACCCCGAGCACATCTTATAAAGCCTCACTTTAAAGAGGAACTTTACTCATAACAATTTGATAGCAATTAATGTTCTTTAACAAAATAACAAACATTGTACATAAACCACTTTCTGCCGGGGTTATAGCCGAAAGACGGCTACAGCGCCAGGTTACATTGCCGGGAGGGTGTCTATAGGTATCCTCCTGTGATTACGCTGCTCGCGTGTCTCCTGCGGCTTGGTGCGCTGTGTTCGTCAAGTCCTTCAGACTCGGCTGATCACAGAGCTCCCAATCACAGAGGCCCCTTACCTCATTATTAGCTGTCAGCCAATGACAGCTGATCATGGAAGTAAACAGAAGCCGGTTATGGGCTTTTTTTCTCCTCATGAGCAGCGTGAGGAGAGAAAAAGTTAACTGGTAACGGGCTTCTGTTACAGGGACATCGGTCTTAATCGGTGCCCACCAGTGCCACCCATCAATGCCCACCAGTGTTGCTAATCAGTGCCTCATCAGTGTCACCTATCATCAGTGCTGCCTCATCAGTGCCCACCAGTGTTGCCTCATCAGTGCCCATCACTGTAGCCTCAGCAGCACACATCAGTAAAGAAGAAAAGTTACCTGTGCAAAATTTTCTGCCTTTTCTTTTTTGTTTAGCCAAAAATATAAAATTCAGTGGTGATTAAATACCACCAAAAGAAAGCTCTATTTGTGTGAAAAAAAAGATAAAAATTTTATTTGGGTAAAGCGATGCCTGACCGCGCAGTTGTCATTCAAAGTGCGACAGTGCTGAAAGCTGAAAATTGGTCTGGGCAGGAAGAGGGTATAAGTGCCCAGTAAGCAAGTGGTTAATAATTAAGTTACCCAAATCAGTATGGGCTGTAAATTGCCCCAAGCAATTCTGCTTCTTCTTGCTGGAGGCCACCATTTTGTTGAGCAGCCCATTCCTTAACCGGTTCCCGACCAGGGCACGCTGATGTACGTCGGCAGAATGGCAGGGACAGGCAAATGGGCGTACCTGTATGTCCCTTTAAATTTGCCGCCCTGCCATCGCAAGCATGCTGCCAGCGGCGGGCTTGCGTGCCGCTCGGGACCCCCGTGAGTCCGGTCGCGGGTCCCGCGGACTTGATCGCCACGGGCATACCCGCGATCGTCTCACGGGGTGGCTGAATGGAGCGATGCCGTTGTAAACAGCATCTCCCCATTCTGCCTAGCAACTAGTTACACTGATCTCTGCTCCATGTGATTGGAGCAGAGATCAGTGTTCACTAAATGAAAGCCCAGCCCCCAACAGTTAGTAACACACCCCTAGGAACACTTAACCCCTACACTGCTACCCACCGGTTAACCCCTTCACTGCCAGTGTTATTTACACAGGAATCACTGCATTTATATAGCAGTGATTGCTGTATAAATGACAATGTTCCCAAAAATGTCCGAGGTGTCCACCATAATGTCGCAGTCACAATAAAAATCGCTGATTGCCGCCATTACTAGTAAAAAAAGAAAATATTAATAAAAATGCCATAAAACTATACCCTATTTTGTAAACGCTATAACTTTTGCGCAAACCAATCAATCGCTTATTGCATTTTTTTTAACCAAAAATATGTCGAAGAATACGTATCGGCCTAAACTGAGGGGAAAAAATGTTTTTTTATATATTTTTGGGGGATATTTATTATAACAAAAAGTAAAAAATAATGTGTTTTTTTAAAAATTGTCACTCTATTTTTCTTTATAGCGCAAAAAATAAAAACCGCAGGGGTGATCAAATACCACCAAAAGAAAGCTCTATTTGTGGGAGAAAAGGGACGTCAATTTTGTTTGGGAGCAAAGTCGCATGACTGCGCAATTGTCAGTTAGAGCGACGCAGTGCCGAATCGCAAAAAGTCTGGTCTTTGGACAGAAAATGGTCCAGGGCTGAAGTGGTTAATAGAAACTCTACCTCTCTCTTTGGTCTCAAAAAAAATATAGATCACTTTCTTCAATTTTCAGATTCAATTTTCTGACAGAGAAGGGAAAAGAAATATCAGAAGAGTTGTCCAAGAGCCAAGGACCACTTGTAGAGAGCTTCAGAAAGACCTGGAATTAGCTGGTACAATTGCTTCAAAGAAAACAATAAGTAATGTACTCATCCAATGTACTCATCCGCCATGGCCTGTATGCACCCTCAACACGCAAGATTCCATTGCTAAAGAAAAAGCATATTAAAGCTCATTTAAAGTTTGCTGTACAACCTTTAGACAAGATAGTGTGGTCAGATGAGACAAAAATTTAACTCTTTGGATGCCATGATATACCATGTTTGGAGATCAAACGGCACTGCGTATCACCCCAAAAACACCATACCAACAGTGAAATTTGGCGGTGGGAACATCATAGTGTGGGGCTGTTTTTTAGCATATGGTACTGGCAAACTTCATAGCGTTGAAGGAAGGAGGAATGAAAAATAGTACCAAGACATTCTTGATGAAAATGTGCTAGCACCTACCTGGATGATCCAAAACAAAAAGCCAATGAAACTCTCAATTGGTTTCCAAGAAAGAAAATAAAACTGCTAGAATGGCCCAGCAAATAACCTAACTTAAATCCAATAGATAATCTATGGAAATAGCTAAAGATCAGAGTTCATAGAAGAGGCCCACAGAAACTTCAATATTTGAAGACTGTTTGTGTGGAAGAATGGGCCAAAATCACACCTGAGAAATTCATGCGGCTAGTTTCTCCATACAGGAGATGTCTTGAAGCTGTCATTACCAACAAAGAATTTTGTACCAAATATTAAAGGGGCATTCAGGCCACTATTTTTTTTTTTTAAAGTCAGCAGCTACAAACACTGTAGCTGCTGACTTTTAATAAGGACACTTACCTGTCCATCAAGCTGGCGATATCGGGCACCCGAGGCCGATTGCGGCTTCACTGCCTGTTTCCTACTGCGCATTCGCAAGTTATTCGGCTCTTTGTGAATGGCTCCATTGTTTTCTGGGACACACACACATATCCCAGAAGGCAACGGGGCCGCTCTCCAAGGAGGAGGAAGTGCCGCGGAATAGGAAGAAGCAGATTAGGAAGGCTGCCAAGCAATAGCGGTTTCAGGTAAGTTAAATTTTTTTTTTACATTTTAAAAATTTTAATGCCATTTTTTATTTTAGGATGGCCCTCCACTTTAAATACATTTCAGTTAGCGTGTTCAATAACTTTTTCCCTGTGTCATTCCATTTTCTTGTACAAAGGATTTTATTGAAGATTCACATCAACAGAGTAGTACAGAAACAGTGGTGGACACATTGTGAACTAACAGGTATATAACTGCAGATGTCAGTCCATTTTATTACACATAACTTAATTTCTGAACTTATTTGTTTTGGTTACTTTATATGTATGGATTGCATGGGTTGTTACCGACATGTGCTGAAAATGGCATGTCAACAGCACCTTCTCGTCGGAAAAAGCTCTGATGGTTTTCCCGACGGAATTCCGACAGAATTCGGCTCAAGCTGTCTTGCCTACACACAGTCGCACCAAATTCCGATTGTTTATAACGCGGTGACGTACAACACGTACGACGGGACTAGAAAAGGGAAGTCCAATAGCCAGTAGCCAAAAGCTTCTGTCTCATTGAATCTGAGCATGCGTGATTTTTGGCATGTCGGAATTGCATACACACGATCGGAATTTCCGATAGAAAGTTTTTCCATCGGGAAAATTGAGAACATGCTATCAATTTTTGGCTGGCGGAAGTTCGGACAGCTAAATTCCGATGGAGCGTACACACGGTCGCATTTTCCGATGAAAAGCTCTCATTGGACTTTTTCTGGCCAGAATTCCGATCGTGTGTACACGGCATTAGAAATATATTTACCTAGAAAAAATGTTGATGTGTTCAATACTTAGTGTTTTTACCTGCTGTATATACCATAGTTTGTGGACTCTATAACTTTTCTACAGACTAAATAATATACACACTGATTTGGGATATTTTCACCCAAAAATGTAGCTGAATACATTTTGGCGTAAATTGAAGAAATTAAGAAAAACAATTATTCTTTCAAAGTTTTCGTTCTTTTGTTTTTTGTTTATTTAGCAAAAAAATGAAAATCCAGTGGTGATTAAATACCAACCAAAAGAAAGCTTTATTTGTGTGATAAAAATGTCATATGGGTACAGGGTTGCATGACTGCGCAATTGTCATTCAAAGTACGACTGCGCTGAAAATTGGCCTGGGCAGGAAAGGAGTAAAAGTGCCCATTATTGAAGTGGTTAAAGAGTATAGGCACTTATGCCTTTAAACATTTGAATGTTTTACATAGCTAAACCTGCAAAGGGGCCAGCATGAAATGATCTAGCAGGGCTTAATTTTCAGACTAAAGATCTTTTTAACGAACATTCAGGGTTGATGTTTGAAGTGGTACCAATAGCAGGTTGGAATTGTGACGTTGCCACCCATGCACTCCGTGGTTGTCACTTTGTGGTAAGAAGGGTGGGTTTAGCAGGAAGCAAGCTTTACAGCATAGGCATTCAACAAACATGTGAAATGCTTTGTTATGGTTCTAATTTGATGTTGTAATGGAGTTAAGGGAGAACTTTGTATGAAACTTCTGGCATGTGTGAAGGTCAGAATCAGCACAGCAAGTGCATAAGGGAGACAGGAATTGTCAACAGCTTAGGTGGGGTATTGGAGGTAGAAATATGAACCTCTTCGATTTTTTTTTTTTTGCTCCGCTTGCAGGCTGAAAAAAAAACAAACAGATTCCTCCAGCCACTCTATACAGCATGGGTGGACTAATCTCCCGATGCACTTATTCTTTTCTGACAGCTGCCAGTGACTGCTGTCAAAATGCTCAAACAGCTGCTCCATCTATTCGGATACAGTCACTATTCAGTGGAAGATTTTGCACTAAACGGATTCTTCAAAGGATGTTGGGCTGGCGGAAGGGTAAACAGGGCCATCTATGGAGCTCATTTTGGCCAGTTCATCAGCTTTACTTCCAACCCCTAGTTATTTGCTGTTGTTTCCCGAAGACACGGCTGGTGTCGGGAGATGTCTGGAAATATCCTACTAAATAAACATGTAGACTCAGAGTTTAGGGAGTGCATGTATGTAAAACGATCCCATCCCTAAGTGCTCAGTCCTTGGTCAGAGCCCACTCCCATGACCAACAACAATCTAAACTCTATGGCCACTGGCCAACTTTACTCATCCCATGTCCAGCCAAATAAGAAAAACGCAAAGAACACGCTTGCACAGAAAATATTGAAATATTGAATTCTTGTACAAGTAGGCATCTCTACAAATGCAGCACAAAAGGCAAATCATCCTTCTTGTCCCTCGTTCTTTTTGTTTTAGGATAAAGTCATGCGTTTAGGTAATTTGTCAACACCTTAAAAGCTATTCGAACCTCACTCTGTGATTTTATTGTATTATAACTGTATTGTCTCCTTTTTATATTGTAAAGCGACGTGTAAACTGTTGGCACTATGTAAATCCTGTATAATAATAATATAAACATGATTGATAATGGTGCTATCTTATTGAGCATCCTGCTGCTCTTTACGTGTAGTTGTTGCTCACACTGAACACATTTCCTAATGGTATTTGTCTTCACACTTCTCTTATACATATGTTTACACATTTATTTATTTGTCTTGAATTTATTATTGTTTGCAGGAACTGAATACCTTATTTTGTTCCTTTTGTGTATACTTAGTTTTTGTGTTTGTGAAATGAAAATAAAAATATCCTTAGACCTCATGCACACAGGCCTTCTTTTAATTCTCCTAGAAGCCAGCAGCACTTTTGCAGAAAAAACACCTACCACTTGTAAAAGTGTCTAACACTTTTACAAGCGTTTAGGTGCATTTGCAGGTGTCAGGCACATGGACTTTAATTTTATTTTATTAGCCAGAATAATCTATTCTGGCCATAGAAATGAATCAACGTTCAAGCACTTAACGCAACTAGTGTTAACACGCAATAATGATCTGCTACAAGATACTACCACATGCAACCGATCAGTAGTTCCCAACCATGGTGCTGTGCCCTCCCCTCTCCCGGGCCTCCAGACAGCTACAAACCTCCCACACTCTTCCAACAACCATACTGCCCCCCTCCCCAACCTCCCATATTGACCACAGGCCACTTGAGAGCACCCGAACTTTCACAGTGCCCACCAAACTTCCACAGTGCCCCCAGCTTGCTGCAGAATGTCCAGCTCTCCATAATGCTCTCAATTTTCAACAGTGTCCCCCAGCCCCTTCCAGAAATCCTATCCCCTACAGGGCCACCAAGTCTGCAGAGTACCCTAAACCCCTTTACAACCCTCTTCCTGTCCACAGTGACACTAAGCCTCATCCAGAGCCTTCCAAAATTTCAATGCACATTTTGCATTCCCATACTTTTATTGTGTGCGTATAAACTTTATTCTTTACTGTTGGGGCCTGGAACGATTTGGAAGATTTTACCAAGTCTTCTGATCTCACAAAGGTTGGGAACCACTGCAGAAGATGATGATTGGAGTGATCTAAACTAAGCAGAACTAAACCCTTCTATTGTTTTCAGCCAAGGAAGCTGCGTTCTTGGCCTCTGTTTGATCTTCAACTGCCATGATGCTGCACATGTGATCAGTTATGACATCACAGCCATTTGGTAGTGTGACAGTTTTGTTGAAAAAACAACCAGTGTGACAGTTAGCAATCCCAGCATGCCAAGAATGTAACTGTTGTTTGAAACTGTTAAATTGATGGGTTTGGTTCCACTTTAAAGTGAATAATAATGTTCACCAGAAGGCTATGGAACGCAACAATAAGTATTCCAGTGACTGTTAAAATAAATTACATATTGTTCCATTTGCCTGTAATTCAAACGGGTGCAGTGAGCAGGAAGGCTGTTGAGCCACATGGGTACCATCTGGTCATATTGTTGAATCAGTTGTTTAGCTCTGTCTTCATAGTAGAGTTACATTTAGTAAATTTAATGGTGGCCATGCACATAACAATCTGGTTAAATGGTTCTTCACAACATCAGGTAATAAGATTAGATCCATAAATTATCAAAAAAGACACATACTGTGTCATTGATTAACTCTGAGTAAAACTCATCAATTCCACAGAGATTATTCTGATTGGTCCAGATAGAAAATCTGATTGTATGAATGTAAATCATTCAATATGATTGTTTAAAGCCCATGCATTTAACAATCTTTTTGATCTTCTGATCCTCATTTCAGTTAAACAGTAAGGCAGGCCAATAAAAAATTGCTCAATTCCCCCAACAACACAGTCAGTGGTAATCTCTACTGCTGCACTATTGTGTTCTGCAGGTAGGGAGCGTGGGGAGCCTTCCTCACTGGCAGAATACAATGATCACTGCTGCAGGCTATAGCTGCCAGCAGTGATCGAGCGAAAAAAATAATAATAACAGGCTGGTTGTACTGTAGTTAACCACTTAAGGACCGCCGTATTGCCAATGTACATCAACACAATGGCACAGGCAGGCACAATCACGTAAATGTACGTGCCTGCCTTCCAGCGGGTGGGGGGTCCGATCGGACCCCCTCCCGTTGGATACGACGGTCCGGATCGCTCCAGGAGCGCTCCGTGATGAGGGGATGGCCGTTGGTTTTCGGCCACCCCCTCTGGATCGCTCCTGGCCAATGAGAAGCTTCCTCCCACTGTGTATTGTTTACACAGGAAGGAGGAAGTGATGTCATTCTCCTCGGGGCGGTCTTTTTGACCGGACTACGAGGAGAAGACTAATAGTAAGTGTGCACCAACACTACACTGACATGTAGGTACACACAGATCGCTGCATCAGTGTCGCTAGTGTCGCTAGGTAGCTAGTTATTTTTTTAGGTGTAGGTACACACAGATCGCTGCATCAGTGTCGCTAGTGTCGCTAGGTAGCTAGTTATTTTTTTAGGTTCACCGCCAGGTTTTTATAGCGCTAGGTACCCCGATATACTACCCAATAATGGTTTTAACCCCCTGATTGCTACTAGTTAATCCTTTCACCCCCTTTCACCAGCGATCACAGTATAAGTGTCACTGGTGACGCTGGTTAGCCAGCTAGTTATTTAGGTTCCCCGTCAGGTTTTTATATAGCGCCAGGGACCCCCATATACTACCTAATAAAAATTTGAACCCCCTGATTGCCCCTAGTTAACCCTTTCACCACTGATCACCGTATAAGTGTTACGGGTGACTCTGGTTAGTTTGTTTTTTATAGCATCAGGGCACCCACCATTTATTACCCAATAAAGGTTTAACCCCCTGATCACCCGGCGGGTGATATCAATTAGGTTTTAGGGTCAGGGTCTGCGTCTCCCCAGGCAGCACTAGGTTAGTGCCAGTACCGCTAACACCCACGCGCAAAGCATACACCTCCCGTAGTGGTATAGAATCTGAACAGATCAATATCTGATCTGATCAGATCTATACTAGCATCCCCAGCAGTTTAGGGTTCCAAAAAAACGCATTGTTAGCGGGATCAGCCCAGATACCTGCTAGCACCTGCGTTTTGCCCCTCTGCCCAGCCCACCCAAGTGCAGTATCGATCGATCATTGTCACTTACAAAACACTAAACACATAACTGCAGCGATCGCAGAGTCAGGCCTGATCCCTGCGATCGCTAACAGTTTTTTTGGTAGCATTTTATATTTAAATCCGGAAGGCAGTGCTTGGTTTTCGGGGTCCCGTACGTGGCTAGGCTCCCAAAAAGTCCCCCACATGTGGTATCCCCGTACTCAGGAGAAGCAGCAGAATTTATTTTGGGGTGTAATTTGACTTCTGCCCATAGCATTGTGTGAGCAATATATCATTTAGTGACAACTTTGTGCAAAAAAAAAAAGTTTGTAATATTCCCGCAACTTTTGGCAAAATATAAAATATTCCATGGACTCAACATGCCTCTCAGTAAATAGCTTGGGGTGTCTACTTTCCAAAATGGGGTCATTTTGGGGGGTTTTGTGCTATTTTGGCATTTTATGGCCTTCGAAACTGTGATAGGTAGTGAGGAGTTAAATCAAAAATTTGCACTCTTAGAAATCCTGAAGGTGGTGATTGGTTTTCGGGGTGCCGTGCGCGACTAGACTCCCAAAAAGTCCCACACATGTGGTATCCCCATACTCGGGAGAAGTAGCGGAATATATTTTGGGGTGCAATTCCACATATAACCATGGCATGTGTGAGCAATATATCATTTAGTGACAACTTTTTGTACATTTTTTTTTTTTTTTTTTTTTTAGTCATTATTCAATCCCTTAGGACAAAAAAAATAAATATTCAATGGGCTCAACATACCCATCAGCAGTTTCCTTGGGGTGTCTACTTTCCAAAATGGGGTCATTTGGGGGGGTTTTGTGCCATCTTGGCATTTTATGGCCGTCAAAACTGTGATAGGTAGTGATAGGTAGTGAGGAGTAAAATAAAAAAATTATGCCCTTAGAAATCCTGAAGGCGGTGCTTGGATTTCGGGGTCCCGTACGCGGCTAGGCTCCCAAAAAGTCCCACACATGTGGTATCCCTGTACTTAGGAGAAGCAGCAGAATGTATTTTGGGGTGTCATTTCACATATGCCCATAGCATGTGTGAGCAATATATCATTTAGTGACAACTTTGTGCAAAAAAAAAAAGTTTGTAATATTCCCGCAACTTGTGGCAAAATATAAAATATTCCATGGACTCAACATGCCTCTCAGTAAATAGCTTGGGGTGTCTTCTTTCCAAAATGGGGTCATTTTGGGGGGTTTTGTGCTATTTTGGCATTTTATGGCCTTTGAAACTGTGATAGGTAGTGAGGAGTTAAATCAAAAATTTGCACCCTTAGAAATCCTGAAGGTGGTGATTGGTTTTCGGGGTGCCGTGCGCGACTAGACTCCCAAAAAGTCCCACACATGTGGTATCCCCATACTCGGGAGAAGTAGCGGAATATATTTTGGGGTGCAATTCCACATATAACCATGGCATGTGTGAGCAATATATCATTTATTTATTTATTTATTTATTTATTTATTTATTTATTTATTTATTTTTTGTCATTATTCAATCCCTTAGGACAAAAAAAATAAATATTCAATGGGCTCAACATACCCATCAGCAATTTCCTTGGGGTGTCTACTTTCCAAAATGGGGTCATTTGGGGGGGATTTGTACTGCCCTGCCATTTTAGCACCTCAAGAAATGAGATCGGCAGTCATAAATTAAAAGCGGTGTAAATTCCAGAAAATGTACTCTAGTTTGTAGTCGCTATAACTTTTGCGCAAACCAAAAAATATACGCTTATTGACATTTTTTTTACTAAAGACATGTGGCTGAATAAATTTTGCCCTCAATGTATGACTAAAATTTAGTTTATTCGATTTTTCTTATAACAAAAAGAAGAAAATATCTTTTTTTTTCAAAATTTTCGCTCTTTTTCCATTTATATCGCAAAAAAAAAAAATCGCAGAGGCAATCAAATACCATCAAAAGAAAGCTCTATTTGTGGGAAGAAAAGGACGCAAATTTCGTTTGGGTGCAATATTGCATGACCGCGCAATTACCAGTTAAAGCAGCGCAGTGCGAAATTGCAAAAAGACCTCTGGTCCTTAAGGTGTTTATTGGTCCGGAGCTGAAGTGGTTAATCAATGGATCGACTTCAGTACAACCAGCCTGCCCATGGACAAATTGAAATTCAGGCGATTCCTGCTGAACCGGCTGAATTTTAATCCGTCTACGGCTGGCTTAAATCTATTGACAATCTGTTAATTATCTATCAACAATCATATATAAAATTGTTCCATGTATAGCCACTATTTCAGAGATGTCACAGAGATTGTAAAGGCATGTTACAATCTGATGTACAATCCTGTATGAACATCTATGTAGTGCAAATACCTACCCGAATTACAAGAAACTGATCACATGGATTGGGCAGGTTATGAAAAATACATAGTTTGACCTAAAGCTCCTGGTAAAAAGATTGTGTGGTTAGATGTGTATGGTGACCCCAAAACGCTGTTAATCCATTAATGTAGATTAATGGAGTTCAGCTTAAAGAGTAATTCCACTTTTGTTAAGAAATAAACATTCCCCATGGGTGATCTATGTACATGCGCAAGGATTTTAACAAACTTTGTTGCAGATTCCTACCTTTTTTTCCTACCTTAAATCCGCCCGGAGTGGCGTTTTGCCAGCAGTATCGCAGCGCTGCCTCATTGATTTCAATGGGGAGCAGCGGTGTAGGTGCAGTGAGTTCACCACTCCTACATCGCTCCAAAGAAGCTGCTGGTAGGACTTTTTGTGATGTCCTGAGTCGCTTATTTCAGGTGCTATACAGGCACTATTTTTAGCGCTGTAGCGCTTGAAAAACGCTGGCAGTGTGAAAGAGGTCTACTGGGAGTGGTTTTATAATTATCAATCCGCTGCTGCACCTGCAAGGCTCTAATGAAAGTGGCGGGGTCTGCATCCCTTTACATGTGATTTTCCTTTTGAGAGTATCTCACCAAAAATGATGTTGTTGTTGCAGGGGGTGCTCAAAATCTGACTGGTATCTTAATGCAGACTTCTGAGAAAATCAGTGTGCCAATCACACAAGCAGGTAATGACATCTCCGGAGAAGGAGTCATTCTGTACACCATCTCTGTACAGAACTCCTCCAGGTACAATTCTTTTTTCAGGAAATGACAGCGCTTCAGATTGAACAGAAAATGTAATATTTAACAACATTCAATTACAATATAATCTGTGTCGCAATTGTATACGCTATATATTATTTAAATTTTTTTGATTTGCTAATTTTTTTTACCACGAAAGTGGAGTTACCCTTTAATTTATTCCTGCAGCATATTGTGTTCCCAATAATTGTTGCAGGTCATACATAGATGATCATAGGAGCTACAGCTTGAGAGCAAAAAACAAGTAATTTCCCACCACATCTGACATGATACGGCCTGGTGCCAAATTTGTAAAGCTCTGAATAAAAAAACTGAACTTTAATGGCATCCCAGTCTTAGTCTGTAGGGCTCAGTATTTGCAACTATAACGGCTTCAACTCTTCTGGGGAGACTGTTCACAAAGTTTTAGCCCTTGTACACACGGTCGGAGAATCCGTCGGAATGTGTCCTATCGGACACATGTCGTTGGATAATCCCACTGTGTGTGGTATGCATCAGACTGATTCCGCCTGAATCTCCGTCGGACCCAATTTTCCAACATGTTGGAAATATTTCCCGACCAACTGGGCCGGTCGGACGTAATCCGATCATGTGTAGAGAATTTTGATCGGACCAAGTGCCACGCATGCTCAGATCAAATTCCTACATCAAAGCTATTGGCTACTAGCCTGAATGTAGTCCCATCGTAACAAAATTACGTCATCACGTTCTGAAAGATCAGATTTTTCGACAACTTAGTCCGACCGTGTGTATGCAACAGTTTCGGACAAGATCCGTCAGATTTGGTTGTCGAAATCTCCGACCATGTGTACAGGGGCTAAGAGTGTGTCTATGGGAATGTTTTACCATTCTTCTAGAAGCATGTTGCAGCACACATCAACATGCAAAATAATACACAATAACCTGTGCGGTAATGCACTATATTACCAAAAATATTGGGATGTCCATAGGGTTCAATATTGAGTTGGCCCGCCCTTTGTAGCTATAGCAGCTTCAACTCTTCTGGGAAGGTTGTCCACAAGGTTTAGGAGTGTGTCTATGGGAATGTTTGACCATTCTTCCAGAAGCGCATTTCTGAGGTAAGGCATTGATGTTGGACGAGAAGGCCTGGCTCACAGTCCACTATAATTCATCCCAAAGATGTTCTATCAGGTTGAGGTCAGGACTCTGTGGAGGACAGTCAAGTTCCTCCACCTCAGTCTCGCTCATCCATGTCTTTATGGACCTTGCTTTATGCACTTCAGAGTTCCCTTCACTGGAACTAAGGGACCAAGCCCAACCTCTGAAAAACAACCCCACACCATAATCCCCCCTCCACCAATTGATTTGGACCAGTGCACGAAGTAAAATCCATAAAGACATGGCTGAGCGAGTTTGGGGTGGAGGAACTTGACTGGCCTGTACAGAGTCATGTCCTCAACCCAATAGAACACCTTTGGGATGAATTAGAGTAGAAACTGCGAGCCAGGCCTTCTCGTCCAACATCAGCGCATGACCTCACAAATGCGCTTCTGGAAGAATGGTCAAACATTCCCATAGACACACTCCTAAACCTTGTGGACAGCCTTCCCAGAAGAGTTGAAGCTGTTATAGCTACAAAGGGTGGGCCAACTCAATATTGAACCCTACGGACATCCCAGTACTTTTGGTAATATAGTGCATTACCACACAGGTTATTGTGTATTATTTTGCACGTTGATGTGTGCTGCAGCACAGCGTACAAGAAATCAGACAGGCACCCCAAAGCAGAGATGTGATTTATAATATATATTCATGTGTGTTGGAGAGCCATTAGAAATGAGATGGCACTGCATTGTGTATCTATGCATGTATTGTTATAGTTGTGCTGAGCACGGTGATTGCAGATGAATTCTGCCTTCCTGCAAGGGTTAAATGCTGTAACCATCTGCAATGGACTAAATATAGCAGAGGGATGATCTGGGAGAGGGAACAATCCTCTTGCACCTTGCTCTGGTAGATGATGATGGTGTCCCTGGCAGAGGGGACAGGCATGTAGCACGCTCTCGCCTTGTACCATGTCAGCCCAAGGTGTCGTGACAGTTGTCTATGAGATCTGCCTAAATAAGCAGTCCGGGAAGTGTGAAAGCGAGCAGTCACGCTACAGGGAAATGCGTCTCTTGTGATGTGACTAGCAGTGATCCTCCAGCAATTACACATCCCCACGCCTCCAGACACTCCACCGGCAGGCGTGATGGAGAGGAACCCGGGAACACGCGTGGGTGAGGGGAGGGCTTTGTGTATGTGACATGAAAACTGGGTGACCTGTTCCATTAACCCCCAACTCTGCTTTCAGCCCACTCATACACTGCCAGGGCTGCCAACATTCAAATATTCATTATAGGTGGGTGGCTGCCTAATTGCCAGGTCAACCATACTGGAGATCAGGAGACCTGTGTGTGTGTGTGGCCCCTGAGTGTTGCTGGAACTTGTGGTTCAACAACAGCTGGAGTGTCACAGGCTGCCCATACAGCTGATCTGATGATTGTCAAGGCTATATGATGTGTATTTAACATGTTGTCACCCACATAACACATATGTTCAGCGGTAAAAGGCTGGGCTTTATTGCCCACACACGGCACATATGCGTCAATGAGCGGCTGAGGCTTCTATACTGAGACACACAGAGACCAAGCTGTCGTAGACGGCTCCCTGTTTCCACTAGTGATCAGTAACAGCCAATCACAGTGGTCACATGATCACCGATCCTTCCCATCCAATCCCGCCAGGGCTGGGCAGGAAGGGGTTAAAGTGTGTTTAAAAACAGTAAACCAATTTTTAAATATTCCTCCCTATCAGGGTTTAGGCTGCATTCACACCTGGGCAAGTTTGAAATGTCAAAACGCTCTGGTAAAATGAAAAATCACACAACGCAAATTTCAGACGCTATTCATTTTAATATCACCTAGAAATGCAGGTGCGGTTCAGCGCAATCGTCCCGCGATAAATTGTGCTGCATTCGCAGCAAACCCCATAGTGTGAAGCTTGTGGCCCAAAAATAGTTCAGGAGCTACTTTTGGGGTGACATGCTTCACGCTATGCAGTTGCGGCACAATTTATTGCACGGAAATTGCCGCAGAACTGCACCGTGCTTTTAGATGCCATTAAAATGAATGACATTTGAAATTTGCGATTTGTCATTTTACCAGAGTGTTTTGAAATTTTGAAATTGCAGGCGGACTCTCTGATATTCATAATGCCCATGTGTGAACTCTTGGCATGTGTACACCCCTGTCAGTTGTCTTTGAGCAGTTGTGGGGGAGTAAAAATGCAGCTCAATCGCATGTTATTACCGCTCCCAGCTGCAAGCATAAATGAGCCCTAATATTTTCTGTAAAATAGGTTCACCTGCTTTCCTTGAAGGCTGGCTTATCCACCCTGTGGTCTGAAGTTTTAGCAGTGCATTATGGTCATACACACTGCAGTGTAAGCACTACTTTAAAGGGTAACTCCACTTTCATGTTGAAAGTAAATAGCAATTCAAAAATAATATAACATTTAAAATTGCTACACAAGTCATATTGTAATTGAATGTTATTAAAAATCACCTTTCCAATCTGCAGCTTTGTAATTTTCTGTATAATGCAATATGGCAACTTGGAGGCGTTCTGTACACAGATGGTGTACAGAACGACCCCCAGATATGTAATTTCCTGCTTGTCTTGTCTTATTGGTATTCCAAGAAGTCTGCACCAAGATACAAATCATATTTTGAGCGCCCCCTTGCAATAAAAATGAAATTTTTGGTAAAATATACACCCAAAAGGGACGCAGACCCTGCCACGTTCATCATTAGAACCCTACAAGTGCAGCAGCTGATTGATAACTATATAACCACTCTCATACAGATTTGCTTTCTTTGTTTGACACAAACAGCTATTTCTTCAGAATAACAAAAGGTAAGAATCTGCAATAGAGTTTGGAAAAAATCCATGTAATGTACATAGATCACCCAGAGGGGAATGCTTTTTTCTCAACAAAAGTTATATTTTAACCATCTTCAGGCTTCATTTAGAAGAACTGTTTATTTAAAATAAATCACAAAGTACAGTGGGTAAAGAAAAGGGTTATACCCCCTTAAGATAATCACATTATGTTGCTTTGCAGTGAAATGAAGACAGACACAGTTTTTATCCAGCTGTATATACCAGGATTTTCCGACAACATAATCCGATTGGACGTTTTCCGTCAGAATTTCCGAAAGTTTTTAAGGGCAGAATAGGGATCTGGGGTCTAATAGACACCAGATGTTTTAGTAAAGAGTATCTGTCACTGTCTATTACTATCACGGGGGATATTTATATTCCCTGTGATAACAATAAAAGTGAACACAAAAAAAATAACAAAAGCAACAGTGTACAAATAAAATAATGTAAAAGAATATAAAGCGTGTGTGCTTGCGTGCAAAGGTGAATGCACACGTCGGTCTTGCAAACAGCAACCACACCACACATGTGAAGTATTACCATGGAAGTCAGATTGAGAACAATAATTCTAGCACCAGACCACCCCTGTAAATGGTAATCTTTAAAGGCTTTTAAACAGTAGCAGCCCGTGCATTAAGGGTGCAAGGGTGCCGCCCCTCTTTCCTGCCACCCCCTCTATCACCAATAGATAGACTCATGCAATACATGAATCTATCTATTACCGCCGCTGCCACCCCATATTCAAGCACCGACCCTTTTTGGGTGCAGGGCACCTGAATTACAAAGGCCGAGGGTGTTTTTGAACCACCTGCTTAGAGCCATAGGCTCTAATAGGCGTCAAAAAAGGTGACCTGTGAGCGCCATGCTGGGTATTAGCTGTGTATTAGCAAAGCAAATGAATATTCACTTTTCTAACACTAAACTGCCTCTCCGCCAATCAGGTGCTCGGGTCTGTTACATGTCACCTGATTGGCTGAAACGACAGCGCCGCTATTAGACGCCTATCAGGAGGAGAGGAGGATGGCAGGAGATGCATGAAGGATCCTGCTTGTCGTGGTCACCCGCTGCCCCACCAAGACAGGGAGGGTAAGTTCCGGGCAGATGGTGAGCGTGCGGTTGTCACACTGGAGGCATTTAAGGGTGCACTGGCAGCATTTAATGGACACACTGGCAGCATTTGATGGGCACACTGGCAGCATTTTATGGGCACACTGGCAGCGTTTTGGCACAGTGGCAGCGTTTGGCACAGTGGTAGTATTTGATGGCATAGTGGCAACATTTAATGGCACAGTGGCAGTGTTTAATGGGCACAGTGGCAGCATTTAATGGGCACAGTGGCAGCATTTGGCACAGTGGCAGCATTTTAGGGCACAGTGGCAGCGTTTGATGGCACAATGGCTGCAATTGATGATTTTTTTCAAAACATTTTTTGCACCCCCTCCCCAGAAAAATTTGAGCACCAGCCGCCACTGCTTTTAAAGCGTCGCTTGTGGATAATAAAATTGATGTAATCTGTTGCAGTTGCACAAAATTTTAAGGCGACATGTTTGGGATCTATTTACTCTGCGTATCATCATCTTTTATATTTTACCACATAATTGGGCATTATATTGTGTTTTTTTGTGCATTAAAATTCAAAAACATTTTAAATTTTTCCAAAAACAATTGTGTTCTCTAGGGCCTCTGCTTTAAAAAAAAAAAACAATAATGTTTGGGAGTTCAAAGCAATTTTCTAGTGTAGCACTACCCCCGAAGGAGCTGCTGGGCTTACCTTCTGCTCTCCTTGTTTCACATCTAGGAGTGTAGATGGCCCAGTAACTCGAGAGACTGACAACAGATCCACTTGAATGGATTGTATTTGCAAAATGTAGACAATGAACAGTCTCTTAATATGGGATCAGAGGGTTGGAAAGGAAGTTCAGGTACTCTTAGTGTCAAAGTCAAAATGTTGAAGAACTTGCTTACTTTGACTGCATCCAGAGAATAGCCATTCGCAACTGGATGTTCACTCAAGTTGGATAGTCCCTCTCTCACAAGGCCTAGCAACCAACAAGGTGCTTACTCAGGAACAAGTCTCTGCCACAGATGTTGTTTTAGAACATACAATAATAAGTCTCTGCTACAGACATTGTTGTAGAACATACAAGAATAAGTCTCTGCCACAGACGTTGTTGTAGAACGTACAAGATAATGTCTCTGCCACAGACGTTGTTGTAGAACATACAAGAATAAGTCTCTGCCACAGACGTTGTTGTAGAACATACAAGAATAAGGCCGCGTACACACGGGCGGACTGTTCGCCCAACCTTGTCCGCTGAACAGTGTTTGGGCGGACAGTCCGCTCGTGTGTGGGCTTTCAGCGGACAGTTTCAGCGGACAGTTGGACGGACAAAGTCTTTCGGAAATTCCGAAAAACTGTCCGCTGAAACTGTGTTTGAGCGAACAGTCCGCCCGTGTGTGGGCTTGTCCGCTGTACTTTCGAAATGAGCGGACTGTTCCCGCTCGGAAAGTCCGCCCATTTCGAGCGCGTGTACAGGTAGGCGGGGCCCGCGAAGGAGACGTCGCGGGCTCCGCCGCCTGGAATGGGCTTAAAGGGGAACCCCAACGCCGAAAAAAATCGGCGTGGGGGTTCCCCCCAAGTCCACACCAGACCCTTGTCCGAGCACGCTACCCGGCCGGCCAGGAAAGGGGGGCGAGCGAGCGCGCCCCCCCTCCTGAGCCGTACCAGGCCGCGTGCCCTCAACATGGGGGGTGCCTTGGGGAAGGGGGGGCCGCGCGGACCCCCCACCCCAAAGCACCTTGTCCCCATGTTGATGAGGACAAGGGCCTCTTCCCGACAACCCTGGCCGTTGGTTGTCGGGGTCTGCGGGCGGGGGGCTTATCGGAATCCGGGAGCGCCCTTTAAGAAGGGGGCCCCCGGATACCGGCCCCCCACCCTATGTGAATGAGTATGGGGTACAATGTACCCCTACCCATTCACCTGTGAACTAAAGTACAATAAAAAACACAACACAGAGAAAAAATATTTTATTGCACAGCTCCGGGGGTCTTCCGTCTTCGGGGGTCTTCTCGCCGGACTCCTCCGCTATGTGTGTGTAGCTCTTTTGCTAGCGGAGGAGTCCGGCTTTCTTCCTCCCCGCCGCCGGCCTCTTCTCCCGACTTCGGGGGTCTTGTCTCCCTCTTCGGTTCTTCTGCCGGGCCACCGCGCCTGGTCCGGTGGCCCGGTCTTCTGTCGCCGTCTTCCGTTCTTCTGTCGCCGCCTTCGGTTCTTCTGCCGGGCCACCGCGCCTTCTTGTAGCTCTTTTACAGGCGGTGGCCCGGTCTTCTGTCGCCGCCGCCGCCTTCCGTTCTTCTTCTTCTTGTTCTTCTTCTTCTCCTGGAGATGTTGACTCGACGAGCTCTCCGGCCGGAATGCCAGAGCCGCGCTGTGCGGTCACTTATATAGTGACAATGGGGCGGTGTCACATGGTATATGTCACATGGGTTGGTCACATGGTGACCCCGCCCCCTTACGATGTCATAGTCCCCATGTGACATCAACCCATGTGACCAACCCATGTGACATATACCATGTGACACCGCCCCATTGTCACTATATAAGTGGCAGCGGAGCGTGTCCCTGGCATTCCGGCCGGAGAGCTCGTCGAGTCAACATCTCCAGGAGAAGAAGAAGAACAAGAAGAAGAACAAGAACGGAAGGCGGCGGCGGCGACAGAAGACCGGGCCACCGCCTGTAAAAGAGCTACAAGAAGGCGCGGTGGCCCGGCAGAAGAACCGAAGACGGCGACAGAAGAACGGAAGACGGCGACAGAAGACCGGGCCACCGGACCAGGCGCGGTGGCCCGGCAGAAGAACCGAAGAGGGGGACAAGACCCCCGAAGTCGGGAGAAGAGGCCGGCGGCGGGGAGGAAGAAAGCCGGACTCCTCCGCTAGCAAAAGAGCTACACACACATAGCGGAGGAGTCCGGCGAGAAGACCCCCGAAGACGGAAGACCCCCGGAGCTGTGCAATAAAATATTTTTTCTCTGTGTTGTGTTTTTTATTGTACTTTAGTTCACAGGTGAATGGGTAGGGGTACATTGTACCCCATACTCATTCACATAGGGTGGGGGGCCGGTATCCGGGGGCCCCCTTCTTAAAGGGGGCTCCCGGATTCCGATAAGCCCCCCGCCCGCAGACCCCGACAACCAACGGCCAGGGTTGTCGGGAAGAGGCCCTTGTCCTCATCAACATGGGGACAAGGTGCTTTGGGGTGGGGGGGCCGCGCGGCCCCCCCTTCCCCAAGGCACCCCCCATGTTGAGGGCACGCGGCCTGGTACGGCTCAGGAGGGGGGGCGCGCTCGCTCGCCCCCCTTTCCTGGCCGGCCGGGTAGCGTGCTCGGACAAGGGTCTGGTGTGGACTTGGGGGGAACCCCCACGCCGATTTTTTTCGGCGTTGGGGTTCCCCTTTAAGCCCATTCCAGGCGGCGGAGCCCGCGACGTCTCCTTCGCGGGCCCCGCCTACCTGTACACGCGCTCGAAATGGGCGGATTTGCCTCCGCCTTACGTGGGCGAGTCCGTTCATTTCAAAAGTTGAGCGAACTGTTTGCCCAACCTTGTTCGTCAAACAGTCCGCTCGTGTGTGGGCAAGTCCGCTCATGCAAATTTTGAGCGGACTGTTTGATGAAACTGTTTGCCGAACAAGGTTGGGCGAACAGTCCGTCCGTGTGTACGCGGCCTAAGTCTGTGCCACAGACGTTGTTGTAGAACACGTAGGAAACTAAACTTGAAGAACACTCGTGTGATACCTGGATCTTTCAGCCAGCTTGGCGATATCCACGAGACCGGATTCTCTTGGGTACTTCAGCCCTTCCGGGCTCTTACTAAGAAACCAACCCGTACGTAGTCTTCTTCTGAAGAGTCCTCCCTTGGAATACTTGAAGTCACTTGGTCTCTCCCAAACTGGAGACGGCACCCAACCATCTCAAAATCCTCCTTTAGTTTCCTTGCCTCCGGCTAGCCAGCCCCGAGACATCAAGATCGGGTGGATCCGCACCCCAGGCCATAGCCTTCCTGGGGGCTGGTCAGGAGGACCAGGACCATGAAGTCAGTACATCATTCTGGACCGGAACCCCGAACCACGTGACGTCCGCATCTTAAAGAGAGACATTGCCCCAAATCCGGGACAGTCTCTCGAAATCAGGGACAGTTGGGAGGTAAGCAGACCACCATTCTACACCCAACATTACATTTAGTAATGCTTTAGTTTAGCATTTTGTGGTTGGGTTTACATATACTTTAAATGCCAGAATGAGAGTTGCAATATTTAATATAAATATAACAGTTATATGCTGCATCTCCCATCATTTTGGTGTATTCACATGCTAAGATTCTACAGCGTGGCTCTATTTTGAGAACATAATAAAAAGACACGTCTGATTCATAAATCACCTTGCTTGTTTCCAATCCTAAATAGTGATGGACGAACGTTTCGCCCGGCGGTCGTTTCGCGGCGAATTTCCGACATTCGCGGTCCGCACGTTCGAACGCCTTTTTCCGTCGTTCGCCGCGGCGGACTTACGTGTTTAATGTATACAAGAACTTTAACCTTTGGTGACACGTTTATCATGTGATACAGGACAGCCAATTGAGACATGACAGCACATGGACACTTGGACATTCCCCCTAACCTATAAATACACCCGATCCGGTGGCCATTTTACATTCTTTCTTCTGTTACGATAGGGACAGGTTCCTGTGTGGAGTAGGGAGAGATAAACCACTAGCTATTTGGTACACAAAAGTTCTTTTCAGGACTGGTATAGGTGTTAGGTGTTGATAGGTTTGCTGTGCTGCTGATTCTTGCAGCAGCCTGAGTGTCTTTTGTTAGTTTAGAGAAAGGGAAAGGACGGTGTATGCTACAGGGACAGCCAGATTAGTCTTTCATCATCATCATCATCATCATCATCATTAGCTGTTACTATCAAGGTCCACAAAAGAGCTGTTCCAGTAACCACTAATCGTTCTCTTTTTTTGCCAATTTGTATAGGGACAGGAAGGAAGCAGTGTTGTCAGGCAGTGAGGGTAATTTTAAAGACTTGCTGTTATTATTAGTTCCACAAAGGTTCTTTTCAGGACTGGTATCAGTGGTACAGTAATAGGCTTGTACATGTATAATATTCTTTCTTCCAAATATAGAAAGGATATTATACTTGACTGCTGCCCTTCTGCTGCAGTCTGCTAAACATTCACAACTCACTTGTTCCACAAAAGTTCTTATAAGGACTGGTAACTTGGTATAGGGTGCTACGGTACATAGGCTTGAGTGCGGTACAGTCTGCTGTTCTGTAAGGACCGCTATCGGTCCACAATAGATAGGGTTGACGTGCACCACTGCTGACCGCTGCCCTATACTGCAGCAGTCCTTCAGCGGTATAGGGACTGACGTACAGTCTGCTAATCACTAACACACAACCTGCTTGTTCCACAAAAGTTCTTATAAGGACTGGTAACTTGGTATAGGGTGCTACGGTACATAGGCTTGAGTGCGGTACAGTCTGCTGTTCTGTAAGGACCGCTATCGGTCCACAATAGATAGGGTTGACGTGCACCACTGCTGACCGCTGCCCTATACTGCAGCAGTCCTTCAGCGGTATAGGGACTGACGTACAGTCTGCTAAACACTAATACACAACCTGCTTGGTCCACAAAAGTTCTTATAAGGACTGGTAACTTGGTATAGGGTGCTACGGTACATAGGCTTGAGTGCGGTACAGTCTGCTGTTCTGTAAGGACCGCTATAGGTCCACAATAGATAGGGTTGACGTGCACCACTGCTGACCGCTCACCTATACTGCAGCAGTCCTTCAGCGGTATAGGGACTGACGTACAGTCTGCTAATCACTAACACACAACCTGCTTGTTCCACAAAAGTTCTTATAAGGACTGGTAACTTGGTATAGGGTGCTACGGTACATAGGCTTGAGTGCGGTACAGTCTGCTGTTCTGTAAGGACCGCTATCGGTCCACAATAGATAGGGTTGACGTGCACCACTGCTGACCGCTGCCCTATACTGCAGCAGTCCTTCAGCGGTATAGGGACTGACGTACAGTCTGCTAAACACTAATACACAACCTGCTTGGTCCACAAAAGTTCTTATAAGGACTGGTAACTTGGTATAGGGTGCTACGGTACATAGGCTTGAGTGCGGTACAGTCTGCTGTTCTGTAAGGACCGCTATCGGTCCACAATAGATAGGGTTGACGTGCACCACTGCTGACCGCTCACCTATACTGCAGCAGTCCTTCAGCGGTATAGGGACTGACGTACAGTCTGCTAATCACTAACACACAACCTGCTTGTTCCACAAAAGTTCTTATAAGGACTGGTAACTTGGTATAGGGTGCTACGGTACATAGGCTTGAGTGCGGTACAGTCTGCTGTTCTGTAAGGACCGCTATCGGTCCACAATAGATAGGGTTGACGTGCACCACTGCTGACCGCTGCCCTATACTGCAGCAGTCCTTCAGCGGTATAGGGACTGACGTACAGTCTGCTAAACACTAATACACAACCTGCTTGGTCCACAAAAGTTCTTATAAGGACTGGTAACTTGGTATAGGGTGCTACGGTACATAGGCTTGAGTGCGGTACAGTCTGCTGTTCTGTAAGGACCGCTATCGGTCCACAATAGATAGGGTTGACGTGCACCACTGCTGACCGCTGCCCTATACTGCAGCAGTCCTTCAGCGGTATAGGGACTGACGTACAGTCTGCTAAACACTAATACACAACCTGCTTGGTCCACAAAAGTTCTTATAAGGACTGGTAACTTGGTATAGGGTGCTACGGTACATAGGCTTGAGTGCGGTACAGTCTGCTGTTCTGTAAGGACCGCTATCGGTCCACAATAGATAGGGTTGACGTGCACCACTGCTGACCGCTGCCCTATACTGCAGCAGTCCTTCAGCGGTATAGGGACTGACGTACAGTCTGCTAAACACTAATACACAACCTGCTTGGTCCACAAAAGTTCTTATAAGGACTGGTAACTTGGTATAGGGTGCTACGGTACATAGGCTTGAGTGCGGTACAGTCTGCTGTTCTGTAAGGACCGCTATCGGTCCACAATAGATAGGGTTGACGTGCACCACTGCTGACCGCTCACCTATACTGCAGCAGTCCTTCAGCGGTATAGGGACTGACGTACAGTCTGCTAATCACTAACACACAACCTGCTTGTTCCACAAAAGTTCTTATAAGGACTGGTAACTTGGTATAGGGTGCTACGGTACATAGGCTTGAGTGCGGTACAGTCTGCTGTTCTGTAAGGACCGCTATCGGTCCACAATAGATAGGGTTGACGTGCACCACTGCTGACCGCTGCCCTATACTGCAGCAGTCCTTCAGCGGTATAGGGACTGACGTACAGTCTGCTAAACACTAATACACAACCTGCTTGGTCCACAAAAGTTCTTATAAGGACTGGTAACTTGGTATAGGGTGCTACGGTACATAGGCTTGAGTGCGGTACAGTCTGCTGTTCTGTAAGGACCGCTATAGGTCCACAATAGATAGGGTTGACGTGCACCACTGCTGACCGCTCACCTATACTGCAGCAGTCCTTCAGCGGTATAGGGACTGACGTACAGTCTGCTAATCACTAACACACAACCTGCTTGTTCCACAAAAGTTCTTATAAGGACTGGTAACTTGGTATAGGGTGCTACGGTACATAGGCTTGAGTGCGGTACAGTCTGCTGTTCTGTAAGGACCGCTATCGGTCCACAATAGATAGGGTTGACGTGCACCACTGCTGACCGCTGCCCTATACTGCAGCAGTCCTTCAGCGGTATAGGGACTGACGTACAGTCTGCTAAACACTAATACACAACCTGCTTGGTCCACAAAAGTTCTTATAAGGACTGGTAACTTGGTATAGGGTGCTACGGTACATAGGCTTGAGTGCGGTACAGTCTGCTGTTCTGTAAGGACCGCTATCGGTCCACAATAGATAGGGTTGACGTGCACCACTGCTGACCGCTCACCTATACTGCAGCAGTCCTTCAGCGGTATAGGGACTGACGTACAGTCTGCTAATCACTAACACACAACCTGCTTGTTCCACAAAAGTTCTTATAAGGACTGGTAACTTGGTATAGGGTGCTACGGTACATAGGCTTGAGTGCGGTACAGTCTGCTGTTCTGTAAGGACCGCTATCGGTCCACAATAGATAGGGTTGACGTGCACCACTGCTGACCGCTGCCCTATACTGCAGCAGTCCTTCAGCGGTATAGGGACTGACGTACAGTCTGCTAAACACTAATACACAACCTGCTTGGTCCACAAAAGTTCTTATAAGGACTGGTAACTTGGTATAGGGTGCTACGGTACATAGGCTTGAGTGCGGTACAGTCTGCTGTTCTGTAAGGACCGCTATAGGTCCACAATAGATAGGGTTGACGTGCACCACTGCTGACCGCTCACCTATACTGCAGCAGTCCTTCAGCGGTATAGGGACTGACGTACAGTCTGCTAATCACTAACACACAACCTGCTTGTTCCACAAAAGTTCTTATAAGGACTGGTAACTTGGTATAGGGTGCTACGGTACATAGGCTTGAGTGCGGTACAGTCTGCTGTTCTGTAAGGACCGCTATCGGTCCACAATAGATAGGGTTGACGTGCACCACTGCTGACCGCTGCCCTATACTGCAGCAGTCCTTCATCGGTATAGGGACTAAGAGTTTTGTCACAGGGTCATTTAAAAAATGACAGGCAGAGGAAGAGGCAGGCCCTTCCGCAGGGGTGGTAGGGGTAGGGCAGGAGCAACAGGCTTGAGCCAAAGTGGGAAGTTGCAGAAGGTGCGTTCAATTACTTTAAAGGATGCACCAGACTTGGTTGAGTGGCTCGCTCAGCCTTACTCTTCTGCACCCTCCTCATCCTCTCGATCTGCACCCTCTTCTTCACTCTCTGCTATGTGCACCCCCAAAGACACTACCACCAACAACACGACCACCACCACCACCACCACATACCTTCCGCTTGAGTCACTGGAATTATTTTCCGATCCATATCAAGAGGACATTTCTGATGCGCAGCCACTCTTGGTATTGGATCAGGAAGAGGAGGTAGCAACAAGCGCTACTCAGCAGTCTGACGCCAGTACCCAGATCAGCCCAAGGAGGAGGTTGGTCCCCGGTGTTGCTGCCTACTCCGAGATCTCTACTTATAGCGGTGGGGAAGGTGACGTTGATGATGACGTGTCTAGTGATGTCACGTGGGTGCCCACAAGAGAGGAAGAGGAGGGGAGTTCAGAGGGAGATATGGACCAGCAGATAGGGAGGAGAAGCAGCAATGACTTACATTGCACAGCAGGGACAAAGCAGACTGCAAATGTATCAGGAGCGAGTCATCGACCATGTACGGTCACATCTGGCGCTCCCAGGACACCGGCACATGGCTCCGCAGTGTGGGCTTTTTTTAACGTGTCCGCTGCTGACAATAGCGTTGCCATCTGCAATCTTTGCAGTCAACGCGTTAGTCGCGGTAAGCCCAATACTCACCTAGGGACGACCGCCTTAAGAAGGCACATGAGCAGCCATCACCGAGCCCAGTGGGAGCAACGGAACACACAAAGCCACACTGCAGGCTCTCACCGTCCAGCCTCGTCTTCTACTTCTCCTTCTCCTCTCTCCTCACAATTGTCCTCCACTCCACCTTCCATCACGCCAAGCTCACATTTTTCTGCAAAAAGGCAGGCTTCCGTGGGCCTAATGTTTGAGCGTAAAAAAATGATGACGCCGGATAACCCTCTTGCCCAACGGTTGGCGGCTGGCTTGTCAGAACTCATAGCCCGCCAACTACTGCCATATAAACTGGTGGACTCGGAGGCCTTTCGCAAATTTGTGGCCATTGGAACACCACAATGGAAGGTCCCAGGAAGGAAGTATTTCTCAGAGAAGGGCATCCCAGAGCTATATGGCCATGTTCAGCGGCAAGTGAATGTATCTCTGGCACACAGTGTCGGTGCCAAGATACATCTGACCACAGACACGTGGTCTAGCAAACACGGGCAGGGAAGGTATATCAGTTTTACTGCCCACTGGGTGAACCTTCTGACGGCCGTCAAGCATGTAACCCGTGGCACCCGTGTAGATTTGGTTTTACCGCCACGGATTGCATGCAGGCCTGACTCTTCTTCTCCTCCTCCTACTCCATCCTCCTCCCTCTCCTCCTCAGCTGCCTCCTCCTTTTCCGCTGCTAGCGTCTCTTCCACTGCACCGCCCAAGCTCCCCAGAACCTATTCCACATGCCAGGTGAGACGTTGCCATGCCGTGCTGCGTCTGTTGTGCCTGGAAGCAAAGAGCCACACTGGCCCGGCACTCCTTTCAGCTTTGCGTTCACAGGCAGATGAGTGGCTAACACCGCTCAATTTGACAGTTGGTAAAGTGGTGTGTGACAACGGTGCCAATCTGCTTAGCGCATTGAAACAGGGCAAAATCACGCACGTGCCGTGCATGGCACACGTCTTAAACTTGGTCGTGCAGCGATTCCTTGTCAAATACCCTGGGGTCCAGGACATCTTGCGGCAGGCAAGGAAAATCTCGGCCCATTTCAGAAGATCTTACACGGCCATGGCTCGCCTTGCTGACATTCAGCGGCGACACCATCTGCCGGTCAGACGTCTTATTTGCGATTGCCCGACGCGATGGAACTCAACCTTCTATATGCTTGATAGGCTGCTCCAGCAGAAACGTGCAGTTAACGTCTACCTGTATGAACTCTGCGAAAGAAACGGTTCTGGGGAGCTGGGTTTTTTTTCACCGCGCCAGTGGCTGCTCATGCGCGACACATGCAGACTTCTGCGGCCATTTGAGGAGATCACCAAACTGGTCAGTCGCAGCCATGGCGCCATCAGTGACATGGTACCTTATGCCTTCTTTCTGGAGCGTGCATTGCGTCGTGTCATTGATCAGGCTGTGGAGGAGCAGGAGCGGGAAGATGAGGAAGTCGCAATGCTGAATGAATTCCCAGGGGGGGCTACTCTATCTGAGACAAGTCAACAACAGGAGTCTGATGAGGAGTCAGAGGAGGATGGTGCCGGGGCGGATGAGCAGGAGCAAGAAGAGCATGCTTTAAACCTTTCTGGGATCCCTGTTGTGCGAGGATGGGGAGAGGAGAATGAAGAGGACGACATTATCCTGGATGATGAGCAGGAGCCAGGCCACCACACCGCTTCCACTTTAGTGCAAATGGGGGCCTTCATGCTCCAGTGTTTTAATAGGGACCCCCGTATAAAAAGCATGAGGGTCAAGGACCAGTACTGGGTGGCAACGTACTTAGACCCCCGGTACAAACACAAAATGGCGGAAATGTTACCGCCGTCGCAGAGGGCTGTCAGAATGCAGCACTTCCAGGCCTTGCTTCGAGAAATGCTGCATTCTGCTTTTGCGTGCGCTGGCAGAGGAGCAATTCCCACTCCCAGAGAAGGATTTGCGGGTACCAATCCAACAGCGCCTGCAAGAAGAGGCCGGTTTGAAGATGTGTTGGTGACTTCGGATATGAGGTCATTCTTTCAGCCGACCCATCGACAGGTGTCATCCGGATCCAGCATCAGGGAACGCCTAGACCGTCAGGTGTCCGACTACATTGGGTTAACGGCCGATGTGGACGCTCTGAGGAGTGATGAACCCCTAGACTACTGGGTGGGCAGGCTTGACCTCTGGCCAGAGCTTGCCCAATTTGCAATCGAACTGTTGGCTTGCCCCTCATCCAGTGTCCTGTCCGAAAGGACGTTCAGCGCAGCAGGGGGGATTGTGACCGATAAGCGTACTCGCCTAGCTCACCACAGTGTTAACTACCTCACATTTCTAAAAATGAATGAGGCATGGATCTCGGAGGAATTCAACACATGTGACCAGTAGACCATGTATATGTCTATAAACTATTTTTTTAATCAAGCACACAGACCTTCTTAATTCATTTGGCTCACTTCCTTGACCCAAAAAAGCACACCGTACTATATGCCCCTACCCTCCTCTTTGAAGAGGTTGAGCGGTGTCATATTTCTACTGGGGCTGCTTATGATATCCCTGTGCTGTGCTGACTTCCTCCTGGGGGTTCTTATTATGAAGGGATCACACTATCCCTGTGCTGTGCTGACTTCCTCCTGGGGGTTCTTATTATGAGGGGATCACACCATCCCTGTGCTGTGCTGACTTCCTCCTGGGGCTGCTTACGGTGCTGCTGTCAGTGCTGTATGTCACGGTGCTGCTGTCAGCGCTGTATGTCACGGTGCTGCTGTCAGCGCTGTATGTCACGGTGCTGCTGTCAGCGCTGTATGTCACGGTGCTGCTGTCAGCGCTGTATGTCACGGTGCTGCTGTCAGCGCTGTATGTCACGGTGCTGCTGTCAGCGCTGTATGTCACGGTGCTGCTGTCAGCGCTGTATGTCACGGTGCTGCTGTCAGCGCTGTATGTCACGGTGCTGCTGTCAGCGCTGTATGTCACGGTGCTGCTGTCAGCGCTGTATGTCACGGTGCTGCTGTCAGCGCTGTATGTCACGGTGCTGCTGTCAGTGCTCTGTATTACGGTGCTGCTGTCAGATGCCTCTATCACGGTGCATGTGTCATTCCGGTATGTCACGCTGCTGGTGATCATCTCCTGCACCCTCTTCTTTGCCTACCCTGGTCCCTGACCTTCCCTCTCCTCCATTGCCTTCATTAGCTCCATAGTCCTGAATTGTTAGAACAATTTCCCAAATAAAATAAAAATGCTTGTAGTTATCGATCCCAAATTCACCTCATACATGTATTATGTCATTGTCCAGATGGTGGGACTACGTTTTACCCCCTAATAATTACCACGTGGCCGCAAATTCGACATGAAGGTTTGCAAAGTTCGCCTCCCATTGAAGTCAATGGGGCCCGCGGCGAACGTTCGGTTTCGCGAACGTTTGGGTCCGTTCGCATTTCGCTTTCGCGAAACGTCCCGTCGGAAGTTCGTCCATCACTAATCCTAAATAATCCGTACATGGCCTGTAGCAGCAAGGGTTTTATTTCAGAGCTTTCTAACTAATTTAACAAAAGCCTCAAAATAGCTGCTAGTAGCACAATAGTTCTAAGCATGGAGCGTAGAAGCAATTGTCAAAAATAGCATGAGACGTCGTGAGTGTACAAAGACATTGTGCCTGCGGTCATTGCATTTATTAAATAGATGGGAGCTGTACCTTTCTGCTTGCAGCATAATAAATTCAAGGGATAAACAGAGGCTAGAAGTACCGTGTGTTATTTAAATAGCGTGCTGGAAAGAAGGTAGTTTAGAACAGGAAGTGTACGGCTTGCGTTGACCAGCACCCTTTTCAGTAAATAATGTCAAGTTCCATTTCTGTTACCGCTGTGTGACAGCCTTATGTAATATATGCAGAAGGTTGCAGGGTGAGTTTTGTTTCTGTAAACTCTGAGGCTTCACGTGTAGCTTTTTACATTACAAAAGAGAATGTGGCTACTTTTAGGTTTCATTCACGTGGCCGTACATTTACTTTTTTTTACCGATGTTATGACGCATATGTTTTCTAGGAGAAAAGTTCCTGTGTAATGATCGGTAAAATACCTGCGTATAGATGCGTTTAGATGCGTATGTGTACATAACTTGTTTTTGTAATAATTTTATTTTTCCCCTTTGTCTAGATGCATAAGCGCATAAAGCGCATGTTCTTAGACGCAGATTTTTGCATTCTGTGTTACAGATATGAAAGCAGCTTATGTCCAGACTATTTTTTGCTTTGCGCCACTGTGATACTTTCACGGAAAATTGTGCAGTCATGCAACACAGTACGCAAAATAAAATTTTTTGCATTTTTTTCACACAAATAGAACTTTCTTTTGGTGGTATTTGATCATCATTGTTTTTTGTTTTTTTTAATTGTATAAATAAAACAAGACCAAAAAAAATATATATATAAAAAAAAAAATATATATACTAAAGCTGGACAGTGCAAAATCAAGCTCACTTCTGCATAGAAACCAACGAGCTTATAACCCCAGCTTGTTCCATTAAGGTTTGGTAATAAAACCTGGAAGCTCATTGGTTTCTATGCAGAAGTAAGCCTGATTTTGCACTTTCTTTTGCACTTTAGTAAATAAACCCCATTGTGTACTTAAAAGTGGGGTATGCCTGTGTATATATATATATATATATATATATATATATATATATTACTTCTTGCTATAAAACATATCCCAAAAAAAAATCTAATTTCTCCATAAATTTAGGTCAAAATGTATTCTGCTCCATGTCTTTAGTAAAAAAAAAAATCCCAATGAGTGCATATCACTTGGATTTTGTGTTAGCCCACGTACACACGTGGAGATTTTGCAAACCAAATCCGTTGGATTTTGCCCGTCGGATTTAGTCCGACGGATTGTGTCCGAAACTGTTGCATACACACGGTCGGGCCAAGTTGGCGAAAAATCCGATCTTTCAGAACGTGATGACGTAATTTCGTTAAGATGGGACTACATTCAGGCTGGTAGCCAATAGCTTTGATGTAGGAATTTGATCTGAGCATGCGTGGTACTTGGTCCGATGAAAATGCTCTACACATGATCGGATTAGGTCCGTCCGGCCCAGTTGGTCGGGAAATATTTCCAACATGTTGGAAAATTGGGTCGGACGGAGATTCGGACGGAATCAGTCCGATGCATACCACACACAGTCGGATTATCTGACGACACGGTTCGATAAGACTCATTCCGACAGATTCTCCAACCGTGTGTACAAGGGCTTACAGATCTGAAAGTAGCTCATGCTTACGCACCTGTGTGAATGATTCTATTGAAAACAATGCAGATATGTTCGTAATTAAAAAAAACACTTGTACAATATATGCATTTTTTTACAGCCAGGCAAATGAAGCCTTAAAGCGGAACTCGATGTAGATATGAAAAAACTGTTAACGTAACTATATATTCATTAAGAAGATAAAGTACCTAGAGTATGTACATGCATCTGTTCTGATATCAATTCCCTTTAATCATCTGATACAGGGTAGAGAGCAGAGTGATGACTTATCAGAGTGCTATTGTTCCTTCACTATCTATTTAGCAGTGACTTTACTGGTTGTTTGTTCTGCTGTTTCCCTTGCAGCAGTAAGGTAAGGGGCCACTCTACCTGGCGTGCCGTGAACACTGGATATATAAGAGTCAAAAGACACGGGGCATGGCACTCTATCCTGAGAAGCACTAAATACATCACTGTCACCTCATTTCACACAAAGACTGTATTACTCTGTTTTGTTTTTTTGTTTTAAGCATGCACTGCGTGTTACACGTTTTATTATAAGAAAAGTTTTTCTTGCAACTCTAATGCAACTTGTTTTGAGTTTATCATTTTTGGAGATATTTACTTGAATATTTAAAGCACATGTCACTTTATTATTTGGCTATTTCTGCTGCTGTATTTAAACACTGGACACTCTATTCACCTATTGCAGGGATATGCAATTAGCGGACCTCCAGCTGTTACAAAACTACAAGTCCCATCAAGCCTCTGCCTCTGGGTGTCATGCCTGTGCCTCAGTCCCTATGCCTCATGGGACCTGTAGTTCTGCAACAGCTGGAGGTCCACTAATTGCATATCCCTGACCTATTGGATTGTTCACGATTTAATCAGTTTGAGGCACTTTATTTATTTGAATTATTGTTATATATATTATGTGTAATATATAACTGTCTAATTTAGGGTGATTTTATTACACCGACTTAATAGGAGGAGACACCATCCTTGGTAGTGTGTTATTCAGCACTATTGGTCATTTATATTTAAGCACGAGGCACTTTATTGCTAGTTGAGTTTAGTGTAGTTTAGTTTTAATTTCTCATTTGCAGGTAGCGAAACACCATTTATTCGATTTTTAATAATTTATTATAGATGGGTAGGGTATATACCCCTGTCGGTGATTTGCTGCAACCTATCCGTAGTAATAGCTTATGCTCTTGTTGATTGCGCGGGGATACTTTAATATACTTTAATCTAACCTATCTATTTAGCAGGCTTAAAGTGATCTCAAAACCTTATTAATTTTATTAATTTTATTTTATTTTATTGTTTTAATTTAAAATTTAAAGCAATTGTTTAATAACATGTTGTACTTACCTGCTCTATGCAAATTATTTTGCACAGACCATCCCCGAACCCCCCCGCTGGAGTTCCTCCTGGCTCCTCCTGTCTTTGAGTACCCCCTTAGGTAAGCACTTCCTAGGGGGGTACTCGTGTGGGCTTGATCCGAATCCCACACGAGTACCATGAGGCTACCTCTTTCAGAGTGGTTCTTTTCTTGTGCACAATGCTATAGAGCCACACTTGCATATAAGGACTACATTTGTCCCCACATTGTGTACAATAATAGAAACACACAACCCAATAGCATAGGATGGCAAAGCACTCCCATTCTACTCTCTTCTACTCCCCTACTTACTTCTACAAGCTAACAGACTGACTGGAGACTGCAATGTCCACTATTAACTCTCTCCTGTGAAGTCCAGAAGTTTAGGGAAACAGCACTAAGAGAACAGTAGCCAACAGCATTGAAAGCTGGGGCAGGATTTTAATGGAGAGTTTATTGGGGAACATTTATTTTTTATGTACAATGTGTTGAAATGTTTGTAATCTCCCCCCCACCCAAAAAAATAGATCCTGTTCCTTTAAAGCATGTTATACAACACATTGCTTGTATCACCTGAAATACCAGGCTGATCCTCCCTGGTTCTGCCCTCCCCTCTGTAAACTGACCACGGTTTATCATGGCTGCTGAGCCCTGACAGCGAAGTCAGTTTACATGCCTCAGTCATTCGCAGCTCTCCTGTGTCCTCTCCTTTATCCTCTCCCCCCTCCCCTCCCTGCCTGTCAGTTCTGTCTACCCCCGGTCCTCCCCTCCTACTGCTTTCATAACAGTTTAATGTCCCTACAATACGCTCTGTTAGATAACAATATGTGCCCCACAGTATGTCCTTTATTAAAAAAAAGCCGATATCTACCTTATTTCAGAGCCCCTCCCAATGCAGCTGTCAGACGGGCAGAGGAGAGAGGACACGTGAGCACTGGGAGGCGCTCTGAAATAAGGTAGATATTGGCTTTTTTTTTATAAAGGACATACAGTGGGGCACATATTGTTACCTAACAGAGCAGATTGTAGTAACATTACAAGTGGCTTTACAACCAGTTTAAATCCTAAATTTAGAAAAAAAAGGACTGTACTATAGTTTCTATGAACGAAAAACTATTTCTAAATGGAGGAGGCAGACCTGTCATTTATTCCACCCCTCCCCCATTCATAGATCGTTTTTCATTCTTAGAAGCTGTAGTAAAGCATAAGGCTTAGTCAGTTCTCTTGATGAGTGCCTGTCACATGCCCCTCGGCTCTATTAACTCGGCTCTATTAAATTTGGCGTTTTATATTGTAGTCCTGTAATTCTTAGGAATAACTCACTTAAATCTGTCCAAACCAGAGTCTAGCAGACATCCCGGGTATGGTAAAGTTTGAAAAATGAAATCATAAATTATAATATAATAAATAACTTTAAATAATTATACCAAATAATAATATAACAATAATAAAAAATATTCAATAATGTAATCAAATCAAAAACACTGAAATTTGCTCAGTTGCAGAATTGTCACGGTCATTACTTTTCAGTATTTGATGACGGATCTCCCCACAAATCGCTATCACTCTATTCTGCAAGTGATTCTAATTTATTATCGCTGTTTTCTAGCTGGTCTAAAACCATTTTTGAAGTAAAGGGACAGTTTTGGTTGCTATGGACAATCTCCAGTTTCCAGGCATAAAGAACAATTTTTATATTATAAAACTGCATACAGAGCACTGGACAGAACACTAGGGACAAAGGGGATGTGAAATAATTACATGCAGCAATGTAACCTGTAAGATTACATTATACTGTATGTATACTGTGTGCGTCACAACGCTTGCAGGGAACGGAGCTCGGTTCCGTGATAGATCAAGCGGAGGACGGCTCGCTCGTACAGCGGGGGGACATCGCTGGATCCAGGGGATAAGGTAAGTAAGCTCTCCCTGGATTCAGCGATGCGGTCCCGAGTCTGGCTCAGGGTTACCGCTAATGGTACAAAATGTTCACCCCGAGCCAGACTCAGGGATACTGCCGGGGGGGTAAACTAAGAACACTGAGAGTTTAATACTACTTTAATAAACCCAGGACAAAATTTCCGCTTCATTTTCTGACTCTTATTTAGATACATATCTTTGCAAGAGGAAAATCTACCCAACTGTGATACTTCCATGGGGTAAACTTCACTCCTGCCCAATTATTTAAATTGGGTAAAAGACACACTCCAATATCCCACAAGAATGAATGACCTGGGTTCCAGCTTAACTTGGTCAAGTTTAGCAAAATCTGTGGGAAGCTGTGACGTAATCTCATCCCTGTTGTTTCGAATCAGTTATGGCTGGGGCATTCCACGCTCCATAGCTGTACATGTACAAAAGAGTGGAGATGCCTGTGACTTCATTGATGGCTACATGACGTATAGAGTACAGGAGTCCAGTTGAAATAAGATGAAGCACAGTCCCAGTGTTGTTGGTCAGTGGAAGGAAATAAATGCCCTGACATCAGTAGTCAGTAGAAGGAAGTATGTTTTATCATTGGTAGTCAAATAGGTGAAGAATGCCCTGGCATCAATGGTCATTGGGAGGAAGAATGCCATGGCGTCAGTGATCAGTGATAGGAAGAATGCCCTGGCCTCAGTGATCAGTGAGAGGAAGAATGCCCTGGCCTCACTGATCAGTGAGAGGAAGAATGTCCTGGCGTCAGTGATCGGTGAGAGGAAGAATGCCCTGACCTCAGTGATCAGTGAGAGGAAGAATGTCCTGGCGTCAGTAATCGGTGAGAGGAAGAATGCCCTGACCTCAGTGATCAGTGAGAGGAAGAATGTCCTGGCCTCAGTGATCAGTGAGAGGAAGAATGCCCTGGCATCACTGATCAGTGAGAGGAAGAATGCCCTGACCTCAGTGATCAGTGAGAGGAAGAATGTCCTGGCCTCAGTGATCAGTGAGAGGAAGAATGCCCTGGCATCACTGATCAGTGAGAGGAAGAATGTCCTGGCGTCAGTGATCGATGAGAGGAAGAATGTCATGGTGTCAGTGATCGGTGAGAGGAAGAATGCCCTGGCCTCAGTGATCAGTGAGAGCAAGAATGTCCTGGTGTCAATGATCAGCGAGAGAAAGAATGCCCTGGCATCAGTAATCGGTGAGAGGAAGAATGCCCTGACCTCAGTGATCAGTGAGAGGAAGAATGTCCTGGCCTCAGTGATCAGTGAGAGGAAGAATGCCCTGGCATCACTGATCAGTGAGAGGAAGAATGTCCTGGCGTCAGAGATCGGTGAGAGGAAGAATGCCCTGGCCTCAGTGATCAGTGAGAGGAAGAATGTCCTGGTGTCAATGATCAGCGAGAGAAAGAATGCCCTGGCATCAGTAATCAGTGAGAGGAAGAATGCCCTGGTGTCAGTGATCAAGAATGCCCTGGTATCAGTGATCAGCGAGAGGAAGAATGTCCTGGTGTCAGTGATTAGTGAGAGAAATAATGCCCTGATGTCAATGATCAGCGAGAGGAAGAATGCCCTGGCATCATTGATCAGTGAGAGGAAGAATGCCCTAGCATCATTGATCAGTGAGAGGAAGAATGCCCTGGCATTGATCAGTGACAGGAAGAATGCACTGAAGAAATGGCTACACTCCAAGATCCATCAAAATCCTTATTTAATAAACAAACTTTCCAAGTGTTAAAAATAGTTCAAATGGTAGACGCGTTTCACACACCAACAGGTGCGCTTATTCATTACAAAGATAAGTCAGCATTGTTTTCCTTATATACACCTATCTAATATAGCAACAGGCAATACAGATCATTAAATTGCAGCCATATGTGATTCACATAAACATTAATAAGAAAGAGAAAGACATATAAACTTACACATATTTGAATGTCTATTTAAAAATAAAATGAGTAGTAGTAATGAAAATATACCAATATAGACAATTCATGTGCTATGACAAAAAACAGGAAACAGTGTGTGGAATATGTATACAAAGTATATATATATATATATATATATATATATATATATATATATATATATATATATATATATATATATATATATATATATATGAATGTGTATATAGAAAATAAGAAGCATACCCAATTTAAAAACATTATAACCTATTTATATCCCAATGGTACTACTATGCTCATTACATTAGACCTGTGTAAATATATATGTAAATACATATGTACTATTATAGCTAACCCCACAATAAAAACATTAATCACAAACATGGGGAAGCTATCAAGGTATAAAGATGGAAAAAGGAGGAGTATAGGACGAGACAAAAAAGACCAAATCAATCGACGGTATATGGTTCATACAGAGCAAAGACAACCATCGGTTATCTTTTCCGTATGACCTCAGTAACCTGGTCAATCCTAACTAGATAGATAGATTCAAAAATCTGTTTTAATGTTATAATGTTTTTAAATTTGGTATGCTTCCTCTTTTCTATATACAAATGTATATATATACACTTTTTATACATATTCCACACACTGTTTCCTGTTTTCTCATAGCACACAAATTGTCTATATTGGTATATTTTCATTACTACTATTCATTTTATTTTTAGATATATATTCAAATATGTGGAAGTTTATATGTCTATGTCTTTATCTTATTAACGTTTATGTGAATCACATGTGGCTAAAAAGAAGTCTGCAATTTAATGATCTGTATCACCTGTTGCTATATTAGATAGGTGTATATAAGGAAAACAATGCTGACTTATCTTTGTAATGAATAAGCGCACCTGTTAGTGTGTGAAACGCGTATACCATTTGAACTGTTTGTAACACTTGGGATGTTCGTTTATTAAGTGTAGCACTAACCCCCGAAGGAGCTGCTGGTTATTTTTGGGCTTACCGTTACCTTCCGTTCGCCTTGTTTCACATCTAGGGGATGTCCCGTGGTAGATGGCCCAGTAACTTGAGACTGACAATAGATCCACTTGAATGGATTTTATTTGCAAAAACTCGAACCATTGAACAGTCTTTCAACTTGGGATCAGAGGGTTGGGAAGGAGGTTCGGGTACTCTCAATGTCAAAGTCTATAAACATTAAAGAACTTGCTTACTTTGACTGCATCCAGAGAATAGCCATTCACAGCTGGATGAACACTCAGATTGGACAGTCCCTCTCTCACAAGGCCTAGCAGCCAACAAGGTGCTTATTCAGGAACAAAGTCTTTGTCACAGACGTTGTTGCAGAACACGTAGGAAACTAAGCTGTAGAACACTTGTAGGATACCTGGATCTTTCAGCCCTCTTGGAGATATCCACAAGACCGGATTCTCTTGGTTACTTCAGCTTGGGTAAAGTTTTAACTTTGAAAAACACAGAGCATGCTCTTCAGGAGCCTGCCGCTACAAACGTAAGAATTTTGATAGATCTTGGAGTGCAGCCATTTCTTCAGTGTTGATCGTATGCGGAGGCGAGCCGAGGCGGGCACCTGTGATATCATTAGGCTTCCTGTCTCACCTGGAGCAGCGAGTTCTTTTGTTTGAAGAGGAAGAATGCCCCGGCATCATGGATCAGTGAAAGGAAGTATGCCCTGACATTAGTGATCAGTGAGAGGATAAATGTCCTGGCATCAGTGATCAGTGATCATTGAGAGGAAAAACGTCCTGGCTTCAGTGATCAGCGAGAGGAAGAATGCCTTGGCGTCAATGATCAGTGAAAGGAAGAATGCCCTGGCGTCAGTGATCAGTGAGAGGAATAATGCCCTGGCATCAGTGAGAGGAAGAATGCCTTAGCGTCAGTGATCAGTGAGAGGAAGAATGTCCTAGCGTCAGTGATCAGTGAGAGGAAGAATGCCCTGGCGTCAGTGATCAGTGAGAGGAAGAATGCCCTTTCGTCAGTGATCAGTGAGGGGAAGAATGCCCTGGCATCAGTGATCAGCGAGAGGAAGAATTCTCTGGCATCATTGATCAGTGAGAGGAAGAATGCCCTGGCGTCAGTGATCAGCGAGAGGAAGAATTCCCTGGCATCATTGATCAGTGAGAGGAAGAATGCCCTGGCTTCAGTGATCAGCGAGAGGAAGAATTCCCTGGCATCATTGATCAGTGAGAGGAAGAATGCCCTGGTGTCATTGATCAATGAGAGCAAGAATGCCCTGGTGTCATTGATCAATGAGAGCAAGAATGCCCTGGTGTCATTGATCAGCGAGAGGAAGAATGTCCTGGCGTCGGTGATCAGTGAGAGGAAGAATGCCCTGGTGTCATTGATCAGCGAGAGGAAGAATGTCCTGGCGTCGGTGATCAGTGAGAGGAAGAATGCCCTGGTGTCATTGATCAGCGAGAGGAAGAATGTCCTGGCGTCGGTGATCAGTGAGAGGAAGAATGCCCTGGTGTCATTGATCAGCGAGAGGAAGAATGTCCTGGCGTCAGTGATCAGTGAGAGGAAAAATGTCCTGGCGTCAGTGATCAGCGAGAGGAAGAATGCCCTGGTGTCAGTGATCAGTGAGAGGAAGAATGTCCTGGCGTCAGTGATCAGTGAGAGGAAAAATGTCCTGGCATCAGTGATCAGCGAGAGGAAGAATGCCCTGGCGTCAGTGATCAGTGAGAGGAAAAATTCCCTGCATCGGTGATCAATGACAGGAAGAATGTCCTGGCGTCGGTGTTCAGTGAGAGGAAGAATGTCCTGGCATCGGTGATCAGTGAGAGGAAGAATGTCCTGGCGTCAGTGATCAGTGAGAGGAAAAATGTCCTGGCGTCAGTGATCAGCGAGAGGAAGAATGTCCTGATGTCAGTGATCAGCGAGAGGAAGAATGTCCTGGCGTCAGTGAGAGGAAAAATGTCCTGGCGTCAGTGATCAGCGAGAGGAAGAATGCCCTGGTGTCATTGATCAGTGAGAGGAAAAATTCCCTGCATCGGTGATCAATGAGAGGAAGAATGTCCTGGCGTCGGTGTTCAGTGAGAGGAAGAATTCCCTGCATCGGTGATCAGTGAGAGGAAGAATGTCCTGGCATCGGTGATCAGTGAGAGGAAGAATGTCCTGGCGTCGGTGTTCAGTGAGAGGAAGAATGTCCTGGCATCGGTGATCAGTGAGAGGAAGAATGTCCTGGCGTCGGTGTTCAGTGAGAGGAAGAATGTCCTGGCATCGGTGATCAGTGAGAGGAAGAATGTCCTGGCGTCAGTGATCAGTGAGAGGAAAAATGTCCTGGCGTCAGTGATCAGCGAGAGGAAGAATGCCCTGGTGTCAGTGATCAGTGAGAGGAAAAATTCCCTGCATCGGTGATCAATGAGAGGAAGAATGTCCTGGCGTCGGTGTTCAGTGAGAGGAAGAATGTCCTGGCATCGGTGTTCAGTGAGAGGAAGAATGTCCTGGCATCGGTGTTCAGTGAGAGGAAGAATGTCCTGGCATCGGTGATCAGTGAGAGGAAGAATGTCCTGATGTCAGTGATCAGCGAGAGGAAGAATGTCCTGGCATCAGTGATCAGGGAGAGGAAGAATTCCCTGGTGTCAGTGATCAGCGAGAGGAAGAATATCGTGGCAGGGACTGGTATTAAATTACACTATGTAAAGCACTGGATACATTGTCAGTGATACTATATATACATACCTGTAATAAATAAAATGCCCTGATGTTGGTAATCAAGAAGTGGGTGGATATCCTAGGGTCTCTGCTCAGTAGGAGGAAAGCATACCAGATGTTGGCTGTCAGTGAGAGGAACAAATGGCAGTGTTGGTGGTCAGTGGGAGACAATAATACCCTGGCATCCATCAGTGCCAGTTAGTAGGAAAAGTGGCTAATCATTGCCCTCAGTAGGAGAACTCCCCCAGTAGTGGTGTCAGTGAGAAAAACAACATCAGTGGTCCCTTTTGTTGGTTTACATGGGATCCCATACAGGAACATGTATGTAGCTTTAATTAGAATACCATTTTAGTTATTTCCTCTTTTACCATAAAGTAAAGTGTTAAATATGATTTTCACATTTGACAATTTCACAATTGTTGACATTTCACAAAGGTTTGCGCTTGTAGTAAATGAAGATATTTATAGATTAACCACTAGAAGGAGACCACTAGGAGATCTTGTGGGTTCATTGCTATCACTCTGCTTTCTCCTTGACAACTGTTGAGATAGCGAGTGCATTCTTTTATTGAGTTGGCTTGTCTCATACCTTACAGGAGCACAGCCAATATTGGGGCTGATTTACGATTGCCAAATAGACTGTGCACTTTGCAAGTGCAGTTGCACTCTTTTTCCCCAGTGATTAGTGAATGTGGCAAAGGTCTGCTGATTTCCATCATCCAATCATGTGCAAGCAAAAAAAAAAAAAAAATCTTGCACCTGATTGATGTGTTCTTAGTGAAGCACCCTCTAGTGTGCTAGTGTTGAACTACATGCAAATGTATTTGACTCATTGTAAGTGTAAGTCTGGAATCAGGGTCAGGGTTTATTGCAGCTCAGGCTGGATGACTCATACAGGCAGGTCGCTGGTGCCTCCCTGGTCCTGGGAGTTTGGAGAAATTTCTAGCAGTTAGTGGGCAGAGGCCGGGGGGGTTGCATACTTAGGGGAGCTTGGCCAATCCCCAGGCAGTAGGCCTGGCAGGGTGGCTGAGTAAAACCTTAAATAATGATGAGTCATGCAAGCAGGGGAGTTGGGTGGAAGATGAAATGCTGAGGAGACTGTTGGTCTTCTAGGAGTTGTCTCCTAGGTCTAGGGGAGACCCCAGCTCCAGGCTGGGCACAGACTGGCTCAGGAGGATCCATTGAGCAGAATGGTTTGACATGGAATCTTGCCTTAAAAGCAGTGGGAGCAAGTAGGACAGAGTGAGTACATCAGCCCACCCATTCAAGGGGAGAGACTGCCATATGTAGCAGGCTTTCTAAAAGAACAGCTCTGTGCTTAACCCATAGGCGTGCACACAGGGAGGGCTGGGTGTGCCTGGGTACACCCTAATCACCCTATGTGGTGCCAATTTCCCCTGCTCCCTGGCATCCCACATGCCCCTCCCTGCAGTGCTGCCAGCTTCCCTCCACTCCTCTCCCACTAACTGCTGTGGGGGATATTTCAGGATGGATGAATAAATATATACAGTGAGTGATCTGTACTGATCGCTCCTGTGTTCATTCTTAACTGAAGCATAGTAAACTGTGTTTACTATGCTTCAGTTTGTGAATGAACAGGACGCTGCTCAGCAAAGACCACTTCCCATTCGTTCACTGTCCAATGCAGCTGAGGCTGCAGAGAAAGGGAATGGGGAAGCTCTGTCCTCAGTCCCTTTCTCGGTTTAGACCATTGCTATTTCATTAAAGCCCCCCTACAAGGCTCCTAAAGAAATTTAAATAATAATAATATTCTAAAAAATTATTGAAAAAATACATTTGTAAAAAATTTTTTTTTAAAAATAATAAAAATAAAAACTACTGATACCATCCACTACTTTGCTGATATACACGCATGTGTGTTTGTGCTCTGGGGTGCACAATCTAATGCAATAGGCTGCGCACACCAATGGCTTAACTCTTTTATTCTCTTACCCTGTGAGATCTTCAGAAGGAGCCAGGAGGGCTGGTAGTGCCTGCAAGCAGTGTAGCTGAGAGCAGATCTACACAAGGAGAGGATACACTCCTGCATGCAGTTTGCTTCACGTTCTTGTGCTATTTCCAAGAGGGGCTGAAAGCTCCTAGTCTGTAATGAACTTTTGCTTCTAAAACCACTAAGGACTGTGTGAGGAAGGGAGAGAAAGCATTCTGGGATCTTTTGCCCAGAGGAAGCAAGTTGTCCCCTGTTGTTCTTGATTCCAATTGGGCATCCCATAAATCCCTTCACCCATCCAAGTTGTTTCCCCTAATAAAAACAAAGCCAAGGGACTGACTTCTTGTGTCTGGATTCAAGCGGAGAATGCGTGTTGCTTGGCTGTGCAGAAGTAGGAGAGCCAGTTACCAGCAGCTCTTCAGGGTTTAGTGCTACATTTACAAAGTGAAGCTTCAGCACATTCACTAAGCTCTGGGGAAGCTCTGGGGTGCACAGTCTATTTGCCTTTACCCCACTGTGTATGTAGCTAGTAAACTAGCCTAAGTATGTAACGAATAAATATGGCGCCCTCAGTATACATATATCATTGCAAAATATACACAGAAATGTGGTTTTGGGAGCATTAACACATACAATGACAGTATTTACTTTAAGTTTATATCTTTTTTCATCCTTATAAGGAAAAAAAAAAAGCTTCACTCTACGTACACGCGATGTTCCATTTATTGATCTTTACTCTTCTATTGTTATTTACTCATCATGGTAACCAATAGGCTTGTGCAATTCGTATCGTAACGAATCGAAATTCGGCTGAATTTTGCATCTTTCGGACATTCGGATGCATCCGAATGTCCGAATAAAAAAATAACAAATTACAACGAATACCAAAGAAATATAACGAATGATTTCGAATGAATCCGACATGATTCAAAATTATTTCAACCGCATTCGAAATTATTTCAACATGATTCGACATTATTTCAACTGCATTCGAAATGATTTCAACATGATTCAACATTATTTCAACCGCATTCGAAAATATTTTGTGACCCGACTTTAGGGCCATGTATCTCGGGGTCACTTGGTGCTAGACACTTCAAATTTGGATATGTTGTAGTGCTAGTATTATTGTGTTTGCATACCAACTTTGGGGTTTCTAGCTATAAGTGACCCCGAGATATGTGGCCCCAAAATCGGGTCGCAAAATGTTATTAGTTATTAGAGCAGAGAATGACATTTTGCGACCCGATTTTGGGGCCACATATCTCGGGGTCACTTATATCTAGAAACCCCAAATTTGGTATGCAAACACACTAACTCTACAACATATCCAAATTTGGAGTTTCTAGCACCAAGTGACCCCGAGATACATGGCCCTAAAGTCGGGTCACAAAATATTTTCGAATGTGGTTGAAATAATGTCGAATCATGTTGAAATCATTTCGAATCCGGTAGAAATATTTTCGAATTTCGTTGAAATATTTTCGAATGTGGCCGATTTTTCGAATTCGGTAGAAAACTAAACGAAATCCGAAAACGAATTTAAGGAAGTTAACGAATATAACTAAACGAAATTAATGAATTAACGAATTAAAACGAAACAAAACTAAACAAATTTTTTCCTTTTGCACATGTCTAGTAACCAATTATTGGTGCGTAGCTACGACTAATTGCATTGTATATGTTTAAACCTCAATAAACATTATTGAAAGAAAAAAAAAAAAAAAGGCTAGGATTCCCTTTCAGTACAGGAGACTTATATATAGCTGGCAATAGAAAAGAAATACAAGGCCTGAAATTATATAATTTTGCTGGTTATTTTATGCTGCCTGTGATTCTCTCTTAAGAATAGACAGACAAGCAATGTGAATCTGTCTATAGAAGGTCATTCATGCTTATGTATGTAAACTAAAGTAGATTGTGCAGAACATGAATGGGTTCGTGCAGAGCAGACTGCACAAACTATCAAGCCATTAATAGGCAAGCCTTCTGGACAACGTGCAGTATGTCTTACATAATTCGTGTTTTATCTGCTCTCTTTCATCGGCATGCTCTCTATGAGTCGTGATAAAAAAAATGGCTCATTCCTCATGATTCACAAGGCTTAGCCTGACTTGGCTCACAGTGTCCGATGTGCTAGGTAATACAATGCGACAGATGAGGCGGTGTGCTAATGTGCTGACTGAATGGCTTCAAGCAATCTAGTGCAGCACGAGCAACTGCTAAATGCATGGATAAATTATTTGTGTCTATTGACAAGTCCTTCTACAGACTTCACTATAAAAACCATGTGATAACTGTTCAGTATTTCCAGTCACTTCTGTTCTTGCAACAATCTTGATGCTTCATTTAGAGTTCACGACTTCACTGTTCTCACTGTGAATGTGTTGGATCAGTGTTTTCCAAGTACAGTCCTCGGAGACCACCAGTATCAGAGAATGCCGTTTGGGAATTTTATTGAACACATACTCGCATGTTCGGACTCAGTGACTCAGTAGCGCAGAGCTGTGTGATCACGATCACATAATTATATATATATATATATATATATATATATATATATATATATATATTTCTTGGCGGGAAGGTGAAGTTCCTCTATTAAATATGCCTTGGCCCCCCTGCTGCCTCCTCACAGGTTTTGACTGACAGCAACAGCAGAGCCTTTGACCAGGAAGACAAAGCAGCAGCCCTTCAGGAGGGACAGTGCTAGAGCACCAAGAGTTAAGTGTTGGGGGGGGGGGCAGATATTGGGGTGTTTTTTGCTTTAATGCAAAGAATACATTAGGATAAAAAAACGATTTGAATTTAAAACCACTTTAACGTGCACCGCAGGGTCATTTAGCATTCCTCGTACCTATATTTACGGTGGCCAAGGTCTTCAGACTCCACAGCTTTACTACTTCCTGATCCAGATGTTCCACATTTCCATGTGTGTAATTATCTGCAAACCCTGCTTCCCTGCTGGGTCCCTGGCTTGGCACTCACAGATACTCTTCAAGCATCACCCCTACTGACCCTCTAGGTCCCTGGCTTGGCAACCACTAAAGTTTTCCCACTTCTTCACCATCCCCGGCTGGCAAGACGACTGCTCTGGTACTGACTTACTCACAGGGGTCTGCAGTAAAAAAGTGGTTGGTCCCTTAGTGGCGACAGCTTCTCCTTCTACCTCCGACCACAGCTGGTTCCCCGTCCGGCTGAACTGCTATTTCTGGTTGGACTGCAAGCCAGCAGTCCCAACCCTATGCTGCTCTCCTGCTTCTGGATAGGCCTCAGACAGCCTAGCAGCCAGATGTCCCCTGGATAGGCCTCAGGCTTCCTGCCTAGCAGCCCAGGGCAGCATAACACACGTCCACCCAGACAGCTGTCCAGGTAGCACAGAACCCCAATCACCTGACTCCACCCAAATAAATAGGCTCTCCCAGCAGGCCAAGGGACCAAAGAACATCCCTGACCATTGGCTGAGTCACCCCATCCATTCATGTCTGAGCTTGCAAAGCCCCTGTCTTATCTAATGTCACTAGCATAGTGCCACCTAGTGACAGAAGAGAAAGGGTGCAACGAGTCCAGATTTAGAGAGGAATAAATTGATCTCCTAACAATTGGCCAAGGCAACTATCGCCTGGCAACTAAATTTGATAGCAACCCTGTCTAAATATCAGGGTGCTACACACATACAGATGGAAAGAACCACAGTGTGTGGTAGAGAGAGCTAATTTTTTACCAATCAGATTCTCTTCTTTTACAGGGCTTGCTTAATTTGCAAGTGACCCGCTGTTGACAGGCACTCTGTACACACAGATGCTGCTGCATGGTGTCCTAAAAGTCAGTGATCAGGTTTTTATGGAACCACCATAGCTGGAGAACTCATGTTTAACTTAGTGCAGCCCCATAGTAATAGAATCCTGTTTCTTTCATCAGCTTACAGATTGACAGGATTCAATTACAGCCTATTGGACTGCCAGGTGATGGGTATACCAGCTGCCAAATGGAGCAAAGGAAAGGTTAGTTTATGCTGCTACAGCAGTAGGGCTGCCATTAAAGTATAACTAAAGGCAAAACTTTTTTCTTAGTTTTGGATAGGGTGGAGAGGGATTAGAATGATTGTCTTGTTTTTATTGATGTCTGTGCCCCCATTAGGCGATTCATCCTCTTCATTTCTCCTATTTACCATTATTGTTGAATGCGAAAGTAAAAGAATATCACACATTTTGAGTTGTCTCCAGAAAAGAGGGGAAATATTCCAATGGGGTCCCCAACAAATTCTTTTAACTTGCAGGGATTTCTGTCACTTCCTGTTTGGCTATGGAAGTGAAATCTCCGCAATGGGACACAGATGACAAAAAAAATTCTGACAGGGGTGCTAATCCTCCCTTGCTCTATACGAAATGAAAAAAAAAAAAAGTTTTGCCTATAGTTTTATTTTAAAGTGAAGTCGTTGCTTTTTTCTGCATGGACATATAGTGCAAGTGTGATTTAAAGAAGAACTAAAGCCTTAAAATATTTCTTGGAGGTAAAGTTTGTTGGCAAAATAATTAGCAAAAATCTTGGTTTGCCAGGAATGCAGTAACTTCTGTGCACTTGAGCTATAAAACAACAGTGGAGGGCAAAATTTTGTAACGCTCCACAATGATAGGACCCAAACATTTTTCCTAATTGCAGCATGGTCATAGTTCTCTTACCAAAACAATTAAAATGTTAGAGCTCAGGGTGATCATATGGATTGCATGGGATGATATGAGATCAGTCTAAAAAATCAAGGGCAGGGAAGGAAAGAATTAAAAAGTCCATGAAGAAATGGATGAAATAGTCTTAATGATGAATCTTGAGTAGAAGGCACGCACCGAGAGCACAGCTTTTCTCTGGAGTGAAGCCAAATCTGCAACATGAAGAAAAAAACAGAAAAAGTGCCTCTATTGTACAATGGCAAGGAGCAATAAAACACTCACACAAGGTAAGGAGCAATAAAACACTCACACAAGGTAAGGAACAATAAAACACTCACACAAGGTAAGGAAAGATAGGCTCATCTGGGAGAAAGAACCCATGGGGAACAGTCCTCAATGCCTCCAGTCTGGGGGTACGCCCGCCACGATTACAGCGGTGAATAGGGAAGAAGCCAGCAAGTCCTTAGTTAAAGACTAAGCCTGATGGAACCAGATTGGAGCGCAGCACCAATGGGCATGTGATGTCACTGGGGTGAGGGGAGACCCACAATGCATTTCAGAGCATGCGCAAAGCTTGTACTGAACATGCATGCTCCTTTATCAAGTCTTGTGGACCTGTCACTGCTGGATGAGTCATTAAGAGGTAAGTGTACTTTATGGCAAGAGTTTACACCATACACAACATAATTTAGTTCAGCTTTAAACAGATTGAGTTGAGTGTTAAGCTAAACACTTATTTTGCAATATCTTGTCTTCTTAGTCTATTTCTTTATAAAAAAAATTTTTGGCCAGCTTCAGATATTACACAAGGGTAAATTAAACTCTAGGAGTAAAAATTTTGTTTTTGCTTGACATGAATAAAAAAATGGCTCCTCGTAAGCTTCCCCATGTAACCCAAATGTAGATGTCCAAGAACACATGATCTGTGGCTACCAGAAGCACTAAAAATGTTTCACTTCATTATAAAAAAAATTCTTTGTCTTTTGTTGCCGGTTTGGTACACTTGAAAAAAAAAAATTGTCACTAATAGTCATTCAGTGAAGCAACGCTAATTAGGAATAAAGCCCTTGTATGTAATATGCAAAAACGCTGCACAGAGGTACATCCAGTAGTTACATACACACTAATTACATTATTTACATGTAGCAGCCATAACCCTTTGTAGGGCGGCCTTAACTTTATGGGCTTACCGGTTACTTCCGCCTGGCTTGTTCTTCCACGTCTTCCACGTCTAGGGTTGATACCCAACAACTTGGACACTGACACCAATAAAGTCCTTTTGAAAGGTTTTATTTTGCAGGGATAACATCCAACAACACATCTCGTATGGGAACAGAGGGATAGGGTGAAGAACTCAGGCACCTTGAACTGCAGACATAACAAAGTCTCTAGTACCACCCAGAGAGTAGCCACTCACAGCTGGGCTCTTTAAGGCTGAACAAATCTCTAGCCAGAGATTATGGCAGTCAGCACTTTGATTCAGAACTTGTAAAATCTCTGACCTTGAACAAGTTGTAACTGAAAGTGAACAGGAACCTTTTTCCTCAGTACCTGGAACATTCTCTGTCTCCTTGATAGTACTGGAAAAAGCGTGGATTCGTCAATGTCCTTCCCAACTCAGTAACCAGGCACTTCTCAGTATGCCAGCTGGTTCCCCCTTCTCTGAAGAGTCCTCCCCCGATTGCTTTCACGAGCTATGGCGCCCCTCCAAGCCGAGAGCACACCCGGACACCTTGAGTCCTCCCTCAGTTACTGTGCCTCGGACCAGCCGGTTCCGAGACTCAGGAAAAGACGGATCCCTACCCCAGACCGGGCGGGTCTATCGGGGGTAACCAACAGAAGCATGTTGCGGGATGTCGAATACCCCGTGACCGGGACCCCTCGCGGGGCTATCCCGCTCCAGGAAACAAGAACAGACCGCTTGGGCCTCGCAAACTCCTACTGAACACGTGACTGTAACATCTTAAGTACCCCTTCCCAGACTCCTCAAGCGGGGCCCGGCACACCCACTGATTGGTTCCGGAGAAGCTGATAACCAAAACGTCCAACCAGGCCTGGTTCTGGCCTGTCATGTGCACCTCACCGTACACATGACCAGGCAGAACTCTAACACAGCCCAGCCAAACTGATGTCAAAGTTAACCTACACAATTAACCCTCAGAAACCCATTACCGTTCTGAGGCACAAACTAAATTTACACATGAATGACACTTTGTCCAAAATGTCATCTGCTACATACAGTAAGATGATCTCATATAAAATATATATCTAAAAAACAAGGAATAACTATACTTTACTTTTCTAGAAACCAGTTACATATGCTACAAAGACAGACCACGCATCAGTGTATTATCCTGTTCCAAATACCATGTCCAGCGCCATACACCATTTTTTTTTTTTTTTTTTTTTTTTTTTCTTTTTTTTTTTTTTTTCTTTTCTTTTTTTCCACATCAGAAATCCTATGCAGGAGACTTAATCACCTTTCAGCTCATTTATGTCTCAGCATGATTCCTCATCATCGTGGCTTATAATGATTATTTCCAATCTTCTTTATTAAGTTTTCCATCAAAGGTTACAAAACGTTCTAAAAACAAAGAAACTAACTAACAACAACAGCCCAATTTTACTCCTTCAACTTTTCCCCCCATTCTCCTTTCCACCCTCCCCTCTCCCCCCCAATCCCCTCCTCCCTCCCCCTCCTTCCCCTGCCCCCCCCAACCCTCCCCCTCCCCCCTCCCTCACATAAGCACGAGAATTACGGTAAACCACCACCACAACACCTGTATCACCCTCTGCTAATTCCTTTTAATCAATAGGATAACCCATCTCATTTATCCAGGGCCTCCAGATTTCTTTCCACTCTCTAAAATTCCCTCTCTTTACATATAGTGTCTTCTCTTTCCATACTAATTCATTAATACTTTGGGTCCATTCACTCACCAGCGGGGCCCTCTCAGCTTGCCATCTTTGCGCGATCAGCCTACGTGCTTGGAACAAGCAACGTACCACTGCCGCTGTAGTACTTTTTGATTCTCTCCGCTCCTGTCTACAACCCAGCACACACAGGATCGGGTTCATTACCAATTCTAACTCGTAGATCTTATTAATAGTGTCCACCACCTCCCTCCAATACCGAAATAACTTTGGGCAGCGCCACATCATGTGGAGAAGGTCCCCCTGTCCCCGACATCTAGGGCAGTTGTCGTCGGCTCTCCTGCCAAACAGGCATAGTCTCTTGGGTGTATAATAGGCCCTGTGTATTAACATCAAATGTGAGATCCTTTGAGAGGGGGAGACCGACGTCACCGGCCCAAGCTCCATTATTCTCCTCCACTGTACCTCTGATATTTCCCCTATATCCTCTTCCCACTTCCTTTTTAAGTTCGGGTGATCAACTTCCAGGTTTCGGTTCATACCTAGCTGGTTATAAATTTCTGATATACACCCACTTGCCCTATCCGTTGTAAGTAATTTCCAAAGTAGGGGTGTTTTATCCCACCGTATCGTGTGCCCCCCGAGCTGTGCTACTAAGGCATGTCTCACCTGTAGATAACTAAAATATGATTGTTGGGGTATATCATAGATCTGCTTTAAGTCCGGGAATGTTCTTAGGGCCCCTCCGTCGTAGAGTTGGATCAATTTGGTTATGCCTTCCACTTCCCACCTTTTAATCTTACCTATTTTAAATAATTCCGGTAGGTTTTTATTGTCCCAGAGTGGTGTAAATTCTGGCAGCCCAGTGTAGCCCATTTTTAATTTCACCGTTTTCCATATCTTGCCCAGCATCTTAGTTACAGAGTTACTGTGCTGAAAGGATTCTGCCTCCAAGGCCTCGGCCACAAGTTCGTGTGGGGCTCCTACCATCCTGATCCCTCCCCTTAACTTTCTTCCCTGCTCCGAGTCGCAACCCGCCAGATGCTGCAGCTGCGCCGCCAGGTAGTAATTCCTAGGGTGTGGCACCGCCAAACCTCCTCTATCTAACGGTAACTGTAACGTCTGGAGTCGTATCCGGGCTGTGCCCTTCTTCCAAATAAGCTCCCGGAAGAGGGTGTCCAGTTTTTTGAACCACTTTTTGCATATCCATACCGGTGCATTGTGTAAGACATATAGCAATTGTGGCATCCATATCATCTTTATCAGGCTGGAGCGACCCGTCGCAGATAACGGCAGCCTACTCCAGACGTCACACTTAGACCTAAATCTATTCAGCAGTGGAATTAAATTTTTATTGATGTACTGATTAGGGTTCACTGTCAAATATACACCAAGATACTTCATAGCATCTACCACCCTCACCTGTATCCCCCCCGGCGCAGCCGCCCCATCCAGGGGGTCGACCCGGAGCAGCTCAGACTTCCCCCAATTTATGGCCAATCCTGAAAATTTTCCAAAGCCCTCTACTAAGGTAACTGCCTGACTCAATGACGGACCCGTATCCCCCAGGAAGAGTAGGACATCGTCCGCGTATAAGGCAATCTTTTCCTGTCTCTCCCCCTTTCCTTGAAATCCTTTAATCCCGGGGCTTTCCCTAATCGCTATTGCCAATGGCTCTATAGCCAACGCAAAGAGCAGAGGGGACAGCGGGCAACCTTGCCTTGTCCCTCTGCTCATTTCGATCTTTTCAGAATACCTGCCATTAACCCTTACCCTAGCGCTTGGGGCGTTATACATCAATTTGACCCAACCAACAAAGGAAGGGCCCAGACCTATTTTCTCTAGCACACGCCAAAGATACTTCCACTCCAGGCTATCAAAGGCCTTTGTTACATCCAGGGACATTATAGCCCTTGCCCCTATATTCTCTGAGGGGGTCTGCATGTTTAAAAAAGTCCTTCTGATGTTCATGCTAGTAGACCTTCCCGGGATAAATCCCGTTTGGTCAGGGTGTACTAACTTTGTGATGAAATGATTCAGCCTATTTGAAAGTACCTTGGCCAAGATTTTTTCATCCGTATTTAATAACGAGATTGGCCTGTATGAGGCCACTTCCAGAGGGTCCTTATCCGCTTTGGGGATCACAATGATAGTTGCCTCCGTCATTGAGTCAGGCAGTTGTCCTTCCCCCAGTGTACCCATTAAGGTCTTATGTAACTCTGGGAGCAGCAATTCTCCATAATGTTTATATATTTCTACCGGGAGTCCATCCGGGCCCGGGGCCTTTTGATTGGGCATCCCAGCCACTGCTTGCTGTAATTCCTCAATAGTTATCGGGGCATCTAATACTTCCCTCTCCTCCTGGGTAAGAGTCACCATTTCCAGGCCTTGCAGAAATCTATCTATTTCCCCTTCTTCCCCTGCTCCTTGTGATTGGTATAGCTCCCTATAAAAATTCCCGAATATTTCTACTATCTCCTCTCCCCTTTGGGTCGGTTCCCCATTTGGGGCTCTGATGCTAGTAATGGCTGAGGGAGGGGCGTTTGTTTTTACCAGCTGAGCAAGCAGTCTGCCCACCCCCTCTCCTTCTCCAAAATACCGTTGTTTCAAAAAAATTAGTTTACTTTCTTCTTTTTTTTATGATTGCTGTCTTATAACCTTGTTGTTTGTTTAACCATATTTTTTGATTTTCTGGGGTTGGATCCTTTACATAGTTGTTTTCCGCCTCTAATACTTCCTTCCTAATACACTCCTCCCACATCCTGGATTTTCGCTTCATCCTTGCTACCTGCTGGATCAAGGTACCTCTAAGAAAGGCCTTTAAGGTATCCCAGATTACGGTAATTGGGGCGGTACCCACGTTAAAACCGATAAATTCGCGTATTTTTGACATAACTTCCTCTTTATCCTTTATTAGTTCCAACCAAAAGGGACTAATCTTCCAGTTCGGTTGAGTTTTTTTCACCCCTGTGCTTAATACTACCCTTACCAAGGAGTGGTCCGATATCCCCCTGGGCATATATTCTATATCTCTTACGTTTTGTGCCATCTCTGTGTTTCCTAATGCCATATCTATTCTGGAGAGGGTGGCGTAGGTTCCCGACAGGCAGGAGTATTGCTTAACTTTCGGATTTCTCTCTCTCCACAGGTCCATTAACCCAATTTCCTTCAAAAAAAAACTCAATCTAGTTTCTCCCATACCCCGGGGTCGCACTTTAGGGGGAAATCTGTCCATATCTACATCGAGAACTTCGTTGAAGTCTCCCAGCACTATAATCGGGATACTTTCTTTATCCCCAATAAATTCCATCAATTTATATACAACCTCCATTTTAAACGGTGGGGGTATGTATATATTTGCCAGGATGCAGTAGCTACCCTCCAATTTACCATACAAAAAAACATAGCGACCTAGTTCGTCAATGCTGACCTGCCTGCAGGAGAAGCTCACCCCCTCTTTTATTAACACACTCACCCCTCTTGAATAAGAGGAATATACTGAGTGATACTGCTGTTGAAATCTCCTGTTGTTCAGTTGTAATTTAGACACATTTGTTAGGTGGGTCTCCTGCAGGCAGACCAGCCCCACATCGAACCTCTCCAACACAGCAAACACTGCCGCCTTTTTTACTGGGGTACCCAGGCCCCTCACATTCCAGGACCCAACATTAAGAATTTTAGCCTGTGTCATCTATGCAATCAGGTGAGAGAAAAAACAGGCCAAGAAGAGGGGGACTCCACACAGCTAAATAACACAATTGTATATACAACTTGAAATGCGTAAACCCTACCAGTGTACCCTTCTTCAATAAATACACCAACCCCGATTTCACCTCCAATGAAGTTTTCCAAATTTGGTGTACTTGTATTTGTGCCTTAAATTTAAATTTAAATTTAGCCCTTAAATGTGTTACCCAGTAGCATAACTTAATATTATTTATCTTATTTATCTTATTCTGCTGTGCGTTTATCGTGCTATAATCATGTTTTACCTTCACGTGATTTTCTTTAAACCTTTTTCCCCTCCCCGCCCCATCCGCCCCCCAGCAACCCCCAAACCACCCCTCTCCCCTTTCCCTCCCTTTTACCCCCCCCTCCCCCGCTACCCGACCTTCCCTCCCTGCCCTCCACCTATCAAGGTGCTCCCTTAAGGGGTTTACCGTGACCGTAACATCCATACCCCACCTATGCTCACACTCACAACCACCGTCCCCGCTGTCCCCCCCCCCGTCCCATCACACGTGTTCCAAAACCGAGTAAATTTCTTTCCTTCTCCCCTTCCCCTCCCCTCCCCCTCCCCTCCCCCTCCCTTCCTTGTAACCTCCCCTCTCCCTCGCTATCTACCCTCCCCCTCCCCTTGGCTACTCCGTAGAGACTCCTTATTAACTTCCAGCCAGTGTAATGCAGTCTCGGTTGACTCAAAGATGCCATACACCATTTTACTTGTCCTAGAGGCCACCTGGCCGATGGTAGTGTGTCTGGCATGAAGTATAATGTAGAGACCATGTCTTTTGCAAGCTTGATGGTTCTGCGGATTCTCCATTTCTGTGGATTTCATGACTTCATATGGCAGTTTTACTGTTATATCCAGGACTGGTGTCCAATGCAGCTCTATCTTTCCATTTTTAGTTGGCAAACACCATCTGCTGATTTGTGCTTACAGCACGTTGAAGAGAAATGTGTTGGGAGATGTTCACAGTTCACTGCTAGTTGCTATACTGTGACAGAAATTGAGGGCATGTGGACACAGGCTGGCAAACTGTCTCTCTATCCATCTGTCTACAGATCACCCTCTTATAGCAGCATTCTGTAATAATAGACTATGTCAAAAGTTGAAAAAAGTCCTGGTGCAGATGGAAGGTGTATGTTAATTGTACCACAATCCTTGCAATACATAAAGAAATAGTATAAACAACAGGAATGGGATTTTTTTAGGTGCTTATATTGTGACCGAGCAAGAATACCAGTTAAAATTGTAGAGATTTTATTACAAACAATGCATAAAATTCACAAAAATGCTCAGTAAAATTCATAGTAAATATCCACTGTACACACTGTAGTGATGTTGATAAAATCCTTTACACGACTTCTTCTACATGGCTTCTTCAGGAAGTAAATGTGTGTGTAGGATACTAATGAAAATACAAAAACATTAATATAAGATATAAACAGACGAAAAAAAAGTTTTGGCTTTGGTTCTACTTTAATCTTAATTATCATTTATTACATTATTATTCTCCAACCCCTATTTAAAACTGTGGAGTAGGGGGATGAATCACTAATGCCTTCAGCAATGAGACTTGGGCTGGCATACAATGTTAAACTTTTTAGCTGGTTCTTGATGAGCTGATCAAAATTTGCTTAGTGGGTGGCTCTGTTTGCCAATCAAAAAATCAAAGAAGCCGGACAGAAAATAGCTGGCCCAACTGCTGCTACGTCCAATCAGATGCCGCCCAGAGGATGGAGGAATGTGCAAATTTTTTTTCATGGGCTTAACTTTTTCATTTTTATGGCCATTACATGGTCTTAAAGTGGTTGTTAACCCACCAATGCAATTTTTCATAATCCTCTCTGTTTTTTTTTTTTACTGTAATGCCCCTCTGTGACTGTGCTTTATAAAAAATAATGCTGTATATAACTTATTTACAGAGTGCTGATCTGCGATCATTGACCTGCAGCTTCTGTCCTCTCTCAGCCCGACAGATGCAGTGGGCGGGGCTGAGAATCCCCTGCTGATGTCAGTCAGGAGGGGAGGAGGAGAGAGGCGACGCTGCCCGCTGCATCTATCAGGCAGAGAGAGGAGAGAAGCGGCGGGTCAATGAGCGCAGATCAGCGCCTCTGTAAACAAAGTATATACAGCATTATTTTCATAAAGCACAGTAAGGGGGGCCATTACAGTAAAAAACAGGATTTTATGAAAAATAAACCCTAATTTGAGCAGCAGGATGGGAGAGGGAGGCGCGGACACGGAACTGTCAGGCAGAGAGAGGAGGGGGGGGGGGGAGTAGTGGGGAGAGCACACAGGAGAAACAGAGCAGGCTGCGGATGATGGAAGCACCTACACTGACTCTGGTGTCAGAGCATGGCAGCCCTGATATATCGGATTCAGCATATAGGGGGGAGGCCAGAACCAAGCAGAATCAGCCAGGTATTACAGGGGGCCAAATGACACAGCACAAGCACTATGCTATATAACATGCTTTATTTATCATTTGGGGGTTAACAAACGCTTTAAGGGATCAGTTCTCCTATTGTGTTACAGTTTACATTATAAGTAATTTAAAGCAAGCAAAGCAATCGTTAACAAGATTGTAGCTGCACATTTGTGAGATTGAAAACTTGACCTTAGCCTAACTCTAGACTGCTTGCTATGGCAACTCCTCCACTTTCCATCTACTCCATTTTTGTAGCATAAGGCCTCATGCACACTGGTTTATTGTAAAATGCTCGGAGAAAATCAATGTTAAAAACTCACCTGAGCGGTGTTTTTTAAAACCAGTTTAGCAGTGTTTGGTGTTTTGAGCAAATATTTAGTTCATTGTCCAGAATTTTATTTTATTCTGGATATTAAAATTAGTAAGTGCTGGAGTGCTAAACGCACCTAGTGTTTAGGCGCATTTTGCAGAGTGCAAAGTTATAACTCTTCCAGGCTTGGCACAATAGTGCCACACTTGGATCTCTCATATTCACTTTGAAAATGAAGTATCTCATGTAGGCAATAAAAAAATAAAAATAAAAAAGTTTTTTAAAATGCTTTTGAAATGCCCATAGCACCAATTAGTGGTTTTGAGGCGTTTTGGATGCATATCGGAGGCATTTCTAAACCTTTGTCTAAAGTATTTAGGGTCCCCTGTCAACAAGACCCTTGCACTTTTAAAACCTCCCTACACTAGAATTCTCCAAATAATTCTCCAAAAGTTGGCATAACTTACTTTGTCTTCAAGCATTACAGCCTCCAGCAAAGTCTTTAACATTCAATACTTCCAGAGGAACTGAATGTCTGCATTCCCTGTTGTACTCTCCATTTGCCGGTCCTACATCACTGAAAGACACAGTTTGTAAGGGTCGATGTGGGGAAACCGTTGAGTGCATCAGAAAACCAGGCATCTGACAAACCTGGAAGTGTGTTGGGTGTAAAAGTCCTACTAGGGGCTCTAGCATGTATAGACAGCAGATTTTGGGCCCATCACCTGCCAGTATTCAGAGGATTTTTTGTACTCACTGGTATGGCAAAATAAAATACTTGGGGACTATGGAGTTGGCAGCTCTCTTTTCTCAATGACTGTCTTGTTTTTTTGGTGGATGGGAGGATACCACAAAGACTTCCAATCTATACCTAAACTCCACTGCTCTGAATGATGCATTGTTTTGTTTGAATTCAGAGGCTTTTATCACAGGTAACTTTTTTAAGTGACAGAGTATCTTTAAACAATCTTTAAACACTTATGCCCTGTACACACGGTCTGACATTCCGACGACAAAATCCGTCAGTTTTTTTCCGACGGATTTTGGCCCAAACTTGTCTTGCATACACACGGTCGCACAAAGTTGTTGGAAAATCCGATCATTCAGAACTCGGTGACGTACAACACGTACGATTATAAAGAGGGCAGTAGCCAATAGCTTTTGTCTTGTAATTTATTCTGAGCATGCATGACACTTTGTCTGTCGGAATTGTCTACACACAATCAGAATTTAAATGATCTGATTTTGTTGTTGGAAAATTTTAGATCCCGCTCTGAAACTTTGTGTGTCAGAAATTCCGACGGAAAAAGTCTGATGGTGCCCACACACGATCAGATTTTCCGTCGGAAAGTCCAACCGTGTGTACAGGGCATTACTGACTGCATCCGTGTGACACCCGGCAGAAGGGTGATATCATCACGTAGGAAGTGCTATCCGTCCACAATGGTGTAACTCCCATCGCTGACACTGTGGCAGGCTAAACTGGGAGGGAGTGGGGGGGGATGAAACCATGTTTTACTGCATGGGTGGGTGTGGCACCATCTTTTATCGCAGGGGAGGGGGTGTGACACCATGTTTTTTTCCACACCGGGAGACACCGACCCTAGTGACACCACTGTTCTGTGCACCTTATAAACATCTAAGGCATGTTTGGGGCACACTGTCATTGACTTAAATTGAGGTGTTGGCAAGCTGTGCAAGTTGTCAATGTCTTCAGGTAAGATCAAAAACAACACAAAGCAACACAAATGCATTGTGCATGACCTTTCTGTGTATAATGGATAGTATGATTTTATATTGCAGAACATTCAAAGGCTTTGCCAATGCATGTAGAAAGCTTCAAAAGAAAATGTCTGTTCTTCACGTTTGTGTAAATTAGTCTATAGGGAAACAGAGCAGAAGGAAATAAATACAAATCTTTTCTTGTTCAGATGTCAGACTATTAGCTACACATTTTCATCATGTCACATTTTAGCTTTGTGCACTGATGGTTCTGTGTGAATACATACTGTACAGTATATTTCATCTGTATATGCACCTTATGAAATCATTTCTTTCTGTATTAATTTCATGCACCATTTGAAGCTCTGATGGCAATCAGTGTTCACAGATTAGATACAAATGTAACCTTGTCTTTTCGAGTCTTTTCCCTTCATGCGCTTTATCTATTCATAAGGTGAATGAGAGTGTCTCCAGCATTGGTTTTACTGATGGTTATAAAGCCAATAACATGGCTATCATACACTGCACTAATGTTATCTTGGGAGCTATAGGGGTTGGGGAAGTACAGATATAATAATAGCATGTACAGTATGTATGTGCATTGTAATATGAAATAGTTTCTGGTTTGGGTATGTAGCGCCGGGCTCCTGAAGAGCACACGCTATGTGTTTGTAAATTTAGTTTTCCTAAGACCATAGTTGGGTTTTCGGGTTAATTTCAGTAAATTATGGTCTCAGTATCATTTTGGCTGGACAGTGCTATGTTCTGCCTGGTCATAGGTGTGGGTGTCACCTTTGGCAGGCATTGGAACGCAGTCTGGTTGAACGCATTAGATACCAATCTCTGTCCTGGAACCAATCAGTGGGTGCGTTGTCTTGCTCTGTTGTCTTGCTGTGTATAGTAGAGGGTACTTAAGGTGCTGAGATCATGTGATTTGAGGTTCCGGTCCAGAAGTATGTTCTGACTCCCTGGTCCTGGTCCTCCTGACCAGCCCCCAGAGGCCCTCATGGCCTGGGGTGCGGATCCATCTGTTTCCGAGTCTCGGGGCTGGCTAGCCCAAGGCACACTAACTGGAAGGAGGGTTCCAAGGTGGTCCGGTGCCGTCTCGGGTTTGGAGAGGACCAGCAACTGAAAACGCAACCAGGGCAGGACTCTTCAGAAGAGGGCCATGCACAAGGCTGGCTGCTCGGTAAAAGCCTGGAAGCTAAGCTGAAAGGACACCAAGTAAATCTGCATTCTCACGGTATTGTACTGGTACTGTAAGTTCCTAATTTCATTCTTCAGTTACAACTATGTTTCTGTGAGAGACTTTCTGTTCTATTCTAAAGTTCTACAATCAAGTCTGTGGCAGAGACTTTGCTATACTTAAGTCATCTGTTGGTTGCTAAATTCAACAAAAAGGGGATTTATCCGATAGTTGAAATATCCAGTTGCGAATGGGTATTCCTTGGATCACCTAGAGAGAGACATTTCAAGTATCAGCAAGAGTACCTGAGCTTTACTACCCATACCCTCTATTCCCTACTGAGAGACCGTGTTCTGTTCAGAGTTTTGCAAATAAAAATTCCTAAAGGGATTCAAGTGTCGGTCTCTACAGTTTATTGGGCAATCAACCTTGGGAAACCCCTAGACGAGCACGAGGTGGAGATGGTAACGGTAAGCCCAACAAAACCAGTCGCTCCTTCGGGAGTCAGTGCTACGCGTATTATTTGTGATATTCTGCAGGACATAAAATATTATGCTTTATTCACCTCCCTGGCAGTATAATTATGGCAGATTTTTGAAGCTCAAAGCGGTACAATGGTTTGCATAGAAATTTGGCGTTTTATACTGTAGACCTGTAATTCTTAGGAATAACTCACTTAAATCTGTCCAAACAAGAGTCTAGTAGACATCCCGGATATGATAACGTTTGAAACACGAAATCATGAATTATAATATAATAAATAACTATAAATAATTATAACAAATAATCATATAATAATAATAAAATGTATTCAGTAATGTAATCAAATCAAAAACACTGAAATGTGTTCAGTTGCAGAATTGTCGCTGTTGTTACTCTCAGTGTTTGACGACGAATTTCCCCACAAATCACTATCGCCCTAGTGTTCTGCAAGTGTTACAAAAAAAGGTCACTGCCCCCACCTATAACTGGTCTTCACAGCAAGGAGCACTGGAAGGGCAAACGCATGTAAAATAAAACCAAAGAATTTCCAAGCTCAACTTACCAACCAGCCTGCAACCAACCAAATTAACCTGTCTAACAGTATGCATTAAAAACAGGGGTTTAGTTGCACACATTTGCAAATACATGCATAAGCTGCAGGCCACGGCAAGGCACCCTGTATCCTGCAGACCCTAACTCTAACTTTGAAGAGTCTTCACAGTGTGAGCACGTTTTCTAATGGATAGATGAAGGGCAGATGACTGTAGGGACTTGTTCTGCAAGTGTTCTAATTTACTATCGCTGTTTTCTAGCTGGTCTAAAACCGCTTTTGACGTAAAGGGACACTTTTTGGTTGCCATGGACAATCTCCAGTTTCCAGGCAGAAAGAGCAGTATATATAATATAAAACTGCATGCAGAGTACTGGACAAAGCACTAGGGACAAAAGGGATGTGAAATAATTTGATACAGTAATGTAATTTTACAGATTACAATGTACTGTATGTATTGTGTGTTTTTCACTTTTTGAATTTGGCGCCGGGCTCCGTACACAGCCCGCAGACACAGCGGAAGGACATCGCAGGATCCCTGGGACAAGGTAAATAACTTTGCCTGGATCCTGCAATGCATTTCCGAATGTGGTTTGGGGGTTACCGTTTTTGGTAATGAAAATTCACCCCGGGCCACACTCGGGATTACCACTAACTAAGAAGTGTCAACCACAATTTATTTATCTTTTTTTTTTTTTTCTTATTTCTTATTTCTTTTTATTGAAGATGATTTGTATAGGTACAGTACCTTAGCCTTTGGACATTCCGCAGCTAACAAATACAGATAACACAAACTGCTAAATACTACAACTTAAAAATATTCCATACGCTGCTCTTAACCATTGTAATAATTTATTTCAAGGATTAAAGAATTACAAGGAGATTCCTGCTCCCTCTCAACCAACAGAGTGATACATCAGGTGAACATTTACTCATAGTTGGATTTATACCCGGACAAATGAAGCGTGAGTCACTGCAAATGAGTAAAACTGTATATATCTTAGGCTAAACCATATCAGGGGTAAATAGATTCAGTCCATGGACTTCTGATTATTAGCTGTATAGTCTGAGTCTGTCCACAAGTGGCAGACCTTCTCAAGTTTTTTAGGGTAACCCCGAGACAAATAGGTAGCTTTGTACAGGGGTACAACCCTATTGATTAGATGCTTCCAGAAGGACAAAGTGGGGGCCGTGGTTAATTTCCACTTGAGCACTATCGCCTTCCTGACATAAAATAATAAGAGACCCAATAGAGTACGCATCGCCATATTGACGGCCAAAGGGTCAGCTAACCCCAGGAGACAAACTCCAACCTTTACAGGGACATGCATAGTAGTCAGACTATATATAAACTGGGTCACATATATCTACTAATCTGAAGGTACTCCAAAAAGAAATGGGCAAATCCCACAGGATCACTAGAACACCTCCAACAGCAAGAAGAGGAATTAGGGTAGATACAATGTAGTCTTTGCGTTGTAAAATAAATTCTGTGCACTATTTTAAATTGGATCAACCTGTCTTTTTTTTTTAAATGCTTTATTTTTTCACAAAGATAGTAATACAATGTTGCGTGTGAATACATCAATACAACACACTCTCAATTTTACAACTAGCATCCTCTCGACAACCATTGATTACTGTTACCCGTACAGAGAGATTATATTATCTTAAAGCTAGCTCATCATTTATTCACAATTCCTAATTTAATCTTTATTAATTTTTTCCATCAATATACAAAAATAATAGGAAACGCATTATTCCCATTTACAAACATTTCTTAATACTTTCTTAATTTATACATACTCCCTCTGAACCTTAAATACCCTTCTATCTTCCCCCACCCCCTCCCTTCCCACCCCCCTACCCTTCCTTGCCAGTTTCTCATGGGGTTCATAATTAAATCATCTTTTTCTATCAGGAGTTGCTTATCCTTGGTGCTATTGTGTTATTTCCTCCACGTATCGCCATGATTTTTTAAATTTTTCCCAGGGTTCCCATTTCCCCACACCGACCTCTTTTACTGTTAATTCCTCTCCCCCTTCCTTAAAACATTCCATGTGTTGTATTTCATTTACTCGGAAGATCCAATCCTGTATTTTAGGACTCTCCTTCTCTCGCCATTTTTTCGGAATTAAGCCTTTTGCGGTATCAAGTAGAATGGGGATCACCGTGGATCTATATTGTTTTATTGGCTCGTCTGTCCCATGGAATAAAACAATCCATGGGTCTTCTCTTACTTCTTTTTTTGTTACAACTTTTATTATGTCAATAATCCTCTTCCAATATTCTTTAATGATGGGGCAGTCCCACCAAATGTGGCCCATATTCCCAATTTTCTTACATCCCCGCCAACAATCCGAGGGTTGTTCGACTCCGAACTTGCTCAGTTTGTCAGGGGTGGCGTACCACCTTGCTATGCATTTATAATTCGTCTCTATCAGTTTATTATCCCCCACCGCGCAGTGAACTAATTTAAATATTTTCTTTCTAATTTGAGTGCTACATTGTGACCCCAGCTCGTTTTCCCATTTTTTGATAAACGCCGGGTCCTCCAGTTCGTCCCCCTCTGAGAGTATTTTATATATTCGGCCTATGTTATTTTTTGATTTTACTCTCTGACAGAGCCGTTCAAAGGGCCTTAGTTCTTCTTCAATTCGTATTGGTTGGGGCAGTTTTGCGACAAACTGACATAACTGGAGGAACCGCCAAGCATCAATCCTCATAAATTCAGTATCCTCCCTTAGTGCTTGAAAAGTGATTAGTTTGCCCTTCACTAATATATCTTTTAATTGTGCATTATTTTTTATTATCCAATTCCCCCCTATTTCCTGTTTTCCCGGTGGAAAGTAATCATTTTCTTTTAAAAAAATCAAAGGTGAGTTATAACCCCATTTATTTTGTGTATGAATTCGATCCCAGATTTTAAATGCGTATCGTGTTATTTCATGTGTGTTAGGACCCATTATCCTATGTTGTGGAGGGTTCCATATTATTTTCCCTAATTGTGCTTGACATATTACATTTTCTAAACTAACCCATCTCTTATCATTTACATCTTTCGCCCACTCCACCACCCGTGAGAGAACCACTGCATTATGATATCTTTTCAAGTCCGGAACCGCCAACCCCCTTGTTTTTTCCCCCTCCTTAATACCGCAAACGCAATTCTCTGCTTTTTATATTGCCATATAAACTTAGAGATTAAATTTTCTTAATATTTCAAAGAAGGCCACAGGGAGTGAAATGGGCGAAATTTGGAACATATATATGATCTTCGGGACCAAAATCATTTTAACCACGTTTATCCGTCCTAACCAAGAGAGGGGGCTGGTTGTGATTTTTTTCTAATTTCTCTCTTTATTTCATCTAATAATGGAATGTAATTTTTCATATATATTTTCCTAGTAGTATTTGAGAGGAGAACTCCCAGGTATTTAATCTCCTTACGCCAGGGGAAGTGAAATTATGCTCGAAGTCTCTCCTCTTCCTGATTCCTGATATTAATATTTAAAGCTTCGGACTTGCCAAGGTTAATCTTCAAATTTGATATTTTACCAAATTTTTCCAGTGTCCTTAGCAAGTTCGGAATCCTTATCCTAGGGTTAGTGATGAAAAAGAGCACATCATCCGCATAGGCTGCGAGTTTGTGCTCTTCCTCTCCCACCCTAATCCCCTTTATATCTGGATTGTTTCGGATCGAGGCCAGTAACGGTTCGAGAGATAGCGCAAACAGAAGGGGTGATAATGGACACCCCTGTCTGGTGCCATTTCCCATTTGAAGCTGTGTAGATGTTTCTCCGTTAACCTTTACCGCAGCCTGCGGACTATTATATAGAACTTTAATCCATTGGATCATCCTCGGGCCCATACCCATCGCTTCTAAAGTTTCTAACATGAGTCCCCAGTCTACCCTGTCGAAAGCTTTCTCGGCGTCCATTGACAGGAATAGACCTGGGGACCCATTGTTTTTTAAGGCCTGGATAAGGAGCAGTGCCCTCACCTCATTATCCCTACCTTCTCTCTCAGGTATGAATCCGACTTGGTCCGGATGTACCAGTTCTGTCATTTTTTCCTTTAGTCTAGCCGCCAAAACTTTGGCGTATAACTTTATGTCTGTATTCAATAAGGCTATCGGCCTATAATTAGAGCAGAGCAAATGGTCTTTGCCCTCCTTCGGGATCAACGTTATTGCAGCTCGCAGGGCTTCTCCTCCCATTTTGTATTTTGTACCTAATCCATTTATATATTTACAAAATTGAGGAACCAAAATTTCATTATATTTTTTATAGTAGGAGATCGTGTACCCGTCTGGGCCCGGGCTTTTTCCTAGTGCCGTTTCTTTTAATGCATTATGAATTTCCTCTTCTGTAATGGGTCTATCCATGTTCTGCCTGTCACAGTCTAGTAATCGTGGTAGTTTAGCTTTGTACAAGAATTCTTTGTTTTTTTCCTTTTTCCCTTTACCTTGTTCCCCTTTCTGACCTACATTGTACAGAGCTTCATAATATTGTTTAAATACTTCCGCAATTTCCCTAGTTGTGTGGACAATCTTCCCATTCTTATCCTGAATTTTTTCAATGAAATTAATCTCTCTCTTTCTTTTCACCTGTCTCGCTAAATGTTTACCTATTTTATTTTCCCCATAGTATCTCTCTCTGGCTCTCCCCTCCCCTCCCCCCCATTCCTCTCCATCCCTCTGGCCCATTCCTGGCCTTTGCTTTGCATTGTGAGATCAACTCCTTCTGCAAGCCCTATCTTCTGGGGTTTGACCCTGACTGCAGCGCCCCCTTCTGTACCCCCGCTCCCCTTCCCCCCGGGGAGAAGGAGTCACCCTCTACAGGCAAAGAGTGATGGAGCCCAGACCCCACCTAATCCCTCCATCAGTCCGTCCCCTCCTCCACCCCCCACCCCCCTCCACCTTACACCCCCCCACTCCCCCCCCCCCCTCCGTCAGTAGAGAAGAAAAAAGAACATGAAATGATCCTCGTACTCTTGGGGGTTGATATTCCTATTTTATTGCAAAAATCCTCCAGTTCATCTAAGAACTTTAGCCTAATGGTTCTTCCCTCTTTCTGGACCAAGAGGGCTGCCGGGAACCCCCAGCTATATCTTATATTTGCTCGTCTCATTTGTTCCAATAGAGGTTTTAATCTTCTTCTCCGTGCCAAAGTTCCCGAAGACAGATCTGTGAAAACCTGTAACGTTACCCCTTCATATTGAACTGGTGATAGTCCTCTAAGTTTACTCCAGATCTTGGCTTTATCTTCATAGAGATGGAATTTTATAATCACATCTCTCTGTACCTCTTCCTTTAACCCAGGGGGTTTCCTCACTCTGTGCACCCGATCTATTTTTAACTCTGCACCTTCTTCTCTTCCCAATATGGGGTTAAATATCTTTCCCATTTTTACACCTAGATCTTCTCCCTGTTGTTCTGGTAAAGATCTGATCCTCAGGTTTTGGCGTTGATTTTGGTTCTCCTGTTCTTTCATCTTATATAAGATATCCCTGTGTGCCTCTTGCATTTTTTTTGCTTGCATTTTTAAATCCAATATTTCCTTGGCCTGTCTTCCTGTTTGCTCTTCTACTTCCTCTACTCTCCTCAACAGATGCTCTTCACCAGGGTTCCCTTTTATTTTGGAGGTAAAAGAGCGGGGCGGAAGGGGCGGAGCTATTCCTTTCTAGTTATCTTCCCAGGGAGATATATAGAGATCTTTGGGGATCAGTTGCTAAAGTCCTCTCCACCAGCATATAATCGTAAATATAAATATTCAGCTGTTATCTCAGCACATGTCACCTGCTGTTTTCCACTACTCAATACTCCACCCTTTATATCCAGGCCTGTTACACTTTTAGATCAAAATATGCAGTGCGATAGTGTGTCCCGCTGTTGATGTATTATTTACGAGAAAAAAATCACTCAATACTGCTCAATTCTCAATACTGCGTATCGTTCAGTCATCATGATTTTATAACCGGAAGCAATTCAGGTTTTCATCAACAAGTGATCTTTCTTTCCCCTTTTTTAAAATCAGCGTCACAGCTTAAGTTGTATTATATGTTATACAATATATTGGATATATAGACTGGAGTGCAGGCCCCTTTAAACGCACCTTTTAGTGGAGTAGTAGTATCCCTTTAATTAGATTCAGTAGGTTTCAAGGCGATACAATGATAGGGAGTAAGGCAGCCAGAAAAAAAAAGGGTACAGATCATATCCTGTTTAAGAACATTTGGGAGCATCACATCGCAGGGGAAAAAAAAAAAGGAAAGAGAAGTACTTCTTGTGCTTTCTGCACCGCTCCTTCCTGGGTCAGGGCTCCAGGCTCCAGTCAGTATAATTAATTATATTTCTAATCTTCAGTTATGTTAAATCTCCTATGTTAATAGTCCATTAGCACAAATATTCATGATGAAAGAAAAAAGGCACAATCTGACCTGTCTTTGCCTGTCTTTGGCTCCTTTCCTTCCTCTTCAGGCTCCTCAATTCCGTCACACGCAGGGTGATCATCGCCTAGGAGAGCAGAAGGGGGGGTCCGGGGGGGACTCCGCAGACTCCGGTGAAATCCTCGTCACCATCCGCTGACAGAGAGCGTTTCCGGGGCTCGCTGGCGCGCTTTCTCCGTTGCTCCCGGTTCACATAATACGTGCGGGCGGGCGGGGGAGCCCGGTCAGCGGGGCAAGACTGATTTCATTACGGAGCGACGCGCTCTCTCACTGCGCTCGGCTCCAGCTGGATCAGCGGGACCTCCTCCATCCACTCATGAGAGCGCCGCTGTCAGGCACCTCCCCTCTCTCACGTACGCCGCATCTCTGATTCACAATTCCTAATAATCTAATATAAGACCGCCTAATTTCTACCTTTGTTATATTTTCTTTAAAACTAGGGACAGTCCTGATTAGCCTCCACAAAATATAGAAAAGAAAAAAAAACACAACAAAAATTCAAAAGGAAGAAGAAATAGAAAAAGGAAAAAAAGAAGAAAGAGAAAAAACCCACAAAGATATACTCTGCCCCTCCATACTGTCCACCGCAATCCCCCCCCCCCCCCCCCGTCCCGTCGTTCCCAAAGATGAGCTTCCGGAAATTGTTTAATACTACAAAATTTAGGGATTTTGTTTAGGGATTTTGTTCCCTATATATAATATATATATCCAGACTTTCCGATACTTATCCCCTTGATATCTCAGCATCATAGTAAGATTTTCCATTTGTTGGATCTCTGTTATTCTACCAAGCCATTGTGATCTAGTTGGGGATACAATGCTTTTCCAAAGAACCGGGATACATGCTTTTGCTGCCATAAGCAGGTGCCTTAAGAGGGAGTTTTTGTATTTTTCAGTGTATAGCAGGATGTCATGCAGCAAGAAAGCTGCTGGGTTTTCTCCAAGAGACACATCTGTAATTTCTTTAACTACTTCGGAAACCATTTTCCAGAATTCTTTCAATCCCGGACATTCCCAGAATATATGTACCATATTGCCCTCTGCACCCTGACATCGCCAGCAAAGGGTTACTTGTGGAAATATCCAATTGAGTACTGTTGGGGTTCTGTACCACCTAGTCAGAATTGTATACCCCCTTCTAGTTGCCATTGAAGCCTTCTGCTAAACTTAAAGATATTATTTTTCTGTGCCTTAGAAAATGTAACCCCCAGATCCCTTTCCCATGCTTGTAAGAAGGCCAGTTCTTGTGGGGCTTCCAACTCAATCAACAAGGAATACATAAATGAGAGTGAGTATCTCAGTGGTTCCCCCTTTAAGCATATCTGTTCAAACTTAGATGGTGTACGTACCGCTGACATTAGCAGAGTTATTGATCGGAGGAAGGCATTAAGCTGTGTTTGCCTCAATAGGTCTAAATCAACTGAGAACACTCGTTCAATCTGCCCACTAGTCATCACATAATTGTCTGTCGAGAAATGCATAAGCTTGCTAATTCCACATTGCCTTAAATCCTTAAACCCCTGGTCTGTTAGGCCTGGCTCAAAACTCGGGGTACTCAGGATTGGGATCATAGGACTTGAATGTGTCGATATCTCAGTTTTCTTAAATATTTTTTTAATGGATAGGAGAGTAGCACCCACGGTAGGATGTATCCTCACAGCTTGTGATATCTCTACATCCGAGAGCCATGCTATTCCTTCCAAAGGTAGTGTAGTCGTTGCTTGTTCCATGTGTATCCATGGCTTATCCTTTTGCAGTACACACCAATTCCCTACCCGTGCTAAATGAGATGCTTCATAGTAACCAACCAGACAAGGGAATCCGACCCCCCCTCTTGCTTTTGGTAGAGTTAGAATATCGCTACGTACTCTCGCTGGTTTTCCCACCCATATAAACCTTGCAAACCTTGATCTCAAATTTGAGATCAACCTGTCTTTAGTCGATATTAATGCTTGGAATGGGCTGTCCCAGAGATCTTCCCAGTCTTCATTGTCCAAGTCCTGCTCCTCTGAGCACCACACAGTAAGCAGGGCATCTAGACCCTCATGAACAGAAGGCAGTAGTGACTTGTAAATCACTGATAGTGTTTTTTTGAGAGCATCATCCCGAAGAAGAACCTCCAAATCATCCTGCTCCAATTGAAATGGAGATGATTAGATGGTGTAAATTTATTCCTCAACCTGTCAAATGTAAATAGGGCACTCCCATCATAAATGTCTGCAAGGTATCTTTCATCAGTTAGCATGTGTATGTTTACAGGTAGATTGCACGTGTTAGGCTACATTCACACTGCAGCAGAGTGATTTAAAGGCATTTTTATTTGAGAGTTTTGTTTTGCAAGCACATATGAGCGTTTTAGACATGTAATTACAAGTGTTTTGTATGTGTATTCAAGCTTAAGGTGTTTTTACTTTAGCCAATAGAAAGTCTTGGAGGAAGAAATTAAGGTGGAGGACTGCTGTTTGGCCAGAAAATGAGCAACAAAACACTCATGTTGCACGTTTTTCAGGCATTGCGTGCATTTATGCCCGTATTTCTGCTACTGCCACATGTAAACAGGGCCTAAAAGAAGCTTGTGTATTTTTTTGAGCGAAACGCACTTTGCTACAGGTAATAAAATGCTCAGATGTAAACAGGGACAATTGAAATGAATAGGATTTTGCTTGTTGAGTGCCTTGAAGCTTCTTGCTACAAAACTCACAGGTGGGAATGGGGCCTATATCCTATCTGTCAGTCTTTATAACATATTAATTCTAAGCCCTCATTCACAGTTTTTTCCATATGCCTGACTATGCTTTACTATGCTTGGCTATGCATAATCTCATTCCTTCTAATTGTCCCCTGTGCAACTCTGCTAATTAGAAAAAAAAAAAAACATTTTCCATGGGTACATCAGATGTCTGACACACTGGGGTTGATCAAAGGCAAATGTGATGTTAGTGAATGTGATGCAAATATATATTGTAAAGAATACCCACTAATGTGCAAGGAAAATAAAATAATAAAACCCTCATTCACTAAGTTAAGAGAATTTTCTCTTGTAAAGTGAAAAGCCCATTTGCCTATTTGCTTAAGTAGGGCAAGGCAACCAGTTTTAAAAATAGATTGTAAACGATCACCTTGTGAAGCAACCCATTCAGTTTGATATGGAAATGAAAGGCAAAACATTTTTGTATAGGTAAAAAAAGAAAAGATAAATACCTTTTTTCCCTTTATAAGTGGTCACATTCCCTCTATTCTCAGCCCGGGGGGGGGGGGGGGGGGGGGTTGCATCACACTGAGCCTCCCAGTGAATATCTGTCCAGTGAGGGGGGGGGGGGGGGGGGGTGTCAGGACAAGTCTGATCATTGGAGGAGAGCGGAGGAGAGAGCACTGAGTTCCAAGCATAGCTAGAGAACTGACCACTAACTGCTTAGTGTGGTCAGTTTTTAATAGGAAAGCAGAGGGACTAGCAGGAACACCAAGGATTTCACACAAAGGAAGCATTACAAAGAGACCAGGAGACTCCCTCCTACAAGTACATGGTACAGCAGGCACATATCAGGAGTATAAAGTTTTGGGCTAACAAACACTTCAATGTGACTTACCTCAAACAGCACCTACTCACGTTACTTCTACTACCTTGCTGCTCTGTTTATCTGCCAATGGATAGGAAAATACCCAGTAATTCCCTGCATGGAGGAGTCCATCACTCCCATCTCTTCCTGTAAGGTTACAGCACTTGAGCTTGGTCCACAGCTTCAGGGCCTGCAAATGACTTATTTTCATCGCTCCTGGTAGCTGAATAGAGCAGCAAGAGAGTGAGGAAAAGGTATGAACTATTGGGGATGGGGAAGGGGGGGGCAGTAAAGTGAACCTGTTGCTTTATGCTGTATTGGAAAAGTATAGGTTTGCTTAAAGTGTTACTAAACCCACAACAGTAAAAATCAGTCTGTATATATGCAGTAAAGCATGCTTGTTATACTCAATGTGGAACCTAAGGGGACAATCTTCTGCATTGTGTAAAAAGGCTGGTTGATCCTATCTTCCCTGATCCTCCCCTTCTTCCACGGTACCCAATATATCTTCCGCTAGGGGACAAGCTGCGCATGCTCAGTTTGGTGTATATTAATAGAGAGTTATTTTATTTCCTTGAGAGAATGCATGTGATCAGCACAGGGCCAATCAGCACTGTCCAGACAGAGGGTCAGGGGTCATGCATCCTAATAGGATAATCTGGAGATAATGAAATCTCCTCCTACAAACTTTAACTAGACAGATAAATTCACAAGACTGCTATATACTGCTGATTAAAAAAAGGTATTTAGCAGTTTATATTTACTAAAACTATTGCATTTCCATATCCTGTGTACTGTGGGGGACCAGACACAGTGAATGCAGGGTTCTGAGTTTAGTAACACTTTAAAGCATCATTCGCATAGGCATTTTACCACAATGGCAATCCAAGTGGCAAGAATCTACTGATTCCTCCTGCTGGCTTTGACAGCAATGGGTCCAAACGTCCCGCACTCTATCTAAAATGAAAAAAAGGTCTTCTGCCTTATCATACATCCCTTTCCATAAAGTAACGAGATACCTTAAAAAACAAAAACTTTATATTTAAAAAGGTCAAATTTTGCTTAATGAGTACATTCCTAAAATATAAATTAAAGTTTGGAGTAAAACAACAGGAGCCAGTTATTAGTGGGCATTATTAAAGTCTACCATTCTGGAGGCAACTAGATAATATGTCAAGAAAACTAGAAAGAGTATATGGAAGAGAAAACCATTGTGCTTAAAGGGTAACTCAACTTTCATAGGTAAAAAATAGCACATACAAATATAATATAGTGTATACAAAAATATTAATAAAAATGACCTCTCCTTTTCAATCTACAGCACTGTAATTTTATGCAAAATGCAATGCAATATGGCTACCTAGAGGTGTTCTGTATACAGAATGTTCCCAAGAAACATAAATTCCTGCTTGTGTGATTGGCTCACTGATTTTCCCAGAAGTCTGCACTAAGATAAAAGTCAGATTTTTGGCATCCCCTGCAACAAAAATTCAATTTTTGGTAAGATACTCCAAATAGGTAATCATGTCTAAAGTGATGCAGACCCTGTAATTTTCCTCATTAGAGCCCTGCTGGTTGATAATCATGAAATCACTCCCAAACAGATTAACTAAGCAAATGGACACAGACAAACACACATGGATTTCTTTAAAATAACAAAAGGTAGGAATCTGCAACAAAGTTTATTAAAACCTTTGTAATGTACATTGATCACCCAGAGGGGAATGTTTTTTTTTTCTTAACAAATGTGGACTTGCTCTTTAACTACAGAGGTGGGAAGGATAGTATTAGGGATATAAGCATCTAGGAAATACAAGAATACAGACAGTTTAGCAGATAGCGAATGATTAAAAACAGATAAAATGTGGCAAACACATTATCAGTGCTGCCAAAACAGAGAAGTAGGAGGAAATTGCTAAATACTGTATGCTAAGAAAGGAGACAAATCAATTTTTACCTTTATCAGTGACAAAAAAAGACATTTTGAAATCACAAAAATGAAAACTGCATACAATACTTATATTGGAGGAGATCTAGATTTATCAAATCATTAAACAATTAATTCTGTTCATTCTTTTCAGAAGTAAATGAAATAACAAAAACTGGTTGGAGAACCGATTTAAAGAGGCAGAGATAGAGGAACTGGCTCACATAAAAGCTTAATAAAGCAATAGGTCCGGATGGTAGACATGTGTGATTTGATTCTTTCCGATTTTTTTTTGTTCCAAACGGACATAGTAAAGAATCTGAATGAAAATTTTCAGATTCATTAGGATCATTCAGATTAATTGAGAAGCTGGTTGTTAAGGAGCAAGCTGCTGCTGCGCCCTTAACAACCATGACTCATCTGGTGTCATCTGGACTCATCTGAACTCATCTGGTGTGATTCCCCGCTGTCAGAAGAATGTAAACAAAATAAGTGTTAACCCCTTGCCGCCGAGCGTACGCAGATGTGCATACTCGGCTTCCGGGGGTTATACTGGGATGATGCCCGCACCTGCAGGCATCATCCCGGTACCGTTTTGCAGAGCAGGCGATTGGCTTTCCAGCCATAACAACCGATGACAACCTGCCACCTCCCGCCGCTCTTACCGGTGCTCCCACTCAATTGGAAGCACCGATGTATGATCTGATGCCTCTGGCTGCTGGGCAGGGACTGAAATGAGCTGTAAGCCGCTTCATTCCAGTCTCCTAATAGTAAACACGGAAGCGACGTCATGACGTCACTTCCCGTTTACTCGGCTGCCAATGGCGCTAGATTTAAAAAAAAAATACACGGCGATCTGAATAGTTTGAAGTGTAAAGGAGGGATCGGGTTTTTTTTAGACCCCCGATCCCTCCATAAAGAGTACCTGTCACCACCTATTACTGTCACAAGGGATGTTTTTAAAAAAAAACAATTTATAGATTTTAAAATAAATAAAAAAAAAACATTTTTTTAAAAGCGCCCGCCGTCCCCACGAGCTTGCGAAGCAAAGAAAACACATACAGAAGTCGCACCTGCATATGTAAACGGTGTTCAAATCACACATGTGAGGTATGGCCGCGATCGCCAGAGCAAGAGCAATAATTCTAGCACTAGACCTCATCTGTAACTGTAACCTGGTAACTGGAAAAAAAATGTAAAGCATCGCCTATTGAGATTTTTAGGTACCGTAGTTTGTCGTCATTCCACAAGTGCGTGCAATTATAAAGTGTGACATGTTTGGTATCTATTTACTCGGCATAACATTATCTTTCACATTATGCAAAACAATTGGGCTAATTTTACTGTTTTGTTTTTTTTAAATTCATGAAAGTGTCAATTTTCCCAAAAAGTTGCATCTACAACACCGCTGCGCAAATACCGTGTGACATATAATATTGCAACAATCGCCGTTTTATTCTCTAGAGTCTCTGCTAAAAATATATATATAATGTTTGGGGGTTCCAAGTAATTTTCTAGCAAAAAATATGGATTTTATCTTGTGAACACCAAATGCCAAAAATAGGCTTAATCATGAAAGGGATAAAGAACTCAAATAAATTTCATACTGAGCTCTAAATAACCAAATATGCCTACATTAACAATAATAGTGCTAATTATAAATTAATTCATAGACATACATGCTGAAGCAATAATAATAAATAATAAATGTCCAATATAAACTATGTCCAAAGAAAATTAGATTGAAATTAAATCTCCATAGACCTCCACCAAAATCTTCTATCAACGTGAGTGATGAAAATCTTAGCGGACTGGGTGAGATAAATAGCGTCTTCCTCCACTACCAGGCAAATAATCTACTCACCAGTAGAAATTGACACCCGTTACAGGTAGTCAAACCAAGCATAGATAACAGTAGAAGTATGTCTTCTAAAGAGAGACTGTTCCTCGACACGATGAACTCCAAGGCATTGATCATATATTAAAAAGAATAAGAAAGGGCTCCTCATTGTGTAGTTTGCCCAATTCAAAAGATGCAGGCACACAATTTGCGTTCCACCTGCGCTCCAACTAGTGGAAGTGACGTATCACGTGCCCTACGGCCCAAAGCGTTTCGTCAGTAACGTCTGATGTCATCAGGAGTCATGAGGTTGGACATGTCACTTCCTTTATATATCCACAACCGCAAATTGGATATCAAATCCTTTGTAATCATTTTGAATATTGCACCAAGAATTAATATATGGTTATAGAACCAGATAAACTAAATGTACCATTTATATTAAATCACCCTCTAATGGTGAACTGAATAATACATCAGGAAAAAAAGGGGACCGGCTTACTCATTATAGAAATGGCATCTTGTGGATGAATATAATATTACTATCAAAATTGCTCATTGTGAAAAATACGCCATATTGTGGATAGGCATGGTATTACTATCAAAAATTATTATAAAGCATGATGTCAGGAAAGGAGTAAATTGGAACACCATAACAAAATGTATAATTAGAAATATAGTTAATACCTCCACGTTAATACCGGCAGGCTGTAAAGTATTACGTTTATATATCCATTCCGTTTCATTTTTTGAAATCTTTTGTTTCATGTTACCTCCCCTCCAGTGTGGTACCATCCTATCAATACCACAAAAAGAAGCCAAACTAGGATCTTGATTGTGGTGGATTCTGAAGTTGTTCGACAGACTTTGTTTCGGAAACCCAATCTTAATATTGTTGAGATGTTCATTGATTCTATCTCCTAACTTTCTGGTCGTGCGCCCCCTGTGTTGGAGCCTGCATGGACAGGAAATAAGATAGCTGACATAGGTGGAATCACAGGGAATACATGTCAGGCTAGGAGCAGATAACAAGTAACAGTTCAGGTGTGCTGATTATACAAAGAGTTCAAAGCACATACCATGAGCAGGTCTAAGCAGAGCAGGTCAGCTGGGACTTGTAGTACACCGCTGCAGACGAAGGTAGATGATTGCTGCACCTTGTAGTTCACTGCTGTAGATGAGGATAGATGATTGCTGCACCTTGTAGTTCACTGCTGTAGATGAGGGTAGATGATTGCTGGACCTTGTGGTTCACTGCTGCAGATGCGGGTTCTAGTAGAATCAGGCAAAGCGTAGTCTAGGCAAGCTGGGTCATACACAGGTAGATCAGAATACAAGCGGTACCGAATCAGAAGCAAGCAAGGAGGGTCAAACAAGCCGGGTCAAACACGAAAGACACAGAGCAGATATCAGCTGGATCAAACACAAGTGAACTCTAACACGAGCACTGACTGAATGCTGATACAGGCGATTTAAACGTGAGCTGGCCAATAACTGTTGTTTCCCAGACACAGGCTGTGTCAGGTGAGTTGTGCTGGGTCCTAAAGGGATTCTAGTACTGACAGTACCCCCCCTTTCTCGAGGGGTTGCTCCTGCACCCCCAGGCTTATTGGATAACGGAGATGGAACTTCTTCTTAAGTCGATCAGCATGAAGATCACGAGTTGGTACCCAAGATCGATCCTCTGGGCCGAACCCTTTCCAATGAACGAGATATTGTAAGGAATTGCGCACTCGTCTGGAATCAAGAATAAATGCCACTTCATATTCTTGACTGTCCAACACATCCACAGGTTCTGGTTCATTTACTAGGAGGCTGGAATGAACAGGTTTCAACAATGAAACATGAAAGACATTTGGAATGCTCATGGATCGGGGAAGTTTTAATCTGTAGGACACAGGATAAACAATCTCCGAAACTTCATAAGGCCCGATGAATTTTGGGCCAAGCTTTTTAGATGGAACATGCAGGGACAGATTCCGAGATGATAACCACACTTTATATCCTGGTGCCTTTGAGTGCTTCTTGTCAGCAGTTTTCTTAAAAGCCTGCACAGAGCGAGAAATAGCACGATTTACATCGGACCAGATTTTGGAGAAATGTTCAATCATGGTGTTGGCATCTGGAACATCAGAGGGCGGAAGATCAAAGGAGCACACACGAGGATGCAACCCGTAAACACAAAAGAAAGGAGAGGTCCCTGTAGATGTGCTGGCACAATTATTAAAGGCAAACTCTGCCCATGGAAGGATGTTGACCCACTCCACCTCATCATTGGCCATCAGACAACGTATCATCTTCTCTAGAGTCTGATTAGTCCTTTCTGTTTGGCCATTTGTCTCAGGATGATATGCTGAAGAATATGATAATTTAATCCCCATCTGAGAGCAAAGGGCCTTCCAAAACTGGGCTATAAACTGAGAGCCACGGTCAGAGACAATGTTAACTGGTGCTCCATGGAGCCTGAAAATATGCTTAATGAATAAAGATGCCAGTTCTTTAGCAGATGGAAGCTTTGGAAGCAGAACAAAGTGGGCCATTTTACTGAACCTGTCTACCAACACCCAGATCGTGGAACATCCCTGGGACAGAGGCAAGTCTGTGATAAAGTCCATAGATAAATGGGTCCAGGGACAGGTATATAGTTTGCCACAGCCATTGTTTGTTCTCGCCTCCTCTCTCGCTGGTGGCGGTCAATTCTAATGGCTAGACACATAGCCTCCTCCAGTGAGGCTGGGTAGGAGAAGTTGACCAGAGCGTCTTTAATAGCATCTGAAAGGCCAATTCTAAAGTGGCTGCGGAGAGCTGCATCATTCCAGCCAGATTCCGGGGCCCACCTGCGAAACTCTGAGCAATACATTTCAGCTGTGGTAGTTCCTTGTTTTAAGTTACGCAGGGTCGATTCTGCAGTAACAGCACGATCTGGATCATCATATAGCAACCCAAGGGCTTCAAAGAAGGCATCTACTGTTAGCAGGGCTGGATGGTTTGGTTCCAGGTTAAAGGCCCAAGCCTGGGGGTCACCCTGTAGTAGAGAGATAATGATTTGAACCCTCTGAGTTTCAGGGCCAGACAAGGATGGCCTCAACTTGAAATATAATTTTCAGCTGTTTTTAAAATTGCAAAACCCTTTACGGTCACCAGAAAACCGGTCGGGCAAAGGAATTTTTGGTTCAGATGGAGTTTTTGTAATGGTGGTAGTAGAAAGAGATTGCACCTTGGTGAGCTCTGTGGCCATTTCCTGAACTTGATGTGATAAACGGCAAAGTTCTTGTGTAAACAACTGAGCCTGTTCAGGATTCATGAAAGGTTTCCCTTTATGTATTGGCTCGTGTTAATGTCAGGCTAGGAGCAGATAACAAGTAACAGTTCAGGTGTGCTGATTATACAAAGAGTTCAAAGCACATACCATGAGCAGGTCTAAGCAGAGCAGGTCAGCTGGGACTTGTAGTACACCGCTGCAGACAAAGGTAGATGATTGCTGCACCTTGTAGTTCACTGCTGTAGATGAGGATAGATGGTTGCTGGACCTTGTAGTTCACTGCTGTAGATGAGGGTAGATGATTGCTGGACCTTGTGGTTCACTGCTGCAGATGAGGGTTCTAGTAGAATCAGGCAAAGCGTAGTCTAGGCAAGCTGGGTCATACACAGGTAGATCAGAATCCAAGCGGTACCGAATCAGAAGCAAGCAAGGAGGGTCAAACAAGCCGGGTCAAACACGAAAGATACAGATCAGATATCAGCTGGATCAAACACGAGTGAACTCTAACACGAGCACTGACTGAATGCTGATACAGGTGATTTAAACGTGAGCTGGCCAATCACTGTTGTTTCCCAGACACAGGCTGTGTCAGGTGAGTTGTGCTGGGTCCTAAAGGGATTCTAGTACTAACAATACATTTGTCAATATTTTATTGTCTTTTTCTTCCCTATTTTGGTCGTCCTACAAGCCTTGCATCTTTTACAATGAAAAAAAACCAGTAGAATCCAAGAAGGTACTAATCCACTTTAGAGGGTTGTAAACGTTGGGTGAAATTTTATTTCTCAGAATAGGAGCTCGCTGATAAATGAAGGTAGGTTGCCAAGGTCTTGTCCCTCAAAAGAATGGGCCAAAGTTTTCTAAAGATCTATAGTCCCTATTGAATTCTGTTAGGAAAGCCATATTATTTCTGTTTGTATTAGACTTTTTTGGTTTATCAGCCAACAAGCCCTGACGGGCCATATTTAATACCTGTGTTTGAATAGGTACTGTCCTGGTATCCCTTTTCTTTAAACCTATTGATCAACAACTCAGACTGTTTGACATAATCTTCTGTTTTGGCACAGTTACGGCGGATACGCATTAGTTGTCCTTTGGGGATCGCTCCCAGCCATTTAGGGTGATGGCAACTAGCTGTAGGAATGTAACCATTCCTATTGGTTCCTTTAAAGAATGATTTCGCAGTGATGTATCTATCTGCCTTAGTTAATACCAGGTCTAAAAAGTTAACATGGTGTAAATCACGAGTACCAGTGAATTTTAACCCAAACTGGTTGATGTTAATTTTTGTGAGGAACTGACAGTTTCTCCATGTTGCCATTCCATAAGATAACAATGCCATCAATGTATTGTTTATACAAGATGACTTCCGGGATAGGTTCTTTGTAAATAACCTGTTCCTCCCAATGACTGAGAAGAAGGTTGGCAACACTGGGGGCATACTTAGCCCCCATGGCTATGCCTTTAATCTGTTTGTAATAGGAACCTTTGTGCCAAAAATAATTGTTGGTCATAGCCAACTCAAGTAGGGATGTGACAATTTTTTTTTGTTCAGTCTTGAGATCAGTATGGGCATCCAAGGCTAAACAAGTAGTAGAGACAACATCCAAATGTCTAAGACTCATATACAGGGACTCTACATCAATGGTGACAAGAACAGTGTCATCCATGATGGGGGTCTCCTGTAATATATTAATAAGGTGCTTAATGTCCCTAATGTAAGATGTACTAGCTTGAACTATAGGCTGTAGAAATAAAATCTATATATTCTCCTACTAATGGAGAAGATAGAACATATGCCACTAAGTATGGGTCTACCTGGTGGACATAGACTATCTTTAGGAATGTTTGGTAGTTGGTAAATAACCGGTAATCTCAGGGCCTCTGGAACATGATATTTAGCTTCTTTCTTAGTTGCAATACCCTTTAATTGGGCTTTTTTGACAAGTTTCACTAATTGGGTTTTAATTTTGTGGACAGGGTTACCACTTAATTTGTATATGTATTTTTGTCTCCCACTAACCCGTTGAGCTCTTTAGCATAATAATGTTTCTTTAACACCACAATCTCACCCCTCTTTTCAGCCATGAGAATGACTATATTTTTCTTTTTTTCAAGAGCCTCTAATCCTTTTTGGAAGTTCCCTTTATTCCACCTTGTTTTAGTGTTCAATTGCTTGGTAACACAAATTGCTAATCAGCCAATCACATGGCAGCAACTCAATGCATTTAGGCATCTAGAGGTGGTGAAGGCGACTTGCTGAAGTTCATACTGAGCATCAGAATGGGGAAGAAAGGGGATTTAAGTGACTTTGAATGTGGCATGGTTGCTGGTGCCAGATGGGCTGATCTGAGTATTTCAAAAACTGCTGATCTACTAAGATTATCATGCACAGCCATCTCTAGTTTTTACAGAGAATGGTCCGAAAAAGAGAAAATATTGAGTGAGCGATTTCAGCTGTGACATTCAGATAGTAGGGTCAGAATTGGGCATAAACAACATGAAAGCAGGGATCCATCCTGCCTTGTATCAACGGTTCAGGCTGGTGTTGGTGTGGGGCATATTTTCTTGGCATACTTTGGGCCCCTTAGTATCAATTGAGGATTGTTTAAATGCCACGACCTACCTGAATATTGTTGCTAACCATGTCCATCCCTTTATGATTACAGTGTACCCATCTTCTGATGGCTACTTCCAGCAGAATAATGCACCATGTCACAAAGCTCAAATCATCTCAAACTGGTTTCTTGAACATGACAATGAGTTCACTGTACTCCAATGGCCTTCACAGTCACCAGATCTCAATATAACACTAGTTAGATCTGCATCTAAAACTAGCCTCCTTCCAGATTGACAATTCTGCTGACCAAAGTGTCTTCATCGCTCCTTTAGTGGAGTGGAGACACTCTGAGATAGGAAGTGTGCTACTGGCTGAATCACCAGGTGAAAATAAAGGGGAAAAAAATGAATGAAGTCACCACATTTAAGATAAGCTGCATTATATTAATTGTTTGTTTTGGGGTTAAATACCACTTTAAGCCAGCAGGTTAAAGTGGAACTTAACTTCCAAAAGGGAATTATCTCCAAGCAGCATTTCATGGAGTTTTTTTCTTTCTATTTTCTTAAAGTTTTCATATTTTGGGCCCAACTCCACAACAATTCTAATCTATGCCAGAATAATGTTTCACTGGTCCTGCAGCCTCCTGGAATACCTAGATTATATCTCCCAAGAGACTACAGGATCGGCACACAGAGTGGCCGGTGGATGGGCTAGAGGTCAAACCTGGCATTTCATCAGGCCCGCCTTGGAAGAGGCAACCAGTGGAAGTGGACCAAGATGGTGTCACAGGACCCACTGTATGGCACTCGAACAGTGGATGGCACAGGGACAATCCTGGGTTCACTGTGTGGGTGAATATGTGTTTTGAACCCAGAAATACAGATAAGAAAGAAAAGAAAACATGGGAGGGGTGGGGGGAGTTGAGTACCGCTTTAAGGTAAAATATCTTTGCTTATCCTTGTATCTTCATCACTTCCACAACATTTTTCCTGGAAAAAAATGTGATACTCTGCAATAATCTTTTGGCTAAATAACAAGCAACAGAAAATTGAATTTGGATCTCCTTTTGTAAAGTAACCAGATATTCTCTAGTTAGACACTGAGCTAAAGCTGCATGCTGACAATTGCTGCTTGTTGTATGGCTCAGTAGTATCATTTGTATTTGGTTGGTACACAGACTGTCCTAGTTTTATATATCTGTCCTAGAAAACTGCATATGTAATCTAATCTCTGTCTCTGTCAGAATCCCATAAATGATATTAAAAGCAAGTAGAGGATTTTGACTTACAGCTGTTCAACACTGTATTATAACAAACACCTACACAGCTCTCAGTAATTGTTTAAAAGGCTGTGCCTTCAGAGAACATAATTAAAGAGTATTGGAAATGTTTTCTGTTCTCTTCATTTAGCAGAACATGAGAGTATATGATATGGGAAGGCAGCTGGCTTGTCAAAATGTAATCATGAGCAATCCAATGCTGACAACTGTGAATGGAGATTATACAAGCGGAAGACAAGTGTGCTTTTAATATTGCAGGTGCACAATTTAGAATGACGTGGAGACCGAAATGATTTGCATTCAATACTTTTGGATAATGCAAATAACTTATAAATATGCCAGATATCTTCACCAGACTTCCACTTTAGCAAGTGACAGACTATAACAAAGATGACCACTGCCTTATCTGTCAACACTCTGTACCTAAAGTACTTTTCTATAAAGCAATTGATAGGTAAGTACCATAGCTGAATGTATGTTTTTCCAAAATAAAAGCTAACTACTTTTTTTTTTCTCTAATCCATCAGTAGCACAGCCTCCTCTATGTTCCATTATTGGGCTGAGGGTGGCATGTCAATGTCGGAAAGTGGCGCTGCACTCTAGAAGCATGTAGAGAATACTTTCCCTGTATGTGAATGTCCTGCTCCAGAAGCTGTCAATCAACCTGATGACATTGGGCATGTCTATAAAACTGACTGCAGAGATACAGGCATGCTGTATGTAGGCACCCCTGTATCTCTATCAGGGAAAGAGATGGACACAAACTGAGCATGCTAGCATGGACCTGCTTTTTTGCCTAGCATTGTCAGTTCAGAAAAGTAAATGACAGGGACTGGCATAATCACCAGATATTTATTTTCACAGGCATTGATACACAAACGGGAGGATTTATTAAAACTGAAGCACTCAGAATCTGATGCTGTGCATGGTAGCCAATCAGCTTCTAACTTCAGCTTGTTCAGTTAAAGGGGTTGTAAAGCCTCGTGGTTTTTCACCTTAATGCATTCTATGCATTAAGGTGAAAAACTTTCTGTAGTGCTGCAGCTCCCCCCCCCCCCCGTTTTACTTACCTGAACGCTTTCATCCTCTGTCCTGGAACATGCACACCATCACTAGCTGGTGTCTTGTGTCCTGATTGGATATATTGATAACAGCACAGCCATTGGCTCTCGCTGCTGTCAATCAAATCCAATGACGCGGGGCTGGGGGGCAGGGCCGAGTCCTGCAGTCTGTGTGAATGGACACTGATGTGGGACTTGGGAGCGTCCCCGCATGGGTGTCCACCAAGGAGAGCTTCTCCAACATGGACACTGGATGTGGGGAGGAGCACCGCTGAGGGACCCCAGAAGAGAAGGACTTGGGCCACTCTGTGCAAAACGAACTGCACAGTAGAGATAAGTATGACATGTTTGTTATTTTAATAAACTATATTAAAATATTTTACAACCCCTTTGAGCTTTGACAATAAAACCTGGACACTGATTGTTTTTTTTTTTTTTTTTTGCAGAGCTGCACCAGATTTTGCACTCTACAGCTTTAGTAAATCAACTCCAAAGGCTATTGTTTTGGGTCATAAGCATACCTTACCAGACACATTTAAGCTAGAATAATTTTAGTGGGAACATACACTTTCATTCTGAATTTGTTATTTAACTTATATATAACTTATTAAGTCTCAGACTGTTCATGTACAAGCTTGGTACAGAGTTTGCAGACTGTTAGGCCTCATGCACGCTGAACATTAAAAAAAAAAAAAACACTGCTTTTAGGGACCTCAGATCTCCCCCGATTTCCTGTTCCATAGCCAAAAGAAGAACTGAGAGGAAACTCCTCCAAAATGAGGGAGTGACTAGGACTAGTGTCCCCATTGGAAGATTTCCCCCCTATTCCTGTTCTGATGACCACCCCAAATGTTGGATTTTCTTTCACTTTCACTTTTAGTGATACAGTAAACAGGACAATTAGAGATGGTGAATCTCCTTAACATGGAACATAGACAGCAATAAAAACCTGATGGGTGTTTTAATTCCACTCCACTCTAAAACTCAAAAAAAAAAAGAAGTTTGCCTTTAGTTACACTTTAAAGCAAACATGTGCTTTGCTCATGCAAGTTATACCATTTAATTACCCCCTTCCACAACTGTGCGTTCTTTTCACTCCTGGGAATTTTGTTCTGTGTCAGGCTCCATTCACACCAATGCATTTTTCATGTTTTTTGTAGAAACGCAGGAAATTTTTTAACATGAGCTCCTATGGAACACGTTCACGTCAATTCATTTTTGTGCCTCTGCATTTTTGAAAAGGGTCAGGGACTTTCTTAAATTCAAAACAATGCTTTTTTGGTTCAATAGACTTCAATGGAGAAGCTGCAGAAAAGCATGCAGTGCGTTTTTACTGTGATTTTGCCGCGATTTGCATTTTGCAATTTTTATGCTTTTTTTTTTTGGCCAATTTGTTGTTGGGCAGGTTTGCATTTAAAAAAGCCCCTGACCCTTTCCAAAAACACAGTGGTTGAAAAAAGCATATATGTGAAAATTGCGTGCAAAACCACAAACTGTACAGCAAAAAGCATTCCAGAAACTGACAAAAACAAACTGCATAGAACCAAGCCTTAAAGTAATGTGTATTTTATTTGCTCCCTGAAAGTTGTAAAGAGCAGGGTGGGAGCAAAGTATCTGTGAGTATATGCTGCTGAAACAAAGCACAGGGATCGCTCTCTTGGGACCACGGCCTTCACCTGGCAACAGCGATCTGGACAGTCGGTCAGGGGAAGTCAGAGCTGCAGCCTAGGCAGGAGGGAGAGCGAGAGAGTGCATACTTTCAAAGAGCGGCTGCAGATGCATCCATTGGCAGTGTCCAGTCGGCCTGGTGACGGATGATCGTCATCGGTATCTGCTTTGCAGGTCCAGTCAAGCTGCAGCCTTAAAGAAAGTGCAGTCAAGCATTTTCCCTGAACACAGCATCTGCAGGAATCTGCAGCAGGATCTCCACACCATCCCTTGAGCTTGATATTATTTGGTATGGTGGGCAGGCATCTGCCCACACTTTTTGTACCTAGGACACTGCATGCAGTCACCTTTACCTTTACCTTGCTTCAACCATTAGAGCCCTATGAGAAGACATTTGATATATATGGGTGCTACTGGATGTAAATATTACACTATTATTTCGGCCCCCAAAGATTGTGATAGCTGAAGATTTAAGCCCTTTGCTTCAACATCAGGACTCCTTTGTCCTCCTTCTCTTCTCCCACCCCAAGGGACAGAAACATGTGGGCAGCTACTTGACCTCATAACACCTAAGAACCTAAGAGACTAGAGACTAGACTATAGGCTACAGAATTGGTCATTCTCCTACCCTTTTCTTTTCTCACCTGCAGCCATAGGCCCGAATTGCTCACCATCGTGCTACTGTTGTTTATTCTGGGAGTTACTGTGGAATCTTTATTTACCTGTTCATTGAAAGTGTACAATGCTAACCGTATATGTTTCTGGTCTGACCTAACTTCACTGAAACTGTTTACAGCAAGGGTTTTAAGTAAAACTTATTTGGTCTGCTTTGAATTATTCTGTGTCTGCATTCACCTTTCTTTTTTAGAATGTCTGAACCCAAGGTTTCAGAGGTCTCAGAAGACTTGCATGGTCAGGGCAACCAGTGGGGTACAGTATATTTAAGCCTCACAGAGGTAATACTATATATATATATATATATATATATATATATATATATAGTATAAATATAACTGTGCAAAAATTTTAGGCAGTTTATTTTTATTACTTAACAAAATTGAAAGTACATGAGCAGAAGAGAAATCCAAATCAAATCAATATTTGGTGTGACCACCCTTCGCCTTCTCCTAGGTACACTTGTACACAGTTTTTGAAGAAACTCGACAGGTAGGTTGTTCCAAATATCTTGGAGAACTAACCGCATATCTTCTGTGGATGTCAACTACCTCAAATCCTTCTGTCTCTTCGTGTATTCCCAAACAGACTAGATGATGTTGAGATTAGGGCAATGTGGAGGCCATAGCATCACTTCCAGGACTCCTTGTTCTTTTTTTACACTGAAGATAGTTCTTAAAGTGATTGTAAAGGTAATTAAAAAAAATTCTAAATAACAAACATATTCAGACTTACCTGCTCTGTTCAGGGGAATTGCACAGAGGGGCCATGAACCTCCTCTTTTCGAGTCCTCCACCAGCGCTCCTGGCCCCTCCCTTCTGTCCAGTGCCCCCATGGGAAGTGGCTTCCCATAGGGGCACTCATGTGCGTTCACACCCAAGCCTCACTGCTGCTTCCATTGACACAGACACCGGGACACCCCCCTTCCCCATCACTGGCTTTGACTGACAGCACTGGAAACCAATGTCTCCTGGTGCCCCAGCAAAGCCAGTGAGACCCGGAAGTGAGGGAAGAGCTGCAGACTTGCACAACACTGTATTGAATGAGGGCTCAGGTAAGTAAAAGGGTGGAGGGTGAGGATGAATGCTGACACCTAAACATTTTCTACCTAAATGCAAGGAATGTATTACGGTAAAACATGTTTAGGCTTTAAAACCACTTTAATTACATTGTCTGTATGTTTGGGCTTGTTGTCTTGCTGCAGAATAAATATGGGGCCGATCACACACCTCTCTGATGGATAAGTATCTGTTTGTATTTCTCAGCATTGGGGACACATTTATCTTAAACAAATCTCCAACTCCAAGTAATCTCCACCATGCTTTAATGTTGCCTGTGACACTTGTTATTTTACCACTCTGCAGCCCTTCGGCAAACAAATTGCCTCCTGCTACAGTCAAATATTTCACATTTTGACTCATCAATTCAGAGCACCTCCTGCCACTCTTCTGCACTCCAGTTCCTATGTTTTCGTGCATAGTTGAGTCACATAGCCTTGTTTCCATGTCGGAGGTTTGGCTTCCATGAAGACCAGACTTCTCTGGAGAGTACATGGGTGTACCTATGAAATCTGTGACCTGTGTCTTCCACAACCTCACCCTAGTAGCAGAGTTTGGATGTTCCTCACCCCGTTTTAAGCCTCCTACACAACTATTTGTTTTAGTTAATGACTGCATTTCAACCTACATATGAAATTGATGATTAGCACCAACTTGGTATAATTGGTTAATCATACATCTGACTCCAAGCCTACAAAATCCCTGACTCATTCTGCAAGCGTACAAAGTGTGCAAGTGTAAGAATTAATGCTGGTTTGTATTCACACCAAACATTGATTTGAGTCAGATTTTTCTTCTGTTTGCTCACTTTGTATTTTGTAAATTTATAAAAATAAACAATTTTACAGCCAAGTTCCACCCAAAAATGGAACGTCTGCTTTTCGGATCCCCCCCCCCCCCCCCCCGGTGTCAAATTTGGCACCTTTCAGGGGGAGGGGGGAGCAGATAACTGTACAATCCAGGTATTTGCTCCACCTTCAGGCTATCTGCGCCATGCCCTTCTTCCATCACCCCGCTGTTTTCTGGGAGACAGCAGGGACCAGTGAGATTGCGCAGCGCAACTCGCGCATACACAGAAGGGAACCAGGCTGTGAAGCCGCAAGGCTTCATTTCCTGATTCCCTTATCGAAGATGCCGGTGTCTCCACCTGGGAGCCAAGGGACAGATCGGCTTCGGGTGAGGACATAGGGAGCGCCCTGGGCAGGTACGTTTCCATATATTAAAAGTCAGCAGCTGCAGTATTTGTAGCTGCTGACTTTACATTTTTTTGGAACTCCACTTTAAATATATATTTTTGAAAGCATTCTTACCTTACAGCATTTTTTTACACCTGCCTAAAGTATTTGCATATATATATATATATATATATATATATATATATATATATATATATATATATATATATATATATATATATATATATATATATATGCATAATATATTATATTAAGTTCCTGTAGTCTCCCTTTAAGGAAGAGAAGTTACTCAAATGTATTTTATCATTGTAATTTTGTTGATGTTCTCCGTCTTTTTATGGAACATGTGGCTTACAGTTGCCCCACTGTTCTTCTCCCATGCGCTTCCTAACACCCACACCATACAAGACTGATCCATCTTAATAAAGAGGGATCAGCAGTATCAGCAGAATTATTCATAACTCAGATCATTTGCTGTATCCTGCTGCTGCTCTGGGCATGTAGATCAGTTAACAATCTCAGAGCTGCATGAAGCCATTATTAAGCTCCTTCTTAATAACATTACAGACATTCTTTTATTTTCTGCATCTGTCAGTATGTCAGGTGGTCAGAATTATCATATTTGGTGACTGGAGTGCAATGATTTATGAATTGTATGTAGATAACACATCTATATTTTATAATGCCATGTTAATGTACAGTTTAATATATCTTTCTCTGGTTACTAGTTACTCATTACTTTTCCCCATGAGAAGCAATGTAGAAAACATGCTCTGCTGATGAGGAATAAAGAGAATGTTTTAGGTCTGTTTCTCTACTAAATATATAAAACTACTAAGGAACTAACAGAAATCTCCCATTGCACTTTTGCAGCTTTCCAACAAAATTTTCCAGCATCGTGATTGACATCTGAACATATACTGATTAGGCATTGGAGTAGTTTGCACCCCACTGTAATTAGCTACAATACTTCTTAGGTCCCACTCATATCTTCTCAATGTGTGGTACATTTTGGTGCCATTTATTTTGAACCCTATCCCAACACAATATAATGCCCCATACACACGATCGGAAATTCCACCAGAAAAAGTCTGATGAGAGCTTTTGGTCGGAAAATGCGACTGTGTGTATGCTCCATCGGACTTTTGCTGGTCGGAAATTTCGGCCAGCAAAAGATTAAGAGCATGTTCTCAATTTTTCAGTTGGAAAGAGTTCCGATCAGAAATTCCGATCATTTGTACAAATTCCTATGCATGCTCGGAAACAATTTGACGCATGCTCGGAAGCATTGAATTGAATTTTCTTTGCTCGTCGTAGTGTTGTACATCACCGCGTTCTTGACAGTCGAAAGTTCAGAGAACTTTTGTGTGACCATGTGTATGCAAGACAGCTTGAGCGGAATCCCGCCGGAAAAACCATCAGAACTTTTTCTGACCAAAATTCTGATCGTGTGTACGTGGCATTACACTAGTGTACAACAAGTATGCACTGCAGTGTACCACACAACATATGGCATGTGTTAAAAAACAAGGGGTCATGTTTATTGTACATTAAAATGAGTTTCCAGACCATTCAAATGAGTGGGCTGTCTGAATGCCGCTTGCCTTAATGCACAATAACACCAATAACACACTGCATTAATGCATAATGTGAATGAGCCCTTAATACTCATTACACTTCACTTTCTACTTTGTCTTATTATGGGCCCATTGACAGTTGTGTGTTGTGTTCATTGTGAATGGCAACCCAAGTTATTGTACAGTGGAGCCCAGCGCAGTGCACAACAACACACATACCATGGTTTGTGGTGCGATGCATTGTTAAAAAAAATGGTCAAGTACATTTTTTGATCCATAATGGACAAACAATCTTAACACAACAGGAAATAATGCGTGCCATAATGTACATTGAATTGAGGGGGTATATTTCACTGCCACTCTTGCACTGACCATTCATGTGTGGGGAATACATTTCATTGCCACTGACCACCAATTTTATACCAGTTGAGCATCAGAGTAGCAGCAAGGTGCTAAGCACTGTAATGCACTTTGTGATCCAGCACCTGGAACTAAAAGAAAGACTGTACCGTACGTTATCTCCATCCACCATACAACTAAAGTTCAGACCTCAGAGAGAGAGGGCAGCGTGGAAGCATGTAATCAAGTAATGACCAGCAATGCAAAGGGAAGTTAATTTTCTCTGCGGGGGGATGGAATGAGATTAAACTTTGCTGCCACTGATCACCAATGTGGAGGTAGTTAGTACCAGAGGGTAATTATTGCGCCCACTGACACTAGTGCTGAGAGTTATTATTGCATCCACTGATGCCAATGTTGGGGATAAATATTGTGCTCACTGGCATTTCTGCAGGTTTCTGGCCCAGGGATAAATCTGAGTCAATTAATCTGGGTCAGGGTTATTAGAGGCCAGGGCTGGATGACTCATCCTGTCAGCTCTCTGGTGCCTCCCCCTGATATCTGGAAAGTTGGAGAACATTCTGGAACTAGTGGGTGGAGGTGAGGAGTAGCTGTCTTGAATATTTATGGGATCTCAGTCAATCCCCAGGAGTGCGCCTGGCAGGGCATTGGGTTAACCCATAAATAGACACAGCAGGAGAGTTGGATGGAAGATGGAGAAGCAGGCTGTCATTGCACCTGGAGGGTGCTGTTATTTAAAGGAACCAAGTGTGTGCAGGAGGAAGGAATAACAGGATTATTTGTAAATAGGGAGGAAGTTGTCCTTTGTTCTGTGTTTTGGGAAATTTTTCAAGTTGGAAATCTCATAATTACCTACCACATCCAAGTTATCATCCCCTAATAAAAACAACATAAACAAGCCAAGGACTGATTTTCTGTGTTTGAGAGAATGTAGGAAATGCTATGTGACTGGCTGTGCAGCAGTGGGTACCCAAATATCAGCGACTCCTCCGGTGGTAGTGCTATAGAGGTTATTATTGTGACCACTCACATCAAAACTGGGGGTTATTATTGTGTCCACTTACACCAACGCTGGGGGTTATTGTACTCCAACTTCTTCAGTGTGCATTGTTGCATGCTACAAAAAATGCAGCAGGACCACATTTTTCAGGCTTTCAGGTGCATACAGCTAATTCATTTTGAATTAGCTGCCTAATTTGGCATAATGCATCTCAATGCATAAAAATGTGCTGCTATTGTGGGAACCTCTAGAAGTGTTAAGAGGTGCACTTGAAGCCCTCTACTGTATAATTTTCAAGTTGATCACTACTGCCTTATGGCCTATTCACACCGGTTTGTTTTGATGTAGCAAATTAAATTTTTCCCCATGTAGTTGGTTCCCATCTATGTGCTGTCGTTTAACCCTCCTGACGGTATTCCCCAGTCTGGCTCGGGGTGGAATTTTTATACCAAAAGCGGTAACCCTGAGCCAGACTCGGGACCTCATCGCTGGATCCAGGAGGACATTTACTTACCTTGTCCCTTGGATCCAGCGATGTCCCCGCGCTGTACGAGCGAGCCGTGTCTCGCTCAATCTATCACGGAGCCGATCTCCGTTCCCTGAAAGTGTTGCGACGCACGGGGACGGAGATCGGCGCCAAATTCAAAAAGTGAAACACTCACTATACATACAGTATAATGTAATCTTACAGATTACATTGCTGTATGTAAATATTTCACATCCCCTTTGTCCCTAGTGGTCTGCCCAGTGTCCTGCATGCAGTTTTATATAATAAAAACTGTTCTTTATGCCTGGAAACTGGAGATTGCCCATAGCAACCAAAACTGTCCCTTTACATCAAAAATGATTTTAGACCAGCTAGAAAACAGCGATAATAAATTGTAATCACTCGCAGAATTGAGCGATAGCGATTTGTGGGGAGATCCGTCATCAAATACTGAAAAGTAATGACAGTGACAATTCTGCAACTGAGCAAATTTTAGTGTTTTTGATTTGATTACATTATTGAATAATTTTTATTATTGTTATATTATTATTTGGTATAATTATTTATAGCTATTTATTATATTATAATTTATGATTTCATTTTTCAAACTTTATCATACCCGGAATGTCTGCTAGACTCTGGTTTGGACAGATTTAAGAGAGTTATTCCTAAGAATTACAGGACTACAATATAAAACGCCAAATTTTCATGCAAAATAATTGTACTGCTTTTAGCACCTAAAATCCGAAATAATCATACCGCCAGGGAGGTTAAAGAGAAAGGTAAACTATATTGGCCCATACCCACATTCTGCACAACACGCGGAACAGTGTGAATCTTAAGAGTATCTCCAGCAATTTTTATTTTAAGTTGTATTAAGTTCCATTTTATATTATATTTTATTTTTATATGCTTTCTATTTCATATGTTTTTATTTGTATTAGTGCCCAGTGAGACTTACCCTATATCTCAAGGTTGCGCAACGCTAATGAGCTGTGGGCATCCTGCAGTGGACCAGAATGCACATGACCCTTTTTTTCTATAGTAATACACCACAAAGCACAGCATGTGCATTATGGTACACAAGAGTCAGCTGACTTGTTATGCAGTGTGAGCGAAACTTGTGAACAGTGTTTAAAATATTTTGTTAGGTAAACTATTTTTCGGTTTTGCATTTAGTTTTTTTTCCATCTAGAGTTTTGAAATAAGCCTGTTAATCTGCTTCTTTGTGTATGAGTAACTATTAAGGTTAGTTCATAACTGCTGATTTCTCTGAAAAATTGCCTTGTGGTTGCAGCGTGGCATCATCGGCTTGAATGTCCAACTTGGTATGCCACGTTAAATTTGGAGCAGCCGGCTTGCAAAGTATTGCGGCTGCAGCATGCAAACCTCTAGCTTTATTATAGGCTTAAAGCGGACCTTCAGTCATTTTTTCAACTTTCCATCTATTAAATATTCTGCCCTTGTTGTTTTAAGTTTGGAAAGTAAAACATTTTTTTTTTTCTGCCATTAAATACCTTATACAGCCCACTTCCTGTTTCTTGTCTGGTCATTAGCCTAGGCTTATGACATCAGGCACAGCTCTCTCACTCACTCTCATGAGAGTTTGCCAGGAAGGGGGGGGGTTGAGTCATACGATGGCCAATGAGAGCTGCAGAGCTGGAGGCGTGAATCTGTGTGTCTGTGTAAATCCAGAAAGTGAACAGGCAGCAGCTTCAGCTGCCCACAGTTAAAATGGTTGCAGCCAGACTCAGTGGAGGGAGATTTCTGCAGCATATTTGGTAAGTACAGAATCACAGTATATATAAAATAATATGCAAAGTGGTTGGAGGGAAATTTCAGAATGTCAAATATGTTTTTATTACAAATTATGTGAGCAGACTGCAGTTCCTCTTTGAAGTTGTTGTAAAGTCAGAAGGTTTTTTATCTTAATGCATTAAGATAAAAAGTCAAAAAGTCTTATGTGTGCAGCAGCCCCCCCCCCCCCCTCAGCCCCCCTAATACTTACCTGAGGGCCCTCTCTGTCCAGCGATGTCCATGCGATGTGTCTCAGCCATCCAAGATTCTCCCTCCTGATTGGCTGAGACACAGCAGCGGCGCCATTGGCTCCCACTTCTGTCAATCAAAGTCAGCTAGAATTTAATATTCCTAAAATCACAGTTGGGTTTTAGAGTCAATTATACCAAATTATGGTTTCAGTACCAGTCTAGCTGGATTGCACTGGGTTCTGTTTGGCCACAGGTTCGCTGTCACCACTGGCAAGTGTGAAAACGCAGTTTAGCTAGGTGTATTGAGTGCCATTCTTTCTCGGAGCCAGCCCAGTGGGAGTGTCATCTTGCTGTGCATTCTGGGAGAGGGTACTTAAGGTACTGACATCATGTGCTTCTGGGTTCTGGTCCAGAAGATCTTTCAGTCTGTTTGGACCTGGTCCTCCTGACCAGCCCCCATTGACCTCATGGCCTGGGGTGCGGATCCATCCAATTCCGAGTCTCGGGGCTGGCTAGCCTAAGGCAAAGTAAGTGGAAGGAGGATTCAAAGGTGGTCCATGCCGTCTCATCTGTGGAGAGGCCCAGCAACTGGAGAAGCAACCAGGGGAGGACTCTTCAGGAGAAGACCACGCTGAAGGCTGGCTTCTCAGAAAGAGCCTGGAGGCTCAGTTGAAAGACACCAAGCGAATCTACACTTATATGGTATCGCCGGACCGGCTGCGAGATACTGGTACCGTATGATAGCTCTCTAAATTTATCTACATCCTTCAGTTGCATCCAAGTCTGTGGCAGAGACTTTATTCACAAGTGTTCTACATTCATTTTGTGGCAGAGACTTTATTCACAAGTGTTCTACATCAAGTCTGTGGCAGAGACTTTGTTTAAGTGTTCTATATGCAAGTCTGTGGCAGAGGCTTTGCTTTATTTACTCTATCAGCTGCTAGGCCTAGTGAGAGGAGGTCTATCTGGTAGCTGTGAGAATCCAGTTGTGAGTGGCAATTTTCTGGATTTCTATAGTGAGAGACTTCTTATCTTTTGCAGTTCCAAGAGTACCTGAACTTCCTACCTAACCCTCTACCCTTTATTGAGAGACTGTTCTGTCTACTTGTTGTTAAATAAATACACTAAAAGTGGATCCAGTGTCAGTTTCTGCAGTTCTTTGGGTCATCTACCTTGGCAAAACCCTAGACGTACACAAGGTCAAGAAGGTAATGGTAAGCTCAATTAAACCAGCCGCTCCTTCGGGGGTCAGTGCTACAAAAGTAACAAAGGAGTGATGGCTTTGTGGCAGCTGAGGCTGCCACTGTCAGATCCAACATGGCAGTGCTCAGCAGTGATCTACAGCCTAATTAATATGAACTTCAAGAGATGCCTGTACTAGCACAATTAGATAATTACATAAAATAGTTTTACATATAATGTTTGACATTTTTTTTTTTTTATTATTGAAGGAGAGTAAACAGGGTCTATTAGAAGGTACTTAATACATGGAGACAATGGATTTAGATCATTTTATTATTTGCATTTACCTTCTGCATTGTACATATCTGTGAAAGTTTTAGAAAAAAGTAAATGAATTGGATTAGGTTGATTAGTTTTGTTGGTGTTGGTGGTATGTTCATCACCAAACTAGAACAGTGTAGCTATCTACTGATAAAATGACAATAAGAACATCCAGCTGTCTCTATCCAATATATGGGTCAAGCACAATGGCTAAGGCTGGCCATATATTATACAATTTTCTTGTACAGTTTTCCTTAAGAGTTACCAAAACCATATAATATGAGGTCAAACCTAAACACTTTCCATTGGTATGCAATCAGGCCAGCCCTTGCATTACATAGTTGAAGGTAAAGCTAAAGGAAATTGATTGAGAAAATTGTATAATGTATGGCCAGCCTACGTGCTTAGCACTGGCATCACTAGGGTCCTGGGTTTGAATCCCAACTATGCCACTAACTGCAAGGAGTTTGCGTGTTCTCCCTGTGCCTGTGTGGGTTTCCTTTGGATACTCCGGTTTCCTCCCACACTCCAAAGACATGCTGGTAGGTAAATCAGCTCTTGTATAAATGTGAGTTATGCCGCGTACACACGACCGGACATTTCGAGGGACTAGGTCCAACGGACTTTCGGCGGAGTTCTGACGGAGTTCTGATGGACTTTCCGAAGGAACGGACTTGGCCACACACAATCACACCAAAGTCCGACGGATTCGAATGTGATGACGTATGACGGGACTAGAATAAGGAAGTTCATAGCCAGTAGCCAATAGCTGCCCTAGCGTTGGTTTTTGTCCATCGGACTAGCATACACACGAGCGGATTTCTTGGTAGGAACTGGGTCCGGTGGAGTTCCGGTGGAAAAATGTAAAACATGTTCTATTTCTAAAGTCCACCAGATTTTTGGCAAACAAAGGCCCGATGGAGCCCACACAAGATCGAAATTGTCCAACGGACTCGTTCCGTCGGACCTTTGCTGTCAAAAAGTCCGGTCATGTGTACGTGGCATTAGGGTCCATAGACTGTACGCTCCTTGAGGGCAGGGACTAATGTGAATGTACAATATATACATAAAGCGGTGCTAAATTGAAGGTGCGCTATATAAGCACCTGTAATAAAAAGAAATGTCATGTATATGTTTAATCAGCATAGAAATATGGGAGTCACCAATGCTGACTTGTTTATAAGAGTGCAAACTCCAGGGCTAGAGAATGACACTGATCTTGAAGAAATATGGAGCCTGAGTAAGGGGATTGTCCAACCTGTGTACTTTTTCTGGGTCTGTATCTAGCTCAAACATGGAAGATATGATGAGGATTGTAGAACATGAGCTGAAGGTTAACTCTGATAGTGTCCATATTTCTTTTCTGACAGGTTCCCTTTAACAAATCATTCTACCCTCCCTTTACCTTTAACTGGCCTGAAGGCAGGACAGCTTCTTATACTCCCAAGTTCTCCCACCTCTTCTGTAGTTACTCCAAGCCTCATGAAAACACACACTTGTTTTTAATCATTTTTAAATTTTCCAGTATTTATGATGAATTATGTTCGTAAATTTAAAGGTCATCTATGTCACAAACAAACGTTTATTGTTTAAGTGCCTGGCTCATTTAGTTTAATGTTGGCTGCTTTAATCAGCCTTTATAGTGTTTGGAAATGCCTGGATGGCTTCCAAGCCATTCATCTCTCATTCACAAGGCTGTGTGGTAGAGTTCCATGCCATCAAACAGGTTTCTATTGCCTCAACACTTCTCTTTCATTGGATGAATAGAAATCGAGATCTGCAGTCTGCCAGACCTCTTATCTTGTCATGAGGTTGTGCCCGGGAAAAGGGAAACTGACTACACAGCAATCCTGTTTACTGTAATAGATCAAAGATGCCTTAAAACAAATATATTTTACCTCGAGGTGTTAAATTATTCTATCGTCTTTGATGTGCAATATCAAACAGCACTCAGCCTGTGTGCCGTATCAAACGCTGGCTCTTCACAGACAATTGTGACAGAACGCCTCTGTTTTTCATTGTGTCTGGTATACTTCTAACACGTGCATTATATCACTGCAGTAATTCTCATATACAACTGGGTGAAGGCAGAAGATGGGACAGGGCGGCACAAAAACACAACCAGAGCTCATATATGTTCTCCTCTTTTATTTTACATTTTTCTTCTGTTGAGATGGGGGCGGTGGAACCTATTTAGAAAAATATGTAGGCTGACATTGCTGATCTGTTTCTGAAGAACCTAGCTGCCTGCATATTTTGATGGCCTTCTGGTCTGAACCTCTTTCCATGTGTAAGGACTGTGCTGTGGATTACATCAAACAGTTGCTAAATGGCACAACATGATGGACTCTTTTTTTTTCTTTATGAAACTTCAAGGATCTAAAGATAATAGATTTTATATAATAAACGGCTTAAGTTAAGATGCAAACACTGTGCACACACCTGGAGGGTGATGGCATATGGTGCACAGTGTTTGCATCTTCATGCATCTTCAACATCTTATTTTATCTTTAGATCCTTGATGATTCTGGTTTGGTTCCTCTGGTTGGCAAGCCTTGGCCGTAGTGGCTGCCTTTGGGGCGTGCAGCTCTGATTGTGTCCGTGCCTTCCTTACACACATTGGTTAGAGTGGGAAATGTTTTCAGCACTGTTTTCAATGATCATATGGTTTGTTTGATGTAACACAAGACACTTGATTTATACCAGGGGTCTCCAAACTGTGGCCCTGGGGCCAGATGCAGCCTTTTTCTTGCTTTGGCCTTTGAGGCATAATTCCTGCCACTAACACCAACAATGGGGCATAATTCCTTCCACTGACACCAACTATTTCTCCCACTAATACCAAAGATCAGGCATTGCTTACTCTCACTGGGCACAGTCCGGCCCACCTAAAGTTTGCAGGACATTAAACCAGCCCTTTCTTTAGAACGTTTAGGGACCCCTGATTTATACTGTAAGTATACAAACACTGAATGGACCACAGTTTTGTAATTTATGTGAATCAATGACTATGTATTGACTACTGTATTGCAATAACACACATTGGGGTTGATTTACTAAAGGCAAATCCACTTTGCACTGCAAGTGTACTGCAAGCGCACTTGGAAGTGCACTTGGAAGTACAGTTGCTGTAAAAATGAGGGAAAGATCTGAAATCAGGGGAAGCTCTGCTGATTTTTTTAAATCATCTAATCATGTACAAACAAAAATGACGTTTTTTATTTTCCTTGCATGTCCCCCTCAGATTTACACCGACTGCACTTCCATGTGCACTTCCAAGTGCACTTGCAGTGCACTTGTAGTGCAAAGTGGATTTGCCTTTAGTGAATAAACCCCACAGTGAATTGACACACCCCTGATGAAAGTAATACTGAAACTTGTTGGGGGCCTCCTCCACACATGTGCGTCAAGATGTTTAATTTGCAAACTAAGTATTTTGATTGACAAGTGTATTATTGCCTATTGGCTGCTCCATCTGTAAACCGCGAATATACAATATTAACATTATGTTTTACTAATTATATGTACCAATAAAATGTATAATTTTTATAATAAGAATATAGTGGCTACCTTTATAATCCCAGGGAATACACTTTTTTTTACATTTTAATACAGGAATGATGGTAATGCCCACATACAGTGAATAACCTCTTGTTCGCTATAGACTGTCTTGCCCAATTTCTACCCAAAATCTCATTAAGATTTAGAGTGATATTAAACCCAAAGCAAACATATATTATATTGCAGATTACCAATCATTAAATATGATGGCTACATTTGTTCATGCTTTCTTTTCTTTTCTTTTCACCTGGTGATCCTGCCAGTAAGTCTGTTTTTTTTCAACAGAACAAGCTGTACAGCTACAGTTGAGTGCTGCTCAAGTCTGCTAGTCCATTTGTGTGTATTGGGAACACATACAAAATCACTTTACTGACCCCACAGACACGTGCTGCCCTTTAGCAGATACACAACAGTACCATTAATTGTTAATGACACCCTCATGCATCTGCTGACATGTGCCTTGGCACAGTGTGATTTTGGAAAAGGGTTTTGGAGTTTCTTCCACATTTGTAGGGCATAGAGCAGCCCATTGAAATTAATTGGCTGCCCTACACTTGACCTACATCTTTATCCACCCTGCCAGTACACCTTTGCATCCTAAAACCCCTTCTAACCTCTGCACCCCAAACCTCCGCCATCCTCTTCACTCCAATCTCCTTCCCCTTTAACTCAACCTGCCTCCTCTGCTCATCTTTTCACCTTCCTTATCTCTATACATTCCATCCTTGCTCACCTGTGCACCCAAAAACTGTAATTGCTTCTCTGCATACCTCTGCACATCCCACACTACCCCCACACAAATTTTCTTACCTTTGCAGAACAGGCTAATGTTAGGCTGAATGACCAGAGTTGTAGGCAGAACTTTCAAGCATGCCCCTTTATCTCCCCAGTGGGCAGCATTCTATATAGGTGATGGTGGGTATGACCTCAGGGGGGCATGATATACATATGAATACTGCCTCTGTTTACATATGAATGCTGCTGATCCAACGCTAATTACATATGAATGCCACCACTATTTACATATCAATGCTGGTGTTTACATGTAAACACAGGGTCTGCAGGTGAGTCATCTGTACACAACAATAGGGCAGAGCTGGGCAGCATTAGTAACAGAATTTCACACTGAGATATCAAGACACAGCATGGGACTAAAACCTCAAGGGATAAGGGAATTTAAACTCAGATAGTTGGCAAGTATGAGGCAGCGGCTTTGGGCCCCACAACAATGACAGGACCCAGGGCAGCTGTCCCTTTTGCCCTGTCTTAAAGATGGTCCTGCATACAGCTGTGTTTCTCAAACGTTTTTGTCTTGCGGCGCACCAAAAAGATCTAAACATTTTCATGGCACACCTGAAAAGATTTAACAATTTTTGTGGTGAAGAACTTATTTATTTTTAAATATATATTTCATTTTAAATTTATTGTGAAGGATGTGCCTGCTTTCGAGAGCAAATCAGATTGAAGCGATTTAAAATCTTCTTTGTACTTTCGCTTGCTTCCTTGCTTTTCATTTAACAGCGTTCCAGACATGATTAAGTATTTCTCCATCGCTAAACAATGAACAAACTTTATTTATAAGCATTAAAGTTGGAAAGGAACGGTGGTCTCTCTTATTTTAATATAATTAGAGCGATCGAGATCTTGCACAAGTCTCACGTCACGAAAGGAACCAATGAATAACAGACTGACAGAGATTGCCTTTTCATATATGTTACTTTTTTAAACTTTTGCAACATTGATTTACCATGTAATTTTTCAGTATGTTCAAGGTTTAAGGTAAAAAATTTCAAAACTCCCACAGCACACCTACAAATCTCACATGGCACACTAGTGTGCCACGGCACACAGTTTGAGTATTACTGACATACAGCTTTAAGGCACCCCAAGTATGTTATTTGAAGGATTTTCAATTTTGCCCTTGAAGCTGCATGAAAAGAACCATTTCCCTGTTGTACACTCTTTTGCATTGTTCCTCATAGCAGTGTCAAGCTTCCCATGCATTTTTTTCCCTGTGGTTTGCCTATCAACCCTAACCATTGCAAGAATTTGTTAACAAGATTGTAAACAAGATTTCTGCCACAGCCACCATCTATTTTGGAAAAGAGCTCTAGGCAATACAAATACAGCTTTACATCAAGAAGACCATGTTGCAAGAATGAAATCTCTCAAAGCATTTTTTTGAGCTGTTGGTGTTTAGCCTCAATACATCAGCCAGGTGCTGCAGAGAAGCCATCATAAGTCACTTCATTTATGTGTCTGTGCCCAGAGCAGCCCTTTGTATTAAAAGCCTAGATAGATAAAATAGGCATTATAATACATACAGCTAAATATGGCTGATTGAATCACTGAATGTAACATGTAACTGCCAGTCATGCATAGTTTAGTATTGTGCAGCTCACAACTGCTTGAGAAGTGAAGCAGTACATGTGAAGTGTGAATAGGTAACTACGTCAACTTTTACACCTGTATACTGCCTATGGCAGTGATGGTGAACCTTGGCACCCCAGATGTTTTGGAACTACATTTCCCATGATGATCATGCACTCTGCAGTGTAGATGAGTATCCTGGGAATTGTAGTTCCAAAACATCTGGAGTGCCAAGGTTCGCCATCACTGGCCTATGGACCTGGTCAAATTTTGGTTATGATATTGGGAAATTACTTAAGGTAGCAAAGTAATACTGTACATGTATTGTTAATTTTTTGGAAGGGGGGGGGGGGTTGGTGCCAAGGCTTGCTTTTGGTAATATTATCTTGCAAAAACTATTTTATTTTTACTGCAATCCGTAGACTTAAAAACTTCTTAATGCTACAAATTAACCAAGACACTTGCAGGATTTCTCTCCAGTACTCCTGTATGATCGGGCACTGCCACCATATATAAGCATGGGTTCCCACATTATTGCACCCCCTCCAACAACTTTCCGGTAATGAAAGGTCTAGTGATTCTTTGATGGAATCTACGATGAAACATAGTACCACCTGGCAAGTAAATTAAAGTTCATCTCCTTCACCTTCAAGTCTACCAAAGATGCATGAATTAATTATATTCATTTATGTTTTTGATTCTCTAAAATAATCCGGTACAGCTCTTACTTTATTGTGGACAAAAAATGTGGGTACCCTGGTTCAATAAGAGATACCAGCGAGCTATAGAAAGAAATATATAGCATGGCATTAACTCTTAAGTCTAGAAGTCATTCAAGGGGATTAAGATCATTAAGTGAGTGAAGAGGTTTTGGTAAACACATCCTAAAATGCTGAAGTTGTCTGTACTGTCCATGCTTCCAGGGTAATTAGGCCACGCTATGACCTTAGGTCTTGTAGGGAGCAAAAGGTGTTTCCCTTTAAAACATTTTTTAAGTCTCAGACTACTTGCTGGAGTCAGATTAAGAAAAGCCTTATCCTTTTTTCCAGGAGGAAAATAATCAGTTCCTGTAAGTGGCATTAGCTGGGAGATAAACTACCATTTCAAACATTTATGGATGCTATACAATACCTGCAATGTATTTAAAGTTAAAGGGGGCTGTATCCTTATGGCCCATACACACAATCAGAAAATTGTATGAAAAATACAGCTTTTGAAACGACCCATGATAATCTGATCATTAGTACACAGCTTTCGAGAGCAGATCATGACAGATCATCCAATATTATCTGATGGGACAGACACAAACATTTTTCTCGTACGATACCAGATTGTACGATTTTCGTTTACGGACAATCATTCTTCCGATAATCACATCGTGTGTACCAGGCATAAGATAGGCTTCTAAATTATTTTGAATTTCAAATTGTCTATTCCAACAACACTCCACTCATAGGTGTTGATATACTAAAACTGGAGAGTGTAAAATCTGGTACAGCTCTGCATAGAAACCAATCAGTTTCCAGGTTTTATTGTCAAAGCTTAATTGAACAAGCTGAAGTTAGAAACTGATTGACTACCATGCACAGCTACACCAGATTTTAGTAAATCAACCCCATAGTCTTCTCCAGGGATACCCAACTTTTATAAGAAGCATTGTATGTCCTGTCTACTTTTCATGCATATCAATTCAATAATGTAACAATATTGTTACACCATATCTTCTAATTAAGCTTCTGAACAGTGTTCCAAGCACGTTCAGAAGCTTAATTTAACACAGCAGCAGCTGCAGTGAATGCCAGGATTTGCTAGTAAGAGAGTCAAGGGAGAAGCAGCAGGAAAAGACAGACTGGGCATACAATGTTCGTCCTGTGCACTTTGAGGAAAGTTTTTTTTAGGATTATGTCATATGCCCAAAGTCTGGAACAAGTTACAGAGTAACTCTTGTTGAGAAAAAAACATAAAAATCCCCTCTGGGTAATCTAGGTACATTGTAAGGATTTTAACAACCTTTGGAGCAGAGTCCTACCTGTTTCTGTACTTAAGAAAAAGCTGCATGCTCAACTATGTTGTTGGAATACTGATTCATGAATAGGAGTGTCTGTGTTCAAAATAATCAGCTGATGTACTTTTAGTGTTCAAACAAGGAACGTTGCAGTGTCTGCATCCCTTTGAAAGTAATTAATCCTTAGAAAGTATCTCAATAAAAATGTAATGCCTACAATTTTTCATGTATCTTAGTGCAGACATCTGAGAAAATCAGTGAGCCAATCGCACAAGAAATGGCATTTTTGGGGAAATTCTGTACACCATCTGTGTACAGAAGGCCTTGGGGTTACCATATTGGATTGAGGTTTACAGAAAACTATAGAGAAACAGATTGAAAAGCAAAGGTCATTTTTAAAAACCAATACAAAATTACAATATGGCTTGTGTAGCATTTGTATATGATACTGTATATAGTGCATTCATAAAGTATTCAGACCCCCTTCACTTTTTTCAATTTTGTTATGTTGCAGCCTGATACTACAGTTGTTTAACCACTACAATACAGGGCACTTTCGCCCCCTTCCTTCCCAGCCCAATTTTCAGCTTTCAGCGCTCTAGCGCTTTCAGTGACAATTGCGCGGTCATGCTACACTGTACCCAAATGAAATTGTTATCATTTTGTTCGCACAAATAGAGCTTTATTTTGGTGTTATTTATTCACGACTCCGTTTTTTTTTTTGCGATATAAGCGCAAAAATAGCGGAAATTTGGAAAAAAAACAATATTTTCTTTTTTCTATTTGAAAAGAAATCCAATAAAATCAAATTTTGTCATAAATTTAAGCCAAAATGTATTCTGCTACATGTTTTTGGTAAAAAAAATTCCGTTAAGTGTATAATAATTGGTTTGCGTGATCACGGACATATGTACGCAAATGATCATGTACATATGTGTGCAGGTGATCACGTATGTGTGTGCAGATAATCATTGGGACATGTGATTTTAGTGGGACATATGTGGGGGACATGTTTTTATTATTAGGGACATGTGTTTTTATTATTTGGGGACATGTATGTTTTGGGGACATGTGTGTTTTGGGGACATGTGTGGGGACTGTGTTTGTACTGTGTGGTGTGTTGTGTGTTTACACTACACTGATGATCAGTGAGTAAAAAGCTGTAAAAAGCAGCCCATACTCACTGATCATCAGCCGGCTGCAGCGTTCTGCTCTCCTCTCCTCAGCGGTGACTTCCGTGTGAGGAGAGGAGAGCCGATTGCCTAGCAACCGGCTGTTTGTTTACATCACATGACGGCCGTGATTGGACACGGCCGTCATGTGATCAGGAGGGCCAATCACAGAGCCCTCCTGCCGATCTGAGATGTGCCGTGTCCGGGTGACACGAGCACATCGGGATCGCGCCGCTGCGCGGGCGCGCGCGCGCGATCCCGCTACTCCTGAATGATGTTCCTGAACGTCCTATCAGGAGTAGACGGCTCCCACCCGGCCGTATATATGCATTGGCCTGGTGGGAAGTGGTTAAATTCATATTTTTCTCATACTCTAATGTTAGTACCCCATAATGACAAATTGAAAACAGAATTTTAGAAATGCCTGTGAATTTATTAAAAAGAAAAAAAAATGAAATATCACATGTACTTAAGTATTCAGACACTTTACTTAGTACTTTGTCGAAGCATTTTTGGCAGCAATTACAGCCTCAAGTCTTTTTGGGTATGACGCAATAAGCTTTGCACACCTGGATTTTCTGCCATTCTTCTTTGCAAATCCTCTCAAGTTTAGTCAGGTTGGATGGGGACTGTCTGTACACAACCATTTTCAAGTCTCTTCAGAGATGTTCAATAGGGTTCAAGTTAAAGAGGAAGTAAACCCTGATGGGTTTACTTCCTCTTTTTTTCCCTGCAAAGGTAAAGCATAATGGACTACTATGCATCGCATAGTAGCCCATTATGTGTCACTTACCTGACACAGGAGCCAGCGAAGTCGCCGCTGTCCCCTGTAGTCCGCCGCATCCATGTTGCTTGTGGCGTCTCGCAGCTCCGACGAATCACAGCGGCGCAACCGCGATGACGTCACTCCCGCGCATGCGCACGGGAGTCGCGCCTCGCAGCTCCGCCGCTGTCATGCGGCGAAGCCGCGATGACGTCACTCCCGCGCATGCGCACGGGAGTCGACAAATTTGGCGAATCCATTCTTGGATTTGCCGCATTTAGTGCGCCTGCGCGCCGCTGTCTACGGCGCATGCGCCATAGACAGCGGTGCCCATTTTCGGGCAAATATATCCTAAACCATATAGGTTTAGGAGATATTGCTTGGACCTACAGGTAAGCCTTAATCTAGGCTTACCTATAGGTCCAAGTTGTTTGGAAGGGTTTACTTCCTCTTTAAGGCTCTGGCTCTAGGACATTCGCAGAGTTGTCCCTAAGCCACTCCTGTGTTGTCTTGACTGTGTGCTTAGGATCATTGTCATGTTGGAAGGTGAACCTTCTGCCCAGTCTGAGGTCTTGAGCGTTGTGGAACAGGTTTCCATTGAGGATATCTCTGTACTTTGCTCCATTCAGCTTTCCCTCAACCCTGATCAGTCTCTCAGCCCCTGCTGCTGCTGCAAATCATCCTCACAGAATGATGCTGTCACCACCATGCTTAACTGCTGGGATGTATTGGGCAGGTGATGATCTTTGCCTGGTTTTCTCTAGACATAATGTTTAGAATTGAGGCCAAACAGTTCAATCTTGGTTTCGTCAGGCCAGAGAATCTTGTTCCCCACAGTCTGAGAATGCATCAGGTGCTCTTTTTGTAAAATCCAAGCAAGCTTTTATGTGTTTTGAACAAAAAGAAAAATTGGGCGAACCTACACATGGGAACGTCCCAGAGGAAAGCAAGAAGGCAATACTGGAATCAGAAAATGACATACAAAATTTTTTTTATTAAATATTCAGATAAAAGTAAATAAAGTTAGCTGAAAAGCAATAAATGTACACACTGGTTTATGGTTTGTTGAGATCCACACTGCAAATTAGAAGTATGGCACTAACACAATGGGCAAACAAACAAATAAAGAAAAACAAACAAAACAAATAACCAGGTCCGGACACGTACTAACCAAAACACAGAGACCACCAGTGGCAATGACCACATAAGGAATGGAGCAAAAACTGCACCCAGAAAAAAAATCCTATTAAGGCGGGCTTTGTGTGTATGGCCCCCAGGGGCTATTGAAGAGCAAAAAATATGCATGTCGTAAGTCTGCTGAATGCTAGATGGAGAATAGCAGTAACTAGGGCTAACGGCAAAGGATCTCAAGCAAAAGTACAATGCATGGTGCCTCTAAATAATGACACCTCAGATTTATATATCTGAGGAGCAGGAGGGGTTATATAAAAAATATAGCAACTGTCGCATAAAAGGATCCCATAAGGCAAACTGATGTATTGACATAACTGGTAGAATCCAAAGTAATTGGAACCAGGAAGCTGTTAATGATCTGCTACTCATGTGAGAGTATAGTAAGTGATGGACATCCCGCTATATGCCATAAACAGGCTATCATCTCCTAAGAAATATGCTGTAATGGGTGTCAAGTTAAGGATGCCTACTCATATACAGTTCATCCAGAGAAAGTTTTCATATATCCACTGCAATATTAAATAATGTCATAGATATATTCAATGACATGTATTTCCCAAATCCAGTCACAGTGAAATCCCGATAGGGCAATGAATGGTGTGTCATATAGATAGAATAGGCAATTCAGTTATTGCAGGAATATTAACTCCGCAGATGTATTTAGGGCATAAAGAGAGTCCTACATTACCAAGTCCTCATGGCCGGTTTGGATAATTGTATTCCTTTTCCACAGCCGCCACACATGAATTCCTCGCTGTATGTCTCAGGCCATTCCTGGCCAATTGAGGAGACAATGCTACTTCGTGATTAGTGCTAATACACTGATGATGCAGAGGACGCAGGATATATATATATATATATATGGTTCCAAACAGGTTCCAGGCGGGTCCGTGGATATTTCCGGCCAAAAAGCAGGCTTACGCTCTTCGTGTGCCTAGTGAATGGGGAATCCTGTGAGTGGAGTCATGTGACCGTGATGATGTCAACAAGTTGGCGTAGCTTCGTAGATTTTATGTGTTTTGCAGAGAGGAGGCTTCCATCTAGCCACTCTGCTATACAGCCCAGATTGGTGGAGGGTTGCAGTGATGGTTGTCCTTCTGGAACTTTGTGCCATCTCCACACAGGATCTCTGGAGCTCAGTCAGAGTGACCATGATTGCTCAGTATGTAGTATCATATATATCTATCTTAAAGTAATGGGAAGGATTAGCACTTCAGTTGGGTTCCTATTGGTGGGGACAAGCAACAAATAACCCTTTCACATTCAGTCAAAAACTGTTTTAGTAGAAGTTCGGTCTTACGGTAATCTAGGCATAAATCTGCAGCATACTATGAAACAATGCATACCTAGAAATTACAGTGAAATTTGCCTGTGAAGCTAGTCAAATGTCCCCCTCCCCCCCCCCCGCGGAATTGAGGATCAGATTTTAAATTCAGCACAGTTGCGTCACTATTGGGGCTTCCTGCCCGCTCTGTTCCTTCCCTATTGGCCATAACTGAGGGCCAATCAAAGGAGACTAGGAGAGGAGAGCATGGGACATTTCCACAGGGATGAGGCTACCGCTCGATCAAGAGAGAGATTGAGAGACTGCAACCTGGAAAAAAGCTGAGGGAGAGAGTGCTACAGGACAAAGAATGAGGAGTGTGCCAGGCGGAAGCCAGAGGGACCAGGGTACAGACATGCTACACTACTGACCAGAGTCACCCCCGGGGGACCCAGAGTGATCGATCGTCCAGCCGGAGGGATCACTGCTGTAGTTTTCGCTGGATCTGGTAAGAGGGCCTGTTGGTCATTATCCGTTACTTATCTGAGGGACTGTACTACGTCTGCAGTTTCTGACCATGAAAATTTGATAATGACATTGTCGAAAAGGGGCGGTGCATGGGTGACCCTAAAATGATGCCCCCCCTGAAAAAAGTTCTGTGGACGCCCATGGATGCTAGTCAAAATTATATGTAAATCTTGACTTTTCCTGTAGTGGCTCTGTGACGGACCCCCTGGCTGCCTGGCACCCCGCCTAGGTGCCTCCGCCAAAATACAGCTTCCTCGAATCAGGAATTAGGAACCAGGTATTATAGCTCTGACAAGCAGGGCTCTCTGTTCCCTCCTGTATTGATTTGTATTGTAAGTGTACTGTCTGCCCTCATGTTGTAAAGCGCTGCGCAAACTGTTGGTGCTATATGAATCCTGAATAATAATAATAATAATAGTTGAAAATTGCACAGAACTAGGCGCCACAGAATTTTTACCACACAAAATCAGATAAGAGCTTGATCACATTATCCAAAACAATGCAAACTTTAAACAGTAATATCATCAGTACCTAACAGTACATCTAATGAACAGCTAGTAGCTAACAGTGATCTAATCAAACAGCACACCAATAAACAGCTAACTAATTAAACAGTAAGCTAATTAACAGCTAGCTAGGCCCCTAGACAAGCCTTGATCAGTCAGGCAGTGACCAACCCAGACATTTAACACCTTTCATTCCACATCCATCTTCTCACTGAGTTTCATGTTGACAGAGACCATCATGGCTTCCTTGACTGTTAAATGTGGTAATAACATGTAATCTTGCATTATATAACAGGACATCTTCCTGAATGCTCGTAGCTCCCTTAAATGTCAGGACCCATAGTCAGTAGACAAGAGGCTATCCTGTAGTCCCCTCCAAAAGCCCCTGTGCCGGTTGGGTCTGTCACAGTCTCATTCACACCAGAATGTGGTGTGTGAAACCTGCTTTCCGACACCAAGATCAAAACACACAAATCATATTAAAGGGCTGACAGGAAGTTTCAGGAGGAAGAAAGATGGAGGATGTGATGTTCATCCATACTTTGACCAATCACAATACCCCTTGCTTTCAGTGGCCTTTTATGAAAGGGGCTCAATGAGCAATATCCTGTGATATATGTACTGCAGCGAGAACTACAAGTCTTAGTGCCAGACATTCAGCACTTATAGGGCAGTGCAGGCTGAATACAAATTCAAGTTTTAACAAATCCTGCAGCAACCAGAGATGGGGCACACTTCACTGGAGGCAACTTATTTTTGCTATGCAAATATAAAAAAAAATATCTTTTGGCAGAACTTCAGCTTTAATGAAAGACAAATTGTATCATTTATGCACTGCATTTATGCTGTAAAATTGCTATTAATCACATAATATATATTTTTTTTACTTCCCGGCAGAAGTTGAGCTTGTCTATTTACAGAGGAGGTACAGTACGTAGCGTAGTCTCTTGACCGCCATGGAGGTAGCTGACAAGAAACCGCATTAATTTGAAATAACTGCTTTTATACATTCCATTCTCTGGAACAGGCTGTTTTAAGGGAACTGTGGGTTTCAAACAGTGTGTCCCTGTGTACATTCTTCCCTACAATCACTGGCTGACATGTAGCAAGCATTGTGTCCCTGGCTGACCTTTCATTTGTGCGCTAAGTCCACTAATTAGAGTTAAACATTTAAAAAAAAAAAAGTTATCTAACAAGAAGTGAACAGTATATAAAAAATTTTTTATATTATATTGAAAATAATACAATATCATTTTTTATTAGTCCAGATCACAGAAATAGTTTGCAATATTACAGATAATGATGACATTATCTAAACCGAAAACTGGCCATAGACGTTGCATGTATTTGCTAGTGCTCGGAAATGCACACATGTAGTTTCCTATGTTGAATCCTCATAGCTCCTTTGTTGTCCCAGGAGAGCAATGGACTATTTCATGAAATCTTTCAACCCATTATCAAGTCAAGTCTGATGTAAGGACAGTGTGACCTGTTTAAATCACATAATTGTTTAAGTTAATGAAACCATGCCCAAGAGGAGGTAGTTCACATGGGTATCATTTTATCATTTTCGCAAGATTACGGGCACTTATACTAGAGGAAATACATAAATACAATCATGCTGGAAGCGAAGAACAACAACCAAGATGGTACAAGCTTTAGGAGACTAAGAAATAAAAAGTAAGCCAAAAAAAACATTATAATAGAAGATTTAGTGGGAAATAACATAGAAATGTGTATTATAAAGAGCTACCCTACTGGCCTTACTGCATGTTTAGTTAGGATTATGGTGGCCGAGTTTACTACTGCTTTACAGGTAAGTGATACCTCTTGATATATATAGAAGTGCACGCTTTGTGATCCTTTAGATCCTTTTCTCATGATTTATATGACTCTTCTAAAAATTCCTATAAAGTTATCTAAGGGATCCTGAAAGCTTGCTTCTTTATTAACTTAAAGTGGGATTAAACCCAAAACCAAAAGATGTAATATATTGCAGCTTACCAATCATTAGATGTGGTTTCTGCATTTGTTTTATTTTTTTAGGATTTATTATCTGTTTTCATTTGGTGATCTTGCCAGTAACACGCCTCCTGTATTATAGTGTCTACACCTAGATAAAGGAGCAACAGAGACACCTCTTAGAAAGCCGCATTGTTAATCTTGGGGGCATTAGATGCATTAGCAGATTCAAATACACTAACAAATTGAAACCAAACTCCAGCTAACACTTATTAAGCAGTTACTGCAACATTTTTTTTAATATTAATATTTAAAAATAAAAGTTAATCATTGTAAGCACCCCTGTCAGTGGCAAGCAGTTTGCCTCAACCCCCTTACTGACACATCTGCAGGACAGATTGAGCTATTTGAAAACAGACTTACTAGCAGGACACCAGGTGAGAATAAAGGAGAGAAAGCCTAAAAAAAGAAAACAAATGGAGCTGTTACATCTAAGAATTGGTAAGCTGCAAAATAATAAATAGGAATGCACTGATACCAGTTTTTTAAGACTGCCGATACTTTTTCTCAAGTACTCGTCTGTACCAATTACCGATACTTATTTTTAGTGCCCTGTGACAGTTTTTTTTAGGACTTGTTCACATCATACATGCATGAAAACCGATGGGAAAATTGCTCAGATTTCACTTGTAGAGACATCAGTTTCACATCAGTCTTCAAGTGGGTTTCAGTGAGTTTTTACAGTGAGATTTGAAAAAGAGTCCTGTGCAATTTCTGCCAGGTTCAGGTGCGATTTCTAATCTCACACACCACAATTAGCATTTGAATCGCACTTGAACTGCACCTGAACGCACACTGCAAACTGGCCCAGGAGGTATCGGTTTTAGCATCAGAGCATTTGCATATGTACATGTACACGCAAATGCTTAGTATCGGTATCCCCTAATAATAAGTGTTTGCTTTTGGGCTAAGTGTTATTTTAAAAGCTCTTCTTGCCCTGCTCTGTGACTCCTCCCTCCTTCCAAGTGCCCCCATAGAAAGCAGTTTGCTATGAGGGCACTCATGCTTGCTTAAGACATAAGACACACAGAACAGGGCTCAGCCCCACACCCACTCCCTTCTCATTGTCTGTGATTGAAATCAGGGCTCCCGCTGCTGCCTCTGAGCCAATGAGGAGGCAGAGAGCCCGGATAGCAGCCACTTTTGTGCACGTCACTGGATCAGGTTCGGGCTCAGGTAAGTATTAAGGGGGGGGGGGGGCAGTGGGGGAGCTGCATACTGAAGGTTTATTTACTTTCATGCATAGAATGTATGAAGGTGAAAAAAAACTCCTGTCTCTACAACTACTTTAAGTTCACTAATAAAAGGGATCTCTAAGCCCTTGTACACACGGTCGGACATTCCGATGGAAAATGTCCGATCGGTCGTCGGATAATCCGACTGTGTGTGGGCTCCATCGGACTGTTTCTGTTGGAATATCCGACAGACAAAGTTTTAGAGCTAGGCTATAAAACTTTCCGACAACATGATCCGATCGGACTTTGTCCGATTGTGTGTAGAGAATTCTGATCCGACAAAGTGGCTTGCACGCTCAGAATAAATTCCTAGACCAAAGCTATTGGCTACTAGCCTAAACGTAGTCCCGTCGTAACGAAATAAGGTCATCACGTTACCTACGATCGGATTTTCCGACAACTTTGTCCGACCATGTGTATGCTACACAAGTTTTGGACAAAATCCGTCAGACGGATTTTGTTGTCGGAATGTCCGACCGTGTGTACAAGGGCTTAGACCCCTTTCACACTGAGGGGTTTTTCAGGCACTTTAGGGCTAACAATAGCGCCTGTAAAGCGCCTGAAAAACACCTCTCCTGCAGTCCCAGTGTGAAAGCCTGAGTGCTTTCACAGTGGGGCGCTGCGCTGGCAGGATGTTAAAAAAAGTCCTGGAACAGCATCTTTGGGGCGGTGAAGAAGCAGTGTACACACTGCTCCTGCCCATTGAAATGAATGGGCACTGCTGCCGAAGCACATGCAAAGCGCTACGGCAGCGACGCTACATGGGTGCATTTAACCCTTTATTCGACTGCTAGCGGCCGAATAGCGCCACTAAAACTAGCAGCATTTTACCGTCACCCACCCCAGTGTGAAAGCAGCCTTATACTAAATTGTTTTCACTATTTGTGAAGCAAGGGTTTTGTTTTTGTTCATTGTCATTTATGTAGCACTGACCCCGTGGTGGGTGGGGGTTGGTGAGTAAAGACTTCCCTGGGCCTCTTACTGATTATCCTGCAGCCAGTTACACAGTATTTTCACACAGCCAGATGCACTTACTCTTTCGCTCGTTGTCTCCAATGACCAGTCTAGGGGATTTGATTTTATGTTTTATTTGGAGAACTTGGATAGGAGGAGGGAATTAGTAAGATACTCCAAATTAACTATGCACAAGTGAGGACAACTCTCTTTGTAGAACTGTTAAGAAGATTATCTGCCAAACCATACAACATCTGTATGGAAGAATAAGTGCCTATGTAGCAGAAGGAACTCAGTGGACTTTGTATCTTCAAGACACTAGCCAGTGTCCCCTTTAGCTCACAACCCCAGTATGCTGACTCCTAGGACCAGAGGGAGATTTCAGCAACACACACTCAGGAATCCTTTTAGGGTCTGCATAGCTCCCAACTGTCCCTGATTTCTAGGGACTGTCCCTGATTTGGAACAATGTCCCTCTGTCCCTCATTCTTCCTCATGTGTCCCTCATTTTAGTGTGCTCCATATAATAAAATTCACTTTTTATCTATCAAAAAATGTTTTCCAGCACTAAACCTTTCATCTGATTTCTAAATTGCTGCATTTGTAAATTCCAAAAGCTAATATAAAGGAATAGTAGTGGTAAAAAAAGCACTTGTGGGTTTAACCAATCTTGTTTTTTTGTAAAATTCTCCTTTAAGGGGGCGTGGCCAGAGGTGTGTCCTATGCCTGTATACTTTGGCCGTCAGGTGTCCCTCATTCCCATCTCAAAAATTTGAGCGGTATGGGTCTGTACTCACAAAATGTCCAGGGACAGCTGGAATCCTTCTTCCAACTTCCAAGCAACACTCTATACCAGTGATATTAGACCAGATCCGTGAACTTTCTCCCTCAGTCAACTTGCACAGTGTTAGAAGTTTTTGAGTTAATTAATATTTTAAGTAATAAAAGTTTCTGAAAATATATGTAAGTTATATGTACGATAATAAGTGATGGTCTCTAAAGGTCACAGAACAACAGAGAGTACAGGGAGGAGTGGTTTTGTTGAGTAGGTACTTCTATTTTTGAGTTACTATGTCAGGACAATGGGTGCAGTTATTCTACTTATCTTTAGACTGAACCATATTAGGTATATATGCAAATATGGGTGTTATTAGGATATGCTGACATAACATCATGAAAGAGTATAAGAATGGAGTTGGATTATGGAGAGTTGGGAAAAGAGGTGGGAAGAGAAAGAACTCTACACTTTGGAGAATGTAGATCAAATGCCCCTTTCCTCCTTCTGAGACTATAACGATGCCATATGTTACCAGATGTCAATCTTGTCTTTGCTTATCTTCCTGAACAATAAAACATCTATTGTTGAAGTATTGAACGAACAAAGAATTCTTCAATTTCTAGTCCTGAAAGTACGTTGGAAATGCCTTGGATGAAGACATACATATCTCCGCTACACACCCTTTAGGAGAAGGGATACTGATTCACATATTACACAAAGACTTTGCTATTCATTCAGAAACGCCCCTGTGAGTATAGTAGAATACTAGAGTAATATGTATTTTACTAGGAAGTGTAGAGTATGTAGGGTTTCTACTACATTTACTCTACCTACACACTTTCTTTCACACAGGAACCCTGGTTTGTCGCCTCAAGGCTTCAAGCCCGCAGGTCAATCACCTGAGGCCGCATGGCAGCCTACGCTGGTGAAAAGCAGCAGCCTCCTCCCCACCTAAACTTGTCTCCTTAGAGGTGGGCTGGACTGGAACCCCAAGCCCATGTGCTCCTCAGATATAAATACAGTCACCCAGCATTCTCTAGGGCACATCCCCTTCTAATTGGCCAAGGCTGTATCTTCATCCACTAGGTTTCCTCCCACTGTCTAATATGCCTTCCTGCTATTGGATCAGTGTGAAACATCAAGCCACCATGAGCACACTGAGCAGACCTCACTCATCAATCACTGCTCTCTGTTAAGCAGACAGAACCTAAATTTGCCTGTCTGCTTCTCTGTTAAGCAGAAAAGCCAAAAACGTTACCGGCATACCCCACTTTTAAGTACACAATGGGGTTTATTTACTAAAGCTGGAAAGTGCAAAATTAGGCTCACTTCTGCATAGAAACCAATGAGCTTCTAGGTTTTATTACCAAAGCTTAATTGTAAAAGCTGGGGTTAGAACCTCGCAGAAGTGAGCCTAATTTTGCACTTTCCAGCTTTAGTAAATAAACCCCATTGTGTACTTAAAAGTGGGGTATGCCTGTATACACTCTCTAGCATATACCTAAGAGGGTGCTACATCTATAATACATTCATAGGGTTTGGGCAGTTATTATGTTAATGCTAGGGTCTGCCAGAAGACATTTAATACAGATCAGCCTACATAACATTACACCCGTGTCATTCTGCACGAAGATGTGGGAGAGTTCAAGCTGTGACAATGTCTCCTGTGTGCTTATTACACACTGTTCCTCTGCTGATAGCCGCATAATTAAAACAGTGCAGGGTGCTCTCTTTTGGGACCAAAAATATATTTTCCTAATAATTACAGTGAAAGGTCTTACTTGCAGTTGTTGATGGTAGAAAACAACTATGAATATTGCATTGTTAAAAATTCGGAGAAATCACGTTTTCTTTTCTTTTTTTTTTTTTTCAAAGGGATTTTCTGCTTTTCACACAGTTTTATCAAAAATCATCTTCAACCGCCCCCCCCCTCTTACCATGTTATCACTCACCCCAGAAATGCCCTTCTTCTACTGTTTACATTTTCTTTGTACTTTCATGGGTGGGAATCTCCAGTCGAACATTGTGGCTTCCTTGCTATTTACCAAGAGTTCAGCAGCGGAAACAGTTCTCTGCTATCAAGCAGCAGCAGTAAATCATTATTGCTGCTCTGTGAATGATTTTATAGCCTCACAAAGTCTCACGCAAAAAAAGACAAAGATGGATAGCTTGAAGATTGTATTTAAAGTGCACCCAGCCTGTAGACACCATGCCCAAAAAATGTCAAGCACATGGATAACGCTTAGAATGATTGTAACCATATTAGTGCACTTGCAACAGAAACAACTAAGTACTGTCCATGATACTTTTTTTTATTTGCACTAACATCCAAATTTTCAAAACAAGCTATCGGAGTGTATCCCCTTTTTTAAGGTCCAAGCAGTCAAGTGCCTAGACCTTAAACAAGGGGGTACTTCCTGAAAGCTTGTCCTGAAAATTGGATGTTAGTGCAAATAAAATAAAAAAAGTATCATGGACAGTACTTAGTTGTTTCTGTTGTAATTGCACTAATACTGCTACAATCACTCTTATGCCCCATACACATGGTCGAATTTTCAGATGGAAAATGTGCGATCAGATCATGTTGTCGGAAAATCCAACCATGTGTGGGCTCCATTGGACTTTTTCTGTCGTATTTTCCGACGAACAAAGTTTGAGAGCAGAATCGAATATTTTCCGACAACAAAATCTGATCGCATAAATTCCAATCGTGTGTAGACAATTCTGATGGACAAAGTGCCACACATGCTCAGAATAAACTAAGAGACAAAAGCTATTGGCTACTGGCCCGTTTATAGTTCAAACGTACGTGTTTAACGTCACCTCGTTCAGAACGATCGGATTTTCTGACAACTTTGTGTGACTGTGTATGCGAGACATGTTTCGTCCAAAATCCATCGGAAAAAATCCGACGGATTTTGTGGTCGGAATGTCCGACCGTGTGTATGGGGCATAAGCGTTATCCATGTGCTTTACATTTTTTTGGGCATGGCGTCTACAGGCTAGGTGCTAGTGCAAATAAAAAAAGTATTATGGACAGTACTCAATTGTTTTTGAAGCACATTAGTCACTGCAGGTGATCTTTTTCCCCAGGAATAACTTACCATGCCTCTTGCGTTACTCTGGCTTTTGAGAGCCGTGATCCAGCTCTTCGAGGTACGGGTTGCGCATGCGCGCTACCACTGGCTTGCTTCCAATGTGATTATACACAACAGATACTGCAGACTCGATGTCCACCAGCGCCTGCTGATCATTCGGTACAGGGGTAGAACGGCAGTCTGCCTATGTAAACAAGGCAGATTGACGTTCTGTCAGTAGAGAAGGCATGGATCCTGTTTCCCTGCAAAGCAGGGACACGGATCCATGCCTTCCCCTAGTAAAAGCACCTCCCACACTGTAATAAAACACGGGCTAGGCACACAGTTAACCCTTTGATCCCCGCTGATGTTAAGTCCTTCACAGCCACTGTCATTAGTATAGTGACAGTGGATATTTCTTAGCACTGATCACTGTATTGGTGTCACTGGTCCCCAAAAAAGTGTCAGTTAGTGTCAGAATGTCCACGGCAGTATCACAGCTCCGCTATAAGTCGCTGTTCACCACCATTACTAGTGAAATAAAATCTTTAAAAACCCCATAGTTTGTAGACGCTAACATTTTTGCACAAACCAATCAATATACACTTGTTTGGATTTTTTTCACCAAAAATATGTAGCAGAATACATATTGACCTAAATTGATAATTAAATATTATTTTTTTATTTTTTTATTGGATATGTTTTATAGCAGAAAGTAAAAAAAAATTGTTTTTTTTTCAAAATTTTCTTTTTTTTTTATAGCGCAAAAAATAAGAAATGCAGAGGTGATCGAATACCACCAAAAGAAAGCTCTATAAGTGGGGAAAAAAAGTACATACATTTTATTTAGGTACAGCATTGCATGACCTTACAATTGACAGTTAAAGTAACGCAGTGCCGTATCGCAAACAATGGTCTGGTCAGGAAGGGGTGTAAATCTTCTGGAGGTCAAGTGGTTAAGGATAACAAGAGTATCTCTAGTGTGATGTCGTACCTTATATATACCTACATCTGCCTTTGCTTAATAGTACATGCATAATATATTCTAATTTTCAATTGACTGAATGTTAACATAAAAATGATAGATGATTAATATATCTTCTGTATGATGCTAAGAGAATAAACCGATCAATCACATTGTCTGTACAATTCATAGTTACTATCTATTCTTTAGTTATTTTTTTTTTTTTTAAAGTATATGTACTAATATATAAACACAAAATGACAAGGTGCACTTACTTCCACAAGGAAAGTATATACTGCAGTGGCACACAGCACTGGCTATACATTATGTAACATAAAGGTGAATTCAGCAGCTGCTAAATAATGCATATTGTATATGTGAACTATTTTTAATTCTGTTCATTTAGTCTTGTGATGCTGATAACCCTGCCTGGACCTCTCTGTGGACTACACTGTAGTTCAGTAATACAACCTAATCTAGGACCCACCTCAAACCATGTCTGGATAATGAAGGAGTAGCAGCACTTTGATGAGGTCATCCCTGCAATCACTCCTGCTGTAATTTCATGGGGTTTAGACTGAGAGGACAGAGTGTTGACCTTTTCCTTGTATGAGAGCCATGGTACAGAGCAATAAAACATGTTGATATCAAGATTCAGGAACTTTAGCTTGCTATTATTATTATTATACAGGATTTATATAGCGCCAACAGTTTACGTAGTGCTTTACAATATAAAAAGTAGACAATACAGTTATAATACAATAAAATACAAGAGGATTAAGGGGCTCTGCTCAGAAGAGCTTACAATCTAATAGGGCGGGGCAGGTGGTACAAAAGGTTGTAACTGTGGGGAACGAGGTAATGGAAGTGGTATAAGATTAGTTAGAAATGTGATAGGCTGAAGAGATGAGTTTTCAGGGATCGCCTGAAGGTAGCAAGAGTAGGGGATAGCCGGACAGGTGGAGGTAGTGAGTTCCAAAGGATGGGAGAAATCCTGGAGACGAGCATGGGAGGAGGAGATGAGAGGGCTTGAGAGTAGGAGGTCTTGAGAAGAACGGAGAGGACGATTTGGGTGATATTTGGAGACAAGATTGGTGATGTAGCTCAGGGCAGAGTTGTGAATGGCTTTGTATGTTGTGGTTAGTATTTTGAATTTAAATCGCTGGGTGATTGGGAGCCAGTGTAGGGATTGGAGGAGAGGGTTGGCAGACACTGAGTGGTTGGTAAGGTGGATAAGTCTGGCAGCAGCATTCATGATAGACTGAAGAGGAGATAGCCTATGGAGAGGCAGGCCAATGAGAAGAGAGTTGCAATTGTTAAGGCGAGAGATAGCAAGGGAGTGTATGAGGAGCTTGGAGGTTTCATTTGTTAAAAAGGGGCAAATTTTACATATATACAAATGTATTTATTTTTTGTAATAAAGACATGCCTTTTGTTTTGCAAGTTTCTGTGGTTCAATGTTATTAAAGTGTATTATAAATACTGTATATAACAATCCAGTAACAACCTATCTTTATGTGTGTCATTGGATAAATGGCCTTACATTTACCAGTCCTAATAGAGACACTGAGTGATAAAGTACAGATTACTTTGACAACATGGAGTGAGATTCATCTGGATATCATGATCTTCATAAATGAAAAAATCCAGGAGCCTTTTACAATAGCTTATCAAGCTGTGATCACAAGTTGCTTCTAAGTGATAGGAGGCAATGACCTCCAACTGGAAATTAGTGATCCAAAACTTTTCTTTTTCAGATGTACTATATACTAAAGGATTCGTTTACTAAAATTTGAGAGTGCAAAATAGGGTGCAGCTGTGCTTGGTAGCCAGCTTCTAACTTCAACTTATTCAATTAAGCTTTGACAAAAAAAACGTGGAAGCTGATTGGTTTCTATACAGAGCAGCACCCATAGGCATGCACATGGGGTGTGCATGGGCACACCCTGATCACTCTATATGGTGATGATTTCCCCTACTGTCCCCTCGTATTGCACACCCCCGAACGCTGTGCTCCTGTCTTCCCTCCTTTCCTCACCTGCCCCCCCCCCCCCCCCCCGGCTGTTGTGGGGGATGTTTCAGGATGGAGAGTAGTGAAAGGGGTTAATCAATATGTAATTTACCTGCCCCATTCTTTTATAAATGAACACAGTGAACACACTCACTCACTGTGTTCAATCATAACTGAAGCCTTGTAAACTGTGTTTACTAGGCTTCAGTTTGTAAACGAACAGGGTGCCGTTCAGCACAGAGCAGCTCCCATTCATTCACTGTGTAATGCAGCTGAGGCTGCAGAGAAAGTCATGTGTGTTTGGGCTTTGGGGTGCACACCCTAATGCAATGGGCTGCGCACACTTATGATGCTGCACCTTATTTTGCACTCTTAAGTTTTAGTAAATCTAACCGAAATTCTCCTAGTGGCCTTTACTATAAAAAAATGTGTGTTTATTGGTTCTCCATTGAAAGTAAACTTACTAATGAAAATTAACCATTTTTTATTTTGTACTGGGTATATTATCCTTATTCTCTAGCTCAAATCCATTAGTTGCCAGGGCCAGACACGAGGGAACCTTGCCATTTGATTGGCATTTAAAAAATATTTAATGACATAAAATGACAAATAAATGTAAATAATTTCCTAATTTGAGACTGTCACACTTGATTTCTATCATCACTATTATTTCATTAATAATTTTTATTATAATAATTATTTCATTCATTTACAGTTTACAAACATTCTTAACCACTTGCTTACTGGGCACTTAAACCCCCCTCCTGCCCAGACCAATTTTCAGCTTTCAGCGCTGATGCACTTTGAATGACAATTGCGCCGCCATATAACACTGTACCCAAATGAAATTTTTATCATTTTTTTCCCACAAATAGAGCTTTCTTTTGGTGGTATTTAATTACAGCTGGGAGTTTTATTTTTTGCTAAACAAACAAAAAAAGATGCAAAAAAAAAAAATCATGTTTAATAGTTTGTTATAAAATTTTGCAAACAGGTCATTTTTCTCCTTCATTGAAGTGCGCTGATGAGGCGGCACTGATAGGCTGCACTGGTGGGCACTGATAGGCTGCATTGGTGGGCACTGATAGGCTGCACTGGTGGGCACTGATAGGCATAGTTAAGGCGGCACTAATAGGCACAGATAAGGGGGCACCGATAGGCACAGATAAGGTGGCACTGATGGGCAAAGATGGGCACAGATAAGATGGCACGGATGGGTGGCACAGATGGGTGGCACGGATGGGTGGCACTAAGGGGCACTGATAGGTACCACTGATAGATGGGACTGATGGGCACTGATAGGTGGCTCTGATAGGTGGCACTGCTGGGCACTGATGGGTGGCACTGATGGGCACTGATGGGCACTGGTAGATGACACTGATGGGCACGGATATGTGGCACTGGGGTGCAGCACCTTTGTTGAGGCAGATTGTGGGCACTGCTGGGTGGCACTGCTGGGTGGCACTGTGGGCACTGTTGGGTGGCACTGTGGGCACTGCTGGGTGGAACTATGGGCACTGCTGGGTGGCACTGACGGGGGGCACTTATTTTTTAATGATGTGGCACTGGCAGGGGGCAGGTGGGCACTGGCAGGGGGCAGGTGGGCACTGGCAGGGCTTGGCCGTGTTTGGGACTAATGTCCCGATCGCGGCCGCCGGTGATCGGCTCTTTTTTTTCTCCTCGCGCTGTTAGCGCGAGGAGGAATAATAGCCGATTACCGGCTCCGTTGTATCACATGATCAGCTGTCATTGGCTGACAGCTGATCACGTGATAAGGGGTTGGGATCGACCCCTTGCTCGGATCAGTGATCAGGCGAGTCTCATAGACTCACCGATCACAGAGCGCGCCGCGCGCGCCCCTCAGGGGGCGCGCAGTCGCTCGTGCACGGGACGACGTCAATAGACGTAGTCCCGGCAAAGGAGATCCGCGCTGTAGCCGTCATTCGGCTATAGCGCAGGTCTCAAGTGGTTAAAAAAAACATAAACTGGAAGGCTTTTTAGAAATTAATATGTTGTCCAAACTACTATGGTTCCAAAGTCACAAGTGAAACTGTTAGTGGTATGTTACCATCATCCCTAAAAGTGGGAAGCTGGCCACTTACCTCTTTATAGGGGCTAAACGGACTATAGCTCAAGCCTGGAAGACCCAACGTGTAGCTTTCCAAGGGGTGAGGACACGTATGACTGCTATGTTGCTTCAGGAATGAATGTCCAGTATTGTGAATGACTCAGATGCCAAATTTCTTAAAATGTGGGATCCATGGATCTCTTATGAGTTCCCCACACTCCAAGCATCCTGTTTAGGCCTTGTCTGATTCCCTTCTGTGGGACTCCCGAGTCCGAGTTCTCCCCTTCCCTTCCCTTCCCTTCCTTTCCTCCTCTCTATGACCTTCTCTCTCTCTCTCTCTCTCTCTCTCTGTCTTTTTGCTCTTCTTGCTTTCTTTCTGGTTTCTCACTATCTTGGTTCCTGCCATTGCCTCTTATGGAGGTGAGTTGCTGGAGAAGAGCCTCCCCTTTGGTGATGATTTTGGGGCTATGGCATTTTATGCAGTATTCATTTTTTGATACCATCCCCTATTTTCATGTCATAGGATAATTGTGAACAATATTGATCATTGGTAAGTTTTACACATTTCTAGTGGGCAATTAACGATCTGGTTTATAAATCTCTTGTTTATCCAAAAATTCAATAAACATATTATCTATCATATCTATACATCTCTATCATAATGTAGCGAAAGCTAAAAGTGAAGAATTATTACGTGTTTTCCAATTTGAATGATAAATTATTACCCGAACTTGTTTATTTGGTTTTGTTGTTTGTTGTTAAAAGGTGACATTTTTTTTAGAAAGTCTGTTTTGTGTAGAGCCCCAGTAGTTTTATTATCCTTTCTGTTGAGTTAGGTCTAAGGCCAGCTGCCTGCTGGGTGAAGGGTTTTATCAACTTCACTTAGATAATTGGTTAAGCTTTGAGCATGTTGTCTTCCCATCTGTGTGCCAAGAACAGAACAAAACATAATGTCCATAAAAAAAGGACAACACTATCATTTGAAACTGGAAAAGCTACTAAGAGTTTCCCTATACTGCATTAATATTTTTTAGCTTTGTGAAAACATTTAAATGAATGATACAATATGGCAAATAAGATCAATGTAAAAAATAATGGTGTTGTTTAATGTGTTTTGGATCATCCAAATCAGTTTCCAGTTGTGTAATATAGGTAGGCTCCTAAGAATGAGTTGCTCTAGGCTACTGCACAACAGTCATTTTGTATTCTCATCAATATTCATAAATATCGACACATGAATATAGATATACAGTACTAGCCAATGCACCATTTATAGAAATGTCAGATTTCTCCATTGCCTTACCCACCCAATAAATGCAACTCATATGTATAGCTTTTTTTTTTTGTAGCAATGAATGTGGAAAATTAAAGCTTCATAGGATTTAGCAGAGAAAACAGAAATGGAAAACAATTTAAAACATCTCTATATAGGGTAACTGATGTTAACGTGTCCTGGGCTGAATTGCTGAGCTCTAATTCATGAGTGTCTAATTAAATGCAGAACACAAGCACAGCTCTCAATATGCAGTCACTGCACAGTATGGCAAGGGCAGGTTGCTCTGAACTCTTACAGCATAACAGTATAAAGAATGCTTCAGAAAAACACACACTTTCTTTTCTTATTGAGATCAAGCAGATTGTATTCCTAGGTCCAAATATTACATTACTGACAAATACAACCCGTCTCCAAACATCTTAAAACCCTTCTCCAGGCAAAAATTGTCCCCCTCCCATACATAAGAAGAAAACCCTCTAACATCTTTATTGCTTACCTGAATCCACTGCCATGTGTCTCTTGCTGTCACATTTTTAACCACCCTAGACAGGTGGTTCAGTGTTGCTGTCTGAGCCCCCACTGATTGGAGCTTTGGTGGTGATGCCATTATGTGTAGTCTTCAGGAACCTGAGAGAACCCCACCACTGGACAGCGAATATGAAGTGTTTCCATCACAGAGGCGATGACATAGGGGACCTTGAGGGACCCTCCCTTCCTGCGGTCTAGAAGATAGAAGACTTAGGACCCAGTGTGTTTTGTAAACTTAGATTTAGGTAAGAAAAATGGCCTTTTAAGCCACATTTCCAGCGCTGAGCTTTACACTAGAACTCCAGCCAAAACCTCTTTTTCCTTTGTATTGAATATCACAGTTTTAGAACTTGCAGGGTTTTTATTTATCTATATATGCCCATTTGGGGAGAATTTCCCCTCACTTACTGTCCTTGTGATGGTTGTCACCGAGATAGCAAGTGAGGAGGAATCCAAGCAAGAATCTCACATTCAGCCATAACAAAAAATGTTGGTAGAGTGGGGAAATGTTAGGACTTCACCTCCATCACATTTCCATTGCTGTCTGCATCCCTGATGAAGAGGTTATCTTGATTTTCCATTACAGAGCCAATAGTTTCCAAAGCAGATGTGAGGGGTAACTTCATCATCAGGAACGGTAATAGCAGTAAAAACCTGGAAGAGTGTTTTTGGTGTTGACTAACTTTACCAAAATACAAAGTAAAGCTGCTAAGACACCAGTGGTCAGTTGAACTGACTTCTTAGGTTACAAAGATGGTGCAGATGGTGGCCACACATCAGACAATTTGTCACATGATATAAATATTTTTTTCCACAATCATTAAATTATATCCCCATATACAATATGGAACAGGAATGATCTTCTGACCTTTGAAGACTTGGGTCAAAAGGTATATACCCTTAAATTGGAAACTTTAGTCCAGTTGGTTTTGATTGGCTTTCGACCATAGCTCTACTTTGCTTTAGTTTTCAAAAACAAATTCTAGATGTTTTTGTTTTATCTATATATAATATTTTAAAAAAATGCATATGCATCTCTGATATTGTTAATGTTCAAGGAAAATTGAAAATTGAAGAATATTTTTTAATGATTCCGGCATCATTATTAACTGCAATGGTGTTATACTTGGGGCATTTGTTTCCAGTTACTGCTGCTTTTTATAGCAATGTTCTTCCTTTCTTGGAATAAGTATAATATACAGTATTTGTAGAGATAGTCTTATCTGCAAAAAACACACAATCTGCACTGGCTCTGGCACAGTAAATCATGTTTTTTTTATTTTTTTTATATATTTTGCTGTAAATAGAGTCAATAAACTTGGTAGATCGAGCTACAGGGAGAAATTGCTAGAAATCCTAGAAAATCACAGATTCGAGAAATATATCTTAATGTTGGCTTCAAGCTGTGTCCCAGCTGCATTCTCTTGGTATTATATTTAATCATCTTAATGCAGTGCTAGTACGGTAAGCAGAAAGTACATTGAACACTGTGATAAATGGATGCTAAAAGAATTCAAAATGTTAAATTATTAGTATCTGTTTATTGCCAAAATGGCCAGCTTGGGCGCATGATAAATATGCTTTGCTAATTTCTTAGCTCTGGGCGACATCTACATTGTTTGCTGTACTAAGAACGCTGCTAATAACATCTGTGAAACTTGGCTATAAACATCGCTGTCTCATTGTAACATATTCATGGGTGAAAGTAGCCAACACAGAACTGGTTATGGGTAACTGGCCAGTGAATTTGTTAGTGGGATGTGTTTTATATAGTACAGAAACTGCACATAAAACATAAAGCTCAATAAATACATGTATAAACATGCCACCTCAAGAGTGTGGTAGAGAGTGGAATAATCCCAGCTTGCTTTAAGACTCTTTAAAATAATGAGAAAAGAAAACATTTTACCTATACGGTTGTGCGTACACAACCGTGCTTCTTTGCAGCATCTTTACTCTACAAGAAAAAGGAAAAAGTCTTAAGCAAATTGTGCATACACAAGTCTTTTCTGCCTGGATATGGAATATTACTATCACTACAATTAGTGAGCTCTGGGATCCAGGAATCATAGAATTGTACTAGATCCCTGGAGGCAATTCAGCTCACATCAGTTGTGGATCCTTATATGCTACTTGTCATGGGCCTACTTGGAGCGCAGAATTGGTCATTTTTTTGTTTTGTTAAAGGAAGCCTGTTTCTATCATTGCTATTCTGAATGCTCTGTTCAGTACTGCAAGAAGAATTGTTATATATTTTACTGGAGAAATATAATAGATTATAAAAAAAAAGTGCCCCAATTTTAGAGTGCTCCGGTGCAAGATTACCATTTATTTTTAAAGTGTTACTAAACCCACAACAGTAAAATCAGTCTGTATATGCAGTAAAGCATGTTTGTTATACTCACTGTGGGACCTCATGGGTTAATCCTCTGCATTAGGTAAAAAGGCTGTTTGATCCTGTCTTCTCTGATCCTCCCCTTTCTGCTACTGTCCCCAATCTATCTGCTGATAGAACAGAGGCCAGGAGACAAGCTGCACATGCTCTGTTTGGTGTGTATTGCTAGAGAGTTTTTATTTTTTCTTGAGAGATTGATCAGCACAAGGCCAATCAGCACTGTCCAGACAGAGGGTCAGGGGTCCTGCAGCCTCATAGGGCAATCAGGGGAGAATGAAAAGTTTTTATTTTTTCTTGAGAGATTGATCAGCACAAGGCCAATCAGCACTGTCCAGACAGAGGGTCAGGAGTCCTGCAGCCTCATAGGGCAATCAGGGGAGAATGAAAACTCCTCCTATAAGCTTTAACCAGAAACTGATAGAGGTCACAAGGCTGCGCTAAATGCTGATGAAAAAAGGTATTTAGCAGTTTATATTTAGGTGGAACTTCTGCTTATCTGTCTCATCCCCCCTTCTGGTGCCACATTTGGCACCTTTCGGAGGGGAAGGGGGAGCGGGAACCTGTTTTTGACAGGTACCCTGTCCCTACTTCCATCGGATCTTGCCATGGCGAGGTATGTCAGAAGTTCCTCCTCCCCTTCTCCACCCTCCTTCTTCCCCTGCTCCCAGGCCAGTAAAAGAGTGCAGCACGCTTCGCACATGCACAGTAGGGACCCGGCCATGAAGCCACAAGGCTTCAGTGTCAGGATCCCGTACCGGCAATGGCAGCAGTGCCAACATCGCTGGATTCCAGGACAGGTAAATGTCCTAACATTAAAAGTCAGCAGCTACGGTATGTGTAGATGCTGACTTTTCATTTTTGAGGGGGAAGCCATAACATCACTTTAAATGTTATTGCTCAATCACCTTTAGAACTACCAAAAACTATAAAGGGCAAACATGATTAGGTGCAAATTGGTTAGATAGGCAGTTGCTCTAATTACCTAGTTTTGTTAAATATGAGGGAAATTTTCCAGCTTAATGACTTATATTCCAAAATAATTCTGCTAACAAGGTATCTGCACCCTGCATTCAACTAAAAAAGTCATTACAGTAAATGCAGCATTAGGAGTGAGCTTTTCTCTGCTGCATCAAGAAAAGTGAAATTCCTTGACAAGGTGGTGAGGTGGGTAATTTAAACACTGAGAGATGTAAGAAGCAAGCAGTTAATGCAACGGAAATGTCTGGGACTGAAAAGACAATTGACCCCCTTTGATTTCCTCTCACTTCCTGTCTTGGCTATGGGCAGGAAGTAAAGGGAAATCACCCCAATGGGATATTGCAAAGATGGCAAAAAAAAAAAAAAGGCTGACAGGGTTATAACCCTCCCTCACTCGATTCCAAACAAAGGAATGCCTTTAGTTGCACCTTAATTCTTAGTAAAATCTCTTTGTGCAGGGAAATCATTGTTCAAGTTTGCAATTAAAAAATAAATAAAGTACACTTGCGCGAGAAGGCATTATAACTAATGGTAATAATGATAAGAAGATAACAGCCAATACTGACACCATGACATCTTCATAGTACACATTTTGTTCTTTTTTTCCAAACTGGCACAATGACAGAAATTTGTTTGCATAGATGCCATCATTTGAATACAATATCCAGAAACATTTGCTTCCTGGCAGGTGTATTTATATACATGACTCACAAAAGTCTTGTCATAGACACAGAGCAGCCACCTATAAACGTGGACTTAGGGAATAACCAACCCACGGGTGCAGTAAAACAGTAAAAAAAAAAAAAAATCAAGACAATAGAGAACTAAACTATCAAATATGTTATAATGTAGAGAAAACAAAGGCAATAGTGTTACAATTTTTCCAAGTAGTGTATCTGCAAAACATGCTTGCAATCACCAAATCAACGTGGTGCTACTGTATATGGTTCACTTTCTACTTACTAACGGAGTAGAGAATGTTCCCCCTTCAAAGTGAATGCTGGTTTAGCTTAGTCAATATAGTGAATCAGTGTCCAGTTTGAATACCCAAACATGGCAACAAGGGAAATAAATAAAAACATGATTTTTGGATAATTCATGTGAACACAGCTTTCCTCTATTATATTATGTCATTCACTTTGCTAAATGAATACCCTCTGCTAATTTGACAGACACTATTAGGTCTGGGCAGCATTGTCAAAACTGAAATGAGGGTTCTTTCAAATAAGCGGCATCTGTTCTGATTGGAGCATAATAGAACAGATGCCACTTTTGTGACATCTATGTCCCTTCAGGTTTTTCCTGCATCTACCAGAGGTAGCTGGATGTAAACAGACGTAGACATGCTTGCCCATAGACTAACACTGAGCTTCCGTTCAGACCCCCCTGAAGGATTATCAGAATGTATACACTGGAACACATTTAAAACGTAAACTGCTAATAGTCAGTTCAGTAGAATTATTTGTGTTCTGTTGCCGTTGCAAAGTCTCACTTAGTTCTTTAATTTCTGTAATGGCGATTAAATGAAAAATCAAGCAAAAGAGTGAAATACACTTGTTTAAACCATGGGGAGCTTTTTGCAAAAAATATCCACATCTCTGGGATTCCAGGAACATAAGAAACATTGCTGAGTGTTCTAACCCACCACAATAGTAAAGAAAGTGAGAGTTTACTATACATTGCAATGCACAACCATATTGGGAAGGAAGGCCTTCCAAACTTTGCAGGAGTTTCCAGTCTTGGTTTTGTAATGCAAAGGATGTGAATCTTAGGTGTGAATCTTAGGTGATGGCCATGAGGCAAAAAAAAGTATGTGTTGCTACTTTGCAAGCTGCACTCATAGTGGAATGCCAAGAAAGAGCTTGAATATACAGCCAAGGTCACTGGTTGGAGACCATGGTACTCTAGTCAGGGCAAAAGGATTGCAATCCGCTTTAGCGATTCTAGATTCTCCATAACCCCTTAAGTTTGGATAGTTAAAGGACCTTGAGCCCCAAGTAGAATGTAACTGAAGGATTCTATCCTCTTTGTGCCAAGTCTGTATAGCATTTGAACTATGCTCCTGCTACCTGCCTGTGTGGAGCACAGTGGTGAATATCTACCTGTGAAGTTGCCACAACCAGTAGGCAGCTATGATATTGGTATGTTGTGTTTGCAGACCATCTTTTTCAAAAAGGGCTGTGCCAATTACTGTTTTTGATTGGTTGTATGTGTCTACCTATGATCAAGCTGTTGCAGAACCTCCCTAACATACTGTGACAAAATGTATACGGTATGTGATAAATAAAGGTAGAAATGACACAGGGTTTTCATAAAGGTTTAGTGCAAAGTTCCAGACTATTGTTTCTATGCAGAGAAGACTGGGGTTTCAGTTTTCTCTAGGTTTTGTAATCCCCAATCAGGGCCTGGAGCCTAAAGGCTCCAAAGGGAGGTGGGATAGAGCCTTCAATCCTGTGTCTGGGTCTTATGGAAAACCTGCAGGCCACGTGAGTGTACAGGTGTGAATGCTTGTTATAAGCAAGGCCTGATCATAGCTTAAGGATCCCATTTTGAGATAAAGCCCTTGTGTGGAGATTGGTATGTGCTCCAGCCAGGAGAGGTGAACTAGTTGGGAGAGTCAGGAGAGATTCCCTACCCGGGGGACTTGGAGAGTCAGGACAGCTACGTGGGTCTGTTGAGACTGAGAAAGCTGAGGCAGATAGTGAGTCCAAGGGGCTGGAAAGAGTAAATAAGTCTCTGGAAGAATGAGAGAGTCAGGGTGCTAGGAGAACCCTCTCTAGAGTCCAGGAGTGGGCCCGCTGTAACAAAAGGCTGAGTGAGCCTGAGAGCCTGTGAAGATTGAGAAAGCTGAGGCGGATAGCAAGTCCAGGGGGCTGCAAGGAGTAAATAAGTCTCTGGAAGAATGAGAGAGCCAGGGTGTTAGGAGGACCCTATCTAGAGGCCAGGAGTAGGCCCGCTATAACAAAAGGCTGAGTAAACCTAAGAGAGTCAGGGAGCTGGCTTTGAAGTAACCTAACAAGAGAGCCAGATGGTTCCGCATTTTTTTAGTTGACTTTGTGAAGCTGAGACCCCTGCGTGGGCAACCTTACAGTGGTGTGAAAAAGTGTTTGCCCCCTTCCTCATTTCCTGTTCCTTTGCATGTTTGTCACACTTAAGTGTTTCGGAACATCAAACCAATTTAAACAATAGTCAAGGACAACACAAGTAAACACAAAATGCAATTTGTAAATGAAGGTGTTTATTATTAAAGGTGAAAAAAAATCCAAACCATCATGGCCCTGTGTGAAAAAGTGATTGCCCCCCTTGTTAAAACATACTATAACTGTGGTTGTCCACACCTGAGTTCAATTTCTCTAGCCACACCCAGGCCTGATTATTGCCACACCTGTTCACAATCAAGGCATCACTTAAATAGGAGCTTCTTGACACAGTAAGGTCCACCAGAAGATCCTTAAAAGCTACACATCATGCCGAGACCCAAAGAAATTCAGGAACAATTGAGAAAGAAAGTAATTGAGATCTATCAGTCTGGAAAGGGTTATAAAGCCATTTCCAAAGCTTTGGGAATCCAGCGAACCACAGTGAGAGCCATTATCCACAAATGGCGAAGACATGGAACAGTGGTGAACCTTCCCAGGAGTGGCCGGCCGCCCAAAATTACCCCAAGAGCGCAGCGACGACTCATCCAAGAGGTCACAAAAGACCCCACAACAACGTCCAAGGAACTGCAGGCCTCACTTGCCTCAGTTAAGGTCAGCGTTCATGCCTCCACCATCAGGAAAAGACTGGGCAAAAATGGCCTGCATGGCAGAGTTCCAAGGAGAAAACCACTGCTGAGCAAAAAGAACATCAAAGCTCGTCTCAATTTCTCCACAACACATCTTGATGATCCCCAAGACTTTTGGGACAACATTCTGTGGACCGATGAGACAAAAGTGGAACTCTTTGGAAGGTGTGTGTCCAAGTATATCTGGCATAGAAGGAACACTGCATTTCATAAAAAGAACATTATACCAACAGTAAAATATGGTGGTGGTAGTGTGATGGTCTGGGTCTGTTTTGCTGCTTCAGGACCTGGAAGACTTGCGGTGATAAAAGGAACTATGAATTCTGCTGTCTACCAAGAGATCCTGAAGGAGAATGTCCGACCATCTGTTCGTGTACTCAAGCTGAAACGAACTTGGGTTCTGCAGCAGGACAATGATCCTAAACACACCAGCAAGTCCACCACCGAATGGCTGAAGAAAAACAAAATGAAGACTTTGGAGTGGTCTAGCCAAAGTCCTGACCTGAATCCTATTGAGATGTTGTGGTATGACCTTAAAAAGGCCGTTCATGCTCGAAAACCCTCTAATGTAACTGAATTAGGACAATTCTGCAAAGATGAGTGGGCCAAAATTCCTCCAGGACGCTGTAAAAGCCTCATTGCACGTTATCGCAAACGCTTGGTTGCAGTTGTTGCTGCTAAGGGTGGCCCAACCAGTTATTAGGTTTAGGGGGGCAATCACTTTTTCACACAGGGCCATGATGGTTTGGATTTTTTTTCACCTTTAATAATAAACACCTTCATTTACAAATTGCATTTTGTGTTTACTTGTGTTGTCCTTGACTATTGTTTAAATTGGTTTGATGTTCCGAAACACTTAAGTGTGACAAACATGCAAAGGAACAGGAAATGAGGAAGGGGGCAAACACTTTTTCACACCACTGTATGTAAAATTTCCTTTTTCGTTTTGCAATAAACATAGGCCAGAAAGTTTTAACTGGTACAATTCTTTGAAAATGCATCTGCCACATGAGCTAGACATCCCCCATATCGTACTACCCGGAGCAGAAATATCAGTTTTTTGGTATGCCAATGCTTTAAATAGCCGTGGAACCTAGGTAATTTACAAATAGCAGTCGCTAATGGGTTGACTTGACCTCTCTGCTTTTAGATCATAATCCTCAACAACCTGGTAACGCTTTCCAAGCCACAAGTTAGAATTTCCAGCTATATACCAGGGAAAATTCTTCAAAAGTAACATTTTTTTATGACCCAGTTCTGTGTAGTGACAGTTCTGAGATTTAATGGTGTGGTTTTATAACATGCTTCTGCAGATGCCTTGCACACAAGTCAAAACCACAAGGGCATCCAGCAGAAATCTGCTTTTCCATGCTCTCCTTGCTACAAGGAAAATAAAAGTAATAATAATAAAATAATCAGAAATAATATGCGACTGAGAATAGAAGTGCCCAAAGAATTGTGTGTGTGTGCCAGTAATGCTGCTATTTCCAGCTCCAATCACTGTGTAATCACCACTGCTAATATGAATGCAATCTTCCAGCACACACTCTTTAAAATGATTTATTTCTGCAGTATTTATAGCAGCAGAGCCAGCTAAATTTAAATAATACTGTATGGTAAATAGCATGCATTTATTTATCAGGCAGAAAGATCGTGACTGAACTGCAATTAGTAAGAAGTACAAGAGTGACTGCTTAATATTGACTTATTATTCAATATTATATGTGCGACTGCTCCATAAGGTAGACCTGTCATTAAAAATTCACAGTCACGTGAATGGTCAGGGCCAGGACCGCATTTTGAAATCCTGTATATATTTTGAGTTGAAATAAATTTTCTTGTCATGAATAAAATAAGTGTTTTTTTCCTGTATAGATCACAAGGTCTCTGGCAACCAATTGTTAGAGATTTCAGAGTGTCTGTTATTTTCAGGCAGACCCTGTCTGGTAGACTTAAAGTAGAACTCCAGAGATAAAACGTTTACAAATTCATAAGGGTAAAATTAGTTAACTCTTATCAGGTATATTACATGTTCAGCTCTGTCCAGTTTACTGTATATTTCATTAATTTCTACCTGCCAGGTCCAACATTCAGTGCTCTACTTCTGGTGTTGGCTATGAGAGCGCTGGTTCTCCTACAGCAGTGGTCACCAACCCTGTCCCCAGGGCCCACTAACAGGCCAGGTTTGCAAGATAACTGAAATACGTCACAGGTGATATCATTTGCTTCTTAGTGATTGCAGTATTCTAGTCTGCATCTCCCCAAGGTAATACATAAGGCTGGATTCACACCTATGCATTTTTAGTGCTTTTTGCATTTCGCAGATTTGCACTACAGAACGTGTTCCATAGGAAACCATGGTGAATGTAGTGCAAATCTGCAAAATGCAAAAAGCACTAAAAATGCATAGGTGTGAATCCAGCCTAAAACCTGGCCTGTTAGTGGGCCCTGAGGACAGGGTTGATGACCACTGTCCTACAGTGAAGGAATCCTGTTATTTACCATCCCTTTCCTCTCCCTACCTACACTCATCAAAAAATACAAGGGGTTTTGTCAAGAGGAGAAAAGGGGTTATTAAACCATAGTGTGGCTTCTGTGTATGGGAGCCTTAACACTTTTCCATTGGAATTGCATATCACAAGAGATAGTCATTGCAGGAAATACTCTATATTGCCAAAAGTATTGGGACACCTGCCTTTACACGCACATGAACTTTAATGGCATTCCAGTCTTAGTCCGTAGGGTTCAATATTGAGTTGGCCCACAATTTGCAGCCAAAACAGCTTCAACTCTCCTGGGATGGGAATGCTTGACCGTTCTTCCAGAAGCTCATTTGTGAGGTCAGGCACTGATGTTGGATCAGTAGGCTTGGCTTGCAGTCTCTGCTCTAATTCATCCCAAAAGTGTTCTATCGGGTTGAGGTCATAACTCTGTGCAGGCCAGTCATGTTCCTCCACCCCAAACTCGCTCATCCACACTATATTGTCAAAAGTATTGGGAGCGACCCCTCTAAATCATTTGGTGAAGGGGGGATTATGGTGTAGGGTTGTTTTTCAGAAGTTGGGCTTGACCCCTTAGTTCCAGTGAAGAAAACACTTAAGGTGTCAGCATACCAAGACATTTTGGACAATTTCATGCTCCCAACTTTGTGAGAACAGTTTGGTGATGGCCCCTTCCTGTTCCAACATGACTGCGCACCAGTGCACAAAGCAAGGTCCATAAAGACATGGATGAGCAAGTTTGGGTGGAGGAACTTGACTGGCCTACACAGTCCTGACCTCAACCCAATAGAACACCTTTGGGATGAATTAGAGTGGAGACTGCGAGCCAGGCCTTCTCATCCAACATTAGTGCCTGACCTCACAAATGTGCTTCTGGAAGAATGGCTGTCCACTCCTAAACCTTGTGGACAGCCTTCCCAGAAGAGTTGAAGCTGTTATAGCTACAAAGGGTGAACCCTACGGACTAAGACTGGGATGCCATTAAAGTTTATGTGCCTGTAAAGGCATGTGTCCTAATACTTTTGGCAATATATGTACCTTCCATTTTCACTTCTTGAAGTGTAACTCTAGATTCAAATTTTATATATTGCTGGGCAGGCACAGGCTGTAGTGACTCCAGTTATTCATCCTCTTTGCAGCTTGATGTAGCCCATTCAGTGATCCTCTAAAAATGACCCTTGTTCTACATCTTCAATGGAACTTCTGGCTGTGCCATTTATTGATCCAGCAGACTGTCCTGTTATTGACCCCCTGTCCCTCTCCAGACCACTCATTTCAGACTTCAAGAGCCGCTGCTTTCCCATCCATCCTGGGAGAACAAAAGAGAAAGAAGCATATCAGAGTGATCTCGTGACCGCAACTTACTTGATCATTCCACATGTAATACTATTTGTGGTTGTCAAAAGGGTATGCATCACTTTTGAATGGACACTTACTGGTTTCTGAAAAGACTTAAAATATATTTAAACCCAATCACTAAAATCACATATTTGTTAAACATGTTAATATTATTTAAAAAATAATTTGAAATCTGCAGTTTTCTTTAAAATATATCCTGGTGATCCCGCAATGGAGGCCTTTGTTCAGGGACTACCTGAATAAAGCAGGCTGTAATAAGATTTCATGATCGAGTAAGAGGGCCGGGTGTTTGGAGAGATATGGTGTCCAATTTTCAGAGATTTTCCATTTGACCATCATCCTAGAAATATTCTACTTCTATGCTTGTTTGACTCATTGCTGTTGGCATTTGAGTCCACATTTTCTGGTAAGAGTGTTTACTCTCTTCCCTGGGTGATGGATGTACGTGCCATAGTGACTCCTTCAGTGGATTCTGGTGATTTCTTATAACTACTATCGGAATGGATCTTTCTTAATGTTCTATACCTGGACTCTTGCTAAACAGTTGCTGCTTTTTATCTACAGCTTCATATATGTGATCTCCAACCTTGTCCAGTCTAATGAGGACCCCAAGGCCAAAGATAGCTGACATCCTTCAATATGTAGTGGGTTGTGTGGTATAGTGGGTGCAAGGATGGTGAAAGTCATTGGGCGCAAGACACTTCTTGGATGTAAAAGAGGTTTTATTTCTTTTGACAGTCCTTTTTGTATTTTCGGGGGAAAGAGGGTTAGGGCCAGGACACCCTTTACCACTTCAATACCAGGCACTTAAACACCTTCCTGCCCAGACCAATTTTGAGCTTTCAGCGCTGTCGCACTTTGAATGACAATTGCGTGGTCATGCTACGCTGTACCCAAATGACATTTTTATCTTTTTTTTCCCACAAATAGAGCTTTCTTTTGGTGGTATTTGATCACCTCTGCGGTTTTTATGTTTTGCTAAACAAATAAAAAAATACCGAAAATTTTGAAATAAAATATGTTTTTTTTGTTTCAGTTTCAAAACTTGGTAAATAAGTACGTTTTCTCCTTCACTGATGGGCAATGATGGGGCTACACTGATGGGCACTGATAAGGCGGCACTGATGGGCACCAATGAGGAGGCACCAATGAAGTGGCACTGATGAGGTGGCATTGATGGAGACTGATATGTGGCACTGATAGGCGGCACTGATGGGTGGAACTGATGGGAGACACGGATGGGCACTGATAGGTGGCACAAATTGGCAATGATAGCTGGCATGGATTGGCATGGATGGGCGGCATGGATGGGCATTGATAGGTGGTACAGATGGGCATGAATGGGTGGCACTGATGGGCGACACGGATGGGCACTGATAGGTGGCACAAATTGGCACTGATAGCTGGCATGGATTGGCATGGATGGGCGGCATGGATAGGCAGCACAGGTGGGCACTGATAGACGGCACAGGTGGGCACTGATAGGCGGCATTGCATTATATTATACTGTACTAATGGATGCCAATCAATGCCAAACAATAATGCATGCCAATCAGTGATGCCCATTGTGGGCACTGATTGGCATCCATTATGGGCACTGATTGGCATCCATTGTGGGCACTGACTGGCATCCCTGGTGGTCTAGGGAGGATTACCTTGTGCTGGGCATCCCTGGTGGTCTGGTGGCGTCCCTGGTGGTCCAGTGTGGGCATCCTCGGGGGGGCTGCGCTAATAATCGATCAGCACAGACCCCCCCCATCAGAGGAGCAGCCGATCGGCTCTCCTCTACTCACATCAGACGCGAGTGAGGAAAAGCCGATCACCGGCTTTTCCTATTTACACTGTGATCAGCCGTGATTGGACACGGCTGATCATGTGGTAAAGAGTCTCCGTTGGAGACTCTTTACCGAGATCGTAGTTGCCCCGCAACAATGATCGTCGCGATGCGTGCCCCCTGATCAGGATTTTGAAACCACTATGCCGCCATGTTTCTGCTATAGGGCGGGCGGCAAGTGGTTAAATAGTTATAGATTCAATTGGCAGACTCCGAGACTTCAACAGGAAAACAGCCATACAGGGAAGGGCCCCAGCAAGGCGCCACATCTGCACATGCAGGAATTCTGTCTCCTATGGTAACAGTCTTTAACAGTTCCTAACACAAACGTAACAGTTCCTTCAGTTTCACTACAACTGCCTCTTTAGTTCTTCAACACTGAGCTCCCATTCTCTCACTAGACCCTCTGATTCACTGACTCTGAATCCCTTGAGCTCCTCCAAGTTTGCGGTGGTATCTCCTCAAGCATCACCCACTCTTCCCTGCTTGGTCCCTAGCTTGGCACTCCAGGCATTTCTCAAGATTCACCCCTGCTAACCTGCGAGGTCCCTTGCTTGACTCACAAGGCTGCTCTGCAAGTGTCTCCTACGTGGGTTGGGTCCCTGACTTGATCACTGCCTGAAGTCTCCCAATTCCCCACCGTGCCCGTTCGGTGAGAATATGGTCCCAGTACTTGCTTCAGTCAGCCAGAGATTGGGCCTATCCTGTTAAATGCTATTTGTGCATTTTATAAACTTGTGGTTTTCTCCCTTACTCCCTGACCAACCTCATCTTTCCCCGTGGGGTTTGTGGACAAACAGATAGGGGATTACAATAAATATTTTGTGTTAGTGGTATATTTTGATGGCCCCCTTCCTTCATTTTCAGCAGGTGTTGTCAGCGTCTAATTCTTCCACCAACCAGGGAGCTATATATATTCTTTTAACCACTGTGCCATATATCTGTGTCTCTTGGCCTATTTGGCCTCCTGTCTTCTAGTTTGGACTCCCTCATTGGACATGTGAGTAGTTTAGTGACGCATATGCATTTTTTTTTATTTGATACAAATACCTATCCAATTATGTTGTTTAAAAATATGTATGTTTTTATATTCTAGATTGTTACATTTAGAATTGATTATATATTTGATCATCCCTGAAGAAGGAGTGGGGGACACTCCGTAACGCGTAGGATTCATTGAATGTATGTGACTATTTGTTTTATGTTCATACCCTGAGTGCATTTATTCTCTGTTAGATATTGGAAGTATCATACACTTAAAAGCTATTTTGCACCGATATATTTATCTTTTCTATATATATATATATATATATATATATATATATATATATATATATATATATATGTATGAATATTATGGCATTTTGATATGATTTTTTTTTCATATTTTTTTCTGATATATTGTCTAAATTAAATTATTTTTTTATATTTTTATTATACTATATGTCTGACAATCTATGCCTTTAAAGTCCCACCCTTATGGGGAAAACTTTGTACCATATTAATTTGGGATGTTGGCTGGTAAATAGCAGAACAGTATGTTAAACCTCCATTTATTTAATGTAAATCTGAGGGGGACATGCAAGCATTTTTTTCTTGTATATGATTGGATGATTAAATCAGCAGAGCTTCCCCTCATTTTAGATCTTCCCCTCAGATCTACAGCGACTGCACTTCCAAGTGCACTTGCAGTGCAAAGTGGATTTGCCTTTAGTAAATGAACCCCTATAGTGCTATAGCAAACAAAACATTCATTTTGGGTTAAAATATACTTTTTAGGACAGCTACAGTTGAAATAAAAATAAATGATAAACTAACAGAATATAAATGCACTTGGGTTTTCTTTTTTTGATTGTGAGCTGCATCAGTACCTGCAATAAAGGTTTAAATTAAAAAGCCTAGCAAAGCATACTTACAGCCAATACATGTTGCAAATCCAGAGAGTTTCTGTTGGCTGAAACTAGATTGAATACAATGGCAAATTTGCATCCAGAACCTACAAAAATGTGATATATACAGAGACAAGCTTTACTGGCTTCTATGAGATGAAAATTCTCAAAACATTTTTTTCCTTGTAAAAGATGCATCCAAACCTGACACAGAAAAGTTTGATGGATGAAATGATCAGCCTGGTATTTTTCTTTCATATAACCCTAGCCAGGAAAGGTAAAAGACAACACAATACAACATATGTGTATACCACACTGCATACACGTAGACGCACGGTTATCAGCAGGATGCTTAGGCATCCGTTGTGATTTGGAGAACAATGTTTGCGGGATTTTGGCTCATTGCTTCAAAGAGTCAGCAGCACATTACTTTAAACAAACCAGTCCTATCGGGAGATTCTAATAAATTTGTTACAATAACACAAAATTGATTCAGACTTTATTGTAGTACCAAATGCTCTTTGGTCATTGGAAGCAATTGTAAATGGAATGCAGACATTTCTGGAGAAAGGAGGCACTAATTCAGGCTGTGACACAATGTTTATACAGGCTTACTCCAAGAAACGACATCTGCAGAATGATCAGAAAGGCCTGACTAGGAGGAAGCTGGAAAATCCGTCAGTGGGATTGTCTGCAAAGAGGCTTGTCATTTTCTATGTTTCCAGTAAGTATAACTGTACTGCAATACACAAGAGAAAATCATCATATGTTGAAACATCATTATGAAAAGGTTTTCATGGTGAGAATATATTCATCTTTCTACCTTGAGGATTTTACTTATTTATCTGCCATACTGTTAGGAAATGTATAAGGGCGCCAGTAATGGCCGTATTAAAGTGACATTGTCCATTTGCCCTTAATGGACAAGATGCAGGGCTTCCTAATAATGCACTCCCTCATGACAGTGAAGTATAATTATTCATCCACACTACCTCATCACCTTCCTGCTCTCTTACCGCCCTTGCTTGGTTGTTCTGATGCAGCAGGGTTTCCAGGTCTCGGGGAGCTGCCATGTGTGACAGTGCTCGGGCTGGAATGGTTAATCAATGGGCCTGAAAATTGGCAAATGAGGGGGGGGGGGAGGGGGATAGTCATGTCATTCACTTAGGGCAGGGATATGCAATTAGCGGACCTCCAGCTGTTGCAAAACTAAAAGTCCCATCATGCCTCTGCCTCTGGGAGTCATGTTTGTGACTGTCAGAGTCTTGCTATGCCTGATGGGAGTTGTAGTTCTGCAAAAGCTGGAGGTCCACTAATTGCATATCACTGACTTAGGGTAACCTCTGCCACCATCCAACACTAGAACTTACTCAGGTGGACTCCCGTAAAGGGTAAGTGGAGAGGGACCATAGATCGATGAGCACGTGGTTCGCATGGGGAACAACATGTAATGGTTTTAATAATTACATGAGTGTTTGCCTGGTACCAAATATTGTTTGAGCTAGTGCCCCTCATGGCTAAAGGCTCAACTGTTACATCGGGCCCCACACACCGAAAAGATAACATCTTTTTTCCATTAGTAACACCTGTCCCAGAACTGACTATAAAGCAATTTTTAGGAAAGTAGCATAAAACACTGATTTTCCTCCACCATTTACCTGTACCAGTTACCTGCACCCTAGATGGGTAGACCATACAGCCACCAATCCACCCCTCTAACAGAACCTCCACCACTGGCTCTTCATACCCTGATGGTTAAAGCAAAGTTCCACCCGAAAATGGAACTTAGGCTTTTAAGGGAAGGTGACCCCCTGACATGCCACATTTGGCATGTAATTTCTTTGGGGGGGGGGCGGAAACCCTCTTTTTAGAGGGTTCAAGCTCCCACTTCCTCCCGGGGCACCGCGGCGCTGGCAGTAAGTTCACCTCTCCCCCCTCCCTCTTGGCAACTTGGCAATCATCTGGGACACGTCACAGGTCCCAGATGATTGCCTGGCCAGTCACAGCGCACAGCGATGCTCGCACCCACAGTGACAATGCCAGCACCGCAGAGAGGAGGGGGAGATGAGTGGGGCTCTCCCACATCGCTGGACCCTGGGACAGGTAAATGTCCAATTATTAAGTCAGCAGCTGCAGTATTTGTAGCTACTGACTTTTATTTTATTTTTTTTTAGTCGGAACTCCGCTTTAACATGTGGGCATATACTTAATTTTTGTTCCCAGACACTGTAAGATTTCACTCTCATTCCATGTTTACAGTAAATTAGACCAGATGATTCACTTAAACAGCAACTCCATTTATTGAATTATTGGCATAATCAACTTTGCAGTGAAAGCCCGTGCATTGTGGGTGCATGGGCGCCGCCCCCCAACACCTTCGCCGCCCTCCCTATCCATGCGCCCGGCCCCTTTCAAGATGCCAGGCATATGAATTACTATGGCAGGGATATGCGGGGGGTGTGTATTTTGAAGCACCTGATTAGAGCCAGAGGCTCTAATAGGCTTCAAAATAGGATGGGCTCAGGGCGCAGAGCACTGTGTCCCAATCCCACCGTTGTTTGACCATAATGAATTCATTTTCGCTATTTTCCCACTAACGTTCCTCCCTGCCAATCAGGAGGCAGGTTTGTGAGACCTGTTTCCCGATTGGCCAAAGCGTCAGGCGATCCTACTGGATGCCTAGAGGTGCTTTGGCAGAAGAGAAAACATGGAGGAGGAAGCCTGAGAAGCCGCAGTGCATACCGGAGCCGCCGCTACAGGAGAGGAGGAGACTGGAGAGGAGCAGAAGAGCTCCGCCACACGAGCAGTAAGTGCCACCGGATTGGCCACAGGGGGAGGGTGGTTGCTGTCAGTGCCGGAAAGTGGATCAGAAGTTGCCCTGTGCATCTATGGATATTGGCTGCTGGGGAAGGAGACCCACCACTCGCTTAAACTGTATATCCTGATCTGTGATGGTGAGCTGTATACCCTTAGCTGTATACCCTGATCTGTGATGCTGAGCTGTATACCCTGATCTGTGATGCTTAGCTATATACCCTGAGCTGTATACCCTGATCTGTGAGACAGAACTGTATACCCTGAGCTGTATACCCTGATCTGTGATACTGAGCTGTATACCCTAAGCTGTATACCCTGATCTGTGAGGCTGAGTTAAATATTCTGATCTATAAGGCTGAGATGTATACACTGTCCTGTGAAGCTGAGCTGTATTCTCTGTCCTGTGATGCTGGGGCTGTATACTCTGTCCTGTGATGCTGGGGCTGTATACTCTGTCCTTTGATGCTGGAGCTGTAAACTCTGTCATGTGATGCTGAGCTGTATACTACTGACACTATGGGTCGAAGCAAGTGGAATACAGATGATGGAGTGGGTGGATTATATAAAGGGTGGGGCTAATGGGAAGTGGGAGGGGTCAAAAAGGAAGGACATGTTCTGGTGCCCGGCCCATCCTAAAACATCACCAGCTGCTACTGCAACTTTGTTCCATATTGTTCATTCCAGCTGTACGTCCTGCTTTGAATTGTGCTACAGAATAGTTGTGCATACCACTTTTTCTAATAATGCAAGTCTTTAAGCATGATATATTAGAGGTCCATTCACACCACATGCAATGGTCTTCATTGTTTAATACAGGCTCCACATCAATGACAAGCTGAAAGCCATTGTTTAAAAAAGGCCCAGTTCACTCCAATGCACTGAAAATGGAACATAATTCATTATAATGCAGCTCAACGTACTATAATGCATAACAGTGCGCTGCAGGGCTCATATATAAAAACAAAAATAAGTATTTTTGGCTTCTGCTGCGGAACAAAAATGCACATCAGCACAACATAAAACATCATAAAAATTCATGTCAATAAACATCAATTCAGTGTGTTTAACAATGAATAACGAACGCATGCTAAACATAATGTATGTGGTATGAATCCAGACTTTAGATTATCGGTGCATGCCAAATTGTGTCCGCATGATATTTATTATGTGCTAGTGATGCACGTGGATACATGTACACAGGCTAAAATTTATGTATTTTAAAAGTTTTGTTTGCTATGGAGTGTACACATTTGTGTCCAAAATGATATAAAATGATATCGGCAAACTAGTAGCTTGCCTAAAGTTATGATTCTCTCTAATGTTTTGAGCTTACCTTGGGAAGCAATTTTACTTGTATATCTCCTGTAGAAACAAAAGAAAATTAAAAAAAATTGTGCTGGGTATAGGCATTGTGTAAACCCTTTATGGTGCATACCTCACCATTTGTCACTCATGGTAAGACATCTGGCCAACTATAGCAAGCCCAAATCAAACTTAGCTGGGCTGTATTTTTATTGTAACGGAAAGAGTTAACCTGGAAATCCTAAGATTCTCCATGTATCAGCCAATTACCTTTTTTCTTCATGCACAGTTCAGAAGGAACTGTTCTGGTCAGTGTGGAGACAAGGTCATTCAATGCCCAAGGCAAAGATGACAAATTGAACCCCCCTCCCAGGGGGTAATTACGCATAATTTAGTGTCTTTTGAAGACAAGGGAAAAACTAAAATAATTTTATAATAAAATAGGTTTAAATAAGTCAAAACAGAATTTACTCACAGCTCCCCCTTCTGCACACCCTCGTTCTAGCCCTGAATGTATACAGTACATATTATATATTGCGTTGCACATGCACCAATTCGCAATGTGTGTGTGTATGTTTATGAAAGTGGTTCCTGTGGTACATGTGTAGTGTAACCAGCATGATAAAATGTCAGGAAGCAGTGAGGCGATGTACCATGAAAACATATATTACATGAGTAGTATGTATATGTGTGTATATGTTTCTATATATATATATATATATATATATATATATACACACACACACACACACATAGTTGTGCTAAAAAAATTACATACCCTGGCAGAATTTATGATTTCTTGGCCATTTTTCAAAGAATATGAATGATAACACAAAAACTTTTCTTTCACTTATGGTTAGTGTTCGACTGAAGCCATTTATTATCAATCAACTGTGTTTACTCTTTTTAAATCATAATGGCAACAGAAACTATCCAAATGACCCTGATCAAAAGTTTGCGTACCCCAGTTAATACCATGTTTTCCCCCTTTTAACAACAATGACAGCTTGAAGTCTTTTGTGGTATTTGTGGATGAGGCTCTTTATCTTCTCAGATGGTAAAGCTGCCCATTTCTCTTGGCAAAAATCTTTCAGTTCCTGTAAATTCGTGGGCTGTCTTGTATGAACTGCACGTTTGAGATCTACCCAGAGTGGCTCAATGATATTGAGGTCAGGAGAATGAGATGGCCACTCCAGAACCTTCACTTTATTCTGCTGTAGCCACTGACAGGTCGACTTGGCCTTTTGTTTTGAATCATTGTCATGTTAGAATGTCCAAGTACATCCCATGCACAGCTTCCTGGCTGATGAATGCAAATGTTCCTCCATTATTTTTTGATAACATACTGCATTCATCTTGCCATCAATTTTGACCAAATTTCCTGTGCCTTTGTAGCTCCCACCCCAAAACATCAGCGATCCACCTCTGTGTTTCACAGTAGGAATGGTGTACCTTCCATCATAGGCCTTCTTGACTCCTCTCCAAATGTAGCGTTTATGGTTGTAGCCAAAAAGATACATTTTGGTCTCATCACTCCAAATAACTTTGTGCCAGAAGGTTTGAGGCTTGTTATAAGCAGTATACTTTGTGGCATTTGCAAAGTAATGGCTTTCTTCTGACAACTCAACCATGCAGCCTATCTTTCTTCAAGTGCCTCCTTATTTTGCATCTTGAAACAACAACACCATGTTTTCAGAGAGTCCTGTATTTCACCTGAAGTTATTTGTGGGGGTTTTTTGCATCCCGAACAATTTTCCTGGCAGTTGTGACTGAAATTTTAGTTGGTCTACCTGACCGTGGTTCGGTTTCAACAGAACCCCTCATTTTCCACTTATTGATTAGAGTTTGAACACTGTTCATTGACATTCTCAATTCCCTGGATATCTTTTTTTATATCCGTTACCTGTTATATACAGTTCAACTACCTTTTCCTGCAGATTCTTTGACAATTCTTTTGCTTCCCCATTGACTCAGATACCAGAAACATCAGTGCAGCACTAGATGAAAGATGCAAGGGTCTGTCAGGAGTCCAGAAACTCACCGACCTTTTATACACACACACTAATTACAAGCAAACAGATCACAGGTGAGGATGGTTACCTTTAATAGCATGCACACAAGTTGATACAAGGGGGTTTGAATGGCTATCAGGCCAAAATCACCAGGGTATGTAAACTTTTGATCAGGGTCATTTGGCTAGTTTCTGTAGTCATTATGATTTAAAAAGAGTAAACACAGTTGACTGATAATAAATGGCTTCAGCCAAACAATAACCATGAGTGAAAGAAATATTTTTGTGTTACCATTCATATTCTCTGAAAAATGGCCAAGAAATATATGTTTTTTAAATTTAATGTTTAATCTAAACCGCAGTTTGGTTTGGGTTTAATTACTCCAAATTTTGACCTCAGCATCAGTCTGACTAGACTACAGGATGTTCTACCTGGCCAAAGGGGGCGCTGTCACTCTTGGCAGGCATGGAAACACAGCCTGGTTGGGTGCTTTAAGGTTACTTTCTCTCTGCGTCAGCCCAGTGGGAGGGTCACTCTTGCTGTGCTTTCTGGAAAAGGGTACTTAAGATGCGGATGTCACGTGTTTTGGGGGTTCCGGTCCAGAAGTATGTTCTGATTGCATGGTCCTGGTAGTCCTGACCAGCCCCCAGGATGACCTGGGGTGCGGATCCACTCGATTTTACGTGTCGGGGCTGGCTAGCCCGAGGCGAGGAAACTAAAGAAAGGATTTGAAGATGGTCCGATGCCGTCTCAGGTTGTGGAGAGACCCAGCAACTTCATAGTTACCCAGGGGAGGACTCTTCAGGAGAAAGCCATGCAAGAATTGGCTTCTCAGCAAGAGCCTGGAAAAGCTGAAGGACCTAAGTTAATCCAATCTTGTGCGGTATCGCCGGAGCGTCTATAAGGTATTGGTACCACACGAGCGTTCTACAAATTTCTCAAGCTTCCTTACACATGTTCTATAACAAAGTCTGTGGCAGAGACTTGTTCCTGACTTAAGCACCCTGTTGGCTGCTAGGCTTGGTGAGAGAAGGACTATCCAACTAGGGTGAGGATCCAGCTGTGAATGGCTATTCTCTGGACTTTATTACTGACTTTGACACTAAGAGTACCTGGACTTTTCACCTAAACCCTCTGATCCTATACTGAGAGACTGTTGTTAACTACGTTTTTGCAAATAAAAATCCCTTTAAGTGGATCTGTAGTTAGTCTCTATAGCTTTTGGGCCATCTACCACTGGAAACGCCTAGACGCAAATCGAGGTGAAGAAGGTAACGGTAAGCCCATTAACACCGGCCGCTCCTTCGGGGGTCAGTGCTACACTTAGATAGTGGCAAATTCAATTGTCAGACTCCTAGACTTTAACAGGAGGACAGCCATGCAGGGAAAGGAATCCAGCAAGACACCACATTCTTTAACAGTTCCTAACACAAAGCATAGCAATTCTTTACTTCCACTGCAATCACTCCTTGTATTTCTTCAGCCCATTGAGCTCCCTGCCTCTCACTAGACTAGATGATTCACTGCCACTGAATCCCTTGAGCGCCTCCAATCTTCCAGGTGGTATCTTCCTCAAGTGCCACCCCCGCCTCTCTGCTGGGTCCCTAGCTTTGCACTCAAGATACCTCTCAAGCTTCACCCCACTGGCCTGCTTGGTCCCTGGCTTGATACACAAGGCTGCTCTGCAAGCGTCACCTCCACTGGCTGGGTCCCTGGCTTGATACCCACTGAAGTTTCCAGATTCTTCACTGTTCCTGGTTGGTAAGAATGCTGCTCCAGTACTTGCTTCAGTTACTCACTGTGGTCCTTGGTAACAAGGTAGTTGGTCCCTTAGTGGCGACAGCTTCACTTCTACCTCTGATCATGACTGTTTCTCCGGCTAGAAGAACTGTCACTTTTGGTTGGACTGCAAGCCGCAGTCCCAACCATGCGCTACTCTCTCCTGCTTCTGTATAGGCCCTCAGATAGCCTAGCAGCCAGATGTGCCCGGGATAGGCCCAATCTCTGGCCTAACAGCCTGGACAGTACAACACATGTCCACCCAGACAGTCATCCAGGTGGCACAGATGAGCGATCACCTGACTTCCCCCGAATATATAGGGCTTCTTCCAGCAGGCCAAGGGTTCAAAAAAAAAAACCCTGCCCATTGGCTGAGATACCCCATATACCCATAATCTGATCTTGCAATGGCCCTCTCGTATCTAGTACCACCAGGTGCCCGACCACCTAGTGGTAGAAGAAAAATGCAAAGGTCAAACTTAAGGAGAAATCAATTGATCTCTAACAATTAGCCAAGATGACTATTCCTGGCAAGTAAATTTTTGAGGAGCAACGCTGCCTAAACTCCAGGGTGCTACATCTATATATATTCATGTGAAGGAATAACTCCATGTAAAATATTGACTTTTTCAAATAGATGTGTTGAAAGCAAACAAAACAGGCAAGCATTTGATCTTTAAAGTAATCTCTACACTACAAAAAATGGTGTTATATTTGAAAAACACACAAATGTGCCTTTTCAATCAAAAATGCAATAAAAATATCAACAGATGTAATGGTGAATTGTCGAAAAAATAAGTACACCTTTGGTATCACAAGCTTGTATTTTCCCCTGTGTAGCAGAAGTGTCTTCTGATATCAACTGAGTGAAATTTTTAACCACTTCAACATTCAGGGCCTTCTAATTCCTCCTTTATTGAATTGTATTGTAACTGTATTGTCTGCCCTCATGTTGCAAAGCATTGCACAGGTGATATAAAAATCCTGTATAATAATAATAATAATAATGCAAACATTTTCTGTTGCCTGATATTTGTGGGGTTTCTTGCATGAACTGCCCATTTCAAAATCTTCCTACAAGATTTAAATAGAAATGAATCCTGGCTTTGACTGGGGTAGTCCACCACCCTCTACTTTTTAAGACATTCCTTGGTTGATTTGCTAGTGTACTTCAGATCATTATCATTTTTAAAGACTAATTTCCAGTTCAACCTTAAATTTTGGACTGATAGCCCCACATTCTCATCAAGCACACTGTGATATGATGGAGAACCTATGGTTGACTGAACAGATGCAAGCCGCCCAGGCCTTAAAGAAGAGAAGCAACCTTAAATAACAATTTCACCACCATGCTACACAGTTGTTAAGAGGTTCTTCTTAACTGCTTCCTGGCGTATAGTCAAATGATGGCTGAGTAGGAGCTTTCCCATCCTAGGTGGATGACCTTTGATGAAGTCGCAAGGATGAAATGTGTCAGGGGCATGGGTGCACGGCAACCGGTAGTGATGTCAGACACCAATTCAGTAGTGATACACTCTAAGTAACGTGATTGTAGACCAGGTGAGACTCCTTATCTACCGAACCCACTGTCACTGGCGGTTCTGATACTGATGCTTTTAGTGATTTTGATGGGCTTACATTTATTGCTTTGTGAGTGTGATTTGAACTGGAGTTGGTTTAATAAAAGTTGTGTACAGGATTATGCTATGCGAGTTCTTTTTATTTCTGAGTCCCACTGAAGTTATGATGGGGGAGTTGGACTGAGAAGGAAAGAATCAGAGGAAGCGCAGTTTGCCAATCAGTAAAATGACAGGCAAATTTGTCTGGTGAGTTTGGTGACCTGGGGGAGCGGGAACCACTAATGGTGGTGTGGAGTGTGGAAGACTAATAGTTCATTTTGTACTATGAGTGAAGATTAATTGACACTTTATGATATTGGATATATGAACTGTATTAGTTATCATTGCGCTACCTAATATTATATATATATTATATATACAAGGCTCAAAGTCCTGAGCTACTAGTCAGGCCTTAGGGGTTACTCGCCACCAGTTGTCCCACCCAACCCAACCATGCTCCTCCCCTAATCCCACCCCTAAACATGCCCTCATAAATTATCTCATGAAATTACATTAAAAATGTTTTATGCAGAATTAAGTTACAAAAATAAATATTAACAACAAGTGCCCTTCAGCACAGTCTCACCAGTGCCCGTCAATACTGTGTGACCACTGCCCGTCAATACAGTGTGACCAGTGCCCATCAATACAGTCTCACCTGTGCCTGTCAGTACAGTCTCCCCTGCACCCATCAATACCGTCTCACCTGTGCCCATCAATACAGTCTCACTTGTGTCCATCAATACAGTCTCACCTGTTCCCACCAATGCAGTCTCACCTGTGTCCGTCAGTACAGTCTCCCCTGCACCCATCAATACCGTCTCACCTGTGCCCATCAATACAGTCTCACTTGTGTCCATCAATACAGCCTCACCTGTGAAGAGTCGAGCTGGCCAATCATCAGAGAGCGGGGATTGCCCACTGTAACAGCTTTCATTTGAATTGCTGGGTTCCCGGCGCTGCTCACTGTCACACAGTCCCACCTCCTCGCCCGGCGCCACTCATGTCACACAGTGAGATGACTTAGAGCGGAGACAGACCTTTTCATCCACATCAGTGCCTGACCTCACAAATGTGCTTTGGTAAGAACATTCCCATAGACACACTCCTAAACCTTGTGGACAGCCTTCCCAGAAAAGTTGAAGCTGTTATAGCTGCAAAGGGTGGGACAACTCAATATTGAACTCTACGGGCTAAGACTGGGATGCCTTTAAAGTTCATGTACGTGTAAAGGCAGACGTCCCAATACTTTTGGTAATATAGTGTATGTGTATGTATATATATATACACACACACACACACACACATAGATATATATATATATATATATATATATATATATATATATATTATTATTATTATTATTATTATTATTATTATACAGGATTTATATAGCGCCGACAGTTTATGCAGCGCTTTACAACATTAGGGCAGACAGTACAATTACAATACAATTCAATCCAAGGGGAATAAGAGGGCCCTGCTCATTAGAGATTACAATCTAGGTATATATATATATATATATATATATATATATATATATACAGTGCCTTGCGAAAGTATTCGGCCCCCTTGAACTTTTCAACCTTTTGCCACATTTCAGGCTTCAAACATAAAGATATAAAATTTTTATTTTTTGTGAAGAATCACCAACAAGTGGGACACAATTGTGAAGTGGAACGAAATCTATTGGATTTTTGAAACTTTTTTTAACTAATAAAAAAATGAAAAGTGGGTCGTTAATACTTTGTAGAGCCACCTTTTGCTGCGATTACAGCTGCAAGTCGCTTGGGGTATGTCTCTATCAATTTTGCACATCGAGAGACTGAAATTCTTGCCCATTCTTCCTTGAAAAACAGCTCGAGCTCAGTGAGGTTGGATGGAGAGCGTTTGTGAACAGCAGTTTTCAGCTCTTTCCACAGATTCTCGATTGGATTCAGGTCTGGACTTTGACTTGGCCATTCTAACACCTGGATACGTTTATTTTTGAACCATTCCTTTGTAGATTTTGCTGTATGTTTGGGATCATTGTCTTGTTGGAAGATAAATCTCCGTCCCAGTTTCAGGTCTTTTGCAGACTCCAACAGGTTTTCATCCAGAATGGTCCTGTATTTGGCTGCATCCATCTTCCCCTCAATTTTAACCATCTTCCCTGTCCCTGCTGAAGAAAAGCAGGCCCAAACCATGATGCTGCCACCACCATGTTTGACAGTGGGGATGGTGTGTTGAGGGTGATGAGCTGTGTTGCTTTTACGCCAAACATATCGTTTTGCATTGTGGGCAAAAAGTTTGATTTTGGTTTCATCTGACCAGAGCACCTTCTTCCACATGTTTGGTGTGTCTCACAGGTGGCTTGTGGCAAACTTTAGACGAGACTTTTTATGGATATCTTTGAGAAATGGCTTTCTTCTTGCCACTCTTCCATAAAGGCCAGATTTGTGCTGTGTACGACTGATTGTTGTCCTATGGACAGACTCTCCCATCTCAGCTGTAGTTCTCTGCAGTTCATCCAGAGTGATCATGGGCCTCTTGGCTGCATCTCTGATCAGTCTTCTCCTTGTCTGAGCTGAAAGTTTAGAGGGACGGCCAGGTCTTGGCAGATTTGCAGTGGTCTGATACTCCTGCCATTTCAAAATGATCGCTTGCACAGTGCTCCTTGGGATGTTTAAAGCTTAGGAAATCTTTTTGTATCCAAATCCGGCTTTAAACTTCTCCACAACAGTATTACGGACCTGCCTGGTGTGTTCCTTGGTCTTCATGATGCTCTCTGCGCTTTCAACAGAACCCTGAGACTATCACAGAGCAGGTGCATTTATACAGAGACTTGATTACACACAGGTGGATTCTATTTATCACCATCAGTCATTTAGGAAAACATTGGATCATTCAGAGATCCTCACTGAACTTCTGGAGTGAGTTTGCTGCACTGAAAGTAAAGGTGCCGAATAATTTTGCTCGCACCACTTTTCAGTTTTTTATTTGCTAAAAAAGTTTAAATTATCCAAAAGATTTCGTTCCACTTGACAATTGTGTCCCACTTGTTGGTGATTCTTCACAAAAAATTAAAATTTTATATCTTTATGTTTGAAGCCTGAAATGTGGCAAAAGGTTGAAAAGTTCAAGGGGGCCGAATACTTTCGCAAGGCCCTGTATATATATACATATCAGTGGCGGCCCGTCCATAGGGGGCGCCCGGGCGCCGCCCCCCCTCCAGGCAGTCACAAAAAAAAAAAAAAAAATTGAAAAAAAAATATTTTTTTTTTTTGGAAATGGCCCTTTAAAAAAAAAAAATGAAAAAAAGTCCTTAAGTGCACTGTGTACGAGCGCCGGACACAGTGCAGCGCTGGACACAGTGCACTATGTGAAGACGCCACGTCAACGCAATCACAAGATTGCAGACGCGGCGCTTCATTTGCGGGGTTTTAACCCGCCTTGTGGCGCAAGTACAAATGCCGATCTGCATCCGCCCGGCGCCCATAGGTTTACAATGCTATGGGTTTGAGTGACAGACTAGTTAGCCGTCACTTCCGGTCTTCCCCTGTCGGATCAGTGCGCCGAGCGGAGGAGCAGAGGAATGTGAACTGCTGATGGCCTGCTGCACTATGAAACAACAAGGTAGCATTGCTGGAAATCCACAGGAGGGGGGCAGAGCTACAGGATGGATGGAGGGGGAGGCTTTACACGGGCAGCACTGACGATCAGCACTTCTATTATCTCCACTCAGTGGTTTTGCTGTGTCTCGGTTTGGCAGTCAGACCTGAATCTCTCCAAAAGCCTGTCTACTGCAGACAGTGACATCTAGTATAGGCACTTGTTGGCCATTCGGAAACCAACACTCCTTCCAGTGTTTTACCCCCCCCCCCCCCCAACACCCCAGGATAACATTACCTTTAGCAAAAGTTCCCCACTGCTTCACTAAAATATACTCATCAAACCCTGACAGAGTGACAGTGTATTGCATCTGGATGTGAATGCCTAGGTCCCGCTGCTATGTCTGCATGGTTGTGGTTGCTGTTCAGCTTTACCTCCTGTAGCTGTGGTTTCAATAGAAGCCTTTTTAGTAGTTGCCAAATATTCTCCGCATCGTGCTTGCATTCTGTGTATCATCTGATGACTTCTGTCCCTTTAGTATGTAGTAGTAAATCTTTATCGATATGTAATATTGAAGATTTGTTCACTGCCTTTGATTTTTTTGTGAGCTTTAAGCCAATTTCTCCTGCCTTTAAACCTAAAGAACAATTTGTATGCCAGTTCAAAATGTTTAGCCTTTTAATGTAGTCTATACCAGTGGAGGCTCTTGTGAAACACACAGCCCATATGAAGCCTCCCCCCACCCACCCATCCCTCTGTCCCTGATTCATCCCAACCACCAGCTCTCTGTCCCTGATCCCTGATCCATCCCACCCACCATCCCTCTGTCCCTGATTCATCCCACCCACCAGCTCTCTGTCCCTGATCCCTGATCCATCCCACCCACCCACCATCCCTCTGTCCCTGATTCATCCCACCCACCAGCTCTCTGTCCCTGATCCATCCCACCGTCCTTCTGTCCCTGATCCGTCCCACCGTCCTTCTTCTCTCCCTGATCCATCCCACCCACCATCTCTCTGTCCCTGATCCATCCCACCGTCCTTCTGTCCCTGATCCATCCCACCTACCATCTCTCTGTCCCTGGTCCATCCCACCCACCATCTCTCTGTCCCTGATCCATCCCACCGTCCTTCTGTCCCTGATCCATCACACCTACCATCTCTCTGTCCCTGGTCCATCCCACCCACCATCTCTCTGTCCCTGATCCACCCCTCTGTCCCTGATCCATCCCTCTGTCCCTGATCCATCCCTCTGTCCCTGATCCATCCCTCTGTCCCTGATCCCATCCCACCCACCACTGATCCAACTCCCCACCCCACCTCCATCCTTCTGTCTCTGATCATCACCATCCCTCTGATCCCACCACTAAAGGAAAACATGTAAGATATTGCATTATTGCAGTCACTAAATGTGATGACTGTATTTGTTTTATTTTATTAGGCTTTCTTGTACTTCATTGTCTGCGGTGACCTCTGCCTATTGCTGTTTCCCGAGCACCTTTTTTGTTTCCTGTTTTTTTTTCTCTGGTGAACGAGGAGTGTGGCTGGGCTGTCAGACATATTGATGTGTCATTAGAACCTGGTGTATAATGTAGAGCCTGGTATATGATGTGCAGAGCCCTGTCTATAATGTAGAGCCTGGTATATGATGTACAGAGCCCTGTCTATAATGTAGAGCCTGGTATATGAAGTATAGGGCCCTGTGTATAATGTAGAGCCTTGTATATGATGTACTACAGGGGACGGAGTTGGTGGATTCTATAATGGGTGGGGCTTATGAGAAGTGGGATGGGTCAAAAGGGTGGGCGTGGTCTAGCGCCCCCCCATCTTAAAACTTCACCAGGCGCCACTGATACATATATATATATATATATATATATATATATATATATATATATATATATATGGAGCGGCCATAACCCTTGGCAGGGCGGCCTCAACTTTTGGGCTTAACGGTTACCTCCACTTGGCTTGTTCTTCCACATCTAGGGGTTCCCAGAGTTGATACCCAACAACTTTGGACGCTGACACCAATAAAGTCCTTTTGAAAGGTTTTTATTTGCAGGGGTAACGTCCAACAAACACAGTCTCGTATGGGAGCAGAGGGCAAGGGTGAAAGAACTCAGGCACCTTGAACTGCAAATATCACAAAGTCTCTAGTACCACCCAGAGAGTAGCCACTAGAAAGCTGGGCACTTCAAGGCTGAACAAATCTCTAGCCAGAGATTATGGCAATCAGCGCTTTGACTCAGAACTTGTGAAATCTCTGACCTTGAACAAGTTGGAACTGAAAGTGAACAGGAACCTTTTTCCTCAGTACCTGGAACGTTCTCTGTCTCCTTGAGAGTATTGGAAAAAGCGTGAATTCATCCGTGTCCTTCACAACTCAGCAACCAGGCACTTCTCAGGATGCCAGCTGGTTGGTCCTCCTCCAAGCGGAGAGCACACCCGGACACCTTGAATCCTCCCTCAGTTACTGCCCCTTGGACCAGACGGTTTCGAGACTCGGGAACAGACGGATCCTTACTCCAGACCAGGCGGGTCTATTGGGGTTAACCAACCGAAGCATGTTGCGGAGCGACGAACACTCCCATGACCGGGCCCCCTCACAGGGCTACCCCGGTCCAGAATCAGGAACAGACCACTAAGGCCTCTCGAACGAACAACCCAGAACACGTGACTTCAACACCTTAAGTACCCTTCCCCAGACTCCTCACCAGGGCCCGGCGCAGCCACTGATTGGCTCCGGGGAAGCTGATACCTAAAACAACCAACCAGGCCAGGTTCTGAGCCTGTCATTTGCACCTCACTGTACACATAACCAGGCAGAACTCTAAGCCCTTGTACACACGGTCGGACATTCCGACAACAAAATCCATCAGATTTTGTCCGACGGATTTTGTCTGAAACTTGTGTTGTATACACACAGTCGGACAAAGTTGTCGGAAAATCCAATCGTACGTAACGTGACGACGTTATTTTGTTACAACGGGACTACGTTCAGGCTAGTAGCCAATAGCTTTGGTCTAGGAATTTGATCTGAGCATGCGTGGCACTTTGTCCGATCAGAATTCTCTACAAACAATTGGACAAAGTCCGATCAAATCATTTTGTCGGAAAGATTTATAGCCCAGCTCTAAAACTTTGTCTATCAGATATTCCGATGGAAACAGTCAGACGGAGCGCACACACAGTCGGATTATCTGACAACACGGTCCGATCGGACATTTTCCGTCGGAATGTCCGACCGTTTGTATAAGGGCTAACACATCCCAGCCAAACTGATGTCAAAGTTAAACCTACACAATTAACCCTCAGAACCCCTTTACTGTTCTGAGGCAAAAAACTAAATTTGTACATGAATGACACTTTGTCCAAAATGTCACCGCTGCAAATAGTACCCGTCAATGTTAATATTAAAAGCCCTGTATACCTGCAAACACACCAGCTCTGTCTGAGCATCCCTCTTATCCCTATTTCACTACTATTGCAATAGTGATCCTGATGTTAGTGGACATTTTGTGCACAAAAGAAATAGGTAAAGAGGCGCTGCAAGTATAACCTCAAAATTACTTTACTTTATGAAAGGTATGACAGCACATAACTTCCTTCCCTTAAAGTAAGGAAGTTACAAATATATTACAATCACCTTGTAAAACAACCCAATCAGTTTGTGCATCAACTGTACATCAGTTTGAAATGCAAAACATTTTTATATAGATATAAAAAAACAATATAAATACCTTTTTCCCCCTTTTTTGTAAGTGATCATATTCCCTCTGTTCTCACTTGCATAGCTGGGGGGAGGAAAAGCAGAGCACTGAGCTTCCCAGTGAATGGCTCTGCAACAGGAGCCCAGCATAGCTAGAGAACGAACCACGGTGTGCTCTCCTGCTTAGTGTGGTCAGTATTTAATTAAAAAAGCAGAGGGAGTGGCAGGAACACCAGGGATTTCACATAAAGGAAGCAATACAAAGAGAACAGGCTACTTTCTCATTTAAATACATGGTACAGCAGGTACATATCAGGAATATGAAGTGTTGGGGTAACAAACGCTTTAAACACAGGACAATGTTGTCCAATTCCAGGCACACACTCCACAATTGTTTCTATATCCTATGAGCCTAGGCAGAAACTCAGTTGTAACAGTCGCTAAATTGACCGATCAGCTGGAACTCTTTGGCTGGATTCACACCTATGCATTTTTAGTGCTTTTTGCATTTTGTGGATTTGCACTACAGTCCATTTAACATTGTTTCCTATGGAACACCATCTGTAGTGCAAATCTGCGAAATGCAAAAAGCACTAAAAAATGCATAGGTGTGAATCCAGTCTTAGAGCCCTTTCACATATGTGCTCAGTCTGAATGGGATAGATCTTGACTGAACCACAATATAGGTGTATGGACGGGCAAATATAAATTGGCTATAAACATAATGTTTACACCTGCTTGCATCTATGTACATTTAAGTCTGCAGAAAAAAAAAAAACAGAAGGTTTGCATCTCTTTTTTTTTGTTTTGTTGGACATACAAATGTCATCTGTTTGTATTCTCTTTACACCCGTTTTTAGGAAAGAATATTTTTTTTTTTTGTTTATACTTTTGTCCATCTATGACTATTTTCTTCAAAAACTAAAAAAATGTACATGTGAAAAACTGATGTATACTGATGTAAACTAAACTGAAGACTGAAGTACAAATTGATGTAAAGGGATTTTGTTTTCATGCGTTTAATAGTACGTACAGTATTTTATTAGGTATATAGGACTGTAGTAATTTATCTTGCCCTGTGAGGTTTATCAAGTGTTTACAAATTGTGAAAAGGTTGAAATGTACTTTTGCTTAGCTCACATCGTCCAGTAGACATTACAGAGTGATTAGTGTGCTGTTTTTGTATTATCAGTCCCAAGTATTGAAGATCTATTCATGTTCCCGCAAGAGTCTTTTGTGCAGAATGACAAGCAGGTTGTGTTCTGTTAATTGCGCTCTGGCATTGTTTGAATGCTGAGCTGTTGAAAAAGGGGAGTCAGTCAGAGTCACATAAGGCCAATGGATTTTAAAACAGTAACATGTGAGGACAGACGGAAAGTGAAAGAGGGAGCAGACCGATCGTATTCATCTATGAAGTCCTGCTCCTGGGCTTTGTGCATTTCTCTGTAAAGGGAAACATGCCACGCCACCCGAGACAGGACAGAACAGTCATATATGAATTGCATGTGTTTGGTTTCCATTTCCCAAAGACTTTTACAAGTTTTTTTTCTCTGTGTTAAGTAGAGGCCTCTGAGTTCTGCCAATCTAAAGCTCAGTACACACTATAATAAATGAACGATCGTTCGGTTTTCCTCAATGTTTCACACCAGGTCGAAACCGAGGATGGTACTAATTGTACAAAAATTCTCGAATGACAAAGGCTTTTATTTTTTGTTTATTGCTTCTGATCATGTGCAGTCTTTCATATACGATTTTTCATGTACGAAAACCACATGAAAACAGTATACATTAAACTAAAATTGTTAGTTCTGTTCACGTACGAGAAAAAGTTTGCAGTTTGTCCCTTCAAAAATGTTTGTTTGGAAAGTCTGAATCGGATGTCGAAAGTTGTGTACACGCTATACAAAAATGTAACAATCATGCCTCGTACGGTAGTGTTTACCCACCTTAGCCCTTGTACACACGGTCGGACATTCTGACAACAAAATCCGTTGGATTTTGTCCGACTAATTTTTTACGAAACTTGTGTTGCATACACATGGTCGGACAAAGTTGTTGGAAAATCCGATCGTACGTAATGTGATGACGTTATTTCGTTACGACGGGACTACGTTCAGGCTAGTAGCCAATAGCTTTGGTCTAGGAATTTGATCTGAGCATGCATGGCACTTTTTCCGATCGGAATTCTCTACAAACAATAGGACAAAGTCCCATCGGACCATGTTGTCGGAAAATTTTATAGCCCAGCTCTAAAACTTTGTCGGTCGGATATTCCGACAGAAACAGTCCGATGGAGCCCACACATGGTCGGATTATCCGACAACACGGTCCGAACGGACATTTTCCACCAGAATGTCCGACTGTGTACAAGGGCTTAAGAGTAATTGGTCCTACAGTCTGCACATTGCTCACTGTTGCATATTCATTTAAAGAAGTCCTGTAGTAGGTGTGTACTTTAAGAAACCCTCATTCTGCTTCAATGATTAAAGGAGAGCTCCAGGAATAATCTTCGGCCAGTATAACAGGAGGTAAGTGTAATACATACCTCTGAACTTTCTGAAATGCCAAGAGGGAAATCCTTTAGCACAAAGTGTGTACGCAAAGGACACAACTACTGCCATGCCCCCAATTACAGGACCCATGAGGAATTAATAAGCAACAAATGATTGGTTAAACCCAAAAGTTATTTTTTCAGCATTATGTTTACTTTATAGTGGGTTTTTAAAACAATAAGTTGATTATAAAAATGTTTGCGTGGAAGGTTTAGTTTAGTGTAATACTTTTGGTTGTTAAATAGGGAGGGACAGAGGGATTTGGTTGCCAGTGATGGACATTCCCTCGCTGGTCATCTCTCGCCTCGACTACAGCAACTCCCTTCTCATTGGCATACCTCTACATAGTCTATCGCCTCTTCAATCCATCATAAATGCTCTTGCCAGACTCATCCACCTTACCAGTTGCTCTGTGTCTGCTACTCCTCTCTGTCAATTCCTCCACTGGCTTCCGCTCGGCCAAAGAATTCAATTCAAAATACTAACAACGACGTACAAAGCCATCCACAATTTCTCCCCCAGCTACACCACTAGCCTAGTCTCTAAATATCAACCTACTGTCCGAAACCATGAACCAGACAGAGACAGAAGTACAATTAAATCACACTTGTTTATTAATAAAAAATAAAAAGGTAAATAGAGTAAGCGAAGTCAAAGCATAGCAAGAGTGCAGTAACCGGATCGAGTAGTCAGCCAGTCCAGAGTTCAATAACCAAATCGGGTAATCAGCCAGGCCAAAAGTCAGGGATCCAAGTAGAGGAACAGCAAGCAGTATCATTAGCCTAAAGAGATCTATCATTAGAGTTTTTATTTTACAATTCTGTCCACATATGGAACAAAGTACTGTACATTTAGTACTTTGCCCCATATTTCTAAGTGCTTTCTAACCCTAGTTATAGGGTCCAATTGTCCTCTCCTGCTTCTGCCCTTCCAACAACAGTTTTAAAGGAGAAGGTTGATTCATAAGTGCAGCTTGTCTCAGCTGTGACCACTTTTCCAATACAAGCAATGGCAAAAGGAATGCAGAGGGAGGGGGGATGGAATATAGTCTCTGCATTTCTCTTTCCATTGCTTGTCTTGAGAAAGTATTGTGACAGCACTGAGACAAGCTGCTGCTATGAATGAGCCCTTTCCGTAATTTGTTGGATTGTCCGTGGCAGCAGAGGAGGGGACAGGTCGGACCTCATAATAAGGGTTACTAAGCACTTATAAGACATGGCACTACATGTACTTTGCTTCACAGGTGACAGAGTCTGACTCATTAGACCTTCCATGTTTTCAACTTTGTTGTTTTAAGTAAAGCCAACTCTATTTTTTTAGTTTACCAGTTTATAGACCATAGATTTCAGTAAAGCCAACTAAATTTTTCCAGTTTATAGACCATAGATTTAAGTAAAGCCAACTAAAATTTTCCAGTTTATAGACCATAGGTTTAAGTAAAGCCAACTCAATTTGTCCAGTTTATAGACCATATAAATATAGTTATACATTTAAGTGATATTCATTTGTAACTTAATCAATTTTTTTAAGTTGGTAAAACTTATTTTCCAAAAATAAAAGTATTTGATATATGTGTAGCGCCGGCTCCTGACGAGCTATATGTTTTGAAAGTTAATGTTTCACCTAAACTGCAGTTTGGTTTGGGTACAATTGTTCCAAATTGGGACCTCAGCATCAGTCTGACTGGACTATAGGATGTTCAGCCTGGCCACAAGGGACACTGACTCTTCTGGCAGGCATGGAACCACAGTCTGGTTGGGTGCTTTAAGGTTACCTTCTCTCGGAAGCCCACCCAGTGGGAGTGTCACTCTTGCTGTGCTTTCTGGGAGAGGGTACTTAAGATGCGGATGTCACGTGGTTCAGGGTTCCGGTCCAGAAGTATGTTTTGACTCCATGGTCCTGGTCCTCCTGACCAGCCCCCAGGAAGGCTATGGCCTGGGGTGGGATCCACCCGACTTATTGTCTCGAGGCTGGCTAGCCCGAGGCAAGGAAACTAAAGAAGGATTCCGAGGTGGTCCGGTGCCGTCTCCGGTAGTTGGAGAGGCCCAGTATCTTCGTAGCTATCCAGGGGAGGACTCTTCAGAAGAAGACCATGTACGGGTTGGCTTCTTAGCAAGAGCCTGGTGGGGCTGAAGTACCTAAGTGAATCCAGTCTCGTGGGTATCGCCAAGCTGGCTGAAAGATCCAGGTATCACACGAGTGTTTCACAAGTTTTAGTTTCCTGAATGTTCTATAACAACGTCTGTGGAAGAGACTTGTTCCTGAGTAAAGCATTTTGTTGGCTGCTAGGCCTTGTGAGAGAGGGACTATCCAACTTGAGTGAACATCTAGTTGTGAATGGCTATTCTCTGGATTTAGTCAAAGTAAGCAAGTCCTTCGTTATTGACTTTGACCATAAGAGTACCTGAACTTCCTTCCTAACCCTCTGATCCTATTTTAAGAGACTGTTCGTTGTCTACGTTTTTGCAAATGAAAATCCCTTTATGCAGATCTGTCCTCAGTCTCTAAAGTTACTGGGCCATCTACCACGGGAAACCCCTAGACACAAAGCGAGGAGAAGAAGGTAACGGTAAGCCCAATCAAACCAGCAGCTCCTTTGGGGGTTAGTGCTACATATGTTTGAAGGTTTTTATATAAAAATAATACAATAATATATATATATATTTTTTTAAATGAATAGTTTCATGAAACAGGCTTTCCAAATAAATTAATATTTATTATGTATAAAGTGTTACAAATGTATTATTATTATTAAAGGAGGATCAAATGTAAATGTGAACATTTAAAAAAAGCTAACAAATCAAACTGAAACACACACATATACTGTATATACAGTATATCTGTAAAGAACATAGAATACAGAATGTATTAACTTTTTTAATCCTTTTAGGAAAGTAATTTGCACTTTAACCACTTCAGCCCCGGAAGGATTTGCCCCCTTAAATCAGGGCATTTTTTGCGATACGACACTGCATCGATTTAACTGTACAGTTGCTGTACAACAAATAGAGCTTTATTTTGGTAGAATTTAATCACCCTGCGCAATAGACATATATTGATTGGTTTGCGCAAAAGTCTACAAACTATGGGATAGATTTAGGGACTTTTATTTTTTTTTATTGTTTTTACTAGTGATGGCGGCAATCTGAGATTTTTTGTGGGACTGCGGCATTGCAGCGGACAAATCTGACCGCAAATCACACTTTTTGGGGACCGGTGACATTATTACATTGATCAGTGCTATAAAAATGCACTGATCAATGTATAGATGACACTGGCAGGGAAACACTATGGGACACTCAAGGAGTTAAGTGTGTTCCCTGGGTGTGTTCTAACTGTAGGGGGGGTGTGAGAGCACTGAAAGCTGAAAATTGGGCTGGTCACAAGGGGGGTTTAAGTGCCCAGTAGGCAAGTGGTTAATCTGCATATAAAATAAGCATTTTGGATGAAATGTTAAGCAACATTTAAGCCATGTGAATGAAATTTTTTTTATGTTAGTTTTTACCTTTCAATGGCTTGCATGGCTTTGTAGTGACTTGGAAAAATTCTGGTCACTGGTGGTGCTATTTTGTCCTGATGGGCCTCAAACATATGGGAACTGCCTTGTGCCGGCTTTCAAAGATCCAAAAGACGTCAAACTTTTTAAAATATACAGCATCAAAACTCATGCGGTTGAGATTACTCAATATTATACATTATTTTTGTAAATGTAAAAGGTGTGTTTTAAGAACTAATTAAAATTAATTAAGGTATTTAAAATATCAAAGTAAATGAATTAACAATTATTTTTATGTTGAAAATTATGAAATATTTATGTTAAAATTACAAGCCAGCAGAATCATTTTTATCAGTGTGTCTGTATGCTTTTTAGGCAGATTGGATATATTCCTATCCCACTCATTCCTGGATTAAGCCTGGAGTATAGGGGTGCTATAGCAATTACTAGTTGGTCAACTGAAAATCAGTGTTCAAGAAAGCATATGTCACCAGCACACCAAGGATCCATTTAAAGGTCCATAGTTTTAATAAAGCGATCACATAACATCAAGTGTAAGTGCAAAGAGTCGTGCAGGTTCCCCTTGTCACAGATGTTTGATCACATGCCTGACAAAGGGGTCCAGTGTGACTCTGAAATGCTGAACAGCTATACACTTACTGTGATATGATCTCTTTAATAAAAACTCTGGACTTTAGAGGGAGGTTTCTTCTCTATCCCTGTCCTGAACACACAACAGGAAGTGTGAGGACATCTCAATGTGAAGGGAAATTCCATCTTTGACAATTGCCTTTAGAACAGGTGTCCCCGTTAAAGTAGAAGAAAAGGCTAAATAATAAACCTGATGGAAACCTTTTCAGAGCTTGCATAACTCCCAGTTGGAAACAAAACTCACAGCAAACAAAAGCACAATTACAGCTCATTTTTACCTGCAGCTTTTATAGCTTAGGTGCAGGGTGCATAAAAAAAAGACATTTTCAAAATGTTTTTTAGTTTTCTTTAAAAGTGCTCCAGCATGACCCCACGGACCCTTCCCCAGCAGCAGAGTGAAGATAAGGAGCATTGCTATTTGCGTGAGTGCAGCAATCTGTCCCTAGCATCACAAACTGCAAAATCACAGCTACTGCTCTCCAATGAAGAAATTTCAGGTCTTGGGGAACCCCTGCAATTCATCAGGGTCAGCAGGAAAAATGATACATACATTGGTGATCAGAATGCCCCCCTTACAGACATATAAAAAGATCACTGATGACAAGCTGCTGATTCGGCTAAGTGGTATTGGCTCCACAACTTTGCAGGCACCATCAAAAGGGAGGTCAATCAGCCACAGGAGCCCCTACCAACCTCTGGAGATATCCTGGTTGAGAATAGCTGATGTAGGAGGTTTGTCAGACCTCTGGATATAGACTGCTGCTTTCCCGCACATAGCTGTAGACTTTATCTTCACTCTGCTGTCAGGGAAGAATAGTGAAGATGGAAACCTCCACTATACCAGGCTGTCAATGTACAATAAAAAATGGAGGGGGAGGTGGATTATTGTAAGTTAGACAACAGACATCAGCAAGTATCACAAGAATGCCTTAAAGAGGACCTTCAACCTCCGGACCCACTTTACTCCACTGCACTCCTACCCCCTCCTCTCTTACAATTAGATATTTGTTTTTCCCCAAATAGCTTTCTTTCAGGACCCCTCTTGGCAATTCTGGAATTCTCACCCAAGGCAGAATGATGTCCCAGTAAGCTGTGCTCCTGTGCATCATCAGAGGACTGGTTCCTGCAGTCAGCCCCCTGCAACATCTGGAAGAGACAGCCCCATCATGACATAAATAAAGAAGATGGTGGCTCAAGACCACTTGTGCCACCATCCCCAGCGAACAAGGTATAAAAGGATTAAAAAATAAATCATAGGGGTTTGAAGTTCTTCTTTAAAGGTTAAGTCCACCTTTACGACCATGTTTCATGTTACACCAATATCTAGGCTGTAACACGTAGTTTGGCCCCAAGCAGACCCCACAACCAAAAATACCCCCTCTCTGACAGCATGCAGCAACTTTCTTCCCTGCAGCAGCTGTCAGATTTGAAATCAGTGCAGCTGTGAATGACTGAACTACAAGTCCCGTCTCATTCGAAAAATATAAAAACCACAGATACCCATGCTAGATAGAATCTTAAATGGTACCAATGATAGTAAAAGTTAAAGCTGCTGACACAAATATCCTGGCATAGAAAATAATTAGAATTACATAAATCACAAGTGCAGCTCTAAAAACTAATAAAAAGTCCTAAAAATAAAATGAAGAAGCATCTCCATATAACAGTCCATTGGGTACAAGTCCCATCTACCACTGAGGAAGATGGACTTGCAGTCCTCAATGCAACACAAGTGCAGTGACTTTCATCAGATTTCCAACTAAAAGCCTTACCTGAAGGACGAGTCTGCAGGAGCCTGGTATTGCACCCATGATCCATTGATCGCAGTAGCAATGCTTTGCGGGACTTATTTTACACAGACAGTGCTGTATCATAAGGCTGAATATTCAACTATAACTTTCCCTTACCTACCCCCCCCCCCCCCCCCCCCCCGTAATATAATTCCCAAAGTTACAAAATAAATGGGATGTGGACAGGAATGGGTGTGGCCTGGCCAAATATGGATAAATAGGGATGGAGTTTGGTTTAAATCTGGGGAGGGTACATAATCCAAAACGAAATCAGATGCTGTGCTCATTACAGATTCTTTAATTTCCACCAGCTTAATACCTAGGTCTAATTGAAACTAGTGGATGTTCTGCCAATCTCTTTACATTGTATCTGGGTTTTTGTTCTAAGAAAGACACATGGAGTGCCCTTGCATATGTTTTTAGGACACATGACATTGAGATGTTTGCCAGCTGAAATGGCCTGTGTATTGTATGGAAAGAAGAACTGGTGTGATAGAGGAAGTCTAGAGATGGAAAATAATTGTTCAGTGAGAAAAATTCAAAACATCCCCTAGATTGTAACAAGGGCTTTCTTCTTTATTAAGTTCTGGACTGCGTTGAAAGGCAGTACCACTACTAAACATACTGCTCCTTCATTAAATCGGATCCTCTCTATCTATCTGAGCACCACAAACCAAAAACACTATTTAATTCATTTTTAATATTCAAAGCAAACTCCATCCATGTCTTCATGCTTTATTTTGCTGAGAAATCACTTTGAAAAACAATCCCCTAGCCTAGCATTTCTGATCGTGGCCATCTTGAGTAAGGACATATGATTCATGTAGCATATACTTCCTGGAATCCATCTGCCCTTAGCTCAAGCATGCATCTAGGAGAGTGTACTTCAAAGAAAATCCCTCCTCCTCTCTTCCCCTTCTGAAGACTCCTGGGTTACTTAAAAAGTAACCCAATTTATGACCCTCTTGAAAGTTCCTGGGATGTATGATATAATTTGCCTAGTCATGAAACCAGGAAATAACCGAAGAAATGTAAAACAAAAGTACACACGGCCCAAATGTCGGGGGGCATTGGCTGGTTCAATATAAACTGGCCGACATTCGGCACGTGTGTACGGCAGCCAAGCTGGCTTCTGTCAAAGGGTCATGACCGAAAAAGGTCTGCCAACCGGCTCATGATCAGCGCTCACTCATTATTTTATATTACTTCTATACTCTATAAATGATTGTGAAAAATGTAATCTATTCACTGATGACATCAGAATTTCTTTCAACTTTGCAGCTCACTGATATAAAATGGGCATTGGGTGACAACCTGATGCCTTGGGGAACAAGTTGCCTTATGGTAGCCATACACGCTTGGATAAATGATCAATTTATTTTCTGATCAATCTCTTCCAATATGATCAATCGATCTATAGTCAATAACTCATTCAATCAACATGCCACATATGGGGAAGTGGATTTCCATTGATCGTTAAGATTGAAAGAATTACAATTCTAAGCCCTTGTACACACGGTCGGACATTCCGACAACCAAATCCATTGGATTTTGTCTGACAGATTTTGTCCGAAACTGGTGTTGCATACACACGGTCGGACAAAGTTGTCAGAAAATCTGATCGTTCAGAACGTGATGACGTTATTTTGTTACGATGGGACTACGTTCAGGCTAGTAGCCAATAGCTTTGGTCTAGGAATTTGATCTGAGCATGTGTGGCACTTTGTCTGATCGGAATTCTCTACAAACGATCGCATTAAGTCCGATCGGATCATGTTGTCGGAAAATTTTACAGCCCAGCTCTAAAACTTTGTCGGTCGGATATTCCGACGGAAACAGTCCGATGGAGCCCACACACGGTCGGATTATCCGACAACACGGTCCGATCGGACATTTTCCGTCAGAATGTCCAACCGTGTGTACAAGGACTAACATTTAAGTTATTGATCACATCTCATTGTCCACCATGTAATTTTATAATGTGATATATCAAAATATGATCATATTTATGAGCAAAATATCTCAGTGCTGCAGATCGAATCAAAACAATCAATAATTTTCCACACTTTTTGATTAACTCAGCTTGATCAAATCTGATTTAAATTGGGCCTAACGAAAGGGGAATTATGGCTATTTGATTGTAGATTTGATTGTTCTGATTGAATCATATATCTAGAGGGTAATATTATTGACACATGAAAAACCATCATAAGTCACAGAGAACATCAAACAGGCAAAAATCCTGTCCCAGTGACCGCACCTTCTCAAACCACACAAAAGCTCAACCCTTGTGCATGCCAAGCAATAACGGTGCCCCAAAGCAGCCAAATTGTGTAAGTCAGTTGAACCACGGGCAACCTTAGAGATTGAAGACTATTCAAAGCTAATTTCAGAGTCTGAAGACTATTCAAAGCTAATTTCTGACTTGTAGCCATAAATGACTACATTCTTTTTATGTTTGCACTGAGTTAATACATAAGCCAAGTAAAACACAGTTTAAACTGTAACTGTTTCCTCTGAGCCCTCTTCTATATTACAGTAGCCCTTGTCCCAACCGCATGAGCGTATCATATTACTTTTAGTTTCCTGATTATTAGCAGGTCTCAGGGTTACAGGTTTATAGTGGGAAAAGGAAACCAAACACGCCAAATCCACATATGACTCTTATGTTTGTCTCTTCTGCTGATCTTATGTGTTTCCCTTTACGATTAAATGTTTCCTGTGAGGAAAGACTACAGTCCCTAGATCATGAGGAATACATCTTAGATCAATGCCATTTGCCCTTCGCCTTTTACTGGCCTGTCCAAAATGAGTCAACGTTACACCATTTATAGGCTAAATCAACAGATTTAAAGCGGTAGTAAAGGTTAATAAAAAAAACGCTGCGAGGTAAAGGCATAATGTGTTAGTATGCATTGCTTACCTTGAAACAAAGCCCTCCAGTGGCACGGTGTCACCATTGACAGGGTTTCCATCTTCACCCAGTCTTCCTTCTGAGTCTGCATGCTGTGGCCAAACCGCGATGATGTCACTCCCGTGCAATTGTGTGGGAGTCACGGGGGCAGCACAGAACGCTGAAAGAATGGCACAAGTATGCCATTCCTTCAGGACGCATGCGCTGATGACATCACCAGCTGCTGCTCCTTAGAATATCACCTACATGGTGCATGTTTAGGAGATATTCATTTAACCTACAGGTAAGATTTATTGTAAGCTTTACAGAAAAGATGCCACTGCCCCCATCTATAGTATAGCTGGCCATCGCAGGAAGCAGCATTGGAAGGCTACATAGGGTATAAACAGGGCCAAAGATAAATCCAAGGGAAAAAAAACAAGCTTACTTACTGACCAGCCTGCAGACAACCAATTAAACCTGTCTAAAAATATGCGTTAACCACTTCAGCCTTGGAAAAATTTACTCCCTTCATGACCAGAGCACTTTTTGCGATTCGGCACTGCGTCACTGTAACTGACAATTGCGCGGTCGTGAGACGTGGCTCCCAAACAAAATTGATGTCCTTTTTTCGCCACAAATAGAGCTTTCTTTTGGTGGTATTTGATCACCTCTGTGGTTTTTATTTTTTGCACTATAAACAAAAAAATAGCAACAATTTTGAAAAAAAACGCATTATTTTTTACTTTTTGCTATAATAAATACCCTCAAAAAATATTTAAAAAAAAAATGTTTTCCCTCAACTTAGGCCGATACGCATTCTTCTACATATTTTTGTGAAAAAAAATTCATAATAAGTAGTTATTGATTGGTTTGCACAAAAGTTATAGCGTCTACAAAATAAGGGATAGTTTTATGGCATTTTTATTGATATTTTTTTTTTACTAGTAATGGCGAAGATCTTTTATCATGACTGCGACATTATGGCAGACACATCGGACAATTTTGACACATTTTTGGGACCATTGACATTAATCCAGCGATCAATGCTAAAAAATTGCATTGATTACTGTAAAAATGTCACTGGCAGTGAAGGGGCTAACCATTAGGTGGCATTGTAGAGGTTAAGTGTGTCCTAGGGAGTGATTCTAACTGTGGGGGGAGGGGCAGTGTGTGACACGTCACTGATCAGCGCTCCCGAGCGCTGATCAGTGACAGTGTCACTAGGCAGAACGGGGAGATGCTTGTTTTCATTAGCATCTCCCCATTCTTCCACACCGTGAGACGATCACGGGGATCATTGGGTCCACGGGACCCTGCTGGTGCCTGCTGTTAATTATTTAAAAAATTGTAATTACGTGCCTCTGTTAAACAGGGGCAGAAACATTGGGGTTTAGGTGTTGGTGGTGACAGAACACTGTAACCCCTCAAAGTTACTCTTGTTGGGTGCAGGGACAGTCCTTGCTGGTAAATATCATTTCAGAGGCTGCTTCCCCTCTTTCAGTGGCCTGTAATCATCTACCTCTCCTTGGAGGCCTGCCGGACATGATGGTATATATATATATATATATATATATATATATATATATATACAGCACTAATCCCCGAAGGAGCTGCTGAATTTTTCTGGGCTTACCGATTACCTCCTCCAGCTTGTACTCGTTGTCCTTGTCTAGGGGTACCCAGAGTTGATAACCCAGTAACTGTAGAGACCGACACTTGAATTCCTTGTTAGGAATTATATTTTGCATAAAACAGTTGAACAAACTCAGTCTCTAAGTTGGGAACAGCCGCTCCCAACTGGATTCTTTAACTGTTGGATAAATCCTTAAGTTTTAGGTTTAGTAGCCAACAGGTAATTCTAGCTTTTCCAAAGTCTCTTACACAGACTTGGTTGGAAACTTGGAAACTTAGTTACAACTGGAAGGGTATAAGTAGGAACTTTTCTTATTGTACCGGAATCTTTCATCTGGTCCGGTGATACTGTAAGAATTGTGGATTCAGTAAATGTCCATGGCAGCTCAGCTTCCAAGCTCTTACCGAGCAACCAGCCTTGTGCGTGGCTCTCTTACTGAAGAGTCCTCCCCTGGTCGCATGTAGAGTTGCTGGGCCTTCCATACCCGAGACAGCACCGCAACACCTTAGAATCCTCTTTCCAGTTACTACGCCTCGAACTAGCCAGTTCTGAGGCTCGGAAATGAATGGATCCACACCCCAGGCCATGAGGGCCCCTGGGGGCTGGTCAGGAGGACCAGGACCACGGAGTCAGTAACAACTTCTGGACTGGAAACCCAGAACCACGTGACTTCAGCACCTTAAGTACCCTTTCCTGGACTATGCAGTGAGACAAACACGCCCACTGATTGGCTCCGAGATAAAGATTGGTACCCAATGCGTCCAACCAGACTGCGTTCTATACCCTTTCACAGGTGTGCAATCCCACCTATGACCAGGCAGAACTTCTATACAGCCCAGCCAAACTGATGCCAAAGTACAGTTTAACACAATTAACCCCAAAACTCACTACAGTTTAGGGCAAAAACTAAATTTGAACACATAGCGTGTACCCATTAGGAGTATCAGTGCTACATATATATATATATATATATATATATATATATATATATATATATATACAGTATATACATATATATATATATATATATATATATATATATATATATCAAATACACTGCCACTAACTAACCTGCCTGCCTAATCTAGCTCAATCTCTCTATCTCCGTCCACTCTAACACACTATGCAGTACATTATGTGGTGCTTGAATGCCCCATAAAATTTGCTGTTTGGCGAACCGGCGAACACCTGATGTTCAAGTCAAACTTACGTTCGACTCAAATTCGAAGCTCATCCCTAATCAGCAGCACTGAAATCCCTCAAAGGATTTACAAGAGTGAAAAAAATGTTTTTATTAAATAAAAACACAGCAATTATTTATGATGCACAGTGCCATTCAGCGAGGGTTACATGTACAGCAAGTGACTAATACTTTTTTTCCTGCATGATTCATTTCCCAAATAGGATTAAAAAAAAATCTGAGTGTAATTAGTGTATAATTCATGCAGTCAAATGATTCACACTAAAACTTGATTAAAACAATTGAACCAATTTGGAAATTTTATTTTTTGGTGGTCAATATGGATCTGCCACTAATTGCTTAAATTTCATGGATACTCCAACAACAAGCTTTCTACTCCATAATTCCCAAGCTTTGTCCATCTTGGAAGTTCCAATGCCCCCACTCTTGCATTGGCACCTTCTCTTGCTGTAATACAAAATACATTTTAAAAAATGCAACAGGGAGAGCACTGACTGGTGATATACCCACTGGCTATACAAAACTAGCCATACATGTAGTAACATTTCCTCCATGTTTGGCCCTGTTGACACTCTCTTGCCCCACATCCTTGAAGGATCGTGGTAGAAAATTGGCAACTGAACAATGCTTGCATACAAGCAGATGCAGGCACTGTCTGGACTTTTTGGCATTCGGTGGAACCAGTCGTCAGAATACAATAGCCACTCTGGTAGATTTGGCCTTCTATGCTGTGTGGCGTGGGAGCTGGGACACACAGACACTCTGATCTAAGTCACCTGGATTCAGCATATGATTACAGACAGATCACATTGTTTATATGAACTTTTGATACATTTTCTTCAGTTTTTATATTAATATATTAATATAGAACTTAACACAGCATGTTGTTTATCAACTATATATATATATATATATATATATATATATATATATATATATTTTTTTTTTTTTTATTATTATTATTATTATTTTTTTCTTTGGTTCAGCCATAAATACCTCAGATAGCATGGCATAACAGGTCAATTCACAAGGAGCAGGCCTGGTTCATTGTGGATTAGTGAGTAATAGCGTGTCACGAGGAGAAGGTAGTGTGACACAAGTAAACATTGCATGATGTGAACAATATACAGATCTTCCTTCCCGCTCCTCCATGTAGGATACATATGGCACGTACATGCATCTGCGTTTCTGGGTATTTTCCAGCTGTCTTTGGAGAACTTTAAACAGGAAATTGATGCCACAGGGCAAATATTCATTCTTCCCAGTCTCTCTTACAAAACAAGTACAGATTTGCTGTGGCTAGACGGACTTCCTGCAGAATGCATCTGCTTATCCTGGCTTCACACCATCAGGAAACTCAAAGAATCTGCTCCACATTAAAACTCCACACCAAGCTGACAAAGAACGCCCTTTTCCATACAGTAGGTGAGGGATTCCATTAGAGAAACTGAAATGACTGGCTGATAGAGCAGTCACTGCAAGCTCCTGTAAAGACTCATCTGGATCCTAAGCATCCTGAGTCAACTGTATTCCCTCACTCACTTTCTCATTCACTCACTTACTCATCAGTCAGTCACTCCACACCTGTTGTATCACGCACCCCATCATGCAGAATAATGTTCCTGGAATGCACAGGCCAATGTCAATGCACTCATCCACGTAACACATTCCTTTCTTCTTTTAGCATATTGAGCAGAATTCTTGTTAACCTCTGCTGTGCCAGACTGTATTTCATGCTGATCAGACACTCCATTCAGTAATAAGTAAAGGTAAAATGTTTTCAGCTGGACCTTGACACAAAGTTTATGTTTGTTTTAAAGCAGAATTTCACCCAAAGGGGTTCTGCTCTTCCTCCTCTTACCTCATCCTCTCCCACGTTTGGAATGTTTTTTTGTTTTGGTGGTGGGGGGGGGGGGGGCTGATTCTGGCAGCGTCTTGGGACACATCACACGCTTGAAATACGCCTGAAAAACGCTTGAAATACAAGAGTCAGAAGTGTGTAGTGTGGCATGTACTAGTCAGGAATACATAACATAAAGGCCAGTATACACAGTAGTTCCTCTCCCCCAGTACAGATCTCTCCACTTTCCCCAGTACAGAACACAGAATCCCCTGTACAGAGCTCTTCTTCAAGTACAGACCTTTGTGCCCCGGTACAGACCTCTCCCCCTAGCACAGTACCTTTCCTCCACACTATGGACATCTACCCTTACATTACAGACCACAGGTCCCCCATTACTCCCCCACAGGACAGAAAGTTCCTCCCCAGTACAGACCTCCTTCCTAGTATATACCACAGACTGCCTCTAGTACAGACGTCTCCCCCCAATACAGACCACACACCACAGTACCAACCTCTCACTCCTGCCCCTTAAGTCCACTAAACAGACCTTTGATACATTGGCAGGGCACAGTGGAGGCCTGGGGGGATGTTCTCTGCAGTGTCACGTGACACTGCACATCTGCGCCGAAGATCAGCTTAGGGGAAACTTTCCTCAGCCCTGTAAAAAACTTTAATAAATGTATCCAGGGTTTCTAAAACAAAAAAATTTTAATAAAATGTCAGTTTATAAACCTAAAAGGTTACAACAAAAGCAAATAAAATAAAAGTGACTGCTTAGGGCTCTTTCACACGGACGATCTGTTCAGGTCCACCTGTCAGTTTTTTAGGCAGACCTGAATGGACACTCCATAGACCTCTATGGAGCGACGGAGGAAAAACGTACTTTTCCATCCATCTGAGGATCGGATCAGGTGACCACGAACTCTACGGTCAGTCCTCATCCGATCCCCCATAGGGGAGAGAGCTCTGACAGGTCCGTCCCTGTTATCTTCCTGCTCAGCTGGGATCGACGAGAGATCCCCCGCAGAGCAAAGTGGGCTCTGTACACGGACACGTCCGTGTGAAAGAGACCTTAGGCTGTGATATGTGAACAGATCCCTTGCTCAATTGGAGCAGAATGGAATGGATGTCCCTTTTATCATTTATTTTTCTTTGTAGCTTTACAGACTATTTAGATCAGTGGGCTGCAGGATGTACACAGAGGCACGACCATTTACATACACCTGCCAATATATCTACAGTAAACTTTTGTTCAAATCTGCCTAAAAAACTGACAGGCAGATCTGATCATTTACACTAACGGCAGTACTTGCCACTCCATCCACTGCAGATAGCTTTTCAGATGATGTTTGACAGGCAGCTGGGATTTGATATGCCCCCTGTTAAAACCCAGCAGTGTTAAAGCACCCACCACCATGCCCCATATTTTTACTGCTCCCACTTTCTCATGGCTGAAAGTGTGAATGAGCCCTTAAAGTGTTACTAAACCCACAACAGTAAAATCAGTCTGTATATGCAGTAAAGAATGCTTGTTATACTCACTGTGGAACCTAAGGGGTTAATCCTGCACATTGTGTAAAAAGGCTGTATAATCCTGTCTTCTCTTATCCTCCCCTTTTACTGTCCCCAATCCATCTGCTGATAGAACAGAGCCCTAGGAGGCACTCTGCACATGCTCAGTTTGGTGTGTATTGCCACACAGAAACTCAGGGGTCTTGCAGCCCCATAGGACAGTCTGAAAACTACTTCTGCAAGCTTTAGCCAGTGCTTGGCCGGACACTGATAGAAGCCACAAGACTGCTATATACTGCTGATGAGAAAAGGTATTTAGCCAGGTTATATTTACTAAAACAATTGTATTTATGTGTTCTGTGTACGGTGGGAGTCCAGATACAGTGAATGCAGGGTCCTGGGTTTAGTAACACTTTAAGGTGATTTACAACACTAACAGTTGATTTTTTTATGACAAGCTTTTGGAGGTTTTCCCATTTCTTCTAGGCACAGGCAGTGCTCCTTTCTAGATACAAGCAGCACCCCCTTCTTTTAGGTTCAAGCAGTACCTCCTTTAACTAGGTTCCAGCTGTACTCAGTACTGCATGGACCTGGAAGAAGAGGGTAGACCCAGTACTGGGTTTATTAGGGGGCAAAAGGGAAAACTGCCCTGGGCCCCCTAACAGAAGCCCCCCCCCCATCCAAAAATATACAGATTTTTGTGAGGTACTGTATATAATAAAAAATCTATAATATATGCCGTATAAGGTTTTATTCTGGTCTGGTATATTGCATCATTTTTTTTTATTATCAAAACTTGTTTATTGATGAATTTCTCATATGATATATACAAATGTTGCAGTATGAAGAAAAGGAAAAAACAATACATACAGAATCTGTTTTTGTGCATATCCATAGTATCTGAGCAATATCAGAAGATAATGCGGATAATAAATTTATTTTGCCCTTCCCATCCCACAAAAAGTTTAACCAGCACGTTTGACCTATTATAATAAAACAGTGGTAGATATTTCTTCAATTAACGGATAAAACAAGGTTTAGCGCATAACCTGTGAACTTGAGTAAACCTGTGTTTCCTGTCTCTCTCTTGCTCTCTCCAACCCCCCCCCCCCCCCCCTCCATATCAGCTGATGGCTTCTTATTGAAAGAGTCTATCTATTACCAGTTGTGGTGGAGCTAGGCTAGGGTCATCCAGCCATGGTGGCCAAATAAGATCAAATTTTTTCACAGCCTTCCTGCCGCTGTAGGCCAACTGCTCCCTGAGAAGTAAATAATTAACATAGGCAATCCACTGTTTCCCTGTGGGGACCGAAGGTGCCGTCCATCACCATGCTATAATTTTCCTGGCCAGGTACATCAGTCTAGTGATCATATAATACATGCCTTTTGGATACATTTCCTCATCAATTGCCCCGAGCAAGTACACCAGGGGATTGAGGGGAATGGGTACCTGAGCTAATCTAGATATGCATTGAGACACCTCATCCAATACCAGTGGAGTTTCAGGCACCTCCAGGCAAATGTATAAAATTCCCCTGATGTACTTTACATTTTGGACACAGGGGGGAGTCTCTACTTCCCCAACTATGGCATTGTAATGGTGTTCTATAGGCTCTATGTAAGATAAATAATTGTGACAGTTTATGAGATGCTGAAACCGATACTGCAGGTATTGACTCCAAAGCCATGTCCCACTGATCCCCATCTATGTCTCCAATATCCTCTACCCACTTGCTCCTACATTTGAGAGAGGCATGATCCTGGATGGAGGACAACAATTCTGCATACATCCTAGTTATATGTCCCTTCCGAGCCTCAGCTTGGATGACTTCCGTCAGCAGAGGAGATGATGACAACGTTAAAGAATGGGTCTGCCGCTGTGTCCACAGGGCATGTCTAAGTTGGAGGTATTTGTAGAATCCCCAAGGGGCTAAGTGATACTCCCTACATAACTGTTCATATGTTTTCAGCACTGTCCCTTCATTTAGCTGTGGGAAGAACCAAATCCCATTCTCTCTCCATGGGGAAAACCCCTGCAGTTCCTGAAGCTCTGGGTATGTAGGGTTGTTCCATAGTGGAGTGAAAGGTAACGGGCCCTTAATCACTATCACCTTCTGAAATTCCTTCCATGCTTTTTTAGGGAGGTTACTGGTGGGGGTTGAATGTGGAATACTAGGTAGATCCATTTTTATATGGGAGGCTGCCTCCACTGAGGGGTTAGTTATGGTTACCAGTTTAATCATGGGGTCATCGTCTGCTTCCCTTCCCCACCCCACTAGTTGCTGGATTTTTGAGGCTAGGAAATAAGTTTTGGTGTGCAGTGCCTTATCCTTTCCATATTGTAGAGTGGTCAGGCTGATCCTAGCTTTTTCTTCTTCCATATCAGAATCCACCAAAATTGGTTATAATCCCCATCACTGTTCGCAGAGAGGCAGCGTTATCACCCAGATATATTGCATCATTTTTAAAAACAAATTTTGGCAACTCAAGGGAACCACACAGAGCACTTATACTCTTAAGGAAGGTGGCCTATGACTGCATCAGTGTGTGTAACCTCAGAATGACATTGTGTCATGCATTTTGAAAATGTTTGACTTTTCTTTCGAGAATGTAAACCAACTCTGTGAATGAGGGGCCCCCTGAGCCTGAAGTGCCCTGGGCCCCCCAAGGACTAAACCTGGCCCTGGGTAGACCCTAAGGCTCAGTTCACATATGAGCCACATGTGGCTCACTGCAGGGGTCTGGTGCATGCTGGTTCACCGTTTCAGGTCCGATTTCAGCCCCAAAATTGGGCAGAATTCAGAACTGAAACAGACCAAAGAACGCACAACGTTTTTCTGCAAAACGCTCTGGACCTGCTGTGGAGATATGTGAACCAGCTGCATAGAGAGTCGGTCAAAATCTCCTGCTATTGAGAATTGGATGCGGGGAACCCGCATTTAATTCGCAATGGTGTGAACCCAGCCTTAAAGTTTGCCCTGAAAAATTAACTATTACTGCAAAAAAGAAAAGTAACACTGACAGTGCTTTATAGTTTTTCTATAATCTGTGTAATGGTAATAACTTTTCCTCCAGATTACCATATAAGCATGAATCCAAGATTTACATTTATAGTTAATTAGAATAGATTATTTTAGAAGAGGAAGCTTTCTGTCTCATACTGAAGATTAGACATAATCACGTGGGATTCTTGTCTGCACTTCCTTCATAGCTTTGGCAGGGTACAATTTTTCCGTCAGGTGGAATTCCTGTAACATATGAATAAGAATGTCTAACCGTCCTTCCTGGGTCTGAAATCTTCTGGTCAGCATCCAGTCACTTAAAAGCAGTTCTCATGAAGTCACACTGTGTTTGCGTGCAGTCTGCTTGGCTTGTAAACAACAAAAGGAGTCCTGTGTCTAGTATTCGTGCATTTATCTCCACCATGACTTATTACCCTCCAGTTACAAACAAGTCCATCTTTCGTGCTATTTAACGCAGATTGATGAGCAGCCACGGTTATTTTTAAACATATGATGGCCGACTAAATTGTGCCTAGACCAGAGTGGATATTTGGAATAAACACCGGTCTGTGAAAAAATAAGTCCTTTCGTTTACCAGACGCATGATTTATAAACATATGTAGAGAAAAAACATGGAGCCAGTTAAAATATTTCTACAGCTCTGTTATTCTTTTAAAAAAAAAAAAATCCCGTTTTCTATAGTCAGCTATGATAAGCAGGTATGAGACTGCAAATATATCCAAAAGGCTGGCTGTGACATAGAGAAGGATGTTTTATTTTCAGTAAAAGTCACACTTTGAAGGGACCCTGACAACACTACAAGGTCACTTGTAAATAAGCAAAAATGGCAGCCACTCCAATCAATTTATAAATAACTTTAAAATGTAAGGGGCATATGGAAGGCTTTTTCAATTGTAAATAATTCCTAGCCTATAAAAGAAGAAAAGATATACTTACCACTCCAGTTGATTATACTGTATGTTCCCAGCTGCTGCAGGTAGTCTACTTTTTAGAGAGTATAGATACCGGCTCTTCCTGGTGCTCACGGTATTTCCTCTCACTGGCTCATAGGTCTTACAGGACATATGAGTTGTGGTAGGGGAAGCAGGTGGTCAACACACCCAGAAGCATTGAATGTCTACAGAGTAGAGGAGCAGAAAAGCAACAGCATTTGAACACGTAGGCTGTTGGAAAAGTATGTACAGTATATGGGCTCATTCAAATGGGCATCTAAAACACTTAGTTTTAAATGTGCACATGAGCATCTAAAGCATTTAGTTGCATGCAGTGTACACTCCTCTAAAAGCAGGACTATAGTAACCAATGAGGCCAAACACAGCTGTTTGTACAAGCGAAAATATGTGCTGCGTTTTTAGATACTGAGCTTGCAGTAATTAAAAATGGGTATTAACTGAAGGGAATAACAACCACTAGTGGTGTGGGCAGTTCATGCATAATTAGCAATGGAGCTGCTTGGAAAGTGGTCGTGCTCTGGGCGGGACTACCCGGAAGTTTGGCTTTTAAAGTACATAAAATCCAAAACGTTTTTTTTTCGTTTTTTGGATAAAGTAAAAGACGGTTATAACCCCTGATGGTTTATTTTTTTGCATCTGTGTACAACCCTGAGAGATTTTCCTTCACTTCCTGTCCCATAGCCACAACAGGAAGTGCAAAGAATTACCACTCTAAGGTAATGACTTCTCCCAAAACAGCTGTCTCCACAATCCCACAGGGTGCTGGCTCTGTTTGCAACAGGAACTGAAGTAGAAAAGATGTAGCTGGATAGCCGCACTCCAAATTATTCAACTTTATTTCAAAAATGTAATTAAAATCATAGCATCTAGGCTGGCAAACAGACTAACTGCACAGCCGCTGACATGTTTCACACCGAACACCTTGCTTAGTCATAGTCATATGACTAAGCACCGTGTTCAGTGGGAAACATGTCAGCGGCTGTGCAGTTAGTCTGTTTGCCAGCCTAGATGCTATGATTTTAATTACATTTTTGAAATAAAGTTGAATAATTTGGAGTGCGGCTATCCAGCTACATCTTTTCCACAACAGGAAGTGGGAGATAATCCCTTGTTGTCACCAGGGTCACCAGAACTAGCATACCGATTGGAAGATTTCCCCTCTACTTCTGTTCTGGTGATAACTCAAAATGTGATTTTCTTTCATTTTCACCCTCAGTGATAATGGTCATCAGGACAAATAGAGAGAGCAGAGACATCAATAAAAAAACCTGCCAGGTGTTCTAATCTCTCTCTACACTATCCACTACTAAAAAACAGAAAATTGTGTCAATAAGTACTGTCATTTTCTTTTCCTGGTACTTATCCATACGTTTGATAGAGAATCTCCTCTGACTCTTCCCTCAGGACCAGTGAATAGTATAAATGTAATGGGTCCTTCATATAGTCTCTATGGAAATATTAGCCCCAGCTGCCCAAGATGCTGCCACTGATCTTGTGGCCTGAGCCTTCACCACTGAAAGAGGGTCCATGCCCTTCACCCTATTGACACTTTTTGAATGAGCTTCACAATCCAGGATGTAAGAGTCCCCTAGGTGATGCTTCCTTTCCCCTGTTTTTGCCCCGGGGGGTAACAAACAGTTTGTTAGATGAGCTGAAAGATTCTGTGGCTTCTAGGTAGGACTTCAGGACTCTGGCAATGTCCAGCTCAAAGAAGAGCCTGTCTGTGGATTGGTAAAAGTTGGTAAGACCCAGAGGTCAGAGAGGTGCCACAAAGATGCCACCTTAGGGACAAAGCAAATTCAACCCTGTCTGGGAAAAATGAAATATTTGCCTTATTCACACTTAAGGCCTGCAACTCTGAAATCCTTCTGCTTGAGGTTATACTGTAGCTATCAAAGAAGTAGTCTACAGGGTTAGATTCCACAACAAAGATTGTTCGACAGGCGCAAAAAGGGATGCTGTGATAAAACTTGTAGAACTATAGTGGAAAACTATAGTGTAGAACTAACAGGGAAAAAGACATTTGTTTGGTGGGCAAACGTTTAGTACGCCCCTGAGTAATTGTATTACAAGGGGATCTTTTGATGATATTGCAGCCGCCTGAACTTTGAAAGAACCCCCCTAAAAGGTTCTTTCCCAGAAGAAAAAGAATCACATTTTATCCATATTGTAGAGGGTTTCCTTGCTTTTAGAAGTGTTAAGATTACTTTCAGTGAGCAGCCTAAGGACTAAAATCTCAAATCTCCTACTCTCAATCTTCACATGCAAAGGTCCAGCTTGAGGGGATTCAGGTAGTTGAATTGTTCCAGAGTAAGGATGAGCCAAACACCCCCCCGGTTCGGTTCACACCAGAACCTGCGAACAGACCTAAACTTCGTGTGAGCTTTAGAACCCTATTAAAGTCTATGGGACTCAAATGTTCAAAATCTAAAGTGCTAATTTTAAAGGCTAATATGCAAGTTATTGTCCTAAAAAGTGTTTGGGGACCTGGGTCCTGCCCCAGGTCCCCAAACACAATAAAAGTGTAATATTCCTTTAAATTTCATACCTGGCGGCTGTGTATAGTATGCCTGTAAAGGAGCGCATGTTTCCTGTGCCTTAGAACTGTCCCTGCACAAAGTGTCATTTCTGCAGGAAAAAAAGTCATTTAAAATCACTTGCAGCTATAATTAATTGTCGGCTCCCCGTAATACAGAGAACAGTCATTGAAAGTCATTGATAAAAAAATTAAATAAATAAAAAGCGTGGGGTTCCCCCAAATTCAATTACCATGCCCTTCAGGTCTAGTATGGATATTAAGGGGAACCCAGCATCAAATTAAAAAAAAATTACGTGGGGTTCCCCCTAAATATCCATACCAGACCGAAGGGTCTGGTATGGATTTTAAGGGGAACTCCACGCCAAATAATAAAAAAAAAGGCGTGGAGTTGCCCCTAAAAATCCATACCAGACCCTTTATCCGAGCACACAACCTGGCAGGCCGCAGTAAAAGAGGGGGGGATGAGAGAGCGCCCCCCTCCTGAACCATACCAGGCCACATACCCTCAACATTGGGAGGATGCTTTGGGGGTTGCAGACCCCCAGATCCCGCCCCCCTCCTGTTTGAAATAGTAAGGGGGTACAAAAGTACCCCTACCAGTTCACAAATAAAGTGTAAAAGAATGTTAAAAAAGAAAAAAAACACACTTTTGAAAAAGTCCTTTATTAAAAATAAAAAAATGTAAAAAAGATTCCAGCGGTGGTAATCCACTCTTGCTATCCAGCGACGGATGATCATCTCTCCGGGGTCCAGCGATGGCTGATCTGATCCAGGGACGGGTGATCTCTCCGTCCAGCGCAGCGCAGTCCATCCATCCTCCTCTGTCTCAACTGGCGGAGACACTGGGGGATCCCGGCAGCCTGACATTTCTTATATGAGCAGGGCGGGGCCACCCTTCACCTGACCTCGCCCCCCTCTGATGCAAGTGGGAAAGCCTGGCTTCCCCAATGATGTGTGGGTGACCCCGCCCCCCTCTGATGTAACGCAGGTTTCCGGGGGGCGGAGTCACCCACACGTCATTGGAGAAGCCAGGCTTCCCCACTGGCATCAGAGGGGGCAGGGTCAGGTGACGGGTGGCCCCGCCCTCCTCATACTGTATAAGAAATGTCAGGCTGCTGGGATCCCGCAGTGTCTCCGCCAGGGGAGACAGAGGAAGGATGGATGGACTGCGCTATGCTGGATGGAGAGATCACCTGTCACTGGATCAGATCAGCCATCACTGGACCCCGGAGAGATGATCATCCGTCGCTGGATAGCAAGAGTGGATGGAATCTTTTTAAAAAAAAAATATTTTTAATAAAGGACTTTTTCAAAAGTGTGTTTGTCTTTTTTAATATTCTTTTACACTTTCTTTGTGAAATGGTAGGGGTACTTTTGGTAGGAAGAAACACTTTTTTCTCTCAGGGGGGCCAAGATGGCTATGAGCACCTTTTGTGAAGACTTTTGGGGAGGTGCACAGACCAAATGGAAGGCTCTGAAATTGTAGATACATTTTCTGCACTGAAAATCTCAAATATTTCTGAAATGAGAGGAGAATGTGAATATGTAGATAGGCAATCTGGAGGTCTATTGACAACATCCAGTCTCCTGGCTGCCCTACTTGTATGGTCATTTGTAAGAACTCCATCCTGGAACTCTCTAGATGTATGAAGCGGTTCATTCTCCTTGGCTCTATCACAGGGTGCTATCTTCCACTCCTTTTTTGTACCAAAAACAGGGTGGAATAAAAGCTTGTCAATTTCTCTGAAGAGTGTACAAGAATAACTGCAGCTTGCTCTTGAAGTGAAACTGTATTGGTATAGAGCCGTCACCTTTAGAGGTGATCCTGAAACCTTTGTAGGAGTGAAGGAAATTCAGGGTGATTGGTGTGATAGTCTAAAAGTAACTGAACTTGACTATTGCCAACACCCAGGGGTCTTGACAAAGACTCGCCCAGACCAATGAAAAGTGCTTCAATTTGGCCCTCACTGGGAGTGTCTGGGCAGGGAGTCTGTCAAAAAGATTTTTTGGAACCTTGAGGAGCAGAAAGGGTTATTTTTTATGCGCCCTCAAAAAGCGTGCCTAAGTGCTCCTCTGTGTTCTTCTGAAATGTCTGGCTGTACAAGACTGCTTGAAATCTCTGGTACTTAATTGTTGGAATTTGCTAGAAAATGTCTTGGCCCGTCTCAATCTTCTTTCTTGCGGCAAGAGGCCTGATTTGCCTTCTGTTATCCTTGAAAGAGAGCTTATAAGGGATTTTTCATTGAATTAATTCTTACAACAGTTCCTTAATTTCCCCCGACAAAGGGTAAAAAAATGTGTTTTTTGAGAAACGGGATGAATCTTTTTGTCTTTTTGGGAGGCTAGTCTGGTTCCTCCCAACTGATGGGCTGCTTAACCACCTGAACCTAAGGCTGTACTAATGAAAAATAAAAACCTGACAGTTTCACGCCTTCCAAGAAATCTTCAATAGACTCTGATTGAGGCTGCTCCTTAGAATGTTATGGAGCCAAAAGAGGTGGGATGCTAGTGACAGGCCCTGGCTGAGCCAAGGAAGGCTCCTCTTCTTGCAGGGATTGAGCAGAAAGTTGTGTTAGTAGCGTGACTGCCAATTCTGAAAAATAGCCCTCAATGACCTGTTTGAATAATGCTTCCACTTGTTAAATCTCTAAATCACGATTTGCTGCAAACTCAGCCAGGCAGGCCTTACAAACTAACTTGTTTGGAAGAAGCGGCGTTGATCCATAAGACCGAAACTTTTTGCTTCTAGAAACATCGGGAGAGGTCGAAGAGCTGCGGCGCCTCCTGGATCTGTCTCTGTCTTGAGACAGATGCCTAGACCTTGAACAATGGGATTGGCACTCAGGGATGTCAGCAACAGCTTTGTCATAATGCCTTGGAATCCTCTTGGACTTCTTGAAGCATACAGGGCTGGAAAAACAAAAGTATCAGCATTAGTTGCAGGATTGCATTAAACTGACTCTAGGTTCCTAACTAAACCATAGCATAAGAGGGTGTTGTACTGGTGGCAATTGATTCAGGGTGTGAGGATGGCCAGGAGAGCAGGTAAGCAAGGGAGAAAAAAAGAGTCATACTACTATGCAGAGGAGAGATTTAAACCAACCAGTAAAGGCAGAGAAGCCACCTATGAGTCCAATAGAGACTGCAGGACAGTGCAGGTATCCGCAGGCAGAGGCAAAGATAGACCCCAGTGTAACAAGAAGGCACAGTGATGTAACCCTCATATACACCAGCAAAGGATCAGGCAAGGAATCCCCCAAGTGGAACTACATTTTTTATATGCTGTTAAAAGGTTGAAATGTTGCAAATTTACCCTTCACATTTTGCTACGCGCTTCGAGCACGGCCTTGTTTCGCTCTGCATTATTATAATCTAACTCTATGTCCACTTGGATGGTGGGGCTTGAACCTGGACTCAGGGGTGGAACGCATATGGCGGCATCGTGCATGCGCAGTCCAGCAGGTAGCCAAATGCGATGGGTCACCATATGTGACACCTGCACTCCGCACCAGCACAAGGAAAGGACAAAGTTGCCCTCACTCAAGATGACCATCATGGAATTGAGGATGCACTGTGCATGTGCGGCATGGGGTCAACTTAATTCTCATCCTGAGGTGAGCCAAGAAAGCAGGGCTCCAGTGATGACACATACCCTATACCAAGATGCCACTAGTAGCCTACTAAAGCAATTGCGCACGTGTGGCATAGCAGCCGATTCCCCCGCACCTGGCAGCCTAATTAATGGACAAAACATGAGTGCAGGCTTAGAAAAATAAAGGACGCAATAAGGTATATGCTGAAAACAAGCAAGGTTATTCATAGGAGAATTTAGACAGAAAGGAACATTTTTGAAGGATATGCCAGCTTTCCCAGTCCCTCATCAAGCTCAAGCATTATCCCGTGAGGAGGAGACACTACTCCCCCAAAGGACTCACAGAAGGGGGTCCTAGCCTTATCAGCCCAAGGACAGGGACTGCTCCTGAGAGAGTCTGAACCAATGATCTTCAAGTTGTCCATAAGCTGTCCTTGCAGTGTCCGCGGCCGTCGCTGACTTTTTTTATAATAACTTGATTGACTCACTCATTGCTCTTTCCTCCTGTACGTGTGTACTGTAGATCAGGCTGGGGTGTGGCACCGGTGCCGCCCACTCTGGTGGAGTCCCGCTGCAGAGCGATCTCTCTGTTGGAGGGAGGGACTGAGACTCCACTGTCCAGGCCACTGCAACAGGATGGGACTGGAAGGCAGCTCAAGCAGCCCAAGGACCCGAGTGACTGACTGACTCAGAGAGCGGAGTAAGTTTATGTGCAGTGAGAGTATTGTTTAGACTTCTGAAGGGAGCAGGGACAGGAGGGAGGGACTGGCCTGGGACTTTGGGAGTCAGTGCAGCTAGCGGCCGCCCAAGAGGAAGGAGAACATAGCCAAGGAGGAGAAGTAGGAAGCAAGGAAGGAAGGTGCTGCTGTCCTGGGTACTTGCTGGCACTACTGTACATCACCTAACCTGGCACTATATCACCTAACCTGCCACTATATCAACCCAGCCTGGCACTATATCACCTAAAATGTCACTATAACACCTAACCTGGCACTATATCACCTAACCTGGCTCTATATCACCTAACCTGGCTCTATATCACTTAACCTATCACTATATCAACCCAACCTGGCACTATATCACCTAACCTGGCACTATATCCCCTAACCTGGCACTATGTCATCTAAAATGTCACTATCACCTAACCTGGCATTATGTCAACTAACATGGCTCTATATCTCCTAACCTGTCACTATATCACCTAATCTGGCACTATATCCCCTAACCTGGCACTATATCACCTAACCTGTCACTGTATCACCTAACCTGGCACTATATCACCCCAACGTGGCACTATATAACCTAACCTGGCAGTATATCACCTCATTTGACCCTACTGTATATCACTTAACCTAACACTATATCACCTAACCTGGCTCTATATCACCTAACCTGGCACTACTGTATATCACCTAACTTGGCACTATATCACCCCAAACTGTCACTATATCACCTAACCTGTCTCTATATCACCCCAACCTGGCACTATATGACCTAACCTGGCACTATATCACCTAACCTGACACTATATCACCTAACCTGGCACTATATCACCTAACCTGGCTCTATATCACCTAACCTAGCGCTACTGTATATCACCTAAACTGGCACTATATCACCTAACCTCTACAAGAAATCACCTTGAGAACTTTTGTGTTGGCGCATGTTTACATATTGTTAATTCATCCACATCTACAAAGGACTTTGATGCTGCTGCTGCATCTTAATACAACCGAAAAACAAAAAAGGTAAGAATTGAAAATATTTTAAACATTTTATAATCGTAGATCACAAGCAGTCTTTATATAAATGTTAATTTAAACGTATTTGTACTTGTAGAACTAGGCCAGAGAGTAGACAAAGTGTTTTTTGATGATTTTAATTTCAAAAGTACCTTGGTGTCCTTCACTAAGGTCTGTACTTTGGAAAATGCCTGCCACAGCCTTGGTCTGTGCCTATCCCTGGTCTGACACCAGACAAAAGCTGCAGCAAGGCAGAGTCAGGGACAATGCTTCTGTTTATCCATCATTAGGTATGAGAAAAAAAGAGAATGTTAGGGGTGTCCTTGTCTTTTACATTTATGCTATTCACTGGTCTTCAGGGAGGAGTCAGAGGCAGAGCTCTATCAGGGGTATGCCACCATGAAGGTACCAATAAAAAGGTTTCTCCTTTAGTTATACTATTGTAGCGCCAACCACCTTTAGGTGGGTGCTAATAGGTAAGAGTTAGGTAAAATTGCTAGTGCCTTACCCTTTTTTTGTTTAGGCCTGGTTGTTAATTTGGTTTGAGAGGAGTAATAGAATAGAGGAGGGTGTGACCACCTGTACTCTGGCCTGGGAAAACCTCCCTTGCTTTCCTTAAGAAATGTTCTGGAAAGGAGGCGGGTCAGGGACTGGAGTGCAGGCAGTGTATATGGCCCTGGCCCAGTCATTAATTTGTATGGGCAAGGGTGGGATATATATATATATATATATATATATATATATATATATATATATATATATATATACTGAGGTCACGTGCTTCCTGGGGAGGATGGGAAGAAACTGAGTCCAGAGAAGCAGCCAAAATGTGATTCTAAGGAGCAGGCTTGAAGGCCTGAGGTTTCAGAGGCCCCAGCGCTGGAGAGCAGGAACCAAAACCTGAAGGCCTGGGGTTTCAAAGGTCCCAGTGCTGGATGGTTCAAGCACACCAAGTCCTCCAAAAACCCTGGGCATCCTGGCTGGGATGGGTCTATTCACAAGAAGCTGCAAAGAGGATGGAGTAGACCGGGATGTTATCCGGACTTTCCTGAACTGGCCTGGGGAGGATCGCAGGAGGCAAGATGGGCAGGTGAGGCCTGGGACTTTGAGCAACCAATTACCAAGGTGCTTTTCAAAGGGGCACTGGTCAGTTTGTTAAGGGTCTTAGCTACTCAGAAGAATCAGAAGCAGGAGGCAGCTCATATTTCCCACTATCACCATTACACCTGGACTGCAGCAAGAGGAATAAAACTTATTTGTTGAACCTTTATTGACTGTGTCTGTTGTGAATCATGCGGGGTGGAAGAATGGAGGTATGTTAGCAGTACTGTATGAACTACCCAGCAGCTCCCAAGGGAGTAGTGCACTACACTATTGCTATGTTTTCCTTATGATAGACTGGGCAAGAAGTAACTGTCATTGTCAGCTGTGACTGGCACAGATACCCTAGTGTAATCACATCATGCCTGTAATTCCAAACACCCTCTGTCTATGGTCAGAGTTACAATTTACAGATCACATGTGACTTTAACTGTATAACACTAATTTGTGTATTCATATTGAACCAGTCAATGCATGTATGAAACAGGAGCTGCATGGAGTGCATCTGGAAACAAACAAATTAGTTCTTAGCTTTTAAACATGTACACATTTAACTTGTTTGCAGTGTGTTTGTCAGTGCTTGCTGTGGGTTAGGACAGCTTTCCTCAACCTATGGTTCTCTGGCTGTTGTGGAACTACATATATTAGCATGTTATGTGAGCTATATCTTCTATGTATTGCAGGCAGTGGTAGGAAGTGCTCAGTTTTGTAAGTTCCAAGGCTAGTGAGCCACACAATGAGACAGCTTGCTCTAAATTGGCAAACTGTAAGACTTGCAAACACGCCAAGTAGGAGCTTTACCGAGCAACCCTAGAAGCTAAAGAGCAATCATTCAACTTCAACACAGACTGCCTGTTGCACAGTTGTAACATAAATGTATGAAATTTCCTGTACATAACAATGCCTGATGTTTGTGTGTGATGGTGCTGGACCGATAAAAGTTAAAGTTTGTTCCAATGGATCTACTGTAATGTGATTTTTCCTTAAAAGAAACAGATCTGTGGTTGAAATATTGTTTAGGTCAGTGTTTCTCAACCTCAGTCCTCAAGTACCCCCAACGGGCCATGTTTTCAGGTTTTCCTTTACTTTGCACAGCTGCTTTAAATAAATTTCAATGACATGTTATTGATAAGAGCTATTTTATCTAAGGGAAGTTCCTAAAACATGGCTCGTTGGGGGTACCTGAGGACTGAGGTTAAGAGCCACTGGTTTAAGTGGACCTTGTTATGGTGCTAAGCTGCTGCACTAGGACCATAACAAGGAAGCACTTGCCAGATGGTAAAAAAATGTAAACTTTTACTGGGGAACACCTGGTATAAACGTTCATTAAACCTGAAGGACTTTTGGAGCATTTATGGTTAAAACATCATATAAAAAAACAGTAGAAAGTAAAAAATTCTGTAATTATCTCACGTAATTGATATAGCAATGTACAGTAAGTCCATAACATCTATATAGTATTAAAGTATCCTAAAAAAAAATAATTGTAATACTCTATACTACTGTACTACTGGAGTGCCTTCTGCAGCTCTACAAGTGTTACCACAGGAGATGAGGGGAGGGAGCTCACCAGCAGATGGTAGACGCCATGTCAAGATCTGGTGAGTACCATTCAGGAAGTGGGAAATTTGTGCCAAAAGTTGAAATAGTCATGGGGTGAACCGGGGATTGTATTTGGAGGTGGGATGAATTTTTGTTTGGGAGGCAATCTGTGCATTATTTCATTTTAGCCTCCACATTTAGCACTGTTGACCCAGAGCAAACTAGGCTTAGCTGTTTTTAAACTATACCCCTTTAAGCCAATTGCTTGCACAATTTGGCCACAATCAACATTTGGTGCAGCGTGCTTTGCATGCTGCTATTATTCCCACCCCCTGCTCCACCCCCAATAAAAGTGGGCATGGTCAGTAGGGTGCTCCTCTACATTTTTAAAATCTAGTCACTTTAGTTTAAACATAACCCTGAAAATAAAAGTAATTTTTCTAAGCAGTCATATCGGAACTCCAGTATGCTTCAGACTGATGTATATTCCCAGGCAATGTCCCCTAGGTTCAACAATAGATTATATTGTAATTTCCCCCTTTCGTCCATAGATGCTTCCTGCCCATGAGTCACCTGATCTAAGGTACTGATTATTACATTGGTAAGATTTAGGTAAGATTTAATATTATATCGGTATTGACATATATGTCCTGATGTTCGTCACTATAATTTAATTTAAATTTCATGCAGGGATTGTCCTTCATAGCTGTTTATGGTTACATTTAGCAAACTCTTCATCAAACATCAATCCCAGAAATCATGGAAAAGACTACCCAAAACAAAAGCACAGCACATCAGCCAGCCTTGTCCATGTTTGGAAAAGTTGGAAATGTTTGTAAAGTTTATATTACTGGATTTAACTTATCCAAACAGGAATATTCAGGAGGCACATCTGGCCATCATTAGACAAAGTTCTCAAGGTGAATGTGGTTTGACAGCTTGAAGAGTAGAATGTTCGGCAATGTCCACACTGGGCCTCTCTGTGTGATGCTGCACGGTCACACTGTTTGTTCTTGGAGCCATTAAGTTTAGTCCAAAGTTTATGCAGTCAGTGGCTGACAAAACATACAAGGAAGAATTAGACAATTCACAAAGCTAAATACAAGGTGCTATTTGTGAAGCAAATTGGACTTTTAAACGTACTCCTAGAGAAGCATTTTAGCTAAAAATTACAATATATCTATTGTATTCCAATCCTTTTTATTTAATGAACCCCAAAAGGTAATAGTTCATTCTATTAAATATAGAGTACAATAGATACTATATATGTAACAAAAATTAAAGCACAACAGATGATTGTATTTTTCTTGTACAAATACAAATTTAAAGCTGTATGTGCGTGTTTATTGTTAAATTGTTAAAACAGGCAAATAGGAAATGCAACTAATATCTGTCCTATATAGCCATAAAAAGATTGCATATAGAGGGTAAAAAAACCCTGGCATGGTGGTCCCCCAGAGTTACAATGCCTCTCCTCTTTAGGGTAGTCCAACTGAGCAGAAAACAACCCAAAAATGGGGGCGGTGAAATCTCTTATGGAATTGTCTGTATCGTCGCAAATAAAGTAATGTTCAAGATAGCCAAGGACAAGAAACTGAACAAATCCCAGCAGAAAGTCCAAAGTACCCAAATCACAAAGACACTATTCCATTGAAGCTAACCATCTATATTTTGACATGAATTGAGTAGCCCACCTGTATAATGTACAGAGAGCATGATGTAGGAAGAGGGATGGTAAACAAAACATATACAGTCAAACCCAGAAGTCCAGTGGGAACTCCTACTTACTACACAGTTGCCTTCAACCCACCCTCCTTATACTTGCCAAAATTTCATGTGTACAGCTGTAACATTCCCCATGGGCCTTTTAAGTGTGTAGCACTACCCTCGTAGGAGTTGCAGATGTCAGGGTTCCCCACTGCTGCACAGCCAGTCACCCATCATTTCCTTCTCGCATCCAGACACAGTGATCAGACCTTTAGCTTGTTTTTGTTGCTTTATTAGGGGATGATAACTTGGATGAGGTTAAGGGATTATGGGATGCCCAACTTGAAAATGTGCAACAAACAAAACCAGGGACAACTTTATCCCTATTTACAGATTCCTCTTTTTCTTTACACCTGGGCAAACTTGGTTTCCTTATACAGCTCATGCTAGTTAACTCCTGGGAGAACTAACAGTCTCTAGTTAGTTCTGCCACAGCCCATTACAGGCTAGGAACTTGCAGTCCCTTGGTGAATTAGCGCATGTGGAGTGAAAAGCATCTCACACAGCCTCTACATAGACACTGGTCCCAGTTCTACTACTTGCAGAAATGCTAGCCCATCTGGCTGCCACCAGCTCACCTGTTTACTTTCTCTTCCCAGTCCTCCCGACTGACACACATATGGAGACTCCTGAGGGTAAGGTTGGATGAAGACTTGGCACAGCGCTGTCTTTAAAAGAGAACTGCTACAGCTGGCAGTCTTTCCCCTTGTCTGTCCCTGCACCGTGCTGATCTACTTACTCTCTCTCCTTGCTCTGTCAGCTGCCTCTCCAGTTAGAGTCCCGCCAACTGCCACCTGTGGTGGGATGTTTCCAGGCCATCCTCCCGAGCTCTGGCCCAAAGCAAAACCCCTCCCGGCAGGGGTCCCTCAAGGGCCACCGACAGTCTCCCCTCAGCACTACTTCTCCATCTTCCACCCGTGTCCCCTGCTGGCATAGCTCAAAACTATTTAAGGGCTCCTTAGTTCCCTGCCAGGCACCCAACCTAGGGATTGGCTAAGGGCCTCTAAATATTCTAGGCAACCCCTCCTAGCTTCTGCCCACTATCTACTAGAACATTCTCCAACATTCTAGAAACAGGGGGAGGCGCCAAAGAGCTGCCAGGATGAGTCATCCAGCCCTGTCTCTAATAACCCTGACTATAGACTATATTTTACCTACTCTCACTTCTAGTAGCACAGTAAAACTGAACACATATGAAAGTGACAGTAAACCCTGGTTTAAAAAAGAATGTATTATTAACTCAAAAAATTACCTTCTACTGCTCTCAACATCCTTCATATATCCAAATTCCTTTATTTTGGCTGCTGTGATCCAAATTCCTGTTAGAGGGTGACTATAGTCGTTCTCCATTGCTCCACTGTAAGAGCATAGCCCCCTCTCATTCTCACTCTGGAGACAGACTATGGACCGTGAACTATGGGAATTGTAGTGTGCAGAGCATTGCACATGACCACAGTTAATGTGCACTAGTCGTTTAAAACAAAAGTAAGTGAGGAAGGGAAAGGAGAGGTTTTTTAAAAATAAGAGCTCGTGAAGGATGTAAGAAAGAGGTGTAAACACACAGTAAGAAATGATTTAATGAATAATAGATTACAGGGCCATTAAGTAGTGGAAGTGTATGGATTATTTTTTGAAAAATAAAGATGTCATCTAGCATCACTTTAACTATGTTAAGTAAAAATACTGGACTTTTTCAGCATCATTTTACACATGTGGATAAATATACAGATACACTTGGCCAAAAAGACAGAAACAACTGCAGCAAAGTGGGTCCATTCTGGTTTAACGACACAAAGTTGTGATATTACAAACCATTCTGTGCTTTCTTCAAGCTTGGAGCAAAAGTGAAAAGCAAAGAATGTGAGACCTCCGTGTGCTGCAAATTGTTGAGTTCCTGTATGGGTTGCTATTGTTCACCAAATTATATGTATGCCCTCTAGATCTTACGCCTCCAATCCAGATGACACTTGCAAATGATTTTTTTTGTTTAAACCCCACGAAATGGCATGTCTTCTCACACACGCACACACACGACCCTGACAAAAGCCCCTTCTTTTCTTGCTTTTGTTATTAGAATGGTTGAGTGTGTATTTCTATGCATCATTTCCAGAGCAAGCATTTTCTGGATGAAACATGACTTTGTCAGATTGTTACTGTCACTTTGTTCTGGCATGGTTTCCATTAACAATTTTAAAAAATGGGCCAATGATGCAGGAAAAACAACTGATCCCAGGAACCTCATTCATTCCTATTGACTGTCTTTTGCTGCGGGCTTATTTTTTTTTATGCCCAGCAACAAAATATCAGCAGAGAAATAAGCGTAGGGCTGGCATGATGGGGTAGCAGGGCATGCATGACATAAGGGGTTAATCAGGTGTTTTGGATGTTTAGTCAAGTGGGGGAGGCAAAGGGGGTTTGCAGGAACTAGGAAAGTGTCTGGTGGTCATTCACAGGTCAATTGGACAAAGAAGCAGCTTGACTGTGTGGAGCTGCTATGGCTAATATGTCTGCATTTTTGGCCCAGCTGCGAGGGGCTGCTGCCTCAAAGGGCACAGACTGGCTGCAGCAACAACGCTCTTCTCTTTCCCAGGAAGAGAGTTTTACATCTGGGGAGCCTAGTGGCCGGGGTGCTCGGAGGTCTCGGCCTCCGGAGCACTTTTAACCCCCCCCAAGCTCAGCGCCACAATAGGAGCCCCCCCACAGGGGACCCTCCAGGCTCACCGGCCAGGCTTTCCCATCCGCCGGCTGGTGCCAGGGCTGGGAAGAATCCCCATCATAGGCATAGCTTTCCAGACTGGGATCATGGTGCAGCTACCCCCCGGTCCTGCCTGAACATCGTGGCAGGGTTCCTGTCAAGCGAGAAAGAGAATGTTTTGCCGGTGCCAGACAGCCAGCTAGAGTGGCCTCCTCTCCCAGGTGACGGATGGGTCCTGAGATCAGGGGGCGAAGCTGTGCGCAAGGAGAACTGATGGAAGGAGGAGGACCCGGAGCTCGGATGGTGCTACGGGAACTGAAGTGTGGCACCGCCTGGGTGCTGGGACAGGCGCTTCTGGATCTGGGACCGGTGCTTACATGAATGATGTCCCCTCTTATGCTGCTCGCCTGTATGGGGCATTCCCCAGGTCTGAGGGTGAGCTGTCCAGCTCTGACGAGGAATTGCCTGATCGGTCCGCGGCGGTGGATTCCAGACATGCGGCTGTGGGATCTTCTCCTGTGCAGCCTGGTAAATGCAATACTAACCCCCTTTCTTCTTTGCAGGCTATATTGGGTGGTCTTCTGGTGTCAGGGTACTCACCAGGGCTGAAATGCTGAGAGCAGCTTCCCTTACAATTGAGTGTACTATACCCCTGAAGGTGGCACAGGGGGTATTGGGCACGGAGAGGCACGGGTCGCCAGCAGGTGGTCAAGGCTTGCGAGTATATTTTCAAGAAAAGAGTAGACCCGTGCAGAGCGGACTTGTTGCTGGACCAATGAGACACCCGGCTGTGACTCAAACACCTCGGTCCAGAGACAGGAACTGGGGTTGGGTCAACTGGTGAGGCCCGAGGGTCAAACACAGAGGTCCGGATGTAGAGGAGTCCTTAGGCCGAGGTCATACACAAGGGTCAGGCAAATAGAAGGGATCCTGGAGCAGGCTGAGGATCAGACACAGGGTCAGGCAAAAGCAAGTCCTTAGGGCAGGCCGAGGGTCAAACATGGGATATCAACAATAGCAAGTCCTTTGAGCAAGCCAGGGGTCAAGCACGGAAGTCAGGCAAAGCGAAGTCCTTTGAGAGAAGCCGAGGGTCAAACACGGAGAGTAGTCAAGCAGAAAAGTCCTTAAACAAGCCGAGGGTCAAGTACTGAAGAGATTCAGGGGTGGTCAAGACGATCCGGGTCACAACAGGCAGGCACAGGTAAACAGAACTAGGAACAGGAACACTGGAAGCTGAAGAGACAAACCAGAAACTATCAAGGGGCAGAGCTGCCTTTTATAGGCCCACCAGGGGAATCTCATCCTGTGCAAACACGTACACACGCCGATGTGCCGCATCATGCACCCGCGTGCGCTGACCCATTCTGATCATGCGCCCATATTCTCCACAGTATGTGCTACTCCACCATGCAGGCGCATAGGGATGCGCCGATACTGACAGGCTCTGATTCTACTATTCCTCTGACATCTGGGCAGGGAGGCGGGGGGTGGCAGGGGTCAGGGTGTATCCCCCTCTCCGGTGTTGTCTCCTGTGGCCATACCTCACTCAGCAGACCATGTGTCTGCTGCATCAGGAGCTGGTTCTGATTTACAACACCTCTTGACGGGCTTACGCATGTTGGTGCAACGCTTTGAGGTAAGTACGGTTGCTACTTCCCCAGTTTCCAGCCAGGAGGGGCGGGGGTATCGTCTGCCCCTGTTACTGGGGCTGGGGCGGCCGGGATTATGGTTACAGCTGAGGTGGTGATGTCGCAGCGCAGGGTAGTCAGTTTCCGACAAGGCGGATACAGGGAAGGAGTCAGGTAAGGTGTCGGACACCGTTCGATTGGCTGACGTGGCCAAGTGTGATGTGTATATGTGCTTTGAGGGCCAGTTGGGGGAGCATCTTAAGCCGGAGGTGAGGGACAAGATATGGAAGGGTGAATATGTTGAAGTTTTCTCCCTGCTGCCACTTGAGAAGTTTAACTTAGATCGGGTTAAACCAGATAAGTCAATAAATGACAAGGAAAAAAACCCTGGTATCACCTTATTTTCCGCTCTTTTTTTAACTGGCTACAGGCGTTCGCTATGTTTGCGAGCGTAATTGGAGAGAAACAGCCCAAGAACTGCTCGGCACTTTTATGCTACCTGGATGCCATTGAAGAGCCTCAGCGAGTTTTTGCGGGCCAGGCGTGGCTCCGGTACGACTAACAATTTCGAAAAAGCTGTCCGCCCCTCACTGTGCTGGGATCACAAAGACATTAGCTTATGGATGAAGCTGAAGTCGTCTGCGTGGGCCTCCACAACGTTTTTTCCCAGCGGGGCTGAAAGTTCAAATTTCCCAGGACTGCTGGTCGCCAAACGACGTGGATTTTGCTGACAGTACAACGAGGAGACATGCTGGTTTTGAAACGGTTGTTGTTTCAAACACGAGTGCTCTGGTTGCGGAGGCAGTCACATGCTGTGTTGTTGCTTCAAACAAGGAAAAGGCAGTTCCGGAGATGCTTTGGGTAAAAGGGACCACTCCGGTGATGGTGGAAAGGATGCTTCCTTTCCTAAGTAGGTACCCAGACAGGACGGTTGCCCGGCTTGCTCCTGGAGTTGGGTTTTACAGAGGGTTTTCGGATTCCATGTTCCCTTACATGTATTCCTCTGGTGTTCAAAAATTTGTGTTCTGCCCTGCTTCACCCTTTGGTGGTTTCTGAAAAAGGATGCAAGGAAGTGGTATTCCCCCCTGTTAGTGGATTTTTGATAAGTCAAAAAATGACGAGGAAAAAAAACCCTGGTATCACCTTATTTTCCGTTCTTATTTTAACTGGCTACAGGCGTTCGCTATCTTTGCGAGCGTAATTGGAGATAAACAGCCCAAGAACTGCTCGGCACTTTTATGCTACCTGGATGCCATTGAAGAGGCTCAGCGAATTTTTGCGGACCAGGCGTGGCTCCGGTAAGACAAACAATTTCAAAAAAGCTGTCCGCCCCTCACTGCGCTGGGATCACAAAGACATTAGCTTATGGATGAAGCTGAAGTCCTCTGCGTGGGCCTCCACAACGTTTTTTCCCAGCGGGGCTGAAAGTTCAAATTTCCCAGGACTACTTGCCGCCAAACGACGTGGATTTTGCTGACAGTACAACGAGGGGACATGCAGGTTTGAAAACGGTTGTCGTTTCAAACACGAGTGCTCTGGTTGCAGAGGCAGTCACATGTTGTGTTGTTGCTTCAAACAAGGAAAAGGCAGTTCCGGAGATGCTTTGGGTAAAAGGGACCACTCCGGTGATGGTGGAAAGGATGCTTCCTTTCCTAAGTAGGTACAGGACGGTTGCCCGGCTTGCTCCTGGAGTTGGGTTTTACAGAGGGTTTTCGGATTCCATGTTCCCTTAAACGTATTCCTCTGGTGTCCAAAAATTTGCATTCTGCCCTGCTTCACCCTTTGGTGGTTTCTGAAAAATTATGCAAGGAAGTGGCATTAGGGTGCATGTGTGGCCCCTTCCCATTCCCCCTGTAAGTGAATTTGGTGGTATCATGGTTGGGGGTGGTCCCAAAGAAGGAGCCCCAGAAATTTTGGTTAATTTATCACCTTTCCTTTCCTAAAGGGGGATCGGTTAATGATGCGCTCGACCCTGGGGCCTGTTCTGTGTCATATACCTCTTTTGATGCCGTGTTTTTTTGGGTCCGGCATTACGGGCGGGGTGCATTCATGGCCAAAACTGATGTTGAGGCAGCCTTTCGGCTGCTGCTGGTCCATCCACAAAGTTTTTATCTCCTGGGGTGTCATTGGCGGGATGCTTTTTATGTGCACCGCTGTCTGCCTATGGGCGATTCAATCTTTTGCTCCCTGTTTGAGACCTTCAGTTCATTAGTGGAATTGGTGGTACAGGACGTGTCTGGTATCAATTCCATCATTCACTGTCTTGATGATTTTTTATGCGTGGGCCCTCCTTCCTCTAGGTTGTGTGGTATCTTGCTGGCTACTCTCCAACATATTGTGGAACGCTTGGGATACCACTTGCGCATGACAAGACTGTCGGTCCAGTGGTCGAGCTTAGCTTTCTGGGTATTGATACCGATTTCCAGGTGATAGAATGTCAGTTGTCTGATGACAATTTGATTGCTGTGCAGTCAGAGATCTGCTTGGTGATAGGTAAGCGCAAAATCCAACTGCGACACCTACAGTCCCTTTTGGGAAAGTTGAACTTTGCGTGCAGGATCATGCCTATGGGGAGGATGTTTTGTCGCCGTTTGTCAGCTGCGACAGCAGGCGTCTCTTCACCTACTCATTTCATTACACTGACGTGGGACCACAGGGAGGCTTTTCGCATTTGGCATGTTTTCCTGAACTCCTTTAATGGCCATTTTCTTTGGATGGAAGGGCCTGTGAGTAATTTTGCTTTGGAAATTTTTAGCAATGCAGCCGGGGCCTTCTTTGGGCGATGATTGAGTGCAGAGCCCTGGCCGGATGACTGGCGCAGAGCATGTTTTCTCAAAAATCTTGTTCTACTGGAATTGTTTCTGGCTATTGTCATGGTGGAAATCTAGGGTGAGTTCTTTCATAATAGGAAGATCCGTCTCCATTGCGACAATTTGGGGGTGATTCAGGTCATCAAACAAGTGTCGTCTTCGTCAGCGCCAGTTGTCCACCTGTTGCGGCACCTGGTGTTGCGTTGTCTGCAATTGAATGTTTTTATGCATGTTGCTTTGTCTCGGTTTCAGTGGGACAGATTCTGGGAGTTGGTGCTGGGAGAGGAGCAGCACGGATATCCATGTCCCCAGCAGCTGTGGCAAATTGCTTTGGAGTCACCGCGGGATTGATCCGCTACGTCCTTCCGTTAGCGGGAGGACACAGTCTGCATATGTAAAGGTTTGGCAGGAGTGGTTTGGGTTGTTGGAGTGGGTAGGTAAAGTTACTGGTGAGGGGGTGGTTACGGTGTTATATTTTATTTGATTGAATTATGAGAAGGGTGTGTCCGTTTCAGCGATGGAACAAAAGATAGCGGGTTTTGGTTCAAGTTAACGGGGGGCTTGGATTTTAGAAAAGTTTTTATGGTGAGGCAGACCTTGAAGGAGTATAGAAAAGGGACGGACGGCGCCCGGTCACTTTCTCCATTTTTCAGCAGTTGCTTCTGCAGGTGAGTTTGGTGCGTGATTCTAGTTATGAGGCCTGTTTGTTTAGGACGGCATTCACATTGGCCTTCTATGGGGCTTTAAGGGTGAGTGAATTGGTTAGCCCTTCTCGATCGGCTCAAGGGGGACTTCTTGTAGGTCACGTTCTCTGTGGAAGTGCTTTGTTGGCTCTCTTTCTTCGCCAGTTGAAAACAGACCGGTTGGGGAGGGGTAAGTATGTACAGTATATTTAAAAGATTAAAAAGAGTACAGCTATCCTTTAGTGATTAGCACAGGAACATTTATGTACTTTTCATTACATTTACTCTGTAAGTGCTGCATGATGGAAGAGAATCAGGACGGCTTGTTGGATTTGGGTGTCTTATATCATGGTCAATACATACTGTATAAGTGTATGATTCAACAAAACTGAAACTATTAACCAAGATGAAACTTTTAACAGACAATAAAGGTGACTTAGACGTCACTTGAAAACCTCTGCAGAAACTATTTGGCAATAAAGTGTCAGGAGGGAGAGTCATTTTGCAGGAAATGATGAGGTAATGAGATGAAAATTGCTGCCACCATGGTACAAAATGCATAATAATATGAGCAACGTGATGTTATGTACAACAGCTGTATTGTCCACATGAAAGAATGTAGGATGGGACTGGCTTGTACTGCTTTACTCTGAGGACTGCAAGCTTGGAGGGCAACAGCCAGTGCGGCCCTGTCCCTGCCCGTGTGTGACACATACAGTATATCACTTACTCAGCTGAGCTCACAGTGAGCCCATGTCTGGATATACACCGCATGCCATCTCTTTATCACTATGATGATGACTTTAATATTAGAGATGGAATAGTAAACGAGAACTGCCAGTACTCATAACCTTATAACAGTGATGTCTTTCATGGATTCTTCCTAAAATAACAAAGACCTGTAAACCTAACATATACTTTTCATTAAATAAACTTTCTAAGCTATTTTTTTTTTTATCATGTATCATTTATTTAAAACGAGCTTGCAGTTCATTCACTGGCCCTTTAATCTGTCTCTGTAAAAGCATCACGGATGTGAGACTTCCATCTACGTTGTTCATAAATGGCCTAATTTGCTGGCTACAAACAGAAGAGACAAACGCTGTTCATATAAGGTATGAGCAATGAAAGAATAAGTAATAAGTATTTCTGCACGGTTACAATTTTTGGTCGTGTTTGTAGACTCTTAAAAGAGTAACTCATCTTTTTATGAGAAAAAAACAAAACATTCCAACCTGGGTGATCTATGTACTGTATATAGCAGGGATTTTAACAAACTCTGTTGCAGATTCATACCTCTTGTTTTTCTGAAGAAATAGCTATTTGCTTGTCTGAGTCCATGTGTAAAGTGAATGTGAATGGGAGTGACTTTTTCATTAGTGATCAGCTGCTGCACTCGCAGGGTTCTAATGAGAAAAGTGGCATGGGTCTGAATCCCTCTAAACGTGATTAACATTTTGGGAGTATCTCACCAAATCTGACATATATGTTGCAGGGATGCCCAAAATCTGATTTGTATCTTCTGATTTGTAATCAGTGAGCCAGTCACACAAGCAGGACATTAATACGGTGTACAGAACACCTCCAGGTTGCCATATTGCATTGCATTTTAAAGAAAATGACAGCACTTTTAATACTGTTATATTACCATATGGCTTGTGTCGCAATTGTATATACGATATTATTATTTTTTCCATGAAAGTGGCGTTATCCTTTAAAGTTTATGTTACCCTAAGTATTTATTTATGTTTTTCAATGTGTGTATTCACATATGGGTATTTTATAAATCAAAATCTCATGATAATATCATGTACTTCTAAGTACAGTGAGGGAAAAAAATATTTGACCCCCTGCTGATTTTGTACGTTTGCCCACTGGCAAAGAGATGATCAGTCTATAATTTTAATGGTGGGATTATTTTAACAGTGAGAGACAAAATAACAACAAAAATATCCAGAAAAACACATTTCAAAAAAGTTATAAATTTATTTGCATTTTAATAATGAAATAAGTACAGTAAAATCTCAGCTTGCGAGTAACATGGCAATATGAGCTGTTTTAAAAAAAAAATCCTGACTCGATTTGCGAGCTACGCCTCGCAAGATGAGCAGGATTTAAGCCTCTTGGGTGTGAAGTACCGCATATGGCCAGAGGTGCTGGGGCGCTGGTGACACTCGGAGATGCTCAGAGCTGTTCAGAGACACTCTGAGATGCTTGGAAACACTCCGTTCCTGATTGTCTCTGTGTGTCTCAAGCATCTCCGAGCGTCTCCAAGTGGTCTCCGAGCATCTCCGGCAGTCCCCCACCTCTGGCCACATTCGGGAAGGGCATACACTAGCAGTGATACTGGAACAAATTATCTGAGTTTCCATTGATTCCTATGGGAAAACTCGCTTTGAGATACGTGTGCTTATAATCCAAGGTACTACTGTATTTGATCAGCAAGATTTCTGGCTCCTAAGAGGAGTGCTCCTAATCTCAGCTTGTTACCTGTATAAAAGACACCTGTCCACAGACGCAATCAATCAACCAGATTCCAATCTCTCCACCATGACCAAGAGCAAAGAGCTGTCAAAGGATGTCAGGGACAAGACTGTAGATCTACAAAAGGCTGGAATTGGATATAAGACCATCATCAAGTAGTTTAGTGAAAGGGTGACAACAGTTGGTGCAATTATCTGCAAATGGAAGAAACACAAAATAACTGTCAATCTCCCTGGGTCTGGGGCTCCATGCAAGATCTCACCTCTTGGAGTTTCAATGATCATGAGAACGGTGAGGAATCAGCCCAGAACTACACGGGAGAATCTTGTCAATGATCTCAAGGCAGCTGGAACCATAGAAAACAATTGGTAACATACTGCACCATGAAGGACAGAAATCCTGCAGAGCCCGCAAGGTCCCCCTACTCAAGAAAGCACATGTACAGCCCGTCTGAAATTTGCTAATAAACATCTGAATGATTCAGAGGAGAACTGGGTGAAAGTGTTGTGGTCAGATGAGACCAAAATCAAGCTCTTTGGCATCAACTCACCATGTTTGGAGGAGGAGCAGTGCTGCCGATGACCCCAAGAACACCATCCCCACCGTCAGACCCAAAACACATGGCCAAGACAACAAAGGAGTGTCTCAAGAAGAAACCCATTAAGGTCATGGAGTGACCTAGCCAGTCTCCAGGCCTTAATCCCATAGAAAATATGTGTAGGGAACTAAAGGTTCGAGTTACCAGATGTCAGCCTCTAAACGTTAATTCAGTGGTTCTCAACTCCTGTTCTCAGGGCCCACTAACAGGCCAGATTTTAAGTATTACCTTGGGGAGATGCAGGCTAGAATACTGCAATCACTGAGCAACAAATGATATCACCTGTGATGTATTTCAGTTATGTTTAATGCGTTAATTGACAATTGCACGGTCATGCAACACTGTACCCAAACAAAATGTATGTCCTTATTTTCCCACAAATAGAGCTTTGTTTTGGTGGTATTTGATCACCGCTGCATTTTTTGAATTTTTTGTGCGATAAACAAAAAAGCCCGGCAATTTAAAAAAAAAAGCAATATTTTTTAATCTGTGCTATAAAACACATCCAATATAAAAAATGTAAAAAAAACAAATTTCTTGCTAAATTTAGGCCAATATGTATTCTGCTACATGTCTCTGGTAAAAAGAAAATCCCATTAAGCGTATATAGATCGGTTTGTGCAAAAGTTGTACAAACTATGGGATGTATACTGGAATTTATATTTATTTATTTATTACTGGTAATGGCAGCAATCAGCAACTTATAGCAGGACCACGATATTTCTGCAGCATTCGGACACTAAATGACACTTTTGACACTTTCTGGGAACCAGTGACACCAATACAGTGATCAGTACTAAAAATATGCACTGTCACTGTACGGCCTAGCTCGTGTTTTGATTTATGATGTGAGGTTCTTTTACTAAGGCAAGTGATAGATTTTATTCCCTGCTATGGTAGGAAAGAAAATTCATTACTTCCCCCACTGACAAGACAGGGTTCTGCCTTGTTTACATAGGCAGGGCTCTGTCCTGTGTAAATTCATGACGATCAGTGGGTGCCAGCGGTAATCTATGGGCCGACACCCGCTGATCGACATTTGCTGTGTTTAATGACAGCACAGCCGGGTCTAAGGCAACACTGTATCCTGGCTAGGGCAGGCCTAGGGCAGCACTTTGCAGGGGGGTAGCACGGAAAGAGTCCCCGCCAGCTTGTGCTACACTGTTAGTGTAGCGCCAGTCTTATGGAGACAATTAGTCTAGCCCCCATAAAGCAGCCGCATGGTATGCGGGCGGCTAACATTACGAAACTGTGGGGGGGGAGGCGCCGCTTCTAATTTTGACTGTCCTATCATCCTGGACCACAAACCTTCCTCACTGTGCTATGTTTTCTGCTGAACCATTGGCATGGTTATATCTTCTTAGTCCTCTCCATGAACTTATCAGAAATTTGTGCCTAAAGTAGAACTATAGGCAACACTTTTTTTTTCATTTTGGATAGAGTAAGGGAGGGTTATAGCCCTGTCAGTTTATTTTTTTACCATCCCTGTCCCATTGCAGAGATTTTCCTTTACTTCCTGCCCCATAGCCACACAGGAAGTGAGAGGAAATCTATGCAAATTAAGGGAATCCATTGCCCCCCACCCAGGTCCTCAGTGCTAGTGTCCCCACTCGAAAATTTCAGGGCAGGTCTTAAACAGCAAGGGGTGTGGCCTTGACAGGAAGGGGTGTGTCATATTTAAATTAAGGTGTGCATGATTTTAGTCAGGCCTAGGGCAGCACAAAACCTAAATACACTACTGGTCTAAAGTATATGTTCGGCAAGTGGTTAAATAGTTTTTTTAGGCCAAGCAGCCCCAACCAAACTTTTTTTACTACTACATTATTCAGCTTCTGTGAGCACCAAATCATGCCGTAGAAACATTGGCTGCATACAGTATAGTGGCCCTGTGCTCCACAGCAGTACAGGCACATGCTTGTCTGCTGCCAAAAGAGCAGAGTACAAAATCTTCCCTTAAAGTGATTGTAAAGGTAATTTTTAATTTTTTTTAATAACTAACATGTTATACTTACCTGCTCTATGCATAGGTTTTGCACAGAGCAGCCCCGATCCCCCTTTTCTGGGGTCCCCCGGTGGTGCTCCAGGCTCCTCCTCTTTATCAGGGTGTCCCCTCGGAGAGGCACTTTCCCTGGGGGCACCCCTGTTTGAGCGTGCTCCCAAGTCCTGCTGCTGCTTCCATTGACACAGACAACAGGATTCAGCCCCGCCCCTCAGGTCACCAGGTCCCACGTCAATGACTCCTGCTGCTATCAATCTATCCAATGAGGACCCAAGACAGCGGCTGGAGCTGCTGTGCTCGTCCTTAATGCTGACACGATCGGGTTCAGGTAAGTAAAAGGGGGGCTTTGGGGGGGGGGAGACAGCTGCAGTACAGGAGGTTTTTCCCCGTAATGCATAGAATACACTAAGGTGAAAAACCTTGAGACTTTACAACTCCTTTAATTGTCTGAGGTGGAGAGGTGGGTGGCTGATATCATAATCCCACCTCAACCAACCAGAGGGAGCCTTGTATTCATTGATAACAATGCAGGACTTCCTCTGAATGACTGAGAAGCACTCACATGTGTGACTATAGGGGCTGCTCAGATGTGATAGGCAGGAAATGCTCAGCATAGAAACTCACTGAAATTTGAGCATGTGCACTAGCTGCCAAAACTGCTCTGTGAAATCCCCAGCTGCAATGGGGACAAGGACAGGAGGGGGAAAAGAGAACAATAGATTAACCATTTTTTTTTTGCAGAATACAGAAAATGAATAGTGACTAAGCGAGTATGAACAGCATCTAATGCAGCATTACTGACAGTTTTTAATGATCTGGGTTTAATGACTTTCAGGGATCCCATTCCTCTTTAAAGGTGAAGGGGCACACCAGAAGCCCAACAAAGTAAAATGGCAGCTGAACGCTTCTAATGCATCCTCGCTCCAATTCCAACAAGCTAAGCAAAGAAATGTATAGTACATCATTGCTAGTGGTAACCAACAACAGAAGTTCATACAAGCACAGGTTTGGGAAGGTCTTCTATAGATACTGGCACTGCTGTATATTGCACAGAATACTGATCTGTCCCGCTAATGCAATGTGTGCATAGAGAAACAGTCATTGTCCTGAAAAGACTGTGAGCTCACTCAAAAGTACTGTGCGTGAGGCGAATAAGTTGATGGAGCTCAACCATTGGCTGACTTAATGATGGCTAATAATCTCAAGATGAGCACTGTAGAAATGGCTGGAAAGGCATGATGAACTGGCTAGGCACCTCCCATGGACACCACATGCCCTGGTATATGATTGTTATGTACTTTGGCTGCTATTATTGTTTTCACATACAGGATGTTTATGCTCAGTTACCAGTTTTTAAAGTGGTTCTAAAGGCTGAAGTTTTTTTTCTGACTTAATGCATTCTCTAAATGAAGGTAAAAAAACCTTCTAGGTGAACCTCTCCCCCCAGCCACCCTATATACTTACCTGAGTCTGATCTCAATCCAGCGCTGTGCACGAGAGCAGCGTCTCACTCTGCTCCCCCCTCTGCATAGGCTCAGAGACATCAGCGGGAGCCATTGGCTCCTGCTGCTCTCAATCACAGCCAGTGAGGAGGGAGCATGGAAGTGGGGCTGACCCATGCTCTGTGTCAATGGGCACACAGAGTGTGGCTTGGGAGCAAGCCCACACAAGCGCCCCCTAAACAAGTGGCTTGCTATGGTGCCCACTCGGCAGGGGGGAGCAAGGAGCACCAATGGGGGTCCTGAGAAAAGGAGGATTGGGGCTGCTCTGTGCAAAGCTGTTGAATAAGTAAGTTTGTTACTGGGTGTTACTTGGGTAAGTATGACATAATTGTGGCACCCCACATTGCTTTTATTTTTACTTTTACCTTATTGCTTTGTGATCACTAAGTCATCTGTTACCCTTTTGACTTTTAATAAATTACCATTTTTTATCGCCTGACCCGCACCATGTGGAGCTTTTTCTTTCTTTTTTCTTTTTTGGTCCAAACCCTTTAAACATCTTCCCCTTCACTTTGGGGTATTCGGAGTATCGGAGTGCAGTGGGCTATATCCGAGTTGGATTTCCTAACCATTCTGAAGTTCCATCGGTGAGATTCATCATTGGACATACGGTCTTTTGGAGTTTCCCCACCAGGCTGACGAACCTCCTTCGATCCACCCCTCGGTCCCAGATTGTGACCCCAAGCCTTATTGACTCAACCGTCATACGACTGTGTGAGTCCAACAGATCTGGTAAGAAGTATCCATCTATTCTTTCCTAATGTTTCCAGACAAGCTGTTGTATATGGACATATCCGTTTAATGGGATTTGCCTCGCATTTTGATACGATGTTTAATATAAGGCTTTTATGTTCTAATATGTATTTTAAAAGGAAAAAAAATATAACACATATTTTGAATTATTAAAGTGATTTTAATGTGGCATCTTTTTATTTATTTTTTTGAAGTTTTTCCATGTTTTTGTAATAAAATGAGAAATTTGTAGATTAGCCACTTGAGGCACAAAGAAACAGGATCCAGCTTCCACCACACACTGCTTTATGGGATAGAACGTTACCATGTGACCATACATTTACATGAAGTAAATAAAGCACAGGGGTAGACAGCTCCCATATCCTAACACTGCACAGTAGTAGGCAATCTGAATAGCAGGGGTTTTGTAATTAATGACTACTACTAAATCCAGCTGCTGTAAAGCATAGCATTTATGTACATTAAAGTGGTGTTGCCACCAAAAAATAAAAAAGTGTTTAAAAATCTTAAAAAATAAATAAAAATAATTGGAAAAAATAAAAATTTACTCACCTCTAAATACCTGTTGAATGAATGAATGAAATACTTATATAGCGCACAATGCGAACTGAATCGCCTCTAGGCGCTGTGGCGAGCTTTGATCATCTGCTAAAAGAGGAAGGTCTTGAGTTTTTTCCTAAAAGCCAGGTGATTTTCTTCCAGGCGGATGTTGATTGGTAGAGCATTCCATAGCCGAGGCCCTTGGACAGCGAATCTCCGATCACCCTTGGATTTATACCGGGCTTTGGGCACGAGGAGGAGGTTTTTGTTGGCTGATCGAAGACTGCGGTTTGGTGTGTAATGATTTATGTTGCTAGGGGGTCCCTCATAGTCTGCCTTCTTCCTTGCCCGGGCTGGTGACATCATTTCCCCTCACGCCGCACAGTCATCTGGGACCTGTCACGTGTCCCAGATGCCTGTGCGTGTGTGTCGCGGGAATGAGGGGGGGCTTTGTTCCCCCGCATCGCTGGACCCTGGGACATGTAAGTGTCTGATTATTAAAAGTCAGCAGCTGCAGTATTTGTAGCTGCTGACTTTTAATTTTTTTTTTTTTAGGGGCACCCCACTTTAAGCTGGCCATAGAGAGATCGAAATTCATCCATTTGTGTGGGACTTGCTGAATTTAGATCCATGCATGGACATTGTCAGTGTACAGAAGTTGATATCACAGTCGGCTTCTGTCCAGCTGCCCTTGATCAGACTACTGCTAACTTTATTTGGTTTATTGCACTCTGCCTTGTCTGTGAAAAACTGGGAGCGTTGGAAGGTGTTCCAGTGCTTCTCCAAATGACAAGTTGCACAGTGCCCCCCCAGAAACAGGCTACCAGTTGTCTTTGTTTAATCTATTGATTAGCTATAAAGCCTTAAGAATCGCAACTGAAGGAACATTTTGTGCTGCTGGTGGGTCCTTCACAATCCTTTGTGTCAAATAGTAATCTCTGTATGACAACTATATGCAAGGCTGATGTAGTGACCTGAGGAGAGCACATAATGAACTAACTCGAAGAGACCCTCTCACCAGACTATTCATTTTAACGGAAATCTTCTCAAAAGATTATATGTACATTCAACATATCTAATGCATATTATTTACCTGTAAAAACCTCCCTGTGTAGACATTCAAAAGCCCTGAGATTGCAGTAGGGTGCTTCCATCCTTAATGTGATGTCAACAGCCCCAGTAGACTCAGAGCTGTCTTTCACTCTTTAAAGGGGTTGTAAAGGTTCCTTTTTAAAAACAAAAAACAAAAAAAAAAACAAACATGTCATACTTACCTCCAATGTGCAGCTCGTTTTGCACAGAGTGGCCCCGGTCGTCCTCTTCTGGGGTCCTTCAGTGGCTGTCTCGGCTCCTCCTCGCATCAGCTTACCCCCGTTCTGGGAAGTGCTCTCCCAAGGGGGTTAGCTTGTGGGCATGCTCCCATGATACAGTGATACAGTCGGCGGCTATAGCCGACGACTGTATCACTCGGCCCCACCCCCTGGTGTGCCGCATCATTGATTTGATTGACAGCAGCGGGAGCCAATGGCTGCACTGTTATCAATCGTCCAATAAATGAGCTGAGAAGAGCCGAGAAGCCCGGTAGAGAAGCCAGCACGTTCACAACGCTGGACTTTCAAGGGCTCAGGTAAGTAAACGGGGGGGGGGGAGCCGCTAATCGTAATAGAACGCATTAAGGTGAAACAACGTGCACCTTTGCACCCCCTTGAAGACTAGGTTCCCGTTGAATCAGTTTTCTAGCGTGATTTCAAGGAGCATGTTTGTTGCGAGTTTATGCGGTTCAGATGTGATTCCAATGCATTTTTCATGAGACTTGAATACAGCTGCACAGCTGTGATTTGGATTGATGCCCTAGTCTCCCTCATTCTCTCTCTCCCTCTCCCTCTCTTGAAGATTATGTTATTCCACTTACAGATGCGCTTCCTACTTGTGTCAAATATAAACAACTATATAAAATACAACTGTCAACTCTTTCAATCAAGAAAAATAGTGCAAAAAAAAATGCTGAATACATGCATAAGACATATATCAATAAAAATACCCAAATTAATATTAAATAAAAAGATGTGAAAACATATTATGAATATATGTATGTATGTATATATATATATATATATATATATATATATATATATATATATATATATATATATATTAAACAGTACATGCAAAAAGTGACAACGAAAAGTGTTAAGTCCATGCGGATAAATCCAGACTATATATAGAAATATAGAATATATATATATATAGAAGCATTATATATACATATATATATATATATATATATATATATATATATATATATATATATATATATATATGATCGAGCTGTCCTCCGCTTGATTCACACAGTGCTCGAATGCCGCCGAGCTCCGTTCCCTGCGACGTTACGACACAAGGGAGCGGAGATCGCCGCCAAATTCAAAAAATTAAAAACACAATACACACACAGTACTGTAATCTTACAGATAAAAAAAATTACACACCCCCTTTGTCCCTAGTGGTTTGTCCAGTGCCCTGCATGCACTTTTATATTATAAATACTGTTTTTTTCTGCCTGGAATTTGGAGATTGCCCATGGCAACTAAAAACTGTCCCTTTATGTCAAAAGTGATTTTAGACCAACTAGACCAACTAGAAAACTAGAAAATAAATTATAATCACTTGCAGAATTGAGCGATTTGTGGGGAAATTCGTCATCAAACATTAAATCTAATGACAGCGAAAATTCTGCAAATGAGCAAATTTCAGTGTTTTTGGATTTGATTACATTATTGAATAATTTTTATTATTATTTATTATCATTATTTATTATATTATAAACTTTATCATACCCGGGATGTCTGCTAGACTTTGGTTTGAACAGATTTAAGAGAGTTATTCCTAAGAATTGCAGGCCTACAATATAAAACGCCAAATTTACATGCAAAATAATTGTACCCCTTTCAGCACCTAAAATCAGAACTAATCATACCGCCAGGGAGGTTAATGGAAAAAATACTGAAGTTTGAAGTTATAACTTCCAACCAGTAATTTCACAGTAAATAGATAAATAAGAAATGATTATGTTATAACATATAGCATAATAATATATGATTTAGCTTGAATAAAACAGTACCTCATTCTCCCTCTTAACTGTGTGAGAAAAACATGGGATTATGGTTAAATCTTACACCGATAAACCCATGTATTTCCTCGTAATTAAGAGGGCTAGGCTGGAAGGGAGCATGTGTCTTTAGTACTTTACCATTGGTCCAAGACTCAGAGCTATCCATTGAGCTCAGTGCCTCTGACAAGAAGTGAGAGGCACTATGAGCTCATCCTCTCAGTCTGCTGCAAACAGATTGTGCCAGCTTGTATTTAAACTGGCCGCTCTGTATGTAGCTTCTGAAAGGCTGCACAAGAAACCCCATATCTCTGGAACCAAAGGTCCTAGGGCCCCAATTTTTGACCAGTCTCTAGCTACCTACTTCCCAAATTTGGGGTCTCTACAACCCTTGAAACTCGTCATTTTTGGCAAATGGGCCTATCTTAAGATAAAAGGCCAGGAGCTGCAACTCCAATAGCCCCTATGTTAATCCAGCCCTGCCCTTGGGATGTGGTGGAACAGGCGCCATGGATGTCCAGCTGACAAATCTGCAGCAACAAAGTGATACTATCAGAGATCAAAATCTCTGAAGAATGTTCCCAACACCTTGTTGAATCGATCGCCACAAAGAATTAAGGCCGTTCTGAAGGCAAAAGGGGGTCCAACCCGGTACTATCAAGGTGTACCTAATAAAGTGGCCGGTGAGTGTATATGAGATCATTGTTAAATCCAAACAGAAGGGTCAGAGATGGTCCATTCTCAGTAGACTTGGACAGTAAACTTTGATAATCATGTTTGAAAACACAATCACCATTTCTATTAGAAATGTTTATCACTCTCCTGGTTCACCTGAGACATTTATCATTGTAGGCAATCAAAAATTACTTCCTAATCTGCTTGGTTACTTTGGGTTTACACATCATCATTTCACTGGCTTACTCAATATATCCACATTACTAATGAGATTACTTTGTGTCATTCATGGGGGCGTAGTGTGATACTGGAATATATGAGTTTCAGTTATCAGAAGTGTTTTGTTCATAACAAGTAATCATGTTTTTCTTATACACTTGCGCTGGAAGAATGACAGCTGGAATATGTTTGTTATAAGCAACAGACACGTTCCATTTTCTGACAAATTAGATTAAAAAAAGTCAAATCTAAAAAAGATGGACTTATACATGTTGTAGACTACTGATTACAATTTAAAAGTTGAATTACTTTTGCTTTACTGCTAGACGCTAAGATCACAGTAATGGTGGAGGTGCGGTGGCGCAGCACCGATGTTAGGAAATCTGAAGCCTATGTACAGTATATATTTGCACAAGTGAAGTTTTCTAACCCCAATTTAAGTATAGGTCATGAAAAGCCTCAAAAGAGAACTGGTCATGCTTGATCTTATGCAAGAATCTGAATAGTTAGCCTAATTATTATAACTGTGCAGGTTTACCGATTTAAAGGGATTGTAAAGTGAATTTTTTTTTTTTTTTTTAAATAACAAACATGTTATACTTACCTCCACTGTGCAGCTCGTTTTGCACAGAGTGGCCCCGAACCTGCTCTTCTGGGGTTCTCGGCAGCTGTCTCGGCTTCCTCCCGCAGATGCTTCTCAGGTTCATGAGAGCTCCCTCGCATGGTGAGAAGCATCTGCGGGCACGCTCCCATGATACATCCGGCGGCTATAGCCACTCGCTGTATCACACGGCCCCCCCCCCCCCCGGCGCTCCGCGTCAGTGGATGTGATTGACAGCAGCGTTAGCCAATGGCTGCGCTGCTTTCCATCCATCCACTCTAGCCAATCAGCGGCCAGGCTGAACGGTGGAAAGGACGTTGGGGGACGAGCGCGGGACTTTCGAGGGGTGAGGTAAGTAAAACGGGGGGCTGGGGGCGCAGGCACTGTCATTTGTTTTTTCACCTTAATGCATAGAATGTATTAAGGTGAAAAAACATTTACCTTTACAACCCCTTTAATGATTTTACTTGTCCATTTATTTAGCAGTTTTATACTATCTGTTTCAGGAAGATCAATTTCATGGCTGTGCCTGGAGATCTGTGCATATTACACTTTGTGGCTTGTTGCATAGTGTCACGGCTGTGTGTACAGCCATGCATGTAGGTGCATGTGCTAAGGTGCCTGCTAAAACACATGTGCATTAGCATGAATGAATATGAACATCTAGCACTAGCTTTGACACCAAAAGCCCTATTTTACCCTCCAGTCGGTATTTCCAGGAGTCCAGGTTACTTACCTTGTCACCTGGATCCTGTGATGTCCCCCCACTGTGTCCTCACAGAATCACCTGCCCGATGTCCTGTGTTCCGGGTTCTGTTCCCTGCGAGCTTCGCTACGCATGGAGGCTGAGTCTGGCAGCAAATTCAAAAAGTACAAAAAAACATAACACATACAGTACACTGTAATCTTACAGATTACATTATTGAATCAAATCATTTCAGATCCCTTTTGTCCCTAGTGCTTTGTCCAGTGCCCTGCATACAGTTTTATATTATATATACAGTTCTTTCTGCCTGGAAACTTGAGATTGTCCATGGCAACCAAAAAGTGTCCCTTTATATCAAAAGTGGTTTTAGACCAGCTAAAATACAGTAATAATAACTTAGAACACTTGCAGAATTGAGTGATAGTGATTTGTGGGGAAATTAATTTTATTATTATTATATTATTATTTTTATTTTTTTATAATTATTATTATTTTATTTTATTTTTTAATTATTTTTTCATTTCGTTTTATACAATACATGTTATAACAAGCCATACATTGTGGGCAACAATTGGTTACAAACTTACCGGTACAGAAAACAGTACAACATAAATGTTAGCACATAAACTTGTAATGTATCCCCCCCTAACTTTGCCTAGATAGGTATGCGAACATTCCTACCTCCAGCCGGAAGCAGTCTACCATAACACAAGGATACAGTTCCGCGACTTCCCATATGATCTAGCAAATATCCTCAGTGTAGTGATGACATTCTCCTCCCCCCGCCCCCTAGTGACATGGTTCAATAAAGGAGAGTTGCCCATCCCCAAATATGCAGTGCGCCAGTTCTTCGACCACTCACTAATTTCTAGCCCTTCAAGACAATCTCCTCTCCGAGTTACTGTGCCTACCCAGGATCCTGGGCTGTGTTTTAGTGTGATTAATATGATGCCATGTCCATGGAAGCCATCCACCCCCCCAAAACCTTCTCAAATTTGTTCAGAGCCCCTCTGCTCAAGTATGTAGCCTTGTAAAAGGGTACTGCATTGTTGACCAATGTTTTCCAAGACTCCAAAGTCAGTGACACAGAGCTCTTTCATGAAAGGATAATGTGCTTTTTAGCATAAAACAGTAACAGGGTAATAAGGGTCCGAATGGCCCTGGTAGTGGCCAGAGGCTCAACTAAGTGTAGAAGACACACCTCAATGGACACAGGGATAGAGATTGAAGTGACTGACCTTATACAGGAGGCAATGGCTTGCCAATAAACTTTAATTGATGGGCATTCCCAGAAAATATGCATAAAATTAGCTAAGGGTACAGGGCATCTCCAGCACAGGGAGTGCTGGGTTCCAAACATCCTTGCCAGTCTAGCCGGGGTGAGGTAGATTCTGTGTAGGAACTTGTAGTGGATCAATCTATCTCTGCTAGATACTAAATACTGGAATGCAGTCCCCCACATATCGTCCCAATCGTCTCTGTCCAGTCCAGGAGCCATGGCCTCCCAAGCTCTCCTGCAAGGCCCCAAAAGAAGGGTTGTTTCATGCAATAAATCTTTATATAAGCAGGAAACTGGTTTTTGCAGTAATTCACTGTGGGTCAGTAGCTCTAGGTCACTGGGCTCAAGGTCAAGGGGCTCCCTACCAAATTGCGAGCAAAAAGTTTTCAAACTTTATCATACCTGGGATGTCTACTAGACTCTTGTTTGAACAAATTTAAGTGTGTTATTACTAAGAATTACATGCCTACAATATAAAACACAAAATTTCTATGCAAAACAATGTACCGCTTTGAGATGAACAAATCTGACATAATCATACCGGCAGGGAGGCTACACAACTAAGGAGAGTTATTAAAGAGGAACTGCAGTCAAACATACACAATCCAAAAAAATACAACAGTATGTAGTTCTAACATTTTAAAGCAGTAATAGGAATTTGTATTGTTTTTAACCTAACTTTTTACCTGTCAAACTGCTTGTCTCTCATACCCCATACTTCTTGTGTGAGCAACCATGATTACTGAGGGCAATTGAAGCCCTGGCAGCAGTTTTCCTGCAATAGCCTGTGTTGCTTCGGCTCGCTAGCCCATGAAATCTTGAGCATGTGCAGTACAATGCCTCCTGGTCATGCATGCGTAGTAAGCAGAGCTCTTCTGATCCGATTTGTTCAGACATAGCTCCCAACTGTCCCTGATTTCGAGGGGCTGTCCCTGATTTGGAGAAATGACCATCTGTCCCTCATTCCTCCTCATTTGTCCCTTATTTTGGTCTGATCTATATAGTTGTATATAAAATGCACTTTTAAACTATCAAAAAGTGTTTTTCAGCGCTAAATATTTCATTTGATTTCTAAACTGCTGCATTTGTAAATTCCAAAAGCCAATATAAAGAAATAGTAGTGGTAAAAAAAGCACTTGTGGGTTTAACCAATCTTGGTTTTTCGTATAATTCTCCTTTAAGGGGGTGTGGCCAGGGGTGTGTCTTATGCCTGCATACTTTTGCTGATAGGTGTCCCTCATTCCCATCTCAAAAAGTTGGGAGGTATGGTTCAGGTTATTATAGCAGTGCCGTGCTTTGTTTACATGCTGATATAGCAGGGCCAGTTCGCTGCCACTGCCATGGTAACCAGTATACATTGGATCGGAAGCGCTCTGATTACTGCGCATATGCGACCGGGAGGCACTGTACTCCTATCACCGCCCTGCAGCCTACCTGCTTTGGTGTGACTTCCCTCAGCCCTTCATCACTCTCCCTGCCCCCCCCCCCCTCCTCAGCTAGCAAACTCTCACGAGAGCGAGAGAAGAAAAAAAAGCGACAACCGTAGAATCTATGCTGGGACTCAGCGCAAATGTTGTATAACAAGTCACACGCCTAGGTGAATTTCAAGAACAAAAAGCGGAACTAGCAAATATAAGGTATTTACTGCCACTAAATGAATGTTTTACTTTCCAAAGCTAACAAAGCAAGGCAGTAGATTTGATATCACGAAAGATAAAAAAATGACTGAAGTTCTGCTTTAAGTTGCTTTCTGCTATCCTGGGTTTGCCCCTAACCTGATGCCTCTTACATCCAGCTCTCCCATTGCTGACCTTGCCTCGTATAATGACTACGCTTTCTGGCTGCTGCCTTTCTACCTCTGCTGCCTGTCGGTTATTGACAGTATTTCTTAATTGGTGCCTCTGTTGCCAGGCTGTTGCAAACCCTGCTCATCCAAACTATGACTCTTCTCCTTGCCCATTCAATTTCCTGTGGTTGACCTGCGTACCAGTTTCCTGTCTAGACCTGGTCCAAGGATCTCCATCAGCACAACGGCTCCAAGAAGGCCTTTTAATCTTTGCTGGATATGGAAAAGCTGCAGGCAACCATGCTACTCCTCCCCCTGCTGAGCCCTGTCTCCTACTCTAGGGGGTATTCAGCAGGAGGTATAAGGAAGCCTTCTCATTCACTCGGCCTCCACTACGTATGTGACAGTCTGAGTCTGATTTTTCAAGAGGAAGGATCTGAGGTCACCTGAAGTCTGATAGTTGCTCCTAGATCTTGGATTGTCTGCGCATGTGCAGCAAAATTTTGTGTGTGCCCAGATGTGCCACATATTTCTGCCAGGTCCTGAATGTCAGGCACATTTTCAAAGATTAAGGCGCTAGTGTCGAGAATAGGACCAGAATTACAGAGACTGAAGTTATTCTGTAACTACAGGGCTCTGTTGTTGGACACGTCTAAATGAACTAAATACACTTCACCTTATTCACCAAACAAATACTCACTTCTCTGTAATTTGTTTACTGTTTTAATAAATGCATCCTGTTGTGTAAAGCAAGAACTTAAAAGAGAAGTATGGCCAAAGCTTTTCTATCCATACTTCTCTTGTGGGTCACGGGAGTTCACTTCTTGTGCTGTCCTGTGACTTAGACACAACGGACAGCGGGCTAAAGCCTACTGTTGGCTGACATCATAGAGCCGCTCCAATCTCTGGAAGAATCCCGGGCATATTGTCGGGATGCATGATTGACAGCAATTTCAGTCTCTAAGCGTGCAGCTAAAAAACCCGAGCCAGCCGCTCCCATCCCCTCCACAGCCCAATGCTCCAGTGAGCAACAAACAGGCAGAGCCCATTCATAGATCCCTGCTTAGAGCGGACTAGAGAACGAAGCAATAAGCAGTCATGTAATTGCTCAGTTCTTGGTCTTAGAACCGGCGGGGGACAGCTGCAGCATCACACCGATGCAGCAGAATAGACAGGAATATGTATGTTTATTTTTTTAACAACACCAAACTTCTCCTTTAATGGGGTAGCAAATGTCAGACTTCAGGTGACTCTGAATCTTGTCTCCCAGGCAGAAAAATTAGACTCAGGCTTCATGAACACTAGCATTTTTTTAAGCTAAAAAAACACTGGTAATAGCGTTTTTTTAATAGTAGCATTAGCATCTTATTAGTGTTTTTTGCAGTCCCTTTGACCACTTCAGCTCCGGAAGATTTACCTCCCCCCCCCCCCTTCATGACCAGGCCATTTTTTTGCAATATGGTACCTTAACTGATAATTGTGCGGTCATATGACACTGTACCCAAACAAAATGTATGTCTTTTTTTTTTCACCAACAAATATAGCTTTCTTTTAATAGCATTTGCACCTCAAATTTTATTTTTATTTTTTTTGCGCTATAAACGAAAAAGGCCGACTGAAAAAAAATATATATATATATTTTTTCATTTCTGCTCTAAAATATATCCAATAGAGAATGTAAAAAATCGATTTTCTGCATCAATATAGGCCAATATGTATTCTGCTACATATTTGGTAAACAAATCCCAATAAGCGTATTGATTGGTTTGCGCAAAAGTTATAGCGTCTGCAAACTATGGGATAAACTGTATTTATGGAATTTTTATTTATTACCAGTAATGACAGTGATCAGTGACTCATAGCAGGACTGCAATATTATAGCAGACAAATCAGACACTAACTGACACTTTTGACATTTTTTGGGGACCAGTGACACTAATACAGTGATCAGTGATAAAAAAAATATGCACTGTATTATTGTCGCTGTACTAATGACACTGGCTGGGAAGGGGTTAACATTAGGGGTGATCAAGGGGTTAACTGTGTGCCTAGCCAGTGTTTGTGTACTGTGCGGAAGCTGCTTTCACTAGGGGAAGGCATGGATACATGTCCATGCTTTGCTGTGCAGGAATACAGGATCCGTGCCTTCCCACCTGGCAGAACAGCAATCTGCCTTGTTTACATAGGCAGACTGTCGTTCTGCCTGTGTAACGAATGATTAGCAGATGCCGGTGGACATCGAATCCACGGTACCCACTGATCGACTCCCGTTGTGCATAATCACAGCGGGAGCGAGCCGGCGGCGGCGCATATTCGCACTGGTGACCGGAAAGTGCGGGATGGTTAAAAAAAAAGCTTAAACATTTCTATTAGTAGCTTTTAGTTTTTGCTGGGAAAACGCTCCAAGAAACTCTACAAAAACTATTTTTTTTCTGCTCCTAGACACTGAAGCTTTACAAATGCTAATAGCCTAAAGTAGTGTACATGTACACATAGGAGCAGAAAAAATCCAAATAGCTTCTAGGACCTTAAAAAAAAAATAGTGTGCATGGAGCCTCAAAGTAATATTTTTTTTACCTTTCATAAGTACATTTGTAAAACAAATAATTTAACATGAAACATCAGATTCTTGCATGAGCCTGGTAATAGCAGGCTTCCTTTAAAATTCCCTGGAATTCTCATTCAAAGCCTTTTATCTGATGGGAAAATGTGACGATGCAGCACACAGCACGCAGTCCAAATACATCCCGTATGCCCTCAATGACATCTGCCGAGGGGCCCAGGAGCCAATGCCTACACTATACTCAAATTATTATTATCATTATACAGGATTTATATAGCGCTGACAATTTACACAGCGCTTTACAATATAAAAGGAGACAATACAGTTACAATACAATAAAATACAAGATGAGTAAGAGGGCCCTGCTCAGAAGAGCTTACAATCTAATAGGGTGGGAAATGTATCATTTAACGCGAAACCAATTACTTTTTGGATGCGGAAGCAGGCAGGACTAGGTCTGATCCGCCAATCATTAGGATAATGATAATTATTTTGATAAAAGTAACAATTACTTTCATCTGGAATTTGAAAAATTCAAGTCACGTGGCTGAAAATAAAGATCCTTATCCACGAGTGAGGCTTCAAGAAATGAAATCGAACGCGCCTATACCTCACATTAGCTGACTAATCTGTGAAGGAAAGAGTTAATTGTAGACAAGTCTTCCATACTATGTAGAGAGTCAAGTCTGAACAGGCAGCAGGAAACATTCTTCAAGCGTGTACCCTGGATGTAAGGAAACTGCTATGTACTGTTACATCATTGCAGTCTCCCACCTCTCCATGCCTCATACTTGTAATAGAAACACCAATAAAAGGATTGATTGTGACACTGGAAAACACTGGTTTCTTAAGAAAACAGTAGTCTGCTTATTATCTCACCAGGACTGTCCAAGTCAACCTGGTGAGACACAAGACTGAACTAGATGAGGACAAATTGTTCTTACACAGCGTAACATGAGACTTGTAATGGGGAAGTCTAAACCTTCATTAAAACCACATTTGCTTCTTCGCGGAACAAAAAATAGCTTTGTGTCTTCTGCTGAGACGTTTTCATGCTGGGTGAATTTATTCTTCTATAACTTGAATAATGTGGACATGTTTAAAGGTTAATTCCACCTTTTGATTAAGAAAAAAAAATAATAATAATAAAAATAATAATAATAATAAATGCACCCACATTGATTTAAAAAAAATGTGCATGCATCATGCTTCTGCAATGGAGCCAATGCATTGCAACCATGATCAGCGGATCGCAAGTACAATATTCAGGCTTTTGCAAGACTATTTACCTAGCCATATACTAAAATATGGACCTTCAGTTACAGGGCTGGAGGAAGCAACAATTGAAGTCAGCACCATTGAGAACTAAGGGTCCCTCTGCCTTGGTGGGAGATGGGATTTGTGGTCTTTTCATTAAAACTCTGGATTAACCCTCTGCACAATGCAATGTGCCCACTCTAACAAATTTTGCAATAAAAAAAGGGAGATTTTTAGTTCACATACATTGCAATACTTGTTTAAAGAGGGATTTCACTGGGGAAAAAAATTATTAAAAGCCAGCAGCTTTAAATACTACAGCTGCTGACTTTTAATAAATGGACACTCACCTGTCCCAGGGTCCAGCGATATCGGCAGCCGAGGCCGATCGATCGATCGGCTCTCGGCTGCTGCCGCCGCCATTCTAGGTGAGGGAATCAGGAAGTAAAGCATTGTGGCTTCACTTCCCGGTACCCTACTGCGAATGCATGAGTCGCGCAGCGCAATAGGAATGGTCCGTGCTGTCTCTGGGACCCGTGTGTGTCCCAGCAGACAGCGCGCCAGGACAGGAAGAGGCATAGACTCCCGTGGGAGTCTATGCCCAGAAGTGGGTGCAAATACCTGTCTTTGACAGGTATCTGCACCTCCCTCCCCCCTGAAAGGTGCCAACTGTGACACCGGAGGGGGGGAGGGTTCCGATGAGGGGAAGTTCCACTTTAGGGTGGAACCCCCGTTTTAAGCTGGCCAACTGTGTAAAAGCAATTCCTCTCTGGCCAGTCCCTACTCTGCACTGCAAAATCCAAATGTTACAATGAATACATTACCAATATGGGGTAGATAGACACAAGTTGTAGGAGAGGTGCAAGTCTTATGCCTAGTACACATGGGCCGAATGTCAGGAGACATTATTATTATTATTATTATTACTATTATACATGATTTATATAGTGCCAACAGTTTATGCAGCGCTTTACAATGTATATGAGGGGGGGCAACACAATTACAGTACAATACAAAAGGTACAGGAGGGCCCTGCTCGTAGAGCTTACATTCTAAAGGGAGGGGGTGGTGGTACAAAGGTAATAACTGCAGAGAATGATTTGATGGGGGTGGCTCAGGGACAGTTAGGTGGGTGTGAGACTTTGCCGGGTTCAATAAAAACTGTCCGACATCCAGGTCGGTTGTATGTCAGCCGGTCTGACAGAAGCTGGCTGCTATCAGATGAGCATGCTGGAAAGCCAGCAGCTGACCTGCTCCCAATCAGTGCTCTCAGCCAATGGCTGAGAGCACTGATCAGAGTGTTCTGGCGGGGGGAGGGGGCATCCCCTTCCCTGCCAGAACACAAAAGCTCAGTGGGGTAGATCTCTGACAGCTGTGTTAAACGAAAAAATAATTATTAGTGTATGCCAGGCTTTAGGTCTAGGTTATATAGATGTAACTGGCACCCGTTGGGTTACATACATGGAGAAGCTATTGGGATTTGAGCACAGATATACCTTACTTATATTGTAGTCTTTTCCCAGTAAATGTTTTATTAGGAAAATTTCTTTACCCAAGTTGTACAGTGAGTAAGAAAAATGATTGTAGTCTTTTCATTCACAATCCCGTGAATGAATGAATGATGCAGCTATGTGGGTGGAGCAACACACAGAATTGCCTAATGAAAGGGAAAACGGGGTGCTCTAGGGAGAAGTACCGCAGGATTCAGTAAGGGGGGCTGAGGTCTGTGACGGTGTGTCATATTACACCTAAATATGGGGGGACAGAAAGGTGAACTTAGCTTTTAACAATGGCAAATCAATGCAGCACAGTATTCACTAATATATCATTAAAGCGGGAATCCACCGGGAGTTCCGCCGTTTTTTTTTTTTTAAAAGCCAGCAGCTACAAATACTGCAGCTGCTGATTTTTAAAATAATGACACTTACCCGCCCAGCACGCCCGCGATGTCGGCACCCGAAGCCGATCTCTCGATCGTCTCTCGGGTGCTGCCGCCGCCATCTTGGGTATGGGAATCAGGAAGTGGAGCCTTTCGACTTCATTTCCCGGTTCCCTACTGCGCATGCGCGAGTCGCGCTGCGCAATAAGGATGGGCCCGCTGCATCTGGGATCTGTGTGTTTCCCAGCAGGCAGCGGGGGACTTTCAGAAAGGGGCGTAGATTCTGCAGAATCTACGCCCCTTTCCGCAGATAGCTATGCCGGAAGTGGGTGCAGATACCTGTACTGTACAGGTACCTGCACCCCCCTCTCCCCTGAAAGGTGCCAATTGTGGCGCCGGAGGGGTTGAGGATTCCAATGAGCGGAAGGTCCACTTTAGGGTGGACCTCCGCTTTAATTTTATTTTTTCTTATTGCAGGGAGGACTTGAATTTGAAATTCCACCAGCCTCTTTTGATCCTCCTGTACATCAGAGCTCTGGGAGAGGGATAAGCATCACACGGGGCCAGTCATTTGTGCAGCAGTGCAAGAAGCTTGCTGATTGGAGGAGATGACAGAAAAATTAGCTAATCAGTGTGTTGTTTCTCCTTCAATGTCCAATCACAGGCTGGGGGCAGGATAAGTACTGCCGGTATCACTAGACTGCAGCAGAGAAAAAAACAGCTGCCATGCAGGGCCATGCTCAACTTCTAACGTCAGCTTGTTCAATTAAACTTTTAAATAAAACCTAGAAGCTGATTGGTTACACCAGATTCTGTGTGCATCTGTTTTAGTAAATCTCCCCTATCTGCATTTCATCTGTGTGTTTATTTGCCTGGAGTTCAGATTTAATAAACGGTGATTTAAGAAGTTGAATTGATGGTCTCAGAAGGTCTGTTAGATAAAAAAAGGAATTTAGCTAAAATCAACATTTCACTGATCCAGATGATACATTAAGGTGACAGTTACAATCAGGACACACGTAAATCCGCTATATAACAGTTTGAAAGTCAAGGACATTAAACTCCCATACATTGACAGTCATGGCATGCCCTGTTTTTTTGTTGCTAGATTAATCTGTAGGCCATGGAATGTTTAATTTCCTGAAATTCATATTTTTTTTATTACACTAAGATTACCAGAATATTCCTTGTATCTATTGTAATGTATTGAACTGAAATGTAACTTTATGTTTTTAATCATTAAGGAGAACGCTGTGATCTTTTATGGTATTCAGCCTTGAATAAAAATGTAATAATGTAATACAGTCTAGATCAATTGTGTTTATTTAAATGCACTGATATATTGTATATGTATAGAGGTTCCTGTAATAGTTGTTCCCACAATGGACTTAATCACAGTGTAAGATGCACAGCAATGCATGATACTTTGCATGGTGTTATGGAAATAATTAAATGACTTGAATGAACCACAAAGGTCATTGCAAGAAAATGCAACATACAGGTCTTTTCCCAAGTATCCTGGAATGGAGTGTGACATTGGGAACCTGCAGGGCTGTCTTAATGCATGGGCCAGGTGCATGGAGGCTCCATGATAATCTTGCATTAAATCATACTTGCCAACTGTCCCAGATTTAGTTGGACAGTCATCCTTTTTACTAAGCTGTCCTGGGATGGCCGTGTCCCGGACACCATTCCATAACCTGTATTGTGCCCTCCTAAACCCAGTATTGTGCCCTCCTGATTCCCCCTGTACTATGTTTTTCTGCTCCTCCCCCCTCATACTGTTACCTTTGATTGATGTCATGTTTTCTTATTGTTTAAAATTCTTTAATACTTGAGATGGTGCATAAATTGGGACAGGCTGGTAGGGACCCCAGTGCATTACTTTGCCCAGGGGCCCATAATTCTGGGAATGGGTGGCTATCATATGTTCAGTTTTGTAAAATGCTGCAGAATGCATGGAAATGATCCCAGTGTAAACAAGCTCAAGTCAAAGAAATATAAAAGAGCTAGGCCCCTTTCACACGGGCAGATCTGTTTTCAGACATCCGTTCACTCCTTTGATCCCCGCTGAGCCAGCGGATGACAGGTCCATCTCTGCCCACTGTGCAGAAACAGACCTGTCAGATATCCGTTCTCCTCTATGGGGGGATCGGATGAAAAAGGACCGCTTGTCCTTTTTCATCCGATCCAATCCGCCAGACGGATGGAAAATAGGGTTTCCATCCGTCTGGATTTAGCGGATCGGATGTCAGCGGACATGTCACCGATGACATCCGTCGCTCCATAGTGATGTATGGAGCGTTCGTTCAGGTCCACCTGAAAAACTGACAGGCAGATCTGAACGGTCCGCATATGTGAAAGGGGCCTTAAGCACAAATTTTCTTGTGTAGAAGAGTATGACATGAGGTTAATGTGCGATTATTTGCCAGGGAGGTACCATTTTCACAATTCTCTTCATTCCCTTGGTAAACAATATGTCTGTCTCTTAGCCCCCATACACACTATCAGATCTTCTGCTGATTTTTGTCTTCAGATTTACCAAAACCATGTAGTAGAAGGGCCTTCCTGATTGCAAACACATTGAAACTCCTAAGGTTTGACCTCATATTATATGGTTTTGGTAAATCTGAAGGAAAAAATCAGCAGAAAATCTGATAGTGTGTATGGGGCTTAACCCTACCTGTATTTTATGTAGGTAAACATGTACACACTGAAGTCCATATGGAGTTTTAAGATACACGGGGAACAGGCAGCTTCCACAATAGATGTTTAAAGGGTAGCTCCACTTTTGTTGGAAATAAAAAAAAGCAAATAATTAAAAAAAAGAATATAACATATACAATTGCTACACAAGTCATGTTATAATTCAATTATATTAAAAAACACATTTACTTTTGAATCTGCTGCTCTGTATTTTAGAGTGGCCTTTTATTGTGGCCAGCCTAAGGCTGTCTAATCAACATCATGATATGCCACACCTGTAAGTTGGATTTATTATCTTGGCAAAGGAGAAGTGCTCACTAACACGGATTTAGGCATATGTGAACAATATTTGAGAGAAATAGGCCTTTTGTGTACATAGAAAAAGTCTGGGATCTTTGCGTTCAGCTCATGATAAATAGCGGCAAATACAAAAGTGTTGCCTTTATAATTTTGCTCAGTGTATATAAAAAATACTTTTTAAACTGCAATAACATGGTAAAGCTTCTAAAGGAGTTAACTGTTGTTGGTACATCAGGTTATGCAGCCAAGCTAGAAAAAAATATCTTCTTTATTATGACTATTATTTCTTCCCTTTATCTAAATCAGTGGTGGTCAACTTGGAGTATGGAGGTTCTCAAAGTGGCTCTCGACATCACTAAAGGGCCACACTTAAAATTAATAGTCAGTGTCAGAGACAACACACAACGGGATCTAGTTAAAGACTATGAGAATGATACAAGAGATGGTCAGAGACTGTGGACATAATGCAGAAGATGGTTAGAGACTGTGATGATAAGACAAAAGATGGTCAAAGACTACGGACATGGTACAGGATATGGTTAAAGACTACAGACATGGTACAGAATATGGTTGAAGACTACAGATGTGATACAATAGATGGTCAGGGACTGCAGGCATGCTGCAAGAAACTGTCAGAAACTGTGGATGTGCTAGTTGTTGGAGATTGGGGACATGCTTTAGGAGACCGTCATAGACTTGAGACATTACATGAGACTGCTAGACATCACTGCTATTACAGGGCCATTTATAGGCAGGTAAACGTACACCATTCGACACTGGCCTATATATATATATATATATATATATATATATATATATTTTTTTTTTTTGTTCTTGCTTTTGTTTTTAACTTGCAGCAGCTTAATCAAGGCATGCAAGCTCGGGATGCCTACAACACACTTTCCTGTAGACTCCAATAAAACGAAACAAGAATATAAAATGCTGCCTTAGGTGAAGTCTTAAATCCAGACTTGTACTGTAGAGCGTTCTTATTTTCTGTGGAACATAGCTCATCTGGGTGGAACACAATCCTGCAGGATGTCTTTCTGTGATGAACAATGCAGAGCTCAGAGCAGCTGCAATGGTGTTGAAACATGAATACAAATGAACACAATTTGTTCCACTCGCTTCCCTAAAACATTCCTCAAGACGAGGCACTCTCCCAGTCAGGGATGCTGCCTGGGCATTGTACAAGCCACACCAATGAAAGCTCAGCAGAACATGTGACTCACGAATCAGAGCGCCCTGTCCTCTGACACAGTTGTGAAACTGGATTGCAGAATGAAGTTATAAAGATCCCCGAAGTGAGTTCATGCAGAGTGATGCACCTAAAGCCCAGAGTGTCTGTTCACACTGTGCAGAGCTGTTTAATTGGGCAAATAAAAAAGCCTTTGTAATATCAATGATGTCTTCAAACTGTGCCAAAGGTTTACTGTCCAGTGCCAAGTTTTAGCATGGCATCCATGTGATATAACTTGGCAGGCCGCATACGTTGGACTTGGTCACCAGTGGCTTTACTGCTCTGGGATTGGTATTCAGAAGATGTCTGCTCTCATTGCAGGATTTTCAGAAAAGAACATAGCCTCAGGACCACCAACAGGAGAAGTGTGGGTGTATACTGTATTACAATTTTACTACAATTTCACCATGTTGGTAAATTACACAGCTCAGACTTCATGTCCATGGGCATCTATGGGGCTGATTTACTAAAGACATATAGGCTGTTCACTAGGGAATTATCCCTACAGCTTAGTGAATGAGGTGGAGCTCTGCTGGCTTACATCATCAAATTAGAAAAATTCAGTTTTTAAAAAAAAATATCCTTGTACAAAATTGGGTATTCTGAGCCAAGTGAATTTTCGCCACATTCACTAAGCTAGGAGGAAAATTCCATTGCAGAGCAAACAGCCTATTTGCCTTTAGTAAATCAAGCCTTATACCTTCCTAGCCAGAACTATCCTGGCTTGAAGGTTTTTTTTTACCTTGATGGCTACAGAATAATTATGCACTGTGTTCTTGACAGTGAGAGGCAGGTTATTATGACTAATGCCAGCCATAGACAGAGCAAATTTCTTTCCTGCAACCACAGGTTGACAGTGGAATCCTTACCACGGAGCCATTGTGTTCTCCCGGAAGGAGAACACAGTGATTATTGCTAGCCGCTAGCAATAACCGCATGTAAAATCCAGAAGGCTAGTTCTACCCAAGTAGAAATGGCCAGTTCCTGCTGAGATTTGAACCATCTATGGCTAGCTTAAGGAGTGTTTTCACATGGCTGCCAACAGCTGCTAGTAACAGTTTTCAACTCCTAGCACACCTCTTGAGGCATGTATAGCATGAGTTACATGTACTGCAGATCTGAACTCCGTATGGAAATACACACTTAATTAGGACATAGATCCATTTTGGTCTATTCAAAGCTAAAATTCAACAATGCATACATATTAGTAAGCCTAAGATCTTGTAGCCTCCCTGGCGGTATTCCCGAGTCTGGCTCGGGGTGAGATTTAATTACCATAAGCGGTATTCCCGAGCCAGACTCGGGATTGCATTGCTGGATCCATGGAGGGGGTTACTTACCTTGTCCCCTGGATCCAGCGATGTCTCCCCACTGTGATCAGCGAGCCGCCGTGTCTCGCTCGATCTGTCACAGTGCCGAGCTCCGTTCCCTGTGAGCGTTGCGACGCACGGGCACGGAGTTCGGCGCCAAATTCAAAAAGTAAAAAACACAGTATAGATACAGTGTACTGAACTCTTACAGATTACATTACTGTATCAAATAATTACACATCCCCTTTGTCCCTAGTGGTTTGTCCAGTGTCCTGCAGTTTTATATTATAAATACTGTTCTTTATGCCAGGAAACTGGAGATTGTCCATAGCAACCAAAAAATGGCAGTTTACATCAAAAGTCGTTATAGACCAGCTAGAAAACAGCGATAATAAATTAGAATCACTCGCAGAATTGAGCGATAGTAATTTGTGGGGAAATTTGTCATCAAACGCTAAAAGTAATGACAGCGACAATTCTGCAACTCAGCATATTTCGGTGTTTTTGATTTGATTACATTATTGAATAATTTTTATTATTATTATTTGTTATGATTATAGTTATTTATTTTATTATATATATATATATATTATAATTTCATATTTCAAATTTAATCATACCCGGGATGTCTATTAGATTCTTGTTTGGATGGAATTAAGTGAATTATTTCTAAGAATTACAAGCCTACAATATAAAATGCCAAATTTCCATGCAAAATAATGGTACCGCTTTCAGCACCTAAAATCTGAAATAATCATACCGCCAGGGAGGTTAAGAGAATCTGTTATAAGAATGAAGCTGCCATTGGTGACCTCTCTTTTAACCAATTAAGGACCAAGCCTATTTTTTACACTTGGTGTTTACAAGTTTTTTTTTTTCTAGAAAATTACTTAGAACCCCCAAACATTATATATATATATATATATATATATATATATATATATATATAAATTGCGCCCGCTCGTGGAATGGCGACAAATTTTGACCCTTAAAAATCTCCATAGGCAGTGTTTCAACATTTATACAGGTTACCAGTTACCAGTTTTGAGTTACAGAGGAGATCTTTTGCTCTAAGTCTCCCTCTAACGATTGCAGCTATACCTCACATGTGTTGTTTGAACACCGTTTACATATGCGGGCGAGACTTGTGTATGCGTTTGCTTCTGCCCACGAAGCAAAGAGGGATGGGCTACTTAAAACATTTGTTTTTCTTATTTATTTTTCTTTTTACACTGTCCCTTTAAAAAAAATAAAAAATTGGATCGCTTTTATTCCTATTACAAGGAATGTAAACATCTATTGTAATAGAAAAAAAGCATGACAGGACCTCTTTAATGTGAGATCTGGGGTTAAAAAGACTTCAGATCTCACATTTAAACTTAAAAGCAATAAAAAAAAAGTTCCTTTAAGGCCGTTGGGCGGAGGTGACATTTGACGTCGCTCCCGTCATCCAATGGCACATAGTTGAGTGGGGGCCATCATTCCCTCACTGGACTTCCTATCCATCAGGGGAAAGGACCGGAGCGTCTCTGTCGCTACTGATAGCTCCGGTAAGTGGCTGAGATGACTGGGACGTGGCAGGAGGAGGGCTCCTCTCTCGCTGCCGATAAAAGTGATTTCGTGAAGACCACTTATCTTAAAGCAGAAAAATACAGGGGTTATGGCAGCAGCTATCTGCTGCCATGACAACAGTATTGAACGTCAAAATAGCGATGTACTTCGATGATGGGCGGTCTGTCAGTGGCTAGTTTCCTATCTGTCATGCTTATGCTTTGGCTACACCACTTTCTAAGGCCAGCCATGCAAGAGAAATCTAAAAGATCTACCATCTTCACGCAACAGCATGGATGAAGAAATCTGATACCAGCTATTATATTCAAGCAGCTACAACATCCATGACTGCTTGCATTCCTTATGTTTGGCCTACAGTTTTTCATATGGCTTCTTCGATTCTCCAAGGGAAATTTGGCAAGCCAGAGAGTGCTGACAGAGCCAACCATGGATAAAACGTCTGCAATTCAGGAGGAATTGGCCTATTTTTAAGCTGTGTATAACCAGCTTAAGTCACTGATCAAATGTATGTATCCACCTGTGTCTCTGGTACAAAGATATTGAAGTCAGACATTGTATGGCAACTACCATTTTCAGAAGCAGCTCAGCAATGGCAGCCTTTGTACTACTGCCAGATAGGTGTACTTTCCAGTTTTTGCCTTTGCTATGATTAAATGATAATTTTTATTGTGGTAATACAAGACCATCATCATCTACATAATCTTAAGGCCTCATGCACACCGGACACTATAAAAAAGCCAGTAGCATTAGCTATAGAAAGCAGTAGCTGTAGAGTGAGTTTTTCAGAATGTTTACAGTAGCGTTTTAATGTGTTTTTTAGCGGTAGCTTTTTTTATACTCCCACAAAAGCTTATGGCTCAAAAACGCTGATAAACGCCAAATAGCGGAGTTTTTCAGTGTTTTTTGGTGTTGGTGTTTGGAGTTTTTCAGTGTTTTTTGGTGTTGGTGTTTTTTGGTGTTGGTGTTTGGTGTTTTTCAGTGTTTTTTGGAGTTTTTTTGGAGTTAGAGCATTTTTACGGCAGAAAAACTCCTCTCAAAATCCACTAGTTCTGTGTGCATGGACACATAGGATAACATGCTGGGAAGTTTATTGGCTGCAGAAAAAAACGTCTGAAGCCAAAAACAGCAGCTGTAAAAACGTCCAGTGTGCATGAGGCCTTATAGCCTGTGATTTGACCTCAGACTATCTGAAGTCTTCTGGAGAAGGCAATAAGGATAAGAATTTGAAGAAATGTTATCTTGCAATTCTACTGCAGCTGAAAAGGAAAGAAACATTTGGCTGTTATGGAAAATCATGGTGGGTTACACAAATGGAAAGTCCATTTTTAATAAAAGAATAAAATGTTTGTGTAGGGATATATAATTTAGTAAAACTGGAGTTTTTAACTATATCATTGTGATTCTTCATGATCTTTACCAATAAACATGCTATTGTTTGGTTGGCTTCTCTAGATGTTACAAAGCAGTCGTACAATCAGACTACAGCCTTCTGGTGTCTGTGTGTACTTTACCAAACAACTGACAATTGGGAAATATACAAAGCCAAGGATGGAACAGAAGGAAAGTAAAAACAGATTCTTTGGTCTCCAGATTTGCTGCAGTCATTCCAATGGGGCCTACTCTCCCAATGGATTTATCATTTTATATACCAAGAGAAAACAGTAGGAGTGGGGATAGTCTACTCTAGTAAGAGACTTGAAAACTAAGAATATAATAGAGTAGTCATGGAGGTGTCAGAGCAGGACATATAAGAAACCCATAGGTGCTCTACAACCCGTACTCCACCTGGAATATTGGTTTTGGGTGGATTGAGCCTTTAATCCAGGCAAACCCAGGCACTGGCATTATGATTCGTAAAACATCCTTGAAAAACACATTTTTTTATTTCAACACATGAATATTTACTCACATAAATAAAGGTTTTATTAACAAAAAGGCACACAAACTGTTAACAAAGAAAAACTATTTACAATATGCACATAAATTATGAACAAGTGCACTGTTGGTCTTTATCAAAGAGCTTGGAAGTTTCTGGTTTTCCTCCGAGTCCTTTCTTGTTTCTGAACAAATGTCTCCTAGAGCTCAGGTCAGCAGCATTTTTCGGTTTAAATGGAAACAGTGTTACTAACTTCTTCATACTGGATAATAAAATACGGGTAGCTCTGGTCATCGTTAAATATAACAAAAATCTGAGGCTCAAAGAAGTTGTCCACACAAGAGTCATACAGGTCACTGGTAACGTCCCCAGGGTTTAGTGGCGGAGGCCTCCGCATGGTGTGATTCCCCACTACGTATCTTCCCGTTAATACTTTTGCTAGGAACATGTAGTGAACTCCATTTGGTGACCGCTTGGAGAAATTGTGGGAATAACTTGCCTTCCTGGCAAAGTAACTGCCCTGTCCAAACATGGTGGCATGTTTCCCACAGACTCGGGGGTCAAAGTTATGTTTGCAGATTCCATCAACAACATCCTGGGAAGTTCCATGAAACAGATGTCTCTCGTTCATAATCTTGTCCAGTCCTGTCATTTTCCTGGTCATGAATTCTTTCTTCCTAAAATGTGAGGAAAAAAAGCAAAAGGTAAATAGAGAGCAAAGAACACTAGCTAAACAATTCTTTACACCTTAATAATATCATGAATGTTTTATCATTATGATTAATGAAGCCTTAAAAAGGCCAACGTTAAATGAAATATATAAATACTTGGACATGTTTTAATGAACATGATGTTGCCTTCAGAGAAGTAGGCAGCACACTGAACTGGGAGGGTTGGCCTTGGGCGTGATCTATAGTTAGGTAATAAGCACTAGGTAGAAGGGGAATCATTAATATTAGTAGTTAATATTTTTAAACCACCTATAACTTCCTATTTCCTAAAGAAAATTTGTCAATTTACTCATTCAGCGCAAAGTGAAAGATTCTCTTGTAATAAAAAACCCCTATTCGCTGATCTCTTCCATACTGTTTCCTGTTGGAGCCATGGGTAAATACTTGGTTCTTCCAGGAATAGAGGAGCATGTGACCTCTTCTCAGGATGCAGTATATAGGCCCTGAGTGGTCAATGACCAGGCCCGAGCTTTCTCATCTAACCAGAAAGAGGAAGTTGGTAACAGTGGGGGAGATTTACTAACACCGGTGCACTCAGAATATGATGCAGCTCTGCATAGAAACCAATCAGCTTCCAGGTTTTATTATCGTAACTTAATTGAACAAGCTCAAGTTAGAAGTTGATTGGCTACCATGCAGAGCTGCATCAGATTCTGAGTGCACCGGTTTTAATAAATCTCAACCAGTGTGTAAGTGCTGATACTATCCCAGACAGATGTTACAGTGTTAGGACAACAAAACACAACATGGCAATGGCTCAGCAGGGGAGCACCAAAAAGGTCATTTTGCCATGAGTGGGAAATTCTGATTGGTCGATATAGATAACTTCACTTAAAAATGATAGCAATCATTACATATTTTTAACTACATCTATATAAAATGCACATATATATGTAGCAAAGTAGTGTATGGAATCTGTAACTAATTCAGGTTATTTTGTAATAATGAATGGCAGGCTTTTTGAAGAATAAAATGAATGTTCACAAGGTCAATAATTATTATAGGTTACTGTACATTTTGGTCCTGTGACTTCACCAATCTTTTTTTAAACTAACATTCTCCTGGTTCTGCTATAAAAAGATTACCTTTTATATTTCTCCCACAGGAAGAGGTTCTGAACTCGCATTATCTTCAAAATGCGGAACTTGGTCTCTGGCACTGTTTTGTGGAAGAGGGTGTAAACTGTTCGGTAACTCTTGTCTTCCTTTGGCATAGGCACTTGGGTAAACTCCTGAGACGAGTCCATTGTGACCCAGGTTTCAGGATAGAAGTTTGGGGTTGTTATTGCGACAGGCGATAAAACCTGCAGAGATTCAGCCATCGGGGAAATTGCTGGCGATACCCCACTCAGTGTCCTAGGATAAGACAAATGTACAATTAGCTTCATGTCTGAATTCTGTACCATCAGTAAATAGATACTGGCAAAAAAAGTTTTTTTTTTTTGTAACAATAAAGCATAACATACAAAATTGTGGCACCTGTACCGCCTAGTAAACACCGTGGAGAGACATACTGGATCCACATTCATGGAATATTTAGGCAATGCTTGTTTATATTGGAAAAAGTTAGAACCTTGGTCAGGTATTTACTGCAACCTGAGTCCTCTAAACTTTGGCTGTCTGTGTTCTCACTGAAATTTCCTCACTTTTTGTCGTGTCATCAGGACAGATCAGGACAGGAAATGATTGGAAATCTCTACAATGAACACTGCAAAAAATGTTATCAAGTGGAGTAAACTCATCCCCATTCATTTTCAAACCTAAAGCGGGCGTTAAATCCACTTCCTTTGACAACCTTTCTGTTTTAATGACATACTGTCTTTCAGACTCAGTTATGTCATCACTGGGTTCTGATCCCTGTGCTTCTCTATGCAAAAACATCACAGCACTCCTCCAAAGGGCCCTCAACCCTGATGCAAGTGGTGCGTGTTCACTAACGGGTGAATGTCAGCCTAGAGGAGTAGGCATTTATAGGCAAGCTGTATTTGCTTGCAGACTGCCACCGGCAACACTTACATGAGAGCTTCCATAAATTAAAGAATTAAGATCAAGTAGGCTGGGGCCGTTCATGCTGGGGAGAAAAGGGTTGGATGATGCTAGATATCATCTAGCTGAGAAATCAGATGGGCATTATTTGACATGCTGCAGCTTCTAATACAGTGAAATGAGTAAGCTGTTTCAGTACAGGAGAGGAGCCTATATATACATATAAAGCTGCCTGGAACTCGACTTTACCTCACTACCCAGATTTTAGAGGCCTAATCACTGCATTACAGATCAATGTTTTATCTTGCTTTTTCCAAAAAATTACAGCAGTTTCTAGCTTTATGCATCATATAAAATGAATATCATAAGAGCAGTTTTTCTTGTAAATGTGGCTATTAAAAATGAACAAACGAATTGATTCTCAGTATGAAGCTAGGGGCATTAAACTGTGGCCCAATATCAAACAAACAATGATATCAGACAGAAATGAAAACCATCAATGGGTGATAAAAGCAATAGCATTGCAGATTATTCTGTATAAAAGGAAACATTTAGTAGAGAACAGATTCCAAGCTGAGCCAGCATTTTACAGCATAATTACAAAAGGGCTACAATTCTAACAGTGTCTACTGGGCATTGAGATTTATGCAGCGTTCTAACGCCATAAAGCCAAACTATGAAGTATTGTATCAATGCAAACTACTTCTCAGCATGCATTTTAATGCAGTCCATTCATTACATTTACATGCTGAAAGGGCCTTTATTCATACCATGCTCAGGCAATGTAGCCGGTCCGTCGGCAAGACCAATTATGTGTACCTTACGGTTACATTCAGGGCTCTAGCAAGCATTGTAAAGAAGTTAAACTACTGCATTATTGGTACTAAGGTTTGGATGGGGAGCCAGGTTTGTAGATGTGAATTCCTAATATAATATCTCTGTAGTGTTTAGACGTATGCAGTACCATGTGTTACGCTCAGGCTATCGATTGGATATTTTACAGCACAACAACCAAAATCAGAGGAATTCCAGGTAAAGAAAAGCCACTTGTTTGGCTTGAAATAGTCTATCCAATTCCATGCTGAGGTCAGACGGGCACTGTGGCTCTCTGACATTTATGGCCTGTGACCAAACAAGTGTGTTTGTGAGCGGCAGAAGGAAGAAAGAACTTTAGTCAGTTGGGCTGTTAGCTAATGTGTGTGTGTGAGTGTGTATATATATATATATATATATATATATATATATATATATATATATATATATATATATATATATATATACCCTGTTTCCCCTAAAATAAGACCTAGTGTGATTGTCAGTGATAGCTGCAATAAAAGCCCTACCCCCCAAATAAGCCCTAGTTAAAGTCCTTGTAGGTCTTCTTTTCAGGGTAGGGCTTATTTTTGAGGAAACAGAGTAGGGCTTATTTGGGTGGTAGGGCTTATATTGCAGCCAACACCGACAATCACGCTAGGTCTTATTTTAGGGGAAACAGGGTATATATATATATATATATATATATATATATATATATAGATCACACATACATATACACACACACTAGGCATTATAACAAGCCATTCACCTCATTGAGAAAAGTAGGCATATTTTTTCAATGGGATGTCAACCCTGTTATGCCACAAAAGGCCAAGAGATGCTGAATAAAAATACCTTGCAGCTACTTAGCAGGGAAGACCCAAAATCCTGACTGGTGGGGGTACCATGAGTTGTACTACTTGAGCAGGGGTCTCCAAACTTTCAAAACAAAGGGCCAGTTTACTTCCTTTAAGACTTTAGGGAGCCTGACTGTAGCAGAGTGGCAGTTAAAAATGCCCTGGCACTAGTGGGAGTAAAGAATGCTGTAGACTTGGTGCACAATGGAAGTAAAAAAAAAAAATCATACAAGCATACAAATGAAGGCATAACATCACCGTCACTGCACCTTCTTCTAAGCCATTGGTCTCCAAACTGCGCCTTGGGGATACATCCCTTTGCTTGCTTTTAACTGGTCCTTGGGGCACTATTTCATTCACTGAAACCAATGAGGGAGCACAAGCCCCACCAATGACACCAAAAATGGGGACAGTTCCTCCCAACAACACCAATGATGGCGCACAATTCCTCCCAGTGACAACGATGGGGCAAAATTTCTCCCAATGTCACCAACGATAAGGACAGTTCCTCCCATTGACACCAACAATGGGGCACAATTCCTCTCACTGACACCGAAGATGGGGCATTGATTACTCCAATTGATGCTGGGCCATTTTCTACTTCTGATGGCCACAGTCTGGCCCCCTTAAAGTTTGAAGGACAGTAAACTGACCCTTGTTCTAAACTATATAGAGGAAGAAAGCTGACTGGGAGCCATTTCTCCATAGGCAGAAAACACCACTGCCTGGGCATAGAGCCAAAAACAGACACCAAACAAGAGTCACAAAGGACATGACTGGGGGACAAGAAATAGTGGAAACAAGGACTTTACAAAAGAAAAATGGAGAGCACTTTTGCACAAGGTAAGCAAGTACCTTGATTATAGGATTGTGTTGCTCCTGGCTGGAGTTCAGCTTTAAAGCAATGAGAATTAGTTCTCATCTGCTTGTGCCAGGCAGTACAGTTGTCAGAACAAACAAGATACAACGTGACATTGAGCACCATAAACAGAAGTAAAACATCTAGCTGTGTACCTGGGAGGTTTCCACCTGTCCTTGTATAACTATGTCACACCTTTAAAAAACTGGAACAACAACTCAGAACCTTGCGTTCAACGATGTTCTAGCACTAAAAAAATATTTGGGGAAGAACTCTCTGTGCCGGTAATACTGAGTACTGAGTTCTGTTCACCTCTTGGGGCACATTCTTCATTCTCTTCCCAGAGCAGAGGGCAAAGCTCAAAGCAAATAATTGACTGGCACAGGGAAGGCATCTGGCTGTACCATTTCATTACCATGTTGTCAGAGGCTTGATTAGAGCTCAGAGCACTCTTTCCTCTGTCTGTCTTTCATTTTATTTTGTTCTCCAAAATCAGACCAAAACAACAAAAACAAAAGGCATCTGCTAACATAAAAACTGCAGATTGCATCAAGCAAAGATAGACATCACAGAAATACTGATCAAAACGTTCCATGTATCAGTACACTATTCCTAGGGAATGTGGTGACTTGTCAACAGTCACCTATCAGATTCACACTCTGAATATTGCATATAGAAGAGAACACTGTGATTCTCTAATTTCCAGATACATGCAGAAAGTTCAGTTCTGCATAGAGGGAAAGGACACACAATAATTTTCTATTCTATCCCTTTCTCCAGTTTTTGTGCAGAAAGAGGAAGAGAAAGAAACAAAGGACAGTGGCCAAGTGATTAGCACTTCTGCCTAGCAGCACTAGGGTTGTCCGTTTGTATCCCAACCACAGCACTACCTGCCTGGAGTTTGCATGTTCTCCCTATGATTGTATGGGTTTCCTTTGGGTACTCTGGTTTCCTCCCACACTCCCAAGACATGCAAGTAGGTTGATTGGCTCCTGTCTAAATTGGCCCTAGTATATGTATGAATGAATGTGAGTTAGGGACCTTAGATTGTAAGCTGCTTGAGGGCAGGGACTGATGTGAATGTACAATTTATATTTAAAGTGCTGCGTAAATTGATGGCGCTATACAAGTACCTATAATAAATAAGGATAGATGGGTCAAGCATGAGAGCCTTTACAAAACTAGCCTTTTCTATTTTATTTTTTTAGCCTTGGTGTATTAATCAGGTAAGCTATGAATAGAAAACTATGCCAAAAAAAAACCTCCAATATATTCCTTAAAAAAATATAAAACAAGTGCGAAATTACACAAAAAACCTGGTGATCATGTCAGTCCTCAAGCCTTCCACCAGGAGGGTGACAATTCACTGCAGTGTGGTAACCACCAGCTGCTGCACCTGGCTACGATGCCACGCATCTGCTGATGACCCTGCTCTCTCACTGCCAACCAGAACTGGCTACATAATCCAACCGGGTGTCCTGCTTCTGGATGCAGGGCACCATCTTGGATCCCTCATCTTGTAAACAGAAGACTACAGGGGCAAAGAAGAGGTAAGTGAAAATTAGTATAAAAAAAAACATGCCTTGCTTTTCCAGAAAGAAGGGGAGAAGATTATGTTAAACAATGTTTTGGGCAGACATTGGGCTTAACTTACTCAAACCAGAGTGCTAAATATGGTGCAGCTGTGTAAGGGAGCCAATTACCTTCTAGCTTAAAGTGGTTGTAAACCCTTACAAACCACTTTGACCTACAGGTAAGCCTAGATTAAGGCTTACCTGTAGGTCCAAGAAATATCTCCCAAACCTATACGGTTTAGGAGATATTTGCCGCGCAATGCCGTGCGTCTCGGCTCCCGTGCGCATGCGCAGGAGTGACGTCATCGCGGCTTCGCCGAATGACAGCGGCGGAGCTACGAGACCCCACCGAGAAGATGGATGTGGCGGACTACAGGGGACAGCGGTGACTTCGCTGGCTCCTGTGTCAGGTAAGTGACACATAATGGGCTACTATGCGATGCATAGTAGTCCATTATGCTTTGCCTTTGCAGGGAATGAAAGAGGAAGTAAACTCATCAGGGTTTACTTCCTCTTTAAGCTTGTTAAATGAAAGTGATTGTAAAGTCTTGTTTAAAAACAAAAATACAAACATGTATGCAGTTGGTTTTGCACAGAAGAGCCCAGATCCTCCTCTCTCTTCGCTGCTCCTGCCCCCCCCCCCCCCCCGTCAAGTAGCTTGCTATGGGGGCACCCTAGCCAAGCTGAAGCTCCGTGTGTCCAATCAGACACAGAGCCGACGTTCGGTCCAGCCCCTCTCTCTCCTGATTTGCTAACTGACTTTAATTGACAGTTGTGGGAGTCAATGGCGCTGCTGCTGTGTCTCAGGCAGTTAGAAGAGAGAGTCTTGGACAGCCGAGGGACTCGTGGACAGAGATGGGGCTCAGGTAGGTAATTAGGGGGGTGCTGGGGACACTGCTACACACAGGTTTTTTAACCTAATGCATAGAATGCGTTAAGATAAAAAAAACTTTTGCCTTTACAACTCCTTTAAGCTTTGACAAAAGAAAACAAAACAAAAACTGGATACTGGTTGGTTTCTTTGCAGAACAGCAGCAGATTTTGCAAGCTCCAGTTTTATTAAATCAACCCTTTTAACTTTTACGTTGGACTCAATCCTGCTTCACGGAGCCCTAAAATTCTTGTAATGAACTGCAAACCCTGACTGAGGGTCTTGTACTTTCACAAGTGCTGCTCTGATATTGTAGCTGGGGGTGATCAAGCCTAAACACGCCTGACTACGAAATATACCTCCGAGTACTAAAAATAGCAGACAAAACATTACGCGTTTTATGTCTTTTATTCACCTCCTACGTGCAGCATGCTTCAAAGTTCATGGCGAACGTGTGCATTCTATGATAACATGCTTAGCTGCTCCCAGGGCCCCTTTCCTTAACGTGCAGCATGTACGCTCTTGCTAGACTCTGCATGGCAAGCCTCCGGGCAGACTAACAGCTTCCTACTTTATCCTAAGAGGACAGCGTGTTCCTAAATACTGGGCTTTGCAATCCTGCCTCCAGCTGTGCATGAGATGCCACAAACAGCTTCAAATCAAAACAGATTAAGCTGCAGCACCTCATAAACGTGGCTTGCCCAAGCCAACACTGCTGTGGAACATGACGAATCGGCAATGTCCTGACAGAGGGCACTTTTTGTTCAAAGCGCACAATGTTAATGGAAATATTTACCAGTGTGGTTCAGATTAGGGATTCCCGGACAGAATGCGCCCCTCCCCCCCCTGCCTATCTCTAAAACAGAAACAGCGTCTCCGTCTTGTACGTTACACATGTAGACAGCGCTGATGATGGTATGCATTACCACACATACTTTTCTGGGAGTGGATGCAGACAATGTGACCAGCTGTGTCTTACACATACAATGAATCATCTAATCACTACTAAGGTTATACTCCTAAAACTGCAGAGGGGCCTCAGATCAAATGTCAGAAGAAAGAACTCTTCTTACTCCCAACAGCAAACAGATCCAGCTTTTCATGTTACCATGGTAAATAACACACTGGGAATAGTTGCTATGGGCTGAAACAACACTTTTCTTTCTGATCATGAATCCCACCGTGATATAATGTATGTCCTGTGCACTCGTTTTTATAGAAAGCACTTTTTATATAAATATTTTTTTACGTATTGGCACATTACATTACACATTTACAAGATGGATTGCCATCGCTGAATGGAACCTACAAGTTGTAAGGGTTTATAAAATACTGAGCATAATAACATACTGACTGACAGTTCATGTCACCATCCAATAATGGCTATCACTAGAGACTGCGCTAATTGGAATTCCACCTATGTCCATCACATGTAGAAATATTATACTAGAGCTGCATGATTCTGGTTAAAAATGAGAATCAAGATTTTTTGCTTAGAATAAAGATCACGATTCCCACGGCGTAGCATAATCTTTCACATTATACAAAAAATGGGGCTAACTTTACCGTTTCATTTTTTTTTTAAATTCATTTAGGCCCCTTTCACATGGACGATCTGTTCAGGTTAGCCTGCCCGTTTTTCAGGCGGACCTGAATGGATGCTCCATAAAGCTCTATGGAGCATCGGATGTCAGCGGTGACATGTCCGCTGACATCCGAGCCGCTGCGATCCGAAAAAGTGTGACGGAGGAAAAAGCTATTTTTCCATCTGTCATTGGATCAGATCGGGTGACGACGGACACTGCGGTCCGTTGTCACCAAATCTCTCATAGGGGAGAGTGACGCTGTGACAGGTCCGTCCCTGCGCAGTGTGCAGAGACAGACCTGTCATCTTCCTGCTCAGTGGAGATTGGACTATCTTTCACATTATACAAAAAAAATGGGACTAACTTTACCATTTTTTTATTTTTTATTAAAGTGTATTTTTTCCAAAAAATATTGCATGTGAAAGACCACTGCGCAAATACAGTGTGACATAAAATATTGCAACAACCGCCATTTTATTCTCTAAGGTCTCTGCTATAAAAAATATATATGTTTGGGGGTTCCAAGTAATTTTCTAGTAAAAAATACTGATTTTAACTTGTAAACAACAAGTGTCAGAAAAAAGTTTAGTCTTTAAGTGGTTAAACTGCCCTCGTCTACAGACCAAAGTTCATTCATTTGATCTAAAAGAACCAAAATGTTATGTTTCTCTTCATCTCTTCATTTCTCTTTATCTCCCCTGAGCATGTTGTGATAAACTTGGCAGGCTGCCTGTTTTTTTGACAGCTGTCTTGAACAGAGAACTCTCTGCTCTGAATTGAGGAAATGCTGTGTAAAGATCACAAGGGGGGTTGAACTGAGATAAATTCTTTAACCATTTATCGTGCAGCTCTATATCATACAATACAATTTATATAGGCAGAGATTCCAAATACTAAATACACATTCCAACAGATGTGAGGATATGGAAAATGATCTACCAAAAGATCTTACTTCCTCTCTTGGCCTCACATACAAACGTATGTACATATTGTTTCAAAATGCTATGGCCCTCTGTACAACTATAGAATATAACCAAACAGTGAGTGAACCTAAGGAAACCAAATAGCCCCCTGCTAAAGCAGTAGAAAGTACCATATGGCTTGGATTTTATCTGATATCTGCTGAATTGGCAGAAATTCAAGCTGTGGGTGGCCCGGTTGGCTCAACAAAACTCAACTGAAAAAACAAAGGAGCTTAGTTGAAAACTGTCAGCCAAAGAGTGGCTGCATCCAATTGGATGTAGTCACTGTTTAGGACATGGGTGTTTAGGTCATGGCTATGGTATTTAAGTAGCCGTAGCACCCACAGATGCTTGAATACCTTAACCATGGGTGCTCAACATGTGGCCCTCCAGCTGTTGCGGAAAAGTCCCATGAGGCATTGCAAGTTTGACAGTTGCAAGTATGACTCCCAAAGGCAGAGGCATGATGGGAATTGTAGTTCTGCAATAGCTGCAATAAGTGCAAGGAGTGCAATGAGAATACTTCTATGATGACATTATACAGAACACATTTATAGAACCTGTCAACTTACTGTAGATGTGGCAGTAACATCACAGAGGATCTAAAGAAGGGTCGCCTTTTGATTTCTTTCCTGAAGCAGGCATTCTGCTGGAAGCCATCTTTGATGTTCAGTATATACTGGTTGTGCCACGTAACAAAGCGGACCTCTTTTAGCCCTCTGCAATTGGCTTCCTCTATCAGCTTCACCACAGGCTGTTTGACAAAACAAATACAGTTACCAGTTGGCTTATTTGTTGCAATAAAGGTTTTACAATGTCATGTAATAACTGTCTATTTCAATAAAGGTTTACATGGGTTTATACAGCGTCTTTCACCTAGGTGTCAGTTGTTACAGAGAAAATTTTCATGCAATCTTTTCCCAACTTTCTCTATTGCATTGCTTTAATGCTTCAATCCCACCAATACAAGGAGCTCCTGTACAATAGGAAAAGGAGGCCAGGGAAGGATGCAGTTCTGGGATATTGGAACCTTGGTTTTAGCAGAGCAGATAACGGAAGGCAGATAATGGTATTTGCACTACAGAACGTTTTTGCTAACGTGATTAGAAGGGTAATGAAGTGGGACGGGTCCAGTTTATTAATTCTTGCACACAATATATAGAAGAATGCCTGATATCCAGAGATAATGAAGCTACAGTTTGCTGCAACCCATACACCGTGCAGATTTCAAATTCACACGATTCTCCCATCAACACAGTGTTGACAGGGGAATCCCTCCTGCTGAGCCATTGTTTTCTCCCTGTGGGGGTGGGCTGAGGAAGCTGTCCCTGCCGGGAGAAGACAATGATTATCGTTAGCAGCTGCTTGCGATGATCGGAAACAAATACGGCAGGCTGATTGTACCCAAACGATCGATTGGCTTGGTACATTCAGCCTGACCACTAACGGTTCGAGTCTCAGCTGGTTCCTGCTGAGCTGGCCAAGATCTGGACCGTGTATGGGCAGCCTACGTTTGTGAACAGGCAATGGGCTCCTGATGACATTCTTATGAAGACAAGTGAATATTATGAACCAGAAAGTAAGGAGCCAACTTACCTCTGAGTACTCTCTCCACCCAAAGTGATCTCTGCAAAAGTATTTCCACACCGTGTGGTAATTGGAGCCAAGACCAGAGGTAGAAGGGGTAGACAAGCGTCGGATTTGGTCAAATTCAAATTCAGAAGATTCATAAATAGTCATACAGTCCAAATTCACTAAGAAATCATGTCCCCTAAGGAAAAAATAAAGCATACGAGTTGTCAATAACATACTTTCTAATGATTTCATAAACGCATACAAAGATACATCTGAATAATGCAATGCTGCAGTTTTCTTTATTCTGGCTTCAAATTAAATTGGACTAAAACAGCTTTATTACAAACATTGCTTCTGATTTGTTGCACCCAATGTGAACCACCAGTATAAACTTTGACCAATTAAAACAAGCAATTTTAAAGAAAAATAAACTTATACTTTCAGTGCTCGTTCACACCACAAAAACCTTGTCCACATCTGTTTCCGATGCATTTCTGCATGCGTGTTTTTAATACATTTTTGATGAGTTTCTGTATGCACTCCAGATCCTGCTTCTTTTTTCACTGTAGTGAGGCCCGGTGCGTTTTTGATGCATTCTGTGATATGTTTTACCACATTCCACTACAGTTCTGTGCCGGAAAAAAACAGCACATTGTACTTCTTTTACTGGAACGCACAACACTGGTGTGAACTCTGCCATTGGAACTCAGATTACTTACTTTTCATGGGTTTGATGCAGAAATAAAAAGCACTGCACTGCATATGGTGTGAAGAGGCCCTTAAAGACAAAATGTAAGTGACAGTTCCTGCTTTCTATATGCAGCACCTATGGCTCCTGGCCTGGAAAATATGGCCAAACGTTACATTGTACAGCCCCCGCCGGACATGTGCATGGGCCCAAAGATAGCATTTTTATAGAGTGCAACTTACTGCATGTTACCCAACTGCTGCACTGCATAGAGATGAATGAAATGTCATTTTGTGACATTTCAAAAAGTTATTAAAAAGAGCTAACCAGTATTGTAGCAACGCACCTACACAACACAAAGCAGCGTTTGCACGCTATACCTAGCATAGTGCATCCCAGCTGGTGTGCACAAGCCCTAAAGCAAATACTTAACTTCACCTGACATGATAAAAAAAAAATGTTCAGCATTTCTTTTATAGGTCCAAGCTAAGCCGTCATGGGCTTGAATTACTAAAGGCAAATAGGCTCTTCACTCTGCAGGTGCAGTTGCACGCTTTTTTCTTAATAAATGTCAACAAGGTAAAGCTTCACTTTGTAAAGAATACCCAATCAGGTGCAAGAAAAAAAATAAAAAAAACACTTTTGCTTGTACATGATTGGATGATGAAAAGCAGCAAAGCTTTACCACATTCACTAAGCTCTGGGGAAAATGAGTGAAAGTGAACGTGTGTTGAGTGCACAGTCTATTTGCCTTTAGTAAATCACCCCCATGTGTCTGCCTAGAAGCAACAATAACCACAGCTGGAATTGAATTTGTAGTTGAGGTCTATCTACTTTGATCCAGTAAGCACTTGCAGCACCCAAAAATTCCATGCGTTACCCCCTAAGACCTTATTAATGCTGACCACCTTCAAAACCTCAAAACATTTGACAACTTTCACAATGTTCCATAAATCAGAGTGGGGTTTTCGGTGTTTCATGCATGACCCGTTTCGCAAGGCTTGCTGAGAACTAAAACGAAGGAGTTCATGATTTAAATGGATCATCTGTTCTACAGCTGTAAGCAGAAACGTGAACGAAAAACGAAACTGGGCAGCATTCCTAAACACAAATCTCTTTTGAGAACTGAAAGTGCCGTGCTCCAATGCTACATGTCTGACACACACGGCCCTTGTTGTTAACCCTCAGATGTGTTACCATGGCAACCCGCAGCCCTAATCATATTATCATTCCCAATCAGGAAAGCGACAATATGTCCTGCTGACACCCCCGGGAGATCCGCACACATGATTACTGATACACAGAAAAGATCTCTCTGCCATAGGACAGAGCTGATTAACAGTACCCACAGCAATTACATTTGTGAGTCACAACCTCAGTCGTGTCAAGTGGTCCCATTTCACGACTTTCTGGCGCACCCATATGGCATTATCACTGGCACGTGTCCAAGAGTCTGCAGAATATAGCTACAGCATCCACTTGCCAGGGATGGTTTGTTAAAAGAGAGTTCACTTTAAAAATGAGCGTTCCCCTAGACAAAGCTGTGTTCAAACATACAACCATGTGCAAAAAAACAAAAAAAAAAGATTTTTTAGAAATGTTCCTAGTACATGATTGGGTGCCGTGCTGAATAGCTGACCTCCTGTGTTCACAATGCAGGGGAGCAGCCAATCAAAGTGGGACCCGGGAACCAAGTTGAGCTCACCGGAGTAAAGCATCTTCTTCAGTGATTTCCAGCGGCACCAGTATGTTACATTACTTGGGCCAATGTAGCTATGTATAACAGACCAATGCCTGGCATTATTCTTTCCATCCCAATAATCAACTTGAACAGGCTGTTTTTAAACTAGAGCTGCACGATTAATCGTTATGACAACTTTTTTCCCTTTGCTATCTTGACAAAGTATTTCCCGATTCTTTCTGTGCAGAGAATTCTCTCTGCTCTGCTAAAGCCAACAGACATCAAAAGAAAGGAAAGAAAAAACAAAACAAAAAAAACGGGCAATCTGCCAAGAATCACAACATTCTTTAGCAGTGGAACTTAAGTATTAACATTGTAACGATTTGTCCGTTAGATCAAAAGGAATAGACTTTGGTGTGTAAATGAGGGAAGTTTAACCACTTAAACCTTTTTATGACATTTGTTGGTTTCAAGGTAAAATCATTATTTTTTTTTGCTAGAAAATTACTTACAACCATAAACAATATATATATATATATATATATATATATATATATATATATATATATATATATATATATTTTTGGTAGCCTTTCTCAATCTTTTCAACACAGAGGAACCCTTGAAATAGTTCTCCAGTCTCAGGCAACCCCTGCTAAAAATTTGAAATCTGCAACTCATGATACATTAGTGTGATGGTCAGTGGTAAGAACGGTCCTTAAACTTGTGGTCATTGGGAAGAATTACCTCCTTACAAATAGTTAAAAATATCAATGGTGTGAGTGGGAACTTATCTGAGAGGCAGGAATTGCCCAATGCTGAAGGAACCCCTAGCAATCTCTGGAGGAACCCTAGGGTTCCACAGAACCCTGGTTGAGAATCACTGCCCTAGAGAATAAAATGGTGGTTGTTGCAATATTTTATGTCACAATGCATTTGCGCAGTAGTCGTTCAAATGCAATTTTTTGTTAAAAAAATTACACTTTAATGAATAAAAAAAAAAAAAAAAACTAACCAGTAAAGTTAGCCCAATTTTTTTTTGTATAATGTGAAAGATTTTACGCCGCGGGAATCTTTTTTTCTTTATTCTAAGCAAAAAAATTGTTATTCTCATTTTGGCCAGAATTGTGCAGCTCCATGTTAAAATCTCTTTTGCATAACAGGTTTATGAAATTATGTAATATGGGTAGAATGGCATTATAAGATTTATATTTCTTGCACAATATTTTTCTATTAGTCCACACAAAGTTATTATTCATACAGTTATATAAAATTCCCACTGGCTGTTGACTAAGTATGCAGGCTCTCTGCACAACATAGACAACTTATGGCCAGTTCACACCAGGAATTGCGCTCATATTCCTGTGAAATTTAAATACAATGCATTTGCAGCCCATTCATTAGAATGGGTTAAAATCACACCACACCAAAAGTAGGGCATGCACTACTTTGAGGCTGGGTTCACACTTATAAAAATTTAATGCGGATTTCCCCACATCCAATTTGCATGACAGGAGATTGTGACCGGCTCTCAGTGGAGCCAGTTTACACATCTCCGGGCTGCTCGCGGAGCGGATTGCACAGAGGTCCTGTTTGCCTTTGACTCTGTTTCAGGTCCGAATTCAGGCAAAAATTTGGGCCTAATTTGTCCCTGAAACGGAGAACAGGGACGCACCAGACCCCTTGCTGTGAGCCGCGGTGTGAACTGAGCCTAAAGAACGTACCAGATCGCACAGTACTTCTGTATCATGTGATCCGGTGCAGGCAAATGCACTGTGTTTGCGACCTTTGTTTGAGGTCTGCAATTGCATTGACACCTACTGCAGATCACAAGTGCAGTGCATTTTGAATGCAGTGCAGGAAACGCGCACGGAAAGCTAGTTTCTCGTACCACATTCTGGTGTAAATGTGCCCTGAAAGCAGAGCACTGCAGTCCATGATCATTTAAACCAGCAATTAGCAGAAACAGATAGGAGGGCACCTCCTTGTCAGTCCTCCCTGGGAAAAATAGTTATTGCTGGGTTGGGTTTTTGGCTATAAACAGTTCCAAAAAAAAACAGAAAAGCAACGTCACTGGTATTTACAGGATATTTTACTAGGCATATATAAAAACAGCATGCTATATGCCTTAATCCACTCTCAGTCACCTTTGTTTCACAGTTATAAAGTTTTCCAGTGGCAGGTAAACAGGGCCAATGTCAGCGTATGTAAAATAAAATTTTAAGGCAAAATTTTAATTTGCATTACAGTGGAACTGGAGTGAACGTGGGAGGTCACGACACAAAGAATTGTAGAATCATTAAAGTATTCATTAAAGTCTTTTTTTTTATTGGGGGGAGGGGATAGGGTAGGAAAAGGTTAAAACCACTTCGTTTTTTTTTGCCTTCTGTGTCTCAGGGAGATTTGACTTCCTGTCCTGTTGACTCAACAGGAAGTACAAGAATATATGTGAGGGATATCCCCTGTAGGACAGCTGTCACTGGAACAAACATCCCCCAATCCTGTTGACATTGGTCATCCAGGACTGATAGACTGTACCTCCCTAATGGGGGCAATAAAAACATGTTTCCAACCCCTGATCACTATCCAAAATTTGATAGTCATACAATAAAACCAAGGGTAGTGAATGTTGCTCAACTGGATAACGTACTGGAAAATGTACTTTATAAATGTTCCGACAGGTGTTTGGTGGTGAAAAATCAGCAAATCAATAATTCATTAATTTATGAACAGAAATCCATGTGTCTGAAGGTGGGAGAAGTGTCATTTGATATCATGTTCTCTAATGGTATATTTCTTTAAACCGTTGCTATTGATTATCTGTTGCAACTAATCAGATGTGAACTGTGTCTTTAGGGCGGCAGGGGGTTAAGCACCAAAAGCTAACAAATGGCTGCTCTCCTTTTTTCTCTACTAGGTTTCACAATGTAATGTGTATATATGAAATGAAATATCTCAGGTAAGACTGTATTTAGAATGCTTGAACTAGGGCAGGGAGTTCTTCATCTTCTTTATGTTGTATAAGGTTTAGAATTGTCACATTTATTCTTATTCCCATGAAGACAGTACATTTGTACAAGGCAGGGAATCTATTTTATGTGCACACTGGGAAGGAATTCCTGGTCTGAGTGTAACTGCTCAGACTACGGCTATCTAAACATGTGCATAGCACGACTATAAATAATAATTTGCATGAGAAAGGCAGAGGCTGCAACAGTTTCTCTCACGCTATCTTGCTACAGCCAACCATTTTGCAATACATGGACTGCTCAAAATAGGTATCATTAACCATGACCTGGAAAAAAGTGTTTGTGTAAAACTGACTTGTCACTGCATTCTAGACTCTCTTTGTTTTATTACACAGAGCCTATGTGTCCATTTTCATACATGAAATATATACTTTCCCTGTACTGCCTTCCCCCTGGCACTGCACTTTCTGTCAGCTGGCATGGCATGCCTAGATTGGATAAACTGAAGACAAAACTAGTGTGTCCCAGACCCCCTAGGTTATTGTCTCCTAGACCTTTTTAGGCTAGCGTCAAACAGACCCCTCTGGGCTAGTGTCTCCTAGCTCCCTCTAGTTCAGCGTCAAACAGACCCCTCTAGGCTAGTGTCTCCTAGATCCCTCTAGGCTAGTGTCTCCTAGATCCCTCTAATTCAGCATCAAACAGACCCCTCTAGGCTAGTGTCTCCTAGATCCCTCTAGTTCAGCGTCAAACAGACCCCTCTAGGCTAGTGTCTCATAGATCCCTCGAGGCTATTGTCTCCTAGATCCCTCTAGGCTAGTGTCTCCTAGCTCCCTCTAGTTCAGCGTCAAACAGACCCCTCTAGGCTAGTGTCTCCTAGATCCCTCTAGGCTAGTGTCTCCTAGCTCCCTCTAGTTCAGCATCAAACAGACCCCTCTAGGCTAGTGTCTCCTAGATCCCTCTAGGCTAGTGTCTCCTAGATCCCTCTAGGCTAGTGTCTCCTAGATCCCTCTAGGCTAGTGTCTCCTAGATCCCTCTATTTCAGCATCAAACAGACCCTTCTAGGCTAGTGTCTCCTAGATCCCTCTAGTTCAGCGTCAAACAAACCCCTTTAGGCTAGTGTCTCCTAGATCTCTCTAGTTCAGTATCAAACAGACCCCTCTAGGCTAGTGTCTCCTAGATCCCTCTAGTTCTGCATCAAACAGACCTCTCTAGGCTAGTGTGTCCTAGATCTCTCTAGTTCAGCATCAAACAGACCCCTCTAGGCTAGCGTCCATCAGACCCCACTAGGCTAGCGTTAAAAAGACCCCTCTAGGCTAGCGTCAAAAAGACCCCTCTAGGCTAGCGTCAAAAAGACCCCTCTAGGCTAGCGTCAAACAGACCCCTCTAGGCTAGCGTCAAACAGACCCCTCTAGGCTAGCGTCAAATAGACCCCACTAGGCTAGCGTCAAACAGACCCCTCTAGGCTAGCGTCAAACAGACCCCTCTAGGCTAGCGTCAGACTCCTCTAGACTAGCGTCAAACAGACCCCTCTAGGCTAGCGTCAAACAGGCTCCTCTAGGGTAGCGTCAAGCAGATCCCTCTAGGACAGTATCTCTCAAACCCCTTTAGGCTAATGTCTCCCAGATCCCCCCCCCCAGGCCAGTGCTGTCCAGATCCCTTGCTTATTTTTCCCAGACCCTCCTTGTGTATTCTCCCCTTTTCAGGAAATTTTAGGCTCAAACAACAGACATTTCTTAATTGTATTGTATGTCTTAATGAATAAATTCTATGAAACGTGATTTACTAAAGTGGGATGTGAAGTAAAATGAAGTGATTTAACTGACATTAAGTAAAAAGGGAGCTGAAGAATTTCTCATCCTTTTAATATCCAGGGGTGTACAGGAATACTTTGTTGAATCCCTTGTTATACATTGTTCATTAACCAGTCGCTTTGCAATTATCTGAAGTGAAGGTCAAAGCTACCCTGCCTTAGTTGAAAAATTTTATTATTCGTTTTAGTGTGCACAATCTGTAATAGTCATAAAATACTGTCTGATTTACTGAAGTGTTAGCCCTTGTACACACGGTCGGAGAATCCGTCGGAATGTGTCTTATCAGACCGTTTTGTCGGATAATCTGACTGTGTGTGGTATGCATCGGACTGATTCCGTCGGAATATCCGTCGGACCCAATTTTTCAACATGTTGGAAATATTTCCCGACCAACTGGTCCGATCGGATATACTCCGATCTTGTGTAGAGAATTTTGATCGGACCAAGTGCCACGCATGCTCAGATCAAATTCCTACATCAAAGCTATTGGCTACTAGCCTGAATGTAGTCCCATCGTAACGAAATTATCACGTTCTGAAAGATCGGATTTTTCGGCAACTTTGTCCGACCGTGTGTATGCAACAGTTTCGGACAAGATCCGACGGACAAAATCCGACGGGCAAAATCCGACGGGCAAAATCCGACGGATTTGGTTGTGGAAATCTCTGACCGTGTGTACAGGGGCTAAGAGTGTATGTCGGGGAAAACTAATAATAATAATAAAAAAAACAGACACAACATACAGTACTTTGTACATCTCTCCAGTGTATGTTTTATTCTGTACCTTTAACATCACATACAAAAAAAAAATACCTGTTGATCTGCCATTAATTTAACATAGTCCTACCCGTTTGAGTGACAGCACAGTACCCTTGCTGCACTAAAAATCCCAAGCAGTGCTGTCAGCCTTGCCTTTTGGACTACAGAACTCCACCCATCCCTCACCCCTCCCACTCCACATACTTACATCTGATTTCCTTCTCTGCAAAATAATGCGGCTTGCCTTGACCCCAAAGAGGCTGCCCTCACACTGTGTACAGGCAAAGGGCCATTGAGAGATGTAGTTCTGGGGGTGTGCTTATGTCAATAGGGACCACGTTATAAAGTGTATTATATAAAGAGCACTACCATACATTTTTTCCACTTACAACATAAGCACAGGATTTACACACACGCATGTGTATACACACGCACATAACAAATACACATTTATATATATATATATATATATATATATATATATATATATATATTATATATATAAACACATAAACACCCCTACTTCTTTATTCAATAGGAACCAAATGCCTAGTGTAGATACCACAGCAAGTAAGCAAACCAGTTTCTCACTACAGGAACAAGATAAAAGAGAATGTTGCTGGTAAATTCTACTGTTAAATTTAGGGGGATTATCTGGCAAATCCTGGACATACACTTTGAATGAGGTGGTGTGTGGTGAATTTTAATTGTTGGGAACCACATCAAGTCACTTGCCAGAGAAATTTTGAGTTTTAAACTACGTTCAAGCTTGATTTCCTTTCAGCAGACATTGACATTTCCAATTCCAGGTTTGGCATAATTGTCTATGGGTGAGTATCTGCAACCACAGTTCACTTTTTGTCCCCCTGCAAAGTCCCACAAATACCACTTAAGCTTGCCAGTGAAGTCCACCTAATGCAGATGGTGTGGTAACAATGCTGCACTGCTTCTGAAATAAGAGCAGTTGCCACACATATATGGGCGGTACCTGCTTGCACCACAGTGGAATAAAAAGAACATTGCAGGGGCGTGGCTATCACTGTCACTGCTGTGATTTGTCAATCAGCACCTGGCCACACCTAGTCCAGCCCTCTGGATTGACAGCACTGCCTGTTTTGCTGATACTCTTCCACTGTGAGCTGCAGTGCCTGAGAGGGGGATGTGTGAGACTTAAATATAGAGGATTTGGTTCAGGTAGGGAAGGTAAAGGAAGTTTGTTTACTTTCCAAGGTTTTGTATCACATAGTAGCTGGATTTGGGTACTTTTTATGCTGTTATAAAGGAGCCTTTAGTTCTTACTTCTTCATTTTCTAAAGTTTAGCTCATAAAATGTTCCAAGCTGTTGGGGCGCATGAGATGCCCCCCTCCTGATATGACTGTTAGCACTTAAATAGTAAAATGACATAAATGATTAGAGTGTCACGGGATCATATTTATTGTGGGACAATCTCCTACTGTGTATAGTCATCATTAGATGGTAGGAGAGGTTTTCACTAATACGGAGTGTGATTTTAGGATTAAGGAAAACTGCAAGGAAGTTTCAATCTACAGGTAAACAGAGTGTGTAATTATCAAAGAAATGAAGAAATATTAGTGAGCAAGCGCTTCATTAAAAAGAAGAAGTTGAGGGTGATGATTATTTTTCTTATCGGGACACATGTGCTGCACAGCTATTCACCGCAGTTGCAAAACAGCAAACAATTGGAATGATACGTGACCATAGAAATATCGTCAGCTGCCAGAAAGCAATCACAATCGGAGCCAGATCTCAGCGTCAGGAAGCTTGAGGGGTTTGTTTCCCATGGTGTGGTCACAAAACTGTTAATGCGATTGTGATCTTTCAACACCTTCTTGAGAAACACTTTGGTGACAGTCTTTTGCATAAACATTGCATTATCTGTACACATATTCTGATTTTAAGGAGTCATAGAATATATTATTTACCAGTTCTCTTACAACAGATCCCAAAGTGGGGAAAACTCACTCTGCACACCTCAATATTATACTGTGACTTCACATGGCTGTTCTTCCCTTTATAACCCCTGTCCCCCAACAGCCCAATCTGCCATCAGCACCCAAATGAAAATCTGGAACTTTAGGGTGCCAAGAACATACCCCACTGCTACCAACTATATACAAGAGCACTGCTACCGACCCTATGAGGGACCATGACCAACTCTTAAATTTGCCTTTGGTCTTCAGAGGAAAATATAGAACTTTTTCGTATAGAAAACATATCCTCCCCTGCCACAAGCTAAATACAAGAGCACTGACACATCAAGGACAAGGGACCATGTCCAAATGTAAATAAATCTGCCTTTAGTCCTCAGAGGAAAATCTGGTATTTTAGGTATAGAGAACAAATGCCATCCTTTCATCAACTAATCCAAAAGCACTGTCACATCTAGGATGGGGAACCATGTCTAACCCTATGTAGAGAAATCTGCCATTGGTCTTCAGAGGAAAAGCTGATATTTCAGGTACAGATAACATATTACCCCCTTTCATCAATTAATACAAAAGCACTGTCACATCTGGGATGGGGAACCATGTCTAACCCTATGTAAAGACATCTGCCATTGGTCTTCAGAGGAAAAGCTGGTATTTCGGGTACGGATAACAAATTACCCCCTTCCCTCAACTAATACAAAAGCACTGTCACTTCGGGAAATGGGGGGGGGGGGATCATGTCCATACCTATGTAAATAAATATGCCATTGGACTTCAGAGGAAAATCTGGTACTTTCGGGTATAGAAAACAAATTCCACCTTCCACCAATTAATACAAGAGCACTGTCACATCAGGATGGGGAACCACTTCTAACCCTAGGTAAATAAATCTGCCATTGGACTTCCGAGGAAAATCTGGTACTTTCGGGTGCAGGGACCACATGCCCCCCCGGCCACCAACTAAATACAAAAGCAATGTCACATAGGAGATGAGGAACCATACCCTATGTAAATACCAACATTTAAAAAGTGATGTTGACATAAGATTTTGGGGGCTTCAGATTAGAATGGTGAGGGTATGCAGTGAGAGACATCACCCTTAATTTGCCTTCTTCCTCCGGTATACTCCTCCAGGAGTGTTGACTTGGCTAATCTGATATTATAAAGGCATATTTCAATCACGGCACAGTGAACTAACACCCACACTGATTCTCGTGCATAGCCCATAATTACCCAGGCTTCTGCGTGACATTAGAAAAGGGCAGATGCATTCTAAGGAGACAAAGTGAAGGGAAGGCACAGAGGGTGTGTACTGTGTGGTCACTGATTGACGATTAATTGATGGTGACGTGACTTGTGCTATTTCTAAACTCTACATGTTTCCAGGAAAATGACAGAGATGCCAGTACGTTATTCACACACTGCCATTGAGCTCTCACACAGCCATGAATGCGGCATTTAGTATTTCTATATAATATATTCCAACAAACACACATTCCACTGAGAGAACATACAAAGTCCATGTATGTGTCATCAGTACTAACCACTTAAATGGGACCTGTTATGAGGAGCATGTGCAAGCTGCCATTGTGTACCTCTCCTGAAATGCTTCAAGTGGTTGTAAACCCTCACATATACCCAGTGAAGTGATTGGCCCCAGGTGATACTCAGATAAAACAAATCCTCCTAAATTGTACATGTTCATCTGGAGTCTTCTCTTCTCTACAGTCGTTCTAAGTTCTGAGTTTTAACAGATTCAAACTTTCAAAAAAAAAAAGGGGGCAGAGAGCTGAAGTTACACTCTGCAGGGCTCAGTGAGGAGAGCTCTGAGAGCTGACTGGAGGGAAAGGACACACCTCTTCACACAGCACAGAGGCGTAGAGGTGAGTGTCAATCAGCTGGAGGTCCCTCCCCTGTCACCTTTTTTCTCTTGGTGTCAGGAAATCCTATCAGAATTGACTCATGCTGATTGCAGAGGAACGAAGCAGCAGACAGAAATTACACTTTGTGCTTTTAATTGAGAATAGTACACACTATAGATGTTGATTTGTTAATATTCACGTTTTCAGTTTACAGACACTTTCAGTTCTTTGAGTCACTGACCTCAGACATGTATATAAGGACTTCTGACTTTTCTGATCTGCATATGTGTTATTGATCAGTGGCCCGGGAGTCAGCATAAAACAAGGCACTAGCATTTCCTGAAGGAGGTCAGCAATAGCACAAATAATGTTTCTCATGACAGGTGTACATTTACTCCTGAGGGCCTATTCACACTAAAGTGATCAGTTGTGGCGGCATTGGCATGTGTCAACGTGTGCTGCATTAAGGCAGCCCATTTATCATGAATAGTGGGCTGCCAACATGCAATGGATGAAAAATGCGCAATGACCCTTTGTAGAACACAGCACAACGCAAGATATACAAGTTGTGGTGTGCTTTGCTATAGCACAGCAATGTGAGTGCATTGGAGCAGTGTGAATGGGCCCTAAATATATGAATTTTGTCAAAGGTAAAAAAAAAAAAAAAAAATGTTTGCCCACATCACCCAATCTTCTTCACACTTGAGCTGCTGGCACTGGATTGGTTGCAGGGGGCAGCAAGCAACACTCTAGTTAGCATACAGCTTTTTATTGGCACTTATAATACATCTAAGCATCGCTTCGATGCATAGAATAAAAGATGGCGTTTTGTTTCGAAGAGTCAATAAATGTAACTACCCTGAGTACTGTGTACAGAACAAATTACACTGTATCTAATTGAAGAAGACATTGACCTGATTAAGGGATTACTCAGAACAGCTTGTAATTGTGCGCTCTGAATGAGTCTAGTTTAAAATCACCAGCAAAGTGGCTGCTTGTTTCTTCCTGGCAGTATGCGGAACTATGAGTTTGTTGCAGTTCTGGTAAGACCTGTCAGGAAGTAAACTTTGTGTTCCCAGGATCAGATCATACTTACAGCAGATGCCAGAACGCTGCTGTGCTGTGTGCACAAATACGGCCTGCAACAAACAACCAAATTCTCAACTTTTTTAGTGTCGCTGGGCCTGTCACTTAACACTTTGAGTCCAGAAATGTCTTTTATATAAAAAAAAATCTCCATTCTCATCCTACTATTGTGCAAGTGAGAGAAAATACTGCGCTAAACCCAAAAACATAAGCAAATATAAATTGTGTACAATGATATTAATGTGTATAAAGAGCTGCTAACACCCAAACAAACAAAGTCCAAACAGTAATATAGGTGAAATGGTGTATAAAATATATATAGTGCTACACCATTTCATCCGAGTATTGCCTACTGGGTCACTAAGCAGAGAAATCTGAAGTCTGACCTCTCATCCAGCATGTTACAGGTCAGTGGTAGGTAGATGAAAGGAGTCGGCAACTCATACATCCGTGGTCAAATCTTTATTTAGCTACAGGATAGTGACAGTAAAAACAGCTTATGCGTTTCGCTAAGTAGCCTTAGCGAAGGAAAGAGATCACCACGGACGTATGCGTTGCCATATCCTTTCATCTACCTGCATGCTGTTTGGAGGACACTTGGAGCATCAGAATGCCATGTCATCGATAGTTCAGTTTTCCTTAAAGCATCAAGCCCAGTAATGGAATTAATAGCCCGTACACATGATCCGAAAATCGGATGACAGATCGTCCGACTTTTTTCGCTTAAGAGTTGCAAGTAGAAATTGAATAGGTTACCAAAGTCACGAAAATTCTCGTACGACAAAAAAAAAAATTATATATATATATATATATATATATATAGTGAAGTGATGTCATGTGTTGTAATGTATTTGTATCGGGCAGCACAGTGGTATAGTAGGTAGCACTCTCACCTAGCAGTAAGAAGGTCCGCTGGTTCAAATCCGAACCACAACACTACCTGCCTGGAGTTTGCATGTTCTCCCTGCGTCTGCGTTGGTTTCCTCCGGGTACTCCAGTTTCCTCCCACAATCCAAAGACATGCAGGTAGGTTAATTGGCTTCTGTCCAAAATTGTCCCTAGTATATGAATGGGGACCTTGGATGATGGGCTCCTTGAGGGCAGGGACTGACATGAGTGTACAATGTACAGGGATAGGGACAATTGTAGACACCTCACTCAGGTTGAACTGGATGGACTGGTGTCTTTATTCAACCTAACTAACTATGAAACTATTGTATTGTCAGATGACAACTGTACTGACTAAATGAAAATCATACGATCTGGAATCGTACGAGGAATTTTTCGTGCTTGTCCGATCAAATAATAATCAGACGAATTGTCGTGATTGGCTCTCGAAAGCTCTGTACTAACGATCTGATTATCATATGATCGCGTCGAAAGCGGTATTTTTTTGTCCGATTTTCGGATCGTGTGTACGGGCAAGTAAGAGAGTAAAATCCACTGCGTAGCGGATGAAATGTAGGTGATATGGTGAAGTTCCATGAATACGCAGTATTGGTTTGTAGACCAGTCAGTTTCACTTCCTGGATTCAGTTTTTATTTCTGAGCGGTTACCTTTCTTACTGCATACAACAAGAAATTCAGACAGTAAGAATTTCCCTTTGTTCATTGCTAAAACTGATTACTGTCACTTATCAAATTTTTGTTCCTGAAACAAGTGACAGTAATATGAATATGTCAAGTATTATATTTAAAGGAGTGGTGACACCAAACCGGTAATACAGCAATGGTGTCATTTACGTGTACACAAGGGGTGCCTATCAGTAAAATCTGTGGGGAATCTGTGGACTCTGCATTTTCAGATTTAAAAAAATATATCTATGTTGGTCTTGCCATGAATAATGTTGTTTCTGACTGACACGACGGCAATAAGGCTTTGAATATATTTCAGTGTTGTGGGAATGAATTATGACATCATGCACAGCTCTCTCACTCACTCTCATGAGAGTGTGCCAGGAAGGGAGGGGGGAAGAGTCATAAGAGGGCCAATGAGAGCTGCAGAGCTGGAGGCGTGCCTCTGTGTGACTGTGTAAATCCAGGAAGTGATCAGACAGCAGCTTCAGCTGCCCACAGTTAAAATGGATGCAGCCAGACTTAGTGGAAGGAGATTTCTACAGCATAATTGGCAAGTACAAAATACAGTATATATAAAATATGCAAAGTGGTTGGAGGGAAGCTTCAGAATGGCAAAGATGTTTTCATTACAAATTATTATGTGAACAGACTGCAGTTCCTCTTTAAAGTATTTATTTTGCCTGATCACAGGGATGAAACTGCTAAATTTGCAAAGATATTTTCCAACCATTGTTATAAATGAATGGAAACCTCCTCCTCCAGAGGTGATAGTTTCAATCCGGCCCTTTGTGAATCTCTAGGCATTGTGGTACTGGCATTGTTTATTATTCTCTGACCTCACAGCATCTCTTCGGGGCAATGCTCAATCAGAAGAGCCAAGCCTTCTATAGATGGATAGGTAAGTGTTTCCAGCCTTACGGCTTATTCTTCCTGTAATGGAGCAGCTCAGAGATGTACTTCATTAGACATTACCATCTTATCATGCTGCAAGTCAAATGCAGTATCATCACACAGAAATCACAGTGGGTGCATGCATTTGTATACCATACCCTGCAGTGTAACTGGCTTATGCAGGATTCATTATCTCAGGGGGGAAATCCAATCAAGACATTAGCAATAAAGATGAATGAGCGTAACAGGCCTTAAATGAACTGCTAAGGTTTCTCTACAACAGTCTAGGACACTGCAAATGCACACATGCTGACTGCTAATTATGTTCCTTCCTAATGTAAGCAAAGCCAAATTTATAGCTGAACTCCAGGTAGATAGTATTACATGATCAGGGAATCCTGTTGTGGATTATTATCAATAGAAATAATGTAAATATCTGAGCCAATGAGTACTCTACTGGATTGCGGAGTACTGTCAGGCATCAGTCTGGACAAGCGCACAGTGATGACCTCATCAGTGTCTGCTTTTCCTTCGTGGACCAATCACAGGCTGATAACCAAGTTGCAACAGAGAAGGGGGGGTTACCAACCTTACTAAGCTGGTTAGAGGGTGTCTGGATCACCAGTGATAATAAAGCCTTGTTTTATTTTTCATTTAAAAATAACATACATATTATACTTACCTGATCTGTGCAGTGGTTTTGTACAGAGCAGTCCCGATCCTCCTCTCGGGTCCCTCTTTGGCCCCTCCCACCTACCGAGTGCCCCCACAGCAAACAACTTGCTATGAGGGCACCCTAGTGGAGCTGCAGCCTTGTGTGTCCATTCAGACAAGGAGCCGCAACCTGGCCCCACCCCTCTCTCCTCATTGGCATATTGACTTTGATTGACAGCAGCAGGAGCCAATGGCACTCTGCTGCTGTCTCAGCCAATCAGGAGGGAGAGTTTTAGGAGGGCTACTGCACACAGAAGGTTTTTATCTTAACGCACAGAATGCATTAAGGTAAAAAACCTTCTGCCAGTTATATAAAAAACAAAAACCCCTTTGGGCTGCTGAACTTGGCACTTCTTTATTCACCCAGTTCCCTTACCGATGAGAGCAACCTACACGTTGGTTATTGCCAATGCCAGCCCTCCAGGGAACTTTGCCCTCTCACCTGGTGTAGTGAGAGAGGTGATGGTAGACCACTATGATCACGTGTAGTACGATGTCTATTAGGAGGTTTTCAATAAATATACATTATTGCTCTTGAATAATTGTATTGTAAGCAATAGATCCTGACTGGTAATGGGGAAAGTTGTATATTATTGTGTTACTTATATATTTTTTTTGTATGTTTTGCAGTCCTTAAAGAAAAAAAAGAAAAAATAAATAAATAACACACCTTCTGCCTTTCACTTTAAACAAAATAGTCATTTGTTTTTCGGCTGTTTATTTACCCATTTTGTTGATGTTTGGCTTCAGGCATATTTAAAGTGTTTGTAAATGCAAATCCGGTAATGTAAACACATGGCACCATCAATAAAGATTTACCCCTATTTTCCAGCATTAAAATCCTTTTATTAGGGCCTTCATTTGCAGTCAAGGGACCACTTGGCCCCCTTTTCCTCCCACTGCTCGGGGGTACTGGAGGCGGAGACTACACAAAATGCTCAGGAGCCACTGTCAGCCACAATGTTGATGGTCGGGATTTGGAACAGAAGGAGCCACTCTCACATGCCCCCCGTACACATGGACCAGATATTGGGGGGTATCCGCCACTTCAATAGAAACCAACCGACATTCAGCCCCTGTGTACAGCAGCCAGTCTGACAGAAGCCCACCCAACGTCCAGGTTCTCTCAAAGGGGCATGATTGAAAAAGGTCTGACGATTGGCATCCGATCAGCACTCTCAGCCAATGGCACTGAAAGCGAAGTGTTCTGGTAGAGGGGCCGCCCCCCAGTCAGAACAAAATACCTCAGCGTGGGGAGGTTGATGTACCAACATTGGCTTGTTAGTACAGGATCTCTTCCCAAGCTCTTCAGTTTTTTTCGTTCAGCCTGCTGCTCAAAAAAGTGTGTAAGCCATACACACCTGAAGCAGAAACACAATCGTTGGCAACCCTGCAGAGGGTAGTCAAGTCCATAGACCTTTTCCATTTATAACAAGCAAGAGGAAGTCTCTGGGAGAAGCAACTGATATTTTCATAAAATAAAGATACACATTTATTGTAGAAACTTTTTTTCTTTTTTTTGGGGGGGGGGGGGGGTTATTTACTAAAGCTTGGCTGGTATGGGTCACTGCACCCCATTGCCGCCTTGTCTGTAGGGAGAAGGTGACCAGAATGCACTGTGCTGTACTGTGTAGTTCAGGTCATGTTGGTTTGCTTTGTGTTCTGCACATCCTGGATTGCTGATAAAAAGTCTTTCAGAGTGAAACCATTAACTAAGATTATCCCTGCAAACAAACCTTTAACAGCCAAAGAGCAAAGTCATCAATTACAGGAACGGCACATAAAAAACACTTGCATTAGTGCTGGTGGACTCTGGATAGGATCCATGTTATCTTTAAAGATAAAAAGCGAAGGATCAACATCTAGCACTTGATTGGAGAAGTAACCTACATAAAATAAGCCTGTTATATAAAAGGCAGGTCAGTGCCAGTCCCTGCCATCTGCAGATAAAGTGCTGGACACTGCAGATATGGCCTCTAAACCTATTGGAATAATCAGTCTTTAGTTTCCATTACATGGCCCTCCCTCCGAAAAGCCATCAACCTCTTATCCGCAAATCTGCATGTTGAGCAATGTCTGGTGTAACATGGGAAAATGCAGCACGCCGTGCTCCGGAAAATGATTGCATGGAACAACAAATGGTGGACAGACATGACACAAGTCAGGAAGACCGAGAAGATCAGTGATGTCCCAGAACACCAGTACAATGTGTGACAGAAACACAAAGCGCCTCATTATTTACTAGTTCTCTAACCTTACTTGCTGCATCTTAACCAGCAAAACCAGTAACCAGACTAGAAGCACACAAGGGAATTCAGGAACAATGATAGATTTCAATGTACAAATACCATACTGGTGACCCCACAATAGGGATAGAACTATTCAGCAAAAAGCCATTTAAGACTCGCGGCCATTCACTAAAATTAGAGGAAAAGCGATTTAACCGGAAACTGCGTAGAGGGTTCTTTATGGTAAGAGCGGTAAGAATGTAGAATTCTCTTCCACAAGCAGTGATCATTTGAAAAACGACAGCAACATACAGGGACAAACATACAAACAAACATACAGGGATATACAATAATATACTGACATAAAAGTGCACACACACACACACACACACACACACACACACGTTGGACTCAATGGACGTGTGTCTTTTTTTTAACCTTGCCAACTATGTAACTATGATAGGTAATATACATTTTTACCTGGATGATATATGACACTCTTTCGGAACAAAAAACACAGTGGATACTAAACCTTAATTTGCAAGTATGTACCTATAAATCTATTACTTTTCTCCCCCCTATAAACTACAGTTCTTGGCCAAAGTAAGGATTCTATAAATCGAATCCCCCTCCCATCTGCATCGGCTTGTACTGTCAGGATGTCTGTATATCACAATAAACTACAGCAAAAGTTTACCAAGGTGCAGATGAAGAAAACAGATCCATAGGGGTTGAATTACTAAAGGAAAATAGATTATATGTACTTTGCAAGTTCAGTTGCTCTAGACAAGAGCTTAGTAAATGAGGGGAGGCTCTGCTGACTTTCATCATCCAATCACGTGCAAGCTAAAATGCTGTTTTTTTATTTGTTTATTTTTTTTATTATTATTTGTGTTGCATGTGATTGGATATTCCTTCCAAAGTGAAGATTTGGGGTTGATTTACTAAAGGCAAGTAGACTGTGCACTTTACAAGTGTAGTTGCCCTCTGGGAGTGCAGTTGCTCCAGAGCTTAGTAAATGAGGAAAAGCTTCCCTAACATGCAAGGAAAATAGAAACTGCATTTTTGTCTGCATATGATTAGGCGATGGAAGTCAGAGCTTCTGCCCATAAGCTCTCTATTTGTTTTTAGTAAATTACCCCAATGTCTCGTTTACTAAGCTCTGGCGCAACTGCATTTTACAGAATGCAACTGCATTTGCAACATGCACAGTCTATTTGCCTTTAGTAAATCTACCCCATATGATGGTATCTATATTGATGCCTGATGTGTATGCCAATATTTCTGCATTTACAGATATATACTTGTTGATTCTAATAGAAACCCAGTAGCTTTTGGCATCCTGATCTGATCTTAAACATTGTTATCAACTCTCCCAGATATATTCTGTGAACTGCAAAACCCCTCCTCCCCATAAACTAAAGAGGAGGAGGTGTTTGTAGTCCAAGAAAGGAAAGCCACCTAGGGTGACAACCCTGTTTCACTATAGGTACTGTAGAGTGAATGAGTGTCATCACTCTAAGACAGGAAGTGTAGTACTGGTGGGATCATCAGGTAAAAATAATAATAAAACAAAAAAAACCTTAAAAAGAAAACAAATGCAGCCATCATGCAACATATAACATTTTTGGTTTTAGGTTTAGATGTACTTTAACACTGAGTAACCAGTGTGGACTCATCAGTGTCAACCTGGGTGGAGTCACTAGAAATGGGTTTTAGAATACGGACTTGCCAAATATACGGCTTTGCTAGAACTAACCGGTATCTCATCACTTGGTGTTCAAAACCTTCAGCTGACTGAATACCTGAATAATAGCATCTGATTGGATACAGTCATTATTCAGCTGACAATTTTCCACCTGACTCCCTTGATTTTTTTAATTAAGCTGAGTAGTGCCAATGGAATCACCCATGGCTAGAAATTTGACCAATTCAGCATGAACAGGCCAAACGTTGAGCCATGCATTGCAGGTTTTACTTTCAATGACTTATTTTTATTTAAAACCCTATCCGCAAACTAAAAACAGCTTTTATGACTCAGTGGCAAAACACTGAGCAGATCAGAGCGTCACTGTGGGGGAAGAAAGAACATAAATGAAACAAGCATATTTCCTGCTAGCAGTATGGGGTCAGGTGAGCAGAACTGCTCCCAGGTCCAGTCTAGCCATTCATTACCGAAGCACGAGCTAGTCATTTTTTATCCGTGCAGCAACAGAAGGCAAGGGCACCTTGTCCCAGCAAGTGCAGCCTGCTAAGCGGCATATTCTTAATGCAAAGCTGGTTTGTGTTCATAGGCGGGGAAGAAGAACGGCTTTCTGAAACTGCCAGAAAAGCGACGCTGTTCAATCCATCTGGGAGGAATGATTTTCCCTTGTGCTATGGGAAAATGCAAGTCCTCGGCTCACTCCCTTGTATGCACAAGCCTTAATATCTTGGTTACAGTAACCATATACTTGGACAAAATAAGAAGAGTTGTGCTCGTGTCACATCATTTGGCCTGATTGCTCACATCTTCTATAATGTGGTGAAATGAATGATTAAACTGCTTTTACATGCTTATAAATTGTGCTGATAGCGTGAACGTAGGAATGTTATCTTGTACCACCCTCAGTAAACACGCCGCACTGCGGTCCCTAGTTTGTAAGAGGTGAAATGAAACACAACAGCGTAGGTCAAGGGTGGCAATTCCATTCAAATATTTCACACACAACTGAGAACATTAACAGCAGATTCACAAAACAGCCTCATCCACACAGGCGCGCACCCATGTCATCATCCACACAGGCTCACGTACCCATCATCCACACATGTGCGCACCCATGCCATCATCCACACAAGCCCACATACCCATCATCCACACAGGCCCGCGTACCCATCATCCACACAGGCCCGCGTACCCATCATCCACACAGGCCCGTGCACCCATCATCCACACAGGCCCAAGTACCCATCATCCACACAGGCACGCGTACCCATCATCCACACAGGCCTGCGCACCCATCATCCACACAGGCCTGCGCACCCATCATCCACACAGGCCCACATACCCATCATCCATAAAGGCCCGCGTACCCATCATCCACACAGGCACGCGTACCCATCATCCACACAGGCCCGCGTACCAATCATCCACACAGGCCCGCGTACCAATCATCCACACAGGCCCGCGTACCCATCATCCACACAGGCACGCGTACCCATCATCCACACAGGCCTGCGCACCCATCATCCACACAGGCCTGCGCACCCATCATCCACACAGGCCCACATACCCATCATCCATACAGGCCCGCGTACCCATCATCCACACAGGCACGCGTACCCATCATCCACACAGGCCCGCGTACCAATCATCCACACAGGCCCGCGTACCCATCATCCACACAGGCCCGTGCACCCATCATCCACACAGGCCCGCGTACCAATCATCCACACAGGCCCGCGTACCCATCATCCACACAGGCCCGCGTACCCATCATCCACACAGGCCCGCGTACCCATCATTCACACAGGCCCGCGTACCCATCATCCACATAGGCTCGCGTACCCATCATCCACACCGAAGCGGGTGTCCATTATCCACACAGGAGCGCATACTCCTTATCCACACAGATGCGCATACCCCTTATCCACACAGATGTGCATACCCCTTATCCACACAGGCACGCATACCCATCATCCACACAGGCTCACATGCCCATTATCCACACTGACACTGTCCACACAGGCGCGCATGTCCATTGACAGTATATTCGCGCATGCCCATTATCCACACAGACACGAATACCCCTTATCCACACAGACGCAAATACCCCTTATCCACACAGACGTGAATAGCCTGCATACCCCTTATCCACACAGATGCACGTACCCCTTATCCACGCAGATGCGCGTACCCCTTATCCACACAGGCGTGCATGCCCCATTATCCCCACAGGTGCATATACCTGCTATCCATACAGGTGTACACACCCGTTATCCGCACAGGCGCGCATAAATGTTATCCACACAGATGCAATTACACAACGTAAAGAGGGATGAATGTCAAAATGATTCCCACACCCCTCTGCAACACTAACTGCTACAATTAAAAATTCATTTTTTGTGTTTTATGGGCAGTAAAGGGTTATGGCATGCCTTACGGCAGCCAACCAGCGATTTTCTAGCTGCTTTTATGGTTAAATAATAAAAATCTTTCAACATATTACAAGGTGTGTACAATAAGTTATATGAATATGTTCAAGATCAGTCACATATTTTAAAGCCAGCAATGCTCCTGGAAGTTTGTATGTGACAAATTAAACACTTTATAATTTTTTACACTAGACAAGCATAAATGTGTGACTCCATGTCCATCTCTGTACAATGAGTGCACAACATTGGAGGACCAGTCAAGATTAACCATCCAACACAGCAGCCTTACACATCTGTATACCATGTATAAAATGTAATGGCGAGGTTTTCTGGCTAAAGCATAAACTTAAAATCAGGGACTTTTACTTGCACCAGTACTCCATGGACTTTAATAGATCAGAACAAGCACCTTTTAAAAAGAATCCCCTCTGCCAAGAAGCAGTGTGCATGGGCAGATCTAGAGCCAGCTGATCAAAGTTCGGTTGGGCTCAGACACAGCATGACTTGCACTATGCCCAATCTTGCTTAGCCAAACTTGAATCAGCTGGCTCTTTTAAAAAAAAAAAAAGATTTTTGGTTCATATAAAGTATTTTCCTTTCCTGAACACTCGTTCAACTTTCTAATGGTTAGTTTTAAGGGCTTTTGAATGAGATTAGTTGACTCAATGAAGGCAAGATCAAAAGCTCTCAAGCAATTTTTCAGAATTTTTGTAAGAACAGTAAAATTCTACTGGCGTATGGCCATCTTAGCTGACTTTCTCTGAATAAAGTTGGTCTTGCATGGGTCAGTTTTGTTTTTTTTGCTCAACAAGCAGGTTGAACGAAATAAAATTTCCCCATCCATGCACTCAATGTCGATGGGGGGAATCCTCCCCGCTGTGCTATTGTATTCTGAAAGTGGGGGAACTCCCCCACCATCAGAATACACAGATACGCGCTGCAGTCTATAGGCTGCTGCACTGATCAAGCAAAAAAAAATAAAAAAATCGCAATATGGTGGTTGAATGGAAGTCGTTTGGTAGACTTACTTCTGTTCAACCGCAGCAACAATGAATGGATCGATAATTCAGCTTATCCCTACTGAAGCGGCTGGATTTCAATCCATATATGGCCGGATTTTCATCTGTATGGTAATAACAATGGCAACGGCACAGGACATTGTGATGCAATGCTGCAGTGGTAGTGGACGTACTGTGAAAAAACGGAACGTGGTTCCAATAGAATGCATATATACACAAAAAATACACAAGGTACATTTCTAAACCAGCAGGTTACTGAATTTTTCTTGCTGCCTGCTCTTGCTCTTTAGGTTATTTTCCAGCGGTGTAGAATATTGGATAAGAACAATGAGCCATGCTTGTGGACAATGTACTACGGCATATTTACACAAGACTCAGGAAGTGAAAGCACTTGCTCATGAATGGATAGCTCCCTTGGGAAATAAAGGAAAAGGTTGCTGTGCAGTCAGCAACAATCATGTAGTATTATTCCTCCTGGAAAAGAAGAGAGCCAAGTGGTTAAACTCATCGTTTTCAAAGCTGGCGCATGAAAGGGATGCTCTGACGCACAGGTGACAGATGCTCGCCGAAACTTTAAACAGTTTATTCAATGAAACAAATAGTGAATGCATTTGTGATTGCAGAATCTCCAGGACCACATTTCAAAAGGCTTGCTGCTTCTTGGATCGCTCGAGTAGAAACCAATTAGTTTGATTTCATATGGAAATAGGAAAAACGTGCAGCTGATAGTACCCAGACTGCTCAAAGAATGTATTTTAAACCCCTCTGACGCTTAAAGGACATGGCCGCTTTGTCATTTGTGTTGCCAAGTCCTGCTGAGTTTCAAATTATTTATACAGAAAAACTCCAACATAGTCCACAGAGTTTGTTTTTGTCTTGTTTCTCTCCAGATATAGAAAACATTTCAATATCAAGCCAAGAGTTTTAAATGAACCCCCATCTTAAAGAGGAATCTTACCCGGCTATCAAAAAATAAAAAAGTCAGCACCCACAAGTACTGAGCTGCTGCCTTTAAAGTGGAACTTCACTCTATCAGCATTACCCATTTGTAATCCTTATGCTGCTTACAGGGCAATAACTTCTTCGCAGGATGTGGAAACCTTGCAAAAAGATCTGAACAAATTAATGGGGTGGGCAACTACATGGCAAATGAGATTTAATGTAGAAAAATTTAATATAATGCATTTGGGTGGGAAAAATATGAATGTAATCTATACACTGGAGGGGGGGGGGACCTCTGGGGAAATCTAGGATGGAAAAGGACCTGGGGGTCCTAGTAGATGGTAAGCTCAGCAATGGCATGCAATGCCAAGCTGCTTCAAACAAAGCAAACATAATATTGGCATGCATTAAAAAGTGGATCAACTCCAGAGATAAAACGATAATTCTCCCTTTCTACACTCTGGTCTGGCCTCACCTGGAGTATGCTGTCCAGTTCTGGGCACCAGTCCTCAGGAAGGATGTACTGGAAATGGAGCGAGTACAAAGAAGGGCAACTAAGCTAATAAAGGGTCTGGAGGATATTAGTTATGAGGAAAGGTTGCAAGCACTGAACTTATTCTCCCTGGAGAAGAGACATTTGAGAGGGGATATGATTTCAATGTATAAATACCGTACTGGTGACCCCACAAGAGAGATAAAACTTTTGTGGAAGGGAGTTTAACAAGACTCGTGGCCACTCATTAAAATTAGACAAAAAGAGGTTTAACCTTAAACTACGTAGAGGGTTCTTTACTGTAAGAGTGACAAGGATGTGGAATTCCCATCCACACGCGGTGGTCTCAGTGGGGAACATCGATAGTTTAAAAAAAACTATTAGATAAGCACCTGAACGACCACAACATACAGAGATATACAATGTAATACTGACATATAATCACACACATAGGTTGGACTTTTTTTCGACCTCACCTACTATGTAACTATACATGTACATTAATAAGTAGATATGAAGGTATATTGTATTTACTTGTTCTAAACTGATTTTGTTTACATTTCTTCAGTCGCTTCCTGGTTTCAGACCTAGGCCAAAATTATATCATACATCCTAGGAACTTCATGCATATTTTTTTCTTTTATATGGAGGAGGGTGGGGGGGCTTTATCACATAAGCTCACTCTCCTGCCTGCATGTCTCTAATGCCGCGTACACACGAGCGGATTGTATGGTGTACTTAGTCTGTCATACAATCCGACGGACAGTCCGTCGTAGTTTCCACTGAACGGACTTGACCACACACGGATACACAAACAGTCCGTCGAAAGCTTGCGCGATGACGTGTACAGCACGTACGACGGGACTAGAAATAGGAAGTCCAAGACACAGCAAAGCACCCTTCCGCCGTGTAAATTCTTTCTGGGCATGCGCCATTCTTAGTCCGTCGAACTAGCATACTGACGACCGTATTGTCCGCTGAAACCAAAGTACGACGGACAGGTTTTTGGAAAAACCAAAATTCTTAGTACTCCGGACTGCACGCTGAAAAAGTCAGCTGAAGCCCACACACGAGCGGATTGTCCGCTGAAATGTGTTTCAACGGACTAAGTACGTCAAACAGTTCGACCGTGTGTACGCGGCATAAGGCCACATGGATTCCAGGAAGTAAATGGTACATGAATTGTCTGCCCTTACTCAAGATGGCTACGGTCAGAAATGCTAGGGTGGGTTTTCAAATTATTTTTTTTGGGGGGGAGGGGGGGGGAGTATGGAGGTATGGATGGGTGAGTTTGTTTTGAATATTAAAAATTAAATTATAGTGTTTTCAGTTTGTGGCACTCATATACAGTTAAGTTCTGTGTTAAAAAAGAAAAAATTACCAGCCCATAAAAAAGAGCGATACCTTCCTTTCACCTGAAGTCTTTGCAGCTTTCTTTCTTCCCAGGCTGCCATCTTGGATTCAAGAATTGGCTGTCACTTCCTGATCACTGTCAGCCAACCCCTGTGAGATCACAAACTGCAGGCAGACTGTGCTAAACCCTACTGGACACCCAGTGACATGAATATAATATACTGCATTCTCTGATTGAATGAGGTAGGGAGAAGGGGCAGTGACGTGCATACCACTATGCAACATAGGCACCGTCTAAAGCCGAATACTAAAAAGTTCCCAGGGTTGAATTCTTCTGGGACGCCTAACAGCAACATATTATTACGACAATATTACTACGTGTCAACTGTGATGACGAGTGTAATTCTATCCTGTTTCTGTTGATCATGTACAACAGCACGTATACAACTAAAAGCAGAATGAAAATATCTATGTAGCATTCCACTATGGCACAATAATGCTTGGAAAAAGACAAAAATCACCTATGTCTGAACGAAATCCACCTTTATCCTTCAAATTCCCCAATTCTGGATATACTCTGCACATTACTGCAAAACAGGAACTACCAAAATAGACATAGCCAACACACATTACCTAGGAAAATGTGTGTTATGGCTAAAATTGCAGAGTAACGGGGTAATTGCAGTGTACTGAGAGACTGCGGCTTCTCCAAGGGCAACAGTACAACACACTGAGATCTGTTGCTGAGTCATCTGCTAGAGAAAGTGTAAATAACAAGAACCAGAAATAGAACTCAAGCTGAAGTCAAAAGGAAGGAAAAAACAATGGACTAGTCTAGTCACCTAATATCGTTTAATGCAGTTCTGTTTAACTTCTCTAAAAGAGAAGTGTGCGAATATGGGAAAAAAAAAAACTATACTCACTTAGGTGCCTGCAGCATTGATTCAAGCTGCAGTTGTCCCCTGCCACCTCTAAGACCAAGAACTGAGTGATTAAACACTGCTGATTGCTCAGCTCTTGGTCCTCAGCCTGCAGAGAGCTGGTGACTGTCAATCACCAGCTCTCTGCTCTGCCCCTCCAGCACTCACTGGAGTGCTGGGCTGTGGAGGGGGCAGGAGTGGCTGGCTCAGCCTCTCAGCGAGAGGCTGAGCCAGCTGCCGGTCCATATGGTCAGGATCTTTTCAAAGCTGTGATATCAGCTGACAGCGGATTTTAGCCTGTTGTCAGCTGGAAACAGGTCACAGGAGTGAAGAACTAACTGACCTCCTGTGATCCACAGTGGAAGTATAGCTCATACTTCTCCTTTAAAGAGTTTGGGCTTTTAAAGGTGATGCTAGCTACACACACACTGCCCAGGCTTAATGTTAAACCCATATTTAGTGTCAGCATCCCCCACATCCAGAGCGCTCCCCTACATCAATTTCTGAATGGCCATTTTGGCTCCAATTCGTTGCAGCCTCCAATGCAAAAAATAAAGATTTTTTGTTTGTTTAAAAATTGTTGGTAAAATGTTTAGTGTTTTATCACATTTCTGCAAACCCAGATCTCCAAAACCTTTCCCGTCTCATGGAATTGGTGAACAATATCTAATGTCTGTAATGGAAAAAAAGTAAATGAAAAAGGAAGCTATAATCTAAGATCATTAGGAATGTTAGGTAATGTTCTGAGGTCACATGTACCCATGTCACATGTACACATGTGCATACCTTCCATTAGGAATAACAACTTCACTAACAGGCTTTGGCTGAAGGCAATAAACAGCTTTCGGCTCAGCTTGTTAACATATTTTAGCTGTCGCAGTCTAAACAGGTTGGGATGGATGAAGGCGTATAGCTGCAATTTAGGAATTAGTTGTAACTTAAACTAGTCTGGCCAATATTTTGGTTTTGAATAGAATGGGGAAGGGTTAGAACTTTTGTGCCAAGATTTGTCATTTGTAGTTTTCTTATTTAAACCAGTCACTGGGGAAGTGAAGTGAAGACAAATCTCTTCAAGGGGATATAGACTGCAATAAAAACATGTCAGAGGTTTAGGTCCTTCACCGATTCCATGATAAAGTGCTATTATTGCTGTCTGTGTTTCTGTTATGGCCATTTCCCTACTTCATAAGTACACATAAACTGTGGGTATAGGATTGGGTATATGGGATTTTATGATATTTTTAATTTTATTAAATTTTTTGTATTTTTGTGTATGGTTGAACTGGATGGACTTGTGTCTTTTTTTCAACCTGACTAACTATGTAACATAAACCACAGCCAAGTCTGTGTCAGTTCTAGGAAGTCCAACAAACTCAAGGCACAATCACGCCACACTACCCATCATACAATGCACTTTTTCAATAGTCGGATATAGGAGCCCTGGCACTTCCTTGAACTAGTAGTAGGATCACCCGAAGACATGCCATGTGATCAGCGGCTCTGCATACCTTGCCGCCATCTTCCCGCTTCCTGTTTCACCCCGATGGCTAACAAGCTCCATGACGGGCTCATCACAAGAGGCTGTTTTTTGACCAGAAAGCCTTCATGAGAACCCACCATCTTTGGAAGATCTATACAACATGAAATGGCCTAGTGACTCATAGGGGGGCGATTTACTAAAACGAATGCACTCAGAATCGGACGTAGCTATTCATGGTAGCCAATCAGCTTCTAACTTCAGCTTGTTCAATTAAGCTTTGACAATAAAACCTGGAAGCTGATTGGATTATATGCAGAGCTGTACCAGATTTCGCACTCTCCAGCCTTAGTAAATAATGCTAGGGGCTGATTTACTAAAACTAGGGAGTGCAAAATCTGGTGCAGCTCTGCATAGAAACCAAATCGGCTTCCAGGTTTTTTTTTGTCAAGGCCTAATTGAACAAGCTGAAGTTAGAAGCTGATCATGGCTATCATGCACAAGCTCCACAAGATTTTGCACTCTCCAGTTTTAGTTAAACAACCCCATAGAATAATTCCGATAAGTGCAAGAACATGTAAAGATAAATATATAAATGACAGACCATTACTAAAACGTTAATGGTCTTGTGAAACAAACATGTGTAGTGTAAGAGGTTCTGCTCAAACAGATGTTGGTTGGGTCTATTGGCCTCTACCAACTGTGATCAAGCAATGTATTATTTATTCAGTGATAATCAGCTGAATGAAAGCCATACATTCCTGCAATTTAGAACAATGTTGAAGTTATCGCAGTTCATGTTCTTTGGCTACCTGAGTAATGTTCACCTATTTATGAATCATTGTAAACAGGCGAGTGAAGAAACAGAAGGCTGTTTCTATAACAAAAAACAATGGGATGAGTTATGGATGACAGGGCATTAATTGCTTACAATGCCAAGGAAACAATGTTTAAAAACAGGAACAAACAGCTACCCCACTTGGCCTCTCTGGGTTATGTAAAATGCTAAGCAGGCACTTCCTGGTTTTGCCCACGATGAGCTGATAGGCCTGCTGGGCCCATCTGACCACAAGAGATTAACAGCTTTGTCCATGTACTGTGGTAACCATGCTTGTGCAGCTCTGACTTGTTTGGGAACTCCTTAGAATGGCTCAACACTCAATTATTTTTGCTCTGTTGCCAGGAAACACAACACTGCCTTCAAATACTGGGAAGCATAGGTTGCCGTGAAGACTTTTTATTGATCTCTCAGACTAAATGGCCCATGCTGACTTCAGGGAGTTAATTACTGCTTGATTACAACCACAGAAAGCATCAAACTTTCTGTCTGGGTACTGACGCTCTGACCAAGCTTAGCAAGTTGTGATGGGGTAAACACTACACAATGGATTCATTTGGTTCTTAAAAATAAGCAGACAGGTTTCTAAAACACAATGAACACAAAAGACATAACCACAAACAAACACGGCTCAATATAGTTCTACGTGGGCAATGAAACAACTTGCAGTGGTGTGTCCAGCAGAAGTTAGTCACATTCAACTGGACTTGTTTTGTAATGTTGAAGACATTTCATATCCAAGCTTCTTCCTCAGTTCTAAAGCCTGGTACACAGGGGCCAAATATCAGCCGGTAATGGCGGGTTTAACAAAAAACAGCTGACAACGGCCCATGTGTACATCAGCCTGTCCATCAGAAGCTGGCTAAACAGGCGACTTCTGTTGAACGCGCATGCTGGAAAACCAGCATCCGATCAGTGCTAGCAGCCAATAGCAGTCCCCCTGTCAGAACGCAATAGCGCAGCTGGGAGATCACTCTACTAACGTTTGCAGTTAGTATAGCAGCTTCTTTCGAGCTCCTCTTTTTTTTCCAATCAACCCAATGAATTGAACGAAAAAAATAAAAAAACTCAGTGTGCAGGAGGCATAATAAGTGTTAAAATATTATCATATATCTGTAAATGTTGGGGTGTTTTCCTGACAATCAATAGAAATAAAGAAGTGGTTAAATAAGTTAGCAACGGGGCTGGAGATCTAACCTAAAAACGGCAGAATAAAAACAGAATCAAACCAGATATAATGGCATGAAATGGCTGCAGCACAACTTGACCAGTAATAATTATTTATTCATAACAATACTTATAGTTACACTAACTACACTGAATAACCAAAGTACTTGTTAAACATATAAATAGTTCAGCCGTTACAGCTCAAACCATCAATCAGTTAACAAATAAAACAAACTGCCCCCTTCAGCAGAAGGGACAAGGCGACTCCATAAAGGACCATTACAATGGGAGGGAGGGATGCATCTTCTTCTACTGTCACCGCCTCTCTAATGGCTAAAGTCTTCTTTTAGGTACTCTGGGTCACCTGACTAACTGTGGAACATTCCAGAGGATTAAAAAAAAAAAAATCACATGACAGGTAAGTATCCAATTAAATTAATTTAACTGTTTAACAGCAAATTTGGGTCAGTCCCAGAGGTTGGGGTCACTATTATGCTCCCCTTACCTCTCATTCTCAACTAGGGTGCCAGGCACCCTGGGTTTCCTCAAACATGGGATGTAGTTTGTCCTGGATCAGCATGGAGAGTCAACTGCAAGCATTCAGAAGACAGAAGTGCACTTCCATCCAGATCTGCTCCACCCTCTGCCATGGCTGATGGAGCCACAAGATGTAAGGCTTCTGATGGGAAGAGAGGACTCTTATGGGGGCTCATATCTGGGGGGGAGGGATTCTGATGTAATTAGGGTACTCTGATGGAGCTTCTGATGTGATGAGAGGATTCTGTAATATTGGGGGGGGGGATCTCTGATGTGATGAGGGGGCTCTGATGTGATGGGGGACCTGTGATGTAATGAGTGGGTCTTTCATGTGATGGGTGTACTCTAATGATAAGGGTGAACTCTGATTTGAAGTGGGGCTCTGATGTGAAGGGGGGACCTCTGATGTAAAGGGTGGCTTCTGATTAGAAGTAAATTTCATCAAGGGGGTGATGCGCTAATCCCAGGCTCAGGTTTTCCCATTGATAGTAAGTAACATTTATGTTTTTTTCATATTTTGAACTGTGGTGTCCCAAGATTTTGTATACATTTAAATGATACTGTGACTGAAAAAAAGCTACAAAAATGTATTGGGAAACAGAGAACCTTTACAGAAAACATGAGTGATAGTAATCCAGACATTCAACTATTTCCAACAGTTTTGCAATAATAAAAGAAAGACACAGACATGAAGTAAACACAACCAACAATGGTATCATGTTAATTTAAACTGGTGGTCCCATCTGGCAGAAGAGTGTACCCATCACAAGACTCACTCATAGACTGAAAAAAGGAATTATACACATACTAGGTCAACTGACAAAAATAAAACTATACGCAAAGACATTAGCACCAACCAGAAGCCTTTCAACAGCATCATATCATAAAATGTAATATAGGTAGCATCCAATAATTACAATTTTTGGGCCAACACTATACTAATAATTATCTAGAAACATAAAAATACACTATTGTTAAAGTTACCATTATTTTTGTTACATTAAACAGTTAACAAAAGCTACATCTAAGTTAAGTTTTGCAGGCCATGTAGGAAAAAAAGGTTAGAGTAGCCCTGAGGAGCTAGCACAAGTGACATTCTCATCATTTCATTTTGAGACGTTTCTACCATATATGGAGCTGGGTTGACGGAATGTCACAAATAAAATATGAACAAAGTCATATCATGCAGGTCAATAAAAACTCGACCTCAAACGTCTATTAAAAAATAGTACACTGCTATTAACACGATTAACCAAAAGACTTCCATTTTAAATACTTACTGATATCGCAGTTTGATTCTGTCACTATCCGGGCTACAGTACAGTCTTTCCAGATGTTCCTGGGAATCGTCATTTATGCTTTGCCAAAGGCCAGTGCTACGTCTCCTAACTTGCCAATGATACGGCAACACTGTATGATGTTTTTGGCAATCTTTACCATAAAAACATAACCCTTGTAGGAATTCCACACAAATGTCAATCCCCTCCTTCTGGTGGACATGATATTGAAGCTGATTCAAAAGTTCAAACACAAGAAGTAGAGATGCTTCCTCTGTTTTGTCCTCAAATATCCCAGCGTTTGAATTATTATTTTGGCTCACATTGTATTGGTCCAGAAGACTTGTGTCCTGGAATAACCCAGATGAATAACTTTCTAGCATCTTGTCCAGGCAGATTGGGTTGGTGGGATCGCTAGAATTTGTTTGTAAAAGAGGATCCTGGAAAGAGCCATTGGCAGTGTTAGGAACAGTTCCACTAGTGCTTTCTGAAGGAAAGGAGGGTTCTGTGCTCTCTATTACAGGTGTCTGCTCTTCCGCCAGCTCTTGTGTGGCATGCACAGATGTAGGGTGATCTGTTACTGGCCTAAGACTTGAACTCCCAGATATCAGTGCAGTACTTTGAGAGCCTAGTGCTTTTTTCACAAGGGGTACACATAGGTTACTAGCAGTCCCAGCTTGATCATTAGACACAAATAACCCATTAAGAGTTCCAGACCCTAAAAAACTAGTGAAGAGTGGTTGCAAAGCATGTAGGGTTTCTGCATCTAATATTTTCTGGGCTGGCTTCTTTTTAAAACAAGGTTTTACCAAAGGAATTTTATCAGTGTGCCTAGAAAACTCCCGGCTTGACACTTCCGATCCCTTTAATGTGCAGTCACTCACAGGTCCAGCTTCCATTACTTGTAAAGCATCCTCCATGTTGATGACCACAGTTTCCAGTCTAACCTACACAGAAAAAGAATGCAGATGAACATTGAATTGTTGGTTGTGATAACATAATACTGTTCAGCATATAATAATGTGTGGAATCACCAACATTTAGCAGCCATTCTCACGACCATAAGACAGCATGGGGTAAAAATTCAAAGAAGCAATATAGGATAAAAATGCAAATTCAGAAGTCCTAACAGAAATATTTAGAATTATCTTTGCCAAATGCACCTATGAATCAAAAGAATGTTGAGTGGATACATAAGTTGCCCACACTTAACAGACATCAACCACAAAGGAATGTACGTTGCACCTTAGGGTGGTTCGCCTCTCAGTATCCAAAGCCACAGATACTTGCACATAACAACATCAGATCTTTGCACACGTCTCACCTTTTATTTACATTAGCAGAAGACATGAAGAAGAAGAAAAAAAAGCACACAGTATATTGCAAACAGGTCTAGCGAAACAGACAGGCACAGGCTGACTAAAAGGCTGTCTAATGTCACATGTGTACACACCCTGTCTCACTCACTATCTTGCGCTCTGACACACACCCAGTCTGACACATTCACATGTCCATTTTCTCTTTCCCATCTGTGAGGCAGATCACTAAGCCTGCAAGGCTAGGTTCACCTTTTATGTTATCCGGCCCATGCAGACAAGGGGTGCACAGCGCATCTGTAAAAAAAAAATTCTCATCTTTAGGCCTTTTCTGTCATCCGTAAAGCCCCTAATGTTACAGTCCTACATCCTGACTTATTTCCAGGACACGGCAGACATTGGAAGCTTGCCCCCAGCAACACAGAAGTGAGCGCAAATACTGATTCTAAAGCCGTGCATGCACAGTGTGCTCTCTCCCCTTATCCCAGCAGCACTTAGCTTGGCCTTGCTGGGACAGGGAACGAGAGAGCGCACTACATGGCTTTTGAATCAGGAAGCTTGCTTGATCTTGCAATGCTGGGGGCGAGCCCATGACAACTGCTATCTCCTGGAAATAAGTAAGGACTTGGGATTGTAAACATTGGTAGTACTTCTACCAGGCTTCATGGATGACAGAAAAGGCCTACAGGTATGGCTTTTGCATAACAATATTTTTTACATTTTACATAAGGTCAGCACAAGGAGTGCATTTTAAACTACTGGGGCCCCTTGTCTGCAGGGGTCAGCTTATGTAAAAAGAGAACGATGGGGCAGTGACCTTTTTTTTGTTATGTTAATGAAAAACTTAGCCTTCAGGGCTTTTCAAAGGCCCTTAGCAGCAGCAGCCATGGGCCAGGAGGTCAGCTTTAATGGTACTTGCACACTGTAGTCATGTGTGAACATCAGACATTCTTAGCAGAAAAAAAACTATTTATCAAGAAAATGCGGCATATGTGCAGATGTGCGTATATATGCACAAAAAAGTACTGACCAGCGATGCAGATTTTTGTGTTTCTTTTTATTTAACTGATTTATATGCAGAGCAAGTTTACGCTTCTATGTGTACAAGCACATTAAAAACAATAGGGTGCATTTAGATCAGTAAAAAACAAATGTCTGAATGCCTAAGAATGTGTCATTTTTAGGTGTCAGCGTGCCAGAGGCCTAAAGCAACAGATGTTTTACTATTCAAGGGACCGCATGAAAAAAGTGAATGCGCTACTTGCCCTATCTCTTCAAGTACTGAAGATGAATCATTTTAAGGCTTCATGTACATTGGCCTACATTTACCACAGCCATGGAAAAATACAAAACGCTTTGCGTTTTCTCACTGCCATTGGTCAAAACGTTCCTATCCTGAATGCGATTCTTCTGCGTTCAGGAGAAGGAGGTTGAAGCTCACCTAAACACGGCAGCTCCTAAACTCTGCTATGGGGGTTATTTACGAGAGGCAAATCCACTTTGCACTGAAAGTGCACTTAGAAGTGCAGTCACTGTAAATCTAAGGGGTAGATCTGAAATGAGTGGAAGCTCTGCTGATTTTATCATCCAATCATGTGCAAGCTAAAATTCTATTTTTTATTTTCCTTGCATGTCTTCCTCAGATCTACAGCGACTGTAAATAACCCCCATTGTGTAGATTGATACATAGACCTTTATAGAGTTGCGTTTAGCAGCTTTGGCAATAAGTGTAGGCTAGTGTACATGAAGCCTTAAAATGGTGGAAAACTATAACTAAAACTGCAAATGCCACTGTTACAAGCTTTTGTTATATAATACCAGAGAGCAATGAGCAGTGGTATGAGGAACTCACAGCAAGAGATCAGCCCAAGTCCACTTTGGCGTACTGAAAAGTTTTGTGAGGTAATTACATGCTGTGGTTATTTTCACCGAGTGGTTATACAAGCCCATAAATGCACCTACACTTGGATATAATAATAACAGCATATAAACCTGATGGTTATGTTTTGTGCACGTTGCCAAAGGATGACTATTTTTTCATAAGATTCACCATTATTTTGATTGAACATGCCCTTGTATGCACTGGGCAGACACCTGGCGCCTGTCTTATCTTGCGGAAACAATAGCAATTGTTTTAGGAACTCTCTTTATCGTGGCTCTATCGTTATCTCTTGTGATTGGTCAAGCAGGAATGTCTGCAGAGATGACAGCGTGTTCACAGACCTACAATTGTATCCCAGTTTGATTGGCCAGATGACGATCGCCTCATGTGTATGGCTACCCTTAGCTCTTTATTTTACTAAATAACCAATATGAGATGATGAAGTGATCCTTCCTAAAATTGTGAATCTTACTTTAAATAAACATCCCTATGGTAGAAGTATACATTACAATACCCAAAAAATGAATGGATTTCTATGATTTTCTTTGTTCTCGTGCCATGCTTTACACACACATACACAACACACACACACACACACACCACAATGCTATATATAAGTTTATTATCTAAACATTGTCTTATTTGTGACTGTTACACAGAGCACAGGTTTTTTTGGTTTATAATATTATTTAAACACGTTCAGTCACTTTAACAAATCTGGCCATAAATCTCAGAAAGGTGACTGAACATGATGTAAAGATTTGATAGCCAGTAGATCTTTTCCATCTGGTAACTATACTGACTGGCAACAAAGACGAATATTCCCCTTAATAAAGGCGCCATTTCACCCCCTGAGCTCTGACGACAACTGAGTGATTTTATATCTGGTACGTGATGTCCTAATTAAACATACAAGAAATCATTGAATTTTTTCACCTCAAGCAACAAAGGATAAACATGAATCCATGAGCTGCCTGACTTCTTGTTTTGTGTCCAGCTGAATACTGAAATTATTATACCCGCCCAAGTTGGGAACAAAAATCTGCAAGTGGTATACTATTAATTAATGCTGCCAATCAACCAAAAGACAGAACTCCCTGATGCTATACTGGAGCACCAATTAAATTGGGACACTGATTCCTTTCAGTCAATGAGACAGAAAGCTGAACATGGCCCAAGTATTACTAATGTGGGCATACGCTATAACACAATGTAATTCTGTTTTCTTTACTACGACTTATGGGAATTCATTGAGCAAAGACAAACAGAATCCCCCAGATTGCAATGTTCATTAAAACACTGCAACAGGAGCCCATGGGAACATTGAAAGTCCCTCAAATGACAGAAACCTATATTATGTCAGAGACTGCACATTGTGCATCATCTTCCAAGAGTGTTGTTATCCAAAAGATGTCCCTCCATGGCTAGAATATCACAAATAAAATGATTTCCTGGCGAGAAAAGCAGTCTCAATACGTGAGTGATATCTGTAATCTAGAAGTTATCTATCTAGCGTAGTAATATATAAAGAGATGATGAGGAAATCCCTATCTACTGCACAAGCGTTTCAATAATGTGCAATATGAGGCCTAACAGCCACTGTTCTCCCACAGCTCATATCTCAGGCCTTTAGACATAGTAAGTAACCCCTTTAATAGAAGAGTTCCTCCACTTTTAGGGCTCATGCTAACAGGCGTTCTTGTCAAGTGCAGTACAGTATCGACAAGAAAATGCTATGTATGACCGTCTTTGCCTGAAGTTCAAACACACCTCAACAGGACGTATTTTTTCCAAAGAAATGCAGTGCAGGTTAAATGGAGCTCCTGAACTGCCATATTTACTGCTCAATGGGATTTAGCTGACCTGTATTTGATGTGCAATCTAAACACAGGAAAACAATGCATGTTGCCATAAGCCATTAAACTGACCCCACTTCTGCAGGCTCTGGGCTCAAATAAATCCATAACACCATAAACAAGCAACGTCTTTCCGAGAATAACAGATGAAAGACCAATTCATGTGAATTGTATCACCAGGATTTGCCACCACTGTTTTGCACCTAACCCCAGGGATTGGGAATGTGTACACTGGTCAGTACTTCAGGAAGTGCTCTTCTCCACCTTACCCCCTAGTGTAGCTCTAAACAGGCCAGTCATTGCCCTGAACATATGAGATTAGGTGTGAAATTTGGCTACGTTACATTGTGAACAAAGTTTTAAACTCTCCAAAGCTTGTGTCGACTATTAAACACTAACAAATGGAACAAATGGCTCCATATGCTCTAAGCTACACAAGTAGCAATCAGTTGCATGCAACTTCCTATTGGCTGTCCAGCAGTGCAGTCTGAGGATACAAACAATAGACTGGAGTGATAAGGTCAGCACAAGGAGACCTGCTGGCATGGTTACATCTCTGGTTACTGGTCCCCTGCACACTGGTGTAGGATATGGACAGCAGACTTAAATGTGGGATGGGGGTTTACGTTTTCCCAGGAGATTGGCTTTAGGATCTCTGTTAACCATTTTCAAACTGGAGCTAAAGGGTCACTTTAAAGGCTCCAACAAACCTTACTGAAAGCCTTGTAAAAGGTCACTGTACACACTGTTCTTATTTCAGCTAAAGCCTGTGAGAGCTAGGCCTCAGAGCACTGTGCAGTCATACATGATCATTGCTTCTACATACATCTAGTATATGCTAGCTAGATCCACATGTATAGCGACTGATTTTTGCTCTAATTCAACGCTAGTGATCCTGGTAGTGCAGTTAAGCTACTAAAACTCCCCTGTGCTGCTATAGCTAAAAGATGATCTCTCTTCTCTAATTTCCAGAAACCTAAACCTATTTTCTAATATATTACTGCTACTCTCCTGAGTGTCTTTGAACATGCTTCCTCTGGGATAAAAAGTGAATTTATATAGATGACTGGGCCCAGTTACATATTAAAATGGATCTGGGTTATAATCCATAGTCCATGTTGGTGGTTACATTGTCTTAGCAAGGATTTTATTAAGATGAGTAAGTACTGTACATCAACAGCCACCCTTACTTGAATTACCTATAAAATATACTGCATCAAAAATAAATCACCCCCTTTTTTCCCCTTGAGTATGCATTATATAACCTGATTTTCAGTTCACAAAGAATGCAGGTCTAAATAACATTTAGTAAATGACCTCTACATATAAAACAGATCCATTATAAGGTAGTATATGTTGGATGAGATTTTTTTTTTATACCAATTCCACATTGTTGTCCATGGTTTGTGAATAAACAAGCCCCATGCTACAGCTCATTGCCCATAGAGTATATGTTCTATAGACTACATGGTGTATATGCATTGCAAGCTATACATAGGCCTGTTTGCAAACCAAAGATTAAACACTACAAAATGAGATTAAACATTACAAAACAACACTACAAAACACTAGATGCTAACCTTGGTCACACCTAATGTATTTGTATACATTGATTGTTAGTAAATGTACAGAATTCAATATTCTACTCCCAAAACTTCACACTGATTAGTGCTATGAGGACTATTCTAACCATGTATACCATTATATGGATACAGCAGGTCAGCTTTGTAGTTCATGAAATGTTCCCCTACTCTGTACAGTGCTATGGCAGCTATTCTATCCACGTATCATTGGATCATACTATCACTCTTACAACCGGACAGCTTTGTAGTTCCTGAAATGTTCCTTCACACTGTACAATGCTATGAGAACAATGATATGCTTTTAAAGTCATATCACTATATGAGTACTTGAGGTCAGTTCTGTAGTCCTTGTACAGTGCTATCATTATATGTGTACTAGAGGTCAGTTCTGTAGTCCCTGTATGGTGCTCTCACTATACGTGTACTAGAGGTCAGTTCTGTAGTCCCTGTATGGTGCTATCACTATACGTGTACTAGAGGTCAGTTCTGTAGTGCTATCACTATACGTGTACTAGAGGTCAGTTCTGTAGTCCCTGTACGGTGCTATCACTATATGTGTACTAGAGGTCAGTTCTGTAGTCCCTGTACGGTGCTATCACTATACGTGTACTAGAGGTCAGTTCTGTAGTGCTATCACTACACGTGTACTAGAGGTCAGTTATGTAGTCCCTGTACGGTGCTATCACTATACGTGTACTAGAGGTCAGTTCTCTGGTCCATGTACAGTGCTATTATTATATGAGTACTTGAGGTCAGTTCTGTAGTCCTTGTACAGTGCTATCATTATATGTGTACTAGAGGTCAGTTCTGTAGTCCCTGTATGGTGCTCTCACTATACGTGTACTAGAGGTCAGTTCTGTAGTCCCTGTATGGTGCTATCACTATACGTGTACTAGAGGTCAGTTCTGTAGTGCTATCACTATACGTGTACTAGAGGTCAGTTCTGTAGTCCCTGTACGGTGCTATCACTATACGTGTACTAGAGGTCAGTTCTGTAGTCCCTGTATGGTGCTATCACTATACGTGTACTAGAGGTCAGTTCTCTGGTCCATGTACAGTGCTATTATTATATGAGTACTAGAGGTCAGTTCTGTCGTTTCTATGAAAACAATGCTGTCTATACAAAGTTGTATCACTATATGATTACTAGAGGTATAGAGCCGCTCAAATTTGTAGTCCCTGAAATGTAATTTTACAGCAGTATTTCTCAACTAGGGTTCCTCCAGAGGTTGTTAGGTTTTCTTTCTCACTGTAAGGGGGCTTAGCTCTGACTGACCACCAAAGTAAGGGGCTCTGTTCTCACTGACCACCAAAGTAAGGGGGCTCTCTTCTCACAGACCATCACACTAATAATCATTGAGCTGTAGATATAGGAATTATTAGGGGGGAACCCTGAGACCACAAAGTTCTTTGAAGGCTTCCTCTGTGTTAAAAATGTTGAGACACACTAGACAGCCATAGACTGTACAGTGCTAAGAGAACATTGCTGTACTTAGAAAGTTGTATCACTACATTCATACTACAGGTCTACAGCAGGTCAGTCCTGAAGTCCTTGTAATGTCCAGTCACATTGTACAGTGATATTAGAACAACGGTGCCCATATAGTCCCTGAAATGTCTTAGTAGACTGCACAGTGCTATGAGCTCATTGCTATCCATATATAAACTTGTATCAGTCTATGATGACTATGGATTTATAGCACCGCAGCCCTGAAGTCCTTGTAATGTTCCTTCACATTGTATAGTGATATGAGAACAATGGTGTACATATAAAGTTGTATACCAATGTTATCTATCGATCGATATATATATAAATATATATATAGAGAGAGATATAGATATAGAGAGAGAGATTTTTTATATTTTTATTTTTAGTTATAAAATATATATATATATATATATATATATATATATATATATATATATATATATATATTTTTTTTTTTTTTATTATTGGTATTATAGATCAACAACAGGTCAATCAGGTAGTCCCTGAAATGTCATACTAGACTGCCCAGTGCTATGAGATCATTGCTATCTGTATATATATATATATATATATATATATATATATATATATATATATATATATATATATATATTAAAGAGCTGCAGCAGGTCAGTTCTAAAGTCCTTGCAATTTCCCCATCACATTATATAGTGATATGTGAACAATGGTGTACATATAAAGTTGCAATAATTATAGATATATTATTATATAGATTGACAGCACGTCAGTCATGTAGTCCTTGCAATGTCTTATTAGACTGTACAGTGCTATGAGATCATTGCTGTCCATATATAAAGTAGTATCAATTTACGAGTATAGAATATATATATTATAGCAGGTCAGTTCTGAAGTCCCTGCAATGTCTCTTTATCTAGTATCAGAATTGGTATATATAGATGTAGATCAGTTCTGCAGTCCCTGATAAGTATTAGACTTCCCAGTGCTATGAGATGAGTATAGATCGTCAGTCAGTCCCTGCTAGTGATGGCCGAACGGTTCGCCCGGCGGTCGTTTCGCGGCGAATTTCCGACTTTCGCCGTCCGCGGGTTCGAACGCCTTTTTCCGTCGTTCGCCCCGGCGGACTTACGTGTTTAATGTATACAAGAACTTTAACCTTTCGTGACACGTTTATCATGTGTTACAGGACAACCAATTGAGACATGACAGCTCATGGACACTTGGACATTCCCCCTAACCTATAAATACACCCGATCCGGTGGCCATTTTACATTCTTTCTTCTGTCACTGTAGGGAAAGGATCCTGTGTGGAGTAGGGACAGAGAAAACGCTAGCTATTTGGTACACAAAAGTTCTTTTCAGGACTGGTATAGGTGTTAGGTCAGCAGCCTGAGTTTCTTTTGTCAGTTTAGATAAAGGGACAGAGCGCTGTATGCTGCTATTTTAGGGACAGCTCAGCCAGATTAGTCTTTCTTCATCATCATCATCATCATCATCATTAGCTGTTACTATCAGGTCCACAAAAGAGCTGTTCCAGCTAATCGTTCCAGCCTACTCTTTTTTGCCAATTTGTATAGGGACAGGCAGGAAGCAGTGTGTCAGGCAGTGAGGATAATTTTAAAGACTTGCTGTTACTATTAGTTCCACAAAGGTTCTTTTCAGGACTGGTATCAGTGGTACGGTAATAGGCTTGTACACGTATAATATTCTTTCTTCCAAATATAGAAAGAATATTATACTTGACTGCTGCCCTTCTGCTGCAGTCTGCTAATCATTCACAACTCACTTGTTCCACAAAGCTCTTTATCAGGACTGGTAACTTGGTCTGTCTAGGGTGCTACGGTACATAGGCTTGGGTGCGGTACAGTCTGCTGTTCTGTAAGGACCGCTATCGGTCCACAATACATAGGGTTGCCGTGCACTACTGCTGACCGCTGCCCTATACTGCAGCAGTCCTTCATTGGTATAGGGACTGACGTACAGTCTGCTAATCACTAACACACAACCTGCTTGGTCCACAAAAGTTCTTATAAGGACTGGTAACTTGGTATAGGGTGCTACGGTACATAGGCCTGAGTGCGTTACAGTCTGCTGTTCTGTAAGGACCGCTATCGGTCCACAATACATAGGGTTGCCGTGCACTACTGCTGACCGCTGCCCTATACTGCAGCAGTCCTTCAGCGGTATAGGGACTGACGCACAGTCTGCTAAACACTAACACACAACCTGCTTGGTCCACAAAAGTTTTTATAAGGACTGGTAACTTGGTATAGGGTGCTACGGTACATAGGCCTGAGTGCAGTACAGTCTGCTGTTCTGTAAGGACCGCTATCGGTCCACAATACATAGGGTTGCCGTGCACTACTGCTGACCGCTGCCCTATACTGCAGCAGTCCTTCATTGGTATAGGGACTGACGTACAGTCTGCTAATCACTAACACACAACCTGCTTGGTCCACAAAAGTTCTTATAAGGACTGGTAACTTGGTATAGGGTGCTACGGTACATAGGCCTGAGTGCGTTACAGTCTGCTGTTCTGTAAGGACCGCTATCGGTCCACAATACATAGGGTTGACGTGCACCACTGCTGACCGCTGCCCTATACTGCAGCAGTCCTTCAGCGGTATAGGGACTGACGTACAGTCTGCTAAACACTAATACACAACCTGCTTGGTCCACAAAAGTTCTTATAAGGACTGGTAACTTGGTATAGGGTGCTACGGTACATAGGCTTGAGTGCGGTACAGTCTGCTGTTCTGTAAGGACCGCTATCGGTCCACAATACATAGGGTTGCCGTGCACTACTGCTGACCGCTGCCCTATACTGCAGCAGTCCTTCATTGGTATAGGGACTGACGTACAGTCTGCTAATCACTAACACACAACCTGCTTGTTCCACAAAAGTTCTTATAAGGACTGGTAACTTGGTATAGGGTGCTACGGTACATAGGCTTGAGTGCGGTACAGTCTGCTGTTCTGTAAGGACCGCTATCGGTCCACAATAGATAGGGTTGACGTGCACCACTGCTGACCGCTGCCCTATACTGCAGCAGTCCTTCAGCGGTATAGGGACTGACGTACAGTCTGCTAAACACTAATACACAACCTGCTTGGTCCACAAAAGTTCTTATAAGGACTGGTAACTTGGTATAGGGTGCTACGGTACATAGGCTTGAGTGCGGTACAGTCTGCTGTTCTGTAAGGACCGCTATCGGTCCACAATAGATAGGGTTGACGTGCACCACTGCTGACCGCTGCCCTATACTGCAGCAGTCCTTCAGCGGTATAGGGACTGACGTACAGTCTGCTAAACACTAATACACAACCTGCTTGGTCCACAAAAGTTCTTATAAGGACTGGTAACTTGGTATAGGGTGCTACGGTACATAGGCTTGAGTGCGGTACAGTCTGCTGTTCTGTAAGGACCGCTATAGGTCCACAATAGATAGGGTTGACGTGCACCACTGCTGACCGCTCACCTATACTGCAGCAGTCCTTCAGCGGTATAGGGACTGACGCACAGTCTGCTAAACACTAACACACAACCTGCTTGGTCCACAAAAGTTTTTATAAGGACTGGTAACTTGGTATAGGGTGCTACGGTACATAGGCCTGAGTGCGTTACAGTCTGCTGTTCTGTAAGGACCGCTATCGGTCCACAATACATAGGGTTGCCGTGCACTACTGCTGACCGCTGCCCTATACTGCAGCAGTCCTTCATTGGTATAGGGACTGACGTACAGTCTGCTAATCACTAACACACAACCTGCTTGGTCCACAAAAGTTCTTATAAGGACTGGTAACTTGGTATAGGGTGCTACGGTACATAGGCCTGAGTGCGTTACAGTCTGCTGTTCTGTAAGGACCGCTATCGGTCCACAATACATAGGGTTGACGTGCACCACTGCTGACCGCTGCCCTATACTGCAGCAGTCCTTCAGCGGTATAGGGACTGACGTACAGTCTGCTAAACACTAATACACAACCTGCTTGGTCCACAAAAGTTCTTATAAGGACTGGTAACTTGGTATAGGGTGCTACGGTACATAGGCTTGAGTGCGGTACAGTCTGCTGTTCTGTAAGGACCGCTATCGGTCCACAATACATAGGGTTGCCGTGCACTACTGCTGACCGCTGCCCTATACTGCAGCAGTCCTTCATTGGTATAGGGACTGACGTACAGTCTGCTAATCACTAACACACAACCTGCTTGTTCCACAAAAGTTCTTATAAGGACTGGTAACTTGGTATAGGGTGCTACGGTACATAGGCTTGAGTGCGGTACAGTCTGCTGTTCTGTAAGGACCGCTATCGGTCCACAATAGATAGGGTTGACGTGCACCACTGCTGACCGCTGCCCTATACTGCAGCAGTCCTTCAGCGGTATAGGGACTGACGTACAGTCTGCTAAACACTAATACACAACCTGCTTGGTCCACAAAAGTTCTTATAAGGACTGGTAACTTGGTATAGGGTGCTACGGTACATAGGCTTGAGTGCGGTACAGTCTGCTGTTCTGTAAGGACCGCTATCGGTCCACAATAGATAGGGTTGACGTGCACCACTGCTGACCGCTGCCCTATACTGCAGCAGTCCTTCAGCGGTATAGGGACTGACGTACAGTCTGCTAAACACTAATACACAACCTGCTTGGTCCACAAAAGTTCTTATAAGGACTGGTAACTTGGTATAGGGTGCTACGGTACATAGGCTTGAGTGCGGTACAGTCTGCTGTTCTGTAAGGACCGCTATAGGTCCACAATAGATAGGGTTGACGTGCACCACTGCTGACCGCTCACCTATACTGCAGCAGTCCTTCAGCGGTATAGGGACTAAGAGTTTTGTCACAGGGTCATTTAAAAAATGACATGCAGAGGAAGAGGCAGGCCCTTCCGCAGGGGTGGTAGGGGTAGGGCAGGAGCAACAGGCTTGAGCCAAAGTGGGAAGTTGCAGAAGGTGCGTTCAATTACTTTAAAGGATGCACCAGACTTGGTTGAGTGGCTCGCTCAGCCTTACTCTTCTGCACCCTCCTCATCCTCTCGATCTGCACCCTCTTCTTCACTCTCTGCTATGTGCACCCCCAAAGACACTACCACCAACAACACGACCACCACCACCACCACCACATACCTTCCGCTTGAGTCACTGGAATTATTTTCCGATCCATATCAAGAGGACATTTCTGATGCGCAGCCACTCTTGGTATTGGATCAGGAAGAGGAGGTAGCAACAAGCGCTACTCAGCAGTCTGACGCCAGTACCCAGATCAGCCCAAGGAGGAGGTTGGTCCCCGGTGTTGCTGCCTACTCTACTTATAGCGGTGGGGAAGGTGACGTTGATGATGACGTGTCTAGTGATGTCACGTGGGTGCCCACAAGAGAGGAAGAGGAGGGGAGTTCAGAGGGAGATATGGACCAGCAGATAGGGAGGAGAAGCAGCAATGACTTACATTGCACAGCAGGGACAAAGCAGACTGCAAATGTATCAGGAGCGAGTCATCGACCATGTACGGTCACATCTGGCGCTCCCAGGACACCGGCACATGGCTCCGCAGTGTGGGCTTTTTTTAACGTGTCCGCTGCTGACAATAGCGTTGCCATCTGCAATCTTTGCAGTCAACGCGTTAGTCGCGGTAAGCCCAATACTCACCTAGGGACGACCGCCTTAAGAAGGCACATGAGCAGCCATCACCGAGCCCAGTGGGAGCAACGGAACACACAAAGCCACACTGCAGGCTCTCACCGTCCAGCCTCGTCTTCTACTTCTCCTTCTCCTCTCTCCTCACAATTGTCCTCCACTCCACCTTCCATCACGCCAAGCTCACATTTTTCTGCAAAAAGGCAGGCTTCCGTGGGCCTAATGTTTGAGCGTAAAAAAATGATGACGCCGGATAACCCTCTTGCCCAACGGTTGGCGGCTGGCTTGTCAGAACTCATAGCCCGCCAACTACTGCCATATAAACTGGTGGACTCGGAGGCCTTTCGCAAATTTGTGGCCATTGGAACACCACAATGGAAGGTCCCAGGAAGGAAGTATTTCTCAGAGAAGGGCATCCCAGAGCTATATGGCCATGTTCAGCGGCAAGTGAATGTATCTCTGGCACACAGTGTCGGTGCCAAGATACATCTGACCACAGACACGTGGTCTAGCAAACACGGGCAGGGAAGGTATATCAGTTTTACTGCCCACTGGGTGAACCTTCTGACGGCCGTCAAGCATGTAACCCGTGGCACCCGTGTAGATTTGGTTTTACCGCCACGGATTGCATGCAGGCCTGACTCTTCTTCTCCTCCTCCTACTCCATCCTCCTCCCTCTCCTCCTCAGCTGCCTCCTCCTTTTCCGCTGCTAGCGTCTCTTCCACTGCACCGCCCAAGCTCCCCAGAACCTATTCCACATGCCAGGTGAGACGTTGCCATGCCGTGCTGCGTCTGTTGTGCCTGGAAGCAAAGAGCCACACTGGCCCGGCACTCCTTTCAGCTTTGCGTTCACAGGCAGATGAGTGGCTAACACCGCTCAATTTGACAGTTGGTAAAGTGGTGTGTGACAACGGTGCCAATCTGCTTAGCGCATTGAAACAGGGCAAAATCACGCACGTGCCGTGCATGGCACACGTCTTAAACTTGGTCGTGCAGCGATTCCTTGTCAAATACCCTGGGGTCCAGGACATCTTGCGGCAGGCAAGGAAAATCTCGGCCCATTTCAGAAGATCTTACACGGCCATGGCTCGCCTTGCTGACATTCAGCGGCGACACCATCTGCCGGTCAGACGTCTTATTTGCGATTGCCCGACGCGATGGAACTCAACCTTCTATATGCTTGATAGGCTGCTCCAGCAGAAACGTGCAGTTAACGTCTACCTGTATGAACTCTGCGAAAGAAACGGTTCTGGGGAGCTGGGTTTTTTTTCACCGCGCCAGTGGCTGCTCATGCGCGACACATGCAGACTTCTGCGGCCATTTGAGGAGATCACCAAACTGGTCAGTCGCAGCCATGGCGCCATCAGTGACATGGTACCTTATGCCTTCTTTCTGGAGCGTGCATTGCGTCGTGTCATTGATCAGGCTGTGGAGGAGCAGGAGCGGGAAGATGAGGAAGTCGCAATGCTGGATGAATTCCCAGGGGGGGCTACTCTATCTGAGACAAGTCAACAACAGGAGTCTGATGAGGAGTCAGAGGAGGATGGTGCCGGGGCGGATGAGCAGGAGCAAGAAGAGCATGCTTTAAACCTTTCTGGGATCCCTGTTGTGCGAGGATGGGGAGAGGAGAATGAAGAGGACGACATTATCCTGGATGATGAGCAGGAGCCAGGCCACCACACCGCTTCCACTTTAGTGCAAATGGGGGCCTTCATGCTCCAGTGTTTTAATAGGGACCCCCGTATAAAAAGCATGAGGGTCAAGGACCAGTACTGGGTGGCAACGTACTTAGACCCCCGGTACAAACACAAAATGGCGGAAATGTTACCGCCGTCGCAGAGGGCTGTCAGAATGCAGCACTTCCAGGCCTTGCTTCGAGAAATGCTGCATTCTGCTTTTGCGTGCGCTGGCAGAGGAGCAATTCCCACTCCCAGAGAAGGATTTGCGGGTACCAATCCAACAGCGCCTGCAAGAAGAGGCCGGTTTGAAGATGTGTTGGTGACTTCGGATATGAGGTCATTCTTTCAGCCGACCCATCGACAGGTGTCATCCGGATCCAGCATCAGGGAACGCCTAGACCGTCAGGTGTCCGACTACATTGGGTTAACGGCCGATGTGGACGCTCTGAGGAGTGATGAACCCCTAGACTACTGGGTGGGCAGGCTTGACCTCTGGCCAGAGCTTGCCCAATTTGCAATCGAACTGTTGGCTTGCCCCTCATCCAGTGTCCTGTCCGAAAGGACGTTCAGCGCAGCAGGGGGGATTGTGACCGATAAGCGTACTCGCCTAGCTCACCACAGTGTTAACTACCTCACATTTCTAAAAATGAATGAGGCATGGATCTCGGAGGAATTCAACACATGTGATCAGTAGACCATGTATATGTCTATAAACAATTTTTGGAATCAAGCACACAGACCTTCTTAATTCATTTGGCTCACTTCCCTGACCCAAAAAAGCACACCGTACTATATGCCCCTACCCTCCTCTTTGAAGAGGTTGAGCGGTGTCATATTTCTACTGGGGCTGCTTATTATGAGGGGTTCCCACCATCCCTGTGCTGTGCTGACTTCCTCCTGGGTGTTCTTATTATGAGGGGCTCCCACCATCCCTGTGCTGTGCTGACTTCCTCCTGGGGGTTCTTATTATGAGGGGATCACACCATCCCTGTGCTGTGCTGACTTCCTCCTGGGGCTGCTTACGGTGCTGCTGTCAGCGCTGTATGTCACGGAGCTGCTGTCAGCGCTGTATGTCACGGAGCTGCTGTCAGCGCTGTATGTCACGGAGCTGCTGTCAGCGCTGTATGTCACGGAGCTGCTGTCAGCGCTGTATGTCACGGAGCTGCTGTCAGCGCTGTATGTCACGGAGCTGCTGTCAGCGCTGTATGTCACGGAGCTGCTGTCAGCGCTGTATGTCACGGAGCTGCTGTCAGCGCTGTATGTCACGGAGCTGCTGTCAGCGCTGTATGTCACGGAGCTGCTGTCAGCGCTGTATGTCACGGAGCTGCTGTCAGCGCTGTATGTCACGGAGCTGCTGTCAGCGCTGTATGTCACGGAGCTGCTGTCAGCGCTGTATGTCACGGAGCTGCTGTCAGCGCTGTATGTCACGGTGCTGCTGTCAGCGCTGTATGTCACGGAGCTGCTGTCAGCGCTGTATGTCACGGAGCTGCTGTCAGCGCTGTATGTCACGGTGCTGCTGTCAGCGCTGTATGTCACGGAGCTGCTGTCAGCGCTGTATGTCACGGAGCTGCTGTCAGCGCTGTATGTCACGGAGCTGCTGTCAGCGCTGTATGTCACGGAGCTGCTGTCAGCGCTGTATGTCACGGAGCTGCTGTCAGCGCTGTATGTCACGGAGCTGCTGTCAGCGCTGTATGTCACGGAGCTGCTGTCAGCGCTGTATGTCACGGTGCTGCTGTCAGCGCTGTATGTCACGGAGCTGCTGTCAGCGCTGTATGTCACGGAGCTGCTGTCAGTGCTGTATGTCACGGAGCTGCTGTCAGCGCTGTATGTCACGGAGCTGCTGTCAGCGCTGTATGTCACGGAGCTGCTGTCAGCGCTGTATGTCACGGTGCTGCTGTCAGCGCTGTATGTCACGGAGCTGCTGTCAGCGCTGTATGTCACGGAGCTGCTGTCAGCGCTGTATGTCACGGAGCTGCTGTCAGCGCTGTATGTCACGGAGCTGCTGTCAGCGCTGTATGTCACGGAGCTGCTGTCAGCGCTGTATGTCACGGTGCTGCTGTCAGCGCTGTATGTCACGGAGCTGCTGTCAGCGCTGTATGTCACGGAGCTGCTGTCAGTGCTGTATGTCACGGAGCTGCTGTCAGCGCTGTATGTCACGGAGCTGCTGTCAGCGCTGTATGTCACGGAGCTGCTGTCAGCGCTGTATGTCACGGTGCTGCTGTCAGCGCTGTATGTCACGGAGCTGCTGTCAGCGCTGTATGTCACGGAGCTGCTGTCAGCGCTGTATGTCACGGAGATGCTGTCAGCGCTGTATGTCACGGAGCTGCTGTCAGCGCTGTATGTCACGGAGCTGCTGTCAGCGCTGTATGTCACGGTGCTGATGTCAGTGCTCTGTATTACGGTGCTGCTGTCAGTGCTCTGTATCTCCTGCACCCTCTTGTTTGCCTACCCTGGTCCCTGACCTTCCCTCTCCTCCATTGCCTTCATTAGCTCCATAGTCCTGAATTGTCAGAACAATTTCCCAAATAAAAAAAAAATGCTTGTAGTTATCGATCCCAAATTCACCTCATACATGTATTATGCTATTGTCCAGGTGGTGGGACTACGTGCTACCCCCTAATAATTACCCCGTGGCCGCAAATTCGACCTAAAGGTTTGCGAAATTCGCCTCCCATTGAAGTCAATGGAGCCCGCGGCGAACGGTCGTTTTCGCGAACGTTTGTGTCCGTTCGCGTTTCGCGTTCGCGAAACGTCCCGTCGGAAGTTCGTCCATCACTAGTCCCTGCAATGTCCGATCACACTGTACAGTGTCAGTGCTGAGAAGAATGGTGTCCATATAGAAAGTTGTCTCTCAGTATAAGAGGAGAATAGGTGTAGATCGGATCAGTCCCTGCAGTGTCCCCATTACACTGTACAGTGCTAGGAGGACTATAATGAGGCCCCATAGATGTCTGGGGCCCCCAGAACTGTCAGATTCTGAGCCCCCTCTCCTCCTCATCAATAACATAACAAGTCATCGATCAGCCGGCTCAGAGTGACACAGTGAGCTTCCCCCCAGTCCTGGGGTAGGTATGTGCTTAGATCAGGGTGCAGTGTGAGCTCCCCCCAGTCCTGGGGTAGGTAGGTGCTCATATCGGGGTGCAGTGTGAGCTCCCCCAGTCCTGGGTTAGGTAGGTGCTCAGAGATCGGGATGCAGTGTGAGCTCCCCCAGTCCTGGGTTAGGTAGGTGCTCAGAGATCGGGATGCAGTGTGAGCTCCCCCCAGTCCTGGGGTAGGTAGGTGCTCATATCGGGGTGCAGTGTGAGCTCCCCCAGTCCTGGGTTAGGTAGGTGCTCAGAGATCGGGATGCAGTGTGAGCTCCCCCAGTCCTGGGTTAGGTAGGTGCTCAGAGATCGGGATGCAGTGTGAGCTCCCCCCAGTCCTGGGGTTGGTAGGTGCTCAGAGATCGGGATGCAGTGTGAGCTCCCACCAGTCCTGGGGTTGGTAGGTGCTCAGAGATCGGGGTGCAGTGTGAGCTCCCCCCAGTCCTGGGGTTGGTAGGTGCTCAGAGATCGGGGTGCAGTGTGAGCTCCCCCAGTCCTGGGTTAGGTAGGTGCTCAGAGATCGGGATGCAGTGTGAGCTCCCCCCAGTCCTGGGGTAGGTAGGTGCTCAGAGATCGGGATGCAGTGTGAGCTCCCACCAGTCCTGGGGTTGGTAGGTGCTCAGAGATCGGGGTGCAGTGTGAGCTCCCCCCAGTCCTGGGGTTGGTAGGTGCTCAGAGATCGGGGTGCAGTGTGAGCTCCCCCCAGTCCTGGGGTTGGTAGGTGCTCAGAGATCGGGGTGCAGTGTGAGCTCCCCCAGTCCTGGGGTAGGTAGGTGCTCAGAGATCGGGGTACAGCGTGAGCTTCCTCCCGTCCTGGAGTAGGTAGGTGTGCAATGTGGGCTCCCCCCCTGTCCTGGGGTAGGTAGGTGTGTACCCGAGGAGTAGGTAGGTATGCAGAGCCTCTCTATAGTACAAGAAGGAATCCTTTGTTCTGTCCCGCAGTGTAGAACATACTCCTCCTAGGAAAGTTGTTCCCCATACATCCAGCTTCGCTGTCCAGCACATAGTCCCATGGCAGGGTGACTTACCTGCCTGAGGATGAAGAGTGAGAGGTCCGGAGAACCCCAGCTCTGCAGCTTGTAGTCCCCTGGAGGAGCCTCTGTCTCTAGGAGGAGGAGGAGGAGGAGGAGGAGGGCTTCCTATCCAACTCTCGCCTGCTGCTCCGTACGTGACCGGCGGCCCATTCCTCCCCGTACACTCCGCACACACACACTCCTCACATGCTACATTAGCTGCTTTTAAATATCGCTTCCCTTAACACGCCCACATGAGCACTAAAGCGCTGAGTGGGAGGGGCCTGCACATTCATTTCTCCTAACCAGAGTACAGTAATAATAAAAGGAGGGCTGGGGACAGTGGGGAGGCGACAAGCGCCATCTGCTGGTGGGAGAGAGCAGCTGTCAGCTTCCAGATTTTTTTGTTTTGTTTTGTTAAAGCTTTATTTAGAACTTCAAGCTAAAGTTAGAAGCTGATTGGCTACCATGCTGAGCTGGAGCAGGCTTTGCACTCTCTAGTGTGAGTAAATCAACCCCTGAATGTACAGTTGTCACCTCCTGCATTACACTTTGGAAAGGGGCTTCAAATTCATACACAGAAATCACAACACAAATCAATGTGTACAAATTCAAAATCTGTTTATTGCATGTAATTGGGATAAGTAAATTATACATGCATAGAAAGCAGGGCAGGACTGGGGGGAGAGGGGGTTGCCCCACCCCCAAGGCAGGTCTTATCCACCATAAAGAGGCCACAACGCTCTGCCATGTGCAACGTGCCCATGGTCAGATCTACTGCTCCCCCTGCATGAGCCCGGGTACCATAAGGTCCACTCCACACGCAGGATGTATTAGTGACGGCTGGTGTTTTTTTGGGGGGGAACACCCCCCCCGGCACTAACACACTCCCCCACCACCACCCATTGTCCTTACCTTGGATGCGGGCGGTGAGAGCGTGGTGGGCTTGGGGAAAGCTGCTCCAGAGTCTTCTCGTGGAGCAACTTCTGTGGTGTCTCCTCTCTCCTCATCCCAGCGCTAGGCATCCAGTAGGATCGCCAGATGTTTTGGCCAATCTGGAAACAGGTTTCATACCTGCTTCCCAATTGGCCCGGAGGAGGATCATTGTTGCAACAGCAAATTTTCATTCACTGTTGCAACATACCTGGATGGGTTCCAGACACAATGCTCTGCATCCCGAGTCCACCCTATTTTGAAGCCTATTAGAGCATATGGCTCTAATCAGTGCTTCAAAAAAAACCTGGTCGCTCTAATTCATACGCCTTGTGCCCTGAAAGGGGCCGAACAAATGTATAGGGGGTGGAAGTGGTGGCAGTGGATAGATTCATGCTATGCATGAAGCTATCTATTGCATATAGGGGGTGGCAAGGATAGGGGATGGCGTCCAGGCTCCCCTAATGGACGGGCTGCCCCTGCTTTACATACTGGTACTGGCATGGAGCTGCTCTGCAAAAAAACTGCATTAGTGATCTAGGTGAGGAAGGAGAAAGTGTTATGCCCCAACAGTAATTGAAAACTGCTAAAAATCTTTCCTTCCCTTTATTTTCCTTCTCACTCTCTTTCTTTCTTTCCCTTTCCCTTCTCTTTGTCTCTTTCTTTTCTCTCCCTTCTCTTTCTCTCTCTTTCTCCCTCCCCATTCTCTCTTTCTTTTTATCTTCCTCCCTCTTTCTCTTTCTCCCTCCATCCCTCTTTTTCTCTTTCTTTTTCTCTTTCTTTCTTTCTTTCTTTCTTTCTTTCTTTCTTTCTTTCTTTCTTTCTTTCTTTCTTTCTTTCTCTTTCCCTTCTCTTTGTCTCTTTCTTTTCTCTCCTTTCTCTTTCTCTCTCTCTCTCTCTCTCCCCCATTCTCTCTTTCTTTTCCTCTTCCTCCCTCTTTCTTTCTTTCTTTCTTTCTCTCTCCATCCCTCTTTTTCTCTTTCTTTTCTCTTCCTTCCTCTTTCTCTTTCTTTCTCTCTCCATCCCCCCTCCACCCATTCTTCTTTTTCTCTCTCTCCCTCCCTCCATCCCTCTTTTTCTTTTTATCTTCCTCCCTCTTTCTCTTTCTCCCTACATCCCTCTTTTTCTCTTTCTTTTTCTCTTCCTCCCTCTTTCTTTCTTTCTTTCTTTCTTTCTTTCTTTCTTTCTTTCTTTCTTTCTCCTTCCCTCCCTCCTTTTCTCTTTCTTTTTAATTCTATCCCTCTTTCTCGCTTTCTTTCTCTCTTTCTTTCTTTCTTTCTTTCTCTCTTTCTTTCTTTCTTTCTCTCTTTCTTTATTTCTTTCTTTCTTTATTTCTCTCTCTCTCTCCATCCCTCTCTCTTTTTCTCTTCCTCCCTCTTTCTCTCTTTCTCTCTTTCTTTCTTTCTTTCTTTCTTTCTCTTTCTTTCTTTCTTTCTCCCTCCCTCATTTTCTCTTTCTTTTTATCTCCATCCCTCTCTCTCTCTCTCCCTCCATCCCTCATTTTCTCTTTCTCTCTCTCTTCCTCCCTCTCAGGAAATAGGTAAGTATATGCATCTTTCCTCTACAGGGAAATTAGTATATGACGTAGAATGGGGATGGGAGCAGATGTAAGCTTAGTTAATATTTCACTGGTCTTCTACTTTAACCTCCCTGGCGGTACCATTATTTCGGATTTTAGGTGCTAAAAGCGGTACCATTATTTTGCATGAAAATTTGGCGTTTTATATTGTAGTCCTGCAATTCTTAGGAATAACTCTCTTAAATCTGTCCAAACCAGAGTCTAGCAGACATCCCGGGTATGATAAAGTTTGAAAAATTAAATCATAAATTATAATATAATAAATAATTATAAATAATTGTACCAAATAATAATATAACAATAATAAAAATTATTCAATAATGTAATCTAATCAAAAACACTGAAATTTGCTGAGTTGCAGAATTGTCACTGTCATTACTTTTCACTATTTGATGACGGATCTCCCCACAAATCGCTATCGCTCAATTCTGCGAGTCATTCTAATTTATTATCGCTGTTTTCTAGCTGGTCTAAAATCATTTTTGATGTACAGTGACAGTTTTGGTTGCTATGGGCAATCTCCAGTTTCCAGGCATAAAGAACAGTTTTTACAATATAAAACTGCATGCAGGACACTGGGCAGACCACTAGGGACAACGGGGATGTGAAATATTTACATACAGCAATGTAATCTGTAAGATTACATTATACTGTATGTTTACTGTTTATTTCACTTTTTGAATTTGGCGCCGATCTCCGTGCCCGTGCGTCGCAACGCTCGTAGGGCACGGAGATCGCCGATGTGATAGATCGAGCGAGACACGGCTCGCTCGTACAGCGGGGAGACAACGCTGGATTCGAAGGAGAAGGTAAGGAAACCTCCTCCTGGATCCAGCGACGCTGTCCCGAGTCTGGCTCGGGGATACCGCTTTTGGTATAAAAAATCCACCCCGAGTCAGACTCGGGAATACCGTCAGGGGGGTTAAGACCTCTTTCACACTGGGGCACTTTGCAGGCGCTACAGTGCTAAAAATAGCACCTGCAAAGTGCCCTGAAACAGCCACTGCATTGTCTCCAATGCGAAAGCCCCAAGGCCTTTCACACTGGAGTAGTGTGCTAGCAGGACGGTAAAAAAAGTCCTGCTAGCAGCATCTTTGGAGCAGTGAAGGAGCAGTGTGTATACCGCTCCTCCACTGCTCCTGCCCACTGAAATCAGTGGGGCAGTGCAGCTATATTGCCAGCAAAGCGCCTCTGCGTAGGCACTTTGCGGTGGTTTTTAACCCTTTCTCGGCCACTAGTGGGGGGTAAAACTGCCCCGCAAGTGGCCGAATAGCATTGCAAATCCGACGGTAAAGCAACGCTAAAAATAGAGGCGCTTTCCGCCGACACACCTCCCGCCCCAGTGTGAAAGGAGCCTAAGTGAAAAAACGTTTAAATAAATAGTTACACCCAAGCACCTAATCCCCCTCTCCCCAAAAAAAACGTTTGTTGGGTATTTATTTACTCTACGCAACTTCATCTTTAATAATGTGTCAAAAAATGTGATAACATATTAGGTTTGAATACTCTACAATTAACTTTAGTGTATTTTTTTTTTTAACTGAAATTTTGCTCTTGATAAACCCTTGCACTAATATTGGATGACATAACAATTTGGAAATGCCACCGTTTTATTCTCCAGGGTTTCTGCTTTCAGAAATTATTAAATCTTTTGAGGTTTTTATGCAATCTTATAGCCTAAAATTATCTTTTAAAACATGTTCAAGAAAAAAATGCTCTGGAGGTGAAAGGGTAAAAGCTTATGTGAAAATTTTAGTGATTGGGTTAAGATTACTATAAGTTCCATAGAGCAGGTTTAAATTGGTCAGTGGTCACAAAAGTCTCTTACAATCACAACAAACACTTCAAAACTCTTGGCATTGAATTCTTATCAATATGCCCAGACTTCTAATGGTTTTATTTATAAAATGGCTTAGATACACTATCCTCCCATTCTTGCTTGTCTACTATTCTTTCCCTCATTGACATCTCAACTTACTCCATCCCTGCAATCTACAATGTTTCATACCATGTATCAGCAAGGGCCTACAATTTTGTTAGAGACTGCTAATAATAGCTTGTATTGATCAGTTTGGTAATTTTTCTATAAAAAGAGGAATTGTTTAATAATTGCTATGGGATTGGCCAGCATAAAGCTGATCCTCATGTTTTAGTGAAGTTTAAATAGTTTATTGGACCAAGCTGGTCCAAACACACTATTACCTTCATTATAAGATGTGCCCGCTGTGTGTACTGTATAAGCTATATGTAGCCCCAGCTACAGTTAGAGGATTGAGACAAAGCATTTAACACTGACTGTGGTGCTTACAATGGTCAGCTCTTATTATTTTATGTAAAAACTTTATCCCAAAAGGAGAAAAAAGCTGTTTCTGTAATGAGTTAAAGTGTTGGCGGGAGTTAGGCTTTAATCACCTCTGTAAATCCACCTAAATCTTCTAGTCTAGTGGTCTCCAACCTGCAGCCCATGGGGCGTATGCGGTCCAAGATGGCCATGAATGAGGCCCAGGACAAAATTGTAAACATACTTAAAAATTTAGATTTTTTGGGGGGGGGATTTTTTGTAAAAATGCGTTTACACTTAGTAGACACATGCAGCAATTTGACAGTGGGGGTTATTTACTAAAGGAAAATTCACTTTGCACTAAAAGTGCACTTGGAAGTAAAGTTGCTGTAGATCCGAGGGGAACATAAAATGAAAATAAAAAACAGCATTTTAGCTTGCACATGATTGAATGATAAAGTCAGCAGAGCTTCCACTCATTTCAGATCTATCCCTCAGATTTAGAGCGACTGCACTTCCAAGTCCACTTTCAGGTGCACTTGCAGTGCACAGCGGATTTGCCTTTCGTAAATAACCCCCAATGTCTCTTTACTGAACTTTTGTAAATGTTATCTTCCAATAGAAAAATCTCCCACTCTTCACAATCACGCCTTATTCATGAAGCACACAAAGGGAAAAATTGGAACCAAAAGATCTGATTAGTACCTTTAGAATTCATTGAGATTTGATACTACATCCATTGAACCAGATATTGATGCATTCGTTTACCAAAAACAGTGTAAAATTTTGCACTAGTTTTATGTTGCCCTCTTTTACATTTATAATAAAAAATATTACAAAAAAAATATGGAGGTTTTTTACTCAGATAGATACATTATCTATATTATTGACCGCTAACTTGTGATCGGCCCGACTTTCTACTGATCATTTATCCTTATGGTTAGTGAATTTTATGTGTGGCCCAAGACAATCCCTCTTCTTCCAATATTGCCCAGGAAGGTCAAAAAGCTGAACACCCACACACACATATATATATATATATATATATACACATACATATACACGCACACACACACATATACATACATTCAGACCTACACGTTCAAGGGGAACTCAAGTCAAACAGGGAATTTAAATTTTACAGGTATAAAAAGGATGCTAGTGTGGCAGCTCTATATGTCCTATTACTGAGAGGCAACACATATTTTGTGGGCCAGTCCAGAGACCGTTAATCAAGATGGTAGACAACAGTGTTAGTGCATTCATGGAACAGTGTGTGGTGATGAGTACGGTGATGAGACGTTTAGCCACAGTAAGGCCGCGTACACACGGGCGGACTGTTCGCCCAACTTTGTCCGTCAAACAGTTTCGGCAAACAGTCCGCTCCAAATTAGCATGGACGGACATGGCCACACACGACGAACGAACAGTTTGCTGAAACCGTGCGCGATGACGTGAACGGCACGTACGACGGGACGAAAAATACGACGTCCTATACACTGCATTATAACTTTCGGCGTGTAAATCCTTTCTGAGCATGCGCGGAACTTAGTTTGACGAACAAGCCTACACACGGGCGGACTGTTCGCTCAAACAAGGTTTCAGCGGACAGTTTTACGGAATTTCCGAAAAACCTTGTTCGTCAAACTGTCCGCTGAAACTGTCCGCTGAAAGCCCACACACGAGCGGACTGTCCGCCCAAACACTGTTCAGCGGACAAAGTTGGGCGAACAGTCCGCCCGTGTGTACGCGGCCTAAGACATTTGAATATTGTAAACGTTTCAAAGATATCCGTACGTCTTTCAGTGACAATCTCGGCCATGGTGGTTCCCACCCCACAACAGTCATTCCTGTGAACATTAACCGCTTCCTGCCCGCCCTATAGCCGAATGCCGGCCTTAGGGCGGGCGGCTTCCCGTGCCTGGCCGTCCCTGGACGGCCTGGTGTTTACTTCCGCAATGCGCGCCGCCGCGGGCGCGCATCGCGGAAGTTCTGTGTTTGCCGTGTCCCCCGGGGACAGGCAAACACAGATCGCTGTAAACGGCCAATCACAGCGGCCGTTTACAGCGTGATCGGCGTGTCCAATGGGAGATGATCTCATATGTAAACATATGAGATCATCTCTCAGCGCCGCTCTCCCTCCTCACACAGACAGCGTGTGAGAGGGGAGAGAAGAACGGCTGCAGCAGCCGTCAGTGTAAAAAAGAAAAAAAAAAAAAAAAAAAGTAAAAAAAAAGTTTAATAAAAAGTGCCATCCTCCCCCAGAGCCATCCTCCCCCAGTGCCACCCCCCCCCAGTGCCATGCCCCCCCCCCCAGTGCCATCCTGCCCCAGTGCCATCCTGCCCCAGTGCCATCCGCCCCAGTGCCATCCGCCCCAGTGCCATCCTGCCCCAGTGCCATCCGCCCCAGTGCCATCCGCCCCAGTGCCATCCACCCCAGTGCAATCCACCCCACCCCAGTGCCACCTGCCCGCAGTGCTATCTGTCCCCAGTGCCACCTGTTGTCAGTGCCATTTGTCCCCAGTGCCATCTGTCATCAGTGCCACGTATAAGTGGCATCTGTCATCAGTGCCACGTGTTATTAGTGCCACATAGTGCCATCTGTCATCAGTGCCACGTATTAGTGCCATCTGTCATCAGTGCCACGTATCAGTGCCATTTGTCATCAGTGCCACCTGTCAGTGTCACGTGCCATCTGTTGTCAGTGTCACGTGTCATCAATGCCACTTATCAGTGCCATCTGTCATCAGTGTCACGTGTCATTGGTGCCACGTATTAGTGCCATCTGTCACCGGTGGCACGTATTAGTGCCACGTATTAGTGCCACATGTCATCAGTGCCACGTATTAGTGCCACGTGTCATCAGTGCCACATATTAGTGCCACGTGTCATCAGTGCCACGTATTAGTGCCACGTGTCATCAGTGCCACGTATTAGTGCCACGTGTCATCAGTGCCACATATTAGTGTCATCTGTCATCAGTGCCACGTGTCATCAGTGCCACGTATAAGTGTCATCATTGCCACGTATCAGTGCCATCTGTCATCAGTGTCACGTGTCATTGTCCTGGTATTTCAAAAGTGTAATAAGTAGTCAACAAGTTAGATGTGTAATTTATGCTCCTAGAACACGTGATGGCGCTCCCTGCATGTTGGGCCTCTCTATGTGGCCAGGCTGCGAAAAAGTCCCACACATGTGGTATTGTAATACTCAGGAGGAGTAGCAGAATTTTTTGGGGGGTGTCATTTGTGGTATACACATGCCACGTGAGAGAAATAACCTATTACAATGACAATTTTGTGGAGAAAAATAAAGAAAATGAAAAATCTTCATTTTGCAAAGAATTGTGGGAAAAAAATGACAACATCAAAAAGCTCACCATGCCTCTTACTAAATACCTTGGAATGTCTACTTTCCAAAAAGGGGTCATTTGGGGGGTATTTGTACTTTCCTGACTTGTTTGGGTCACAAGAAGCGAGATAGGCCACCAGTACATCAGATGTGATCAATTTTGTGCGATTCGCACCACAGCTTGTAGACTCTCTAACTTTCACAAAGACCAAATAATATCCACTAATTTGGGTTATTTTTACCAAAGATATGTAGCAGTATAAATTGTGGCCAAAATTTATGAAGAAAAATTAATAATTTGCATAATTCTGTCACAGAAACAAAGAAATATGCGTTTTTTTTCAAAATTTTCGGTCTTTTTTCATTTATAGCGCAAAAAATAAAAACCCCAGAGGTGATCAAATACCACCAAAAGAAAGCTCTATTTGTGGGAAAAAAAGGACACAAAATTCATTTGGGTACAGTGTTGCATGACTGAGTAATTGTCATTCAAAGTGTGAGAGCACCGAAAGCTGAAAATTGGTCTGGGCAGGAAGGGTGTTTAAGTGCCCAGTAAGCAAGTGGTTAAGCGAGTGGAACACCTGATCCTGGATAATCAACGTATAATCTGTAGTGAAATTGTACAAGAGACTAATCTTTCTGTGGGACCGGTGAACACAATCATTCACGAACATATGCATTCTTGAAAAGCTACCGCACGCTGGGTGCCAAGACAGCATTCCACTATTGACCAGCACAGAAGAGTGTCTCTGGAAAAAATGGCCTGGTTTGAACACTAAGGGCGTCCTGTTTCTCCAGAGCAAAGTACAAGTTTATACTACTCACTGCACATTACACCAATTCAGCCGAGGTATTGCTACATCCCCCTTACACCCCGGACCTCATTCCAAGTGATTTCCATCTGTTTGGACCCCTAAAATAATTCCTTGGCGATCATCATTGCAGTGCTAATGGTGAAGTGAAGCCAGCTGTCCTAGGATGGTTCAAGCGTGATGACAAATCTTTCTATCCGAAAGATTTCCTGGCAAGAGTTAAACACTGGGATAAATGCAGCAGGGGAGTATGTCACAAAATAAATGCAGCTTTCACTCCTTGAAATGTATTCTTTTATTATATAAACTCAAAAGTCCCCGTTTGACTTGAACGACCCTCGTGTGTGTGTGTGTATATATATATATATATATATATATATATATATATATACACAGTGGGGGTTATTTACTAACGGAAAATCCACTTTGTAATGTAAGTGCACTTAGAAGTAAAGTCGCTGTAGATCCGAGGGGGACATGCAAGGAAAACAAAAAACAACATTTTAACTTGCAAATGATTGGATGGTAAAATCAGCAGAGCTTCCATTCATTTCAGATCTACCCCTTTAGATTTAGATCGTCTGCACTTCCAAGTGCACCTTCAGTGCACTTTCAAGTGCCCTTGCAGTGCAGAGTGGATTTGCCTTTTTAGTAAATTATCTCCAGTATCTCACAAAAGTGAGTACACCCCTCACATTTTTGTAAATATTCTATTATATTTTTTTATGTGACAACACTGAAGAAATTACATTTTGTTACAATGTAAAGTAGTGAGTGTACAGCTTGTATAACAGTGTAAATTTGCTGTCCCCTCAAAATAACTCAACACACAGCCATTAATGTCTAAACCGGTGACAACAAAAGGGAGTACATCCCTAAGTGAAAATGTCCAAATTGGGCCCAGTTAGCCATTTTCTCTCCTCAGTGTCATGTCACTCTCTCATACTGGTCACTGAAAGTTCAACATGGCACCTCATGGCAATAACTCTCTGAGGATCTGAAAGAAAGAATTGTTGCTCTACATAAAAGTGGCCTAGGCTATAATAAGTTTGCCAAGACCTTGAAACTGAGCTGCAGCACGGTGCCCAAGACCATACAGCGGTTTAACAGGACAGGTTCCACTCAGAACAGGTCTCGTCATGGTCAACCAAAGAAGTTGAGTATACGTGCTCAGCATCATATCCAGAGGTTGTCTTTGGGAAATAGATGTATGAGTGTTGACAGCATTGCTGCAGAGGTTGAAGGGGTGGGGGGTTAGCTGGTCAGTGCTCAGACCATACTCTGCATACTGCATAAAATCATTCGGCATGGCTGTCATCCCAGAAGGAATCCTCTTCTAAAGATGATGCACAAGAAAGCTGGCAAACAGTTTGCTGAAGACAAGCAGTCTAAGGACATGAATTACTGGAACCATGTTCTGTGGTCTGATGAGTCCAAGATAAACTTATTCGGTTCAGATGGTGTCAAGCGTGTGTGGCGGCAACCAGGTGAGGAGTACAAAGACAAGTACCTTGCTTATAGTCAAGCATGGTGGTGGGAGTGTCATGGTCTGGGGCTGCATGAGTGCTGCTGTACCGGCACTGGGAAGCTACAGTTCACTGAGGGAACCATGAATACCAACATGTACTGTGGCATACTGAAGCAGAGCATGATCCCCTCCCTTCAGAGACTGGGCCTCAGGGCAGTATTCCAACATGATAACGACCCCAAACACACCTCCAAGATGACCACCACTGCCTTGCTAAAGAAGCTGAGGGTAAAAGTGATGGATTAGCCAAGCATGTCTCCATACCTAAACCCTATTGAGCATCTGTGGGGCATCCTGAAATGGAAGGTGGAGGAGCGCAAGGTCTCTTATGCCCCGTACACACGATCGGAATTCCGGACAGAAAAAGGCAGATGAGAGCTTTTCATCGGAAAAGGCGACCGTGTGTATGCTCCATCGGAATTTAGCTGTCCGAATTTCCGCCAGCCAAAAATTGATAGCATGTTCTCAATTTTCCCGACGGAAAAACTTTCTATCTGTAATTCTGATCGTGTCACTGTCTATGCAATTCTGACATGCCAAAAATCACTCATGCTCAGATTCAACTACGAGACAGAAGCTAATGGCTACTGGCTATTGAACTTCCCTTTTCTAGTCACGTCGTACGTGTTGTACGTCACCGTGTTATAAATGATCGGAATTTGATGTGACCGTGCGTAGGCAAGACAGCTTGAGCCGAATTCTGTCGGAATTCCGTCGGGAAAACCATCAGAGCTTTTTCCGACGAGAATTCCGATCGTGTGTACGTGGCATAACATGCACCAGCTCCGTGATGGAGGAGTGGAAAAGGCCTCCACTGGCAACTGTGAAGCTCTGTTGAACTTCATGCCAAAGAGGGTTAAGGCAGTGCTGGAAAATAATGGTGGCCCCACAAAATATTGACACTTTGGGCCCAATTTGGACATTTTCACTTAGGGGTCTACTCACTTTTGTTGCCAGTGGTTTAGACATTAATGGCTGTGTGTTGAATTATTTTGAGGGGACAGCAAATGTACATAGTTATACAAGCTGTACACTCACTACTTTACATTGTAGCAATGTGTAATTTCTTCAGTGTTGTCACATGAAAAGATAGAATAAAATATTTACAAAAATGTGAGGAGTGTACTCACTTTTGTGAGATATATATATATATATATATATACACACACAATATATATTTATGTATATACAGTATTAGGTATGGTACAGTATGGCCTGAGTGATCCCGTCCTGGTGTTCATTCCCTCAGGTCTCTTATTATAATGCTGCAAGGAGGTTCTGCAGAAAAGATAGAGCTTCGGCCTGGGGATACAGGACACGAACCTGTACGAGCTGCAAGCAACTAAATTTGCTGAAAATGTGTGCTTTTTTTTTGGAGTCGGTTGGGTTCAGTGTACCGACTGATAGAGAGGTTCCTGCATGTTCAGTTAGTGCCTGGCAAGGATTTATTTTTTAGTAATTTTGCTTTGTTGTACTATTTTGCAAACTTTTAACAAAAATAAAGCTGGTTGCGTGCAAGTTTTAAAAATACTTGCTGTCTGAAGCCAGCTTGTGCATCCTCCTGAGCTCTGTAGTGCACCTATGGGATATAATTAAAGTGTTACTAAACCCACAGCAGTAAAATCAGTCTGTATATGCAGTAAAGCATGCTTGTTATACTCACTGTGGAACCTAAGAAACATTAAGTTAATCCTCTGCATTGTGAGAAAAGGCTGTTTGATCCTATCTTCCGTGATCCTCCCCTTCTTCCACTGACTCCAGACCATTTCCTAATAGAACAGAGCATTAGGGGACAGGCTGCACATGCTCAGTTTTATCTGTATTGCTAGAGAGTTTTTTTTTTTTCTTGGGAAATGAAGACTCCCCAGAAAACTCCTCCTACAAGCTTTAAGTAGACAGTGATGCATGTCACAAGACTGCTCTAACTGCTGATAAGAAAAGGTATTTATCAGCTTATATTTACTAAAACTATTGCATTTCCGTGTTCTGTGTACTGTGGGAGACCAAATATAGTCAATGCAAGGTCCTGGGTTTAGTAACACTTTAAGGATCTGAAGTTAAAAAGTTGATTTGCATTGCTACATATACAAAGAACCATTTATACTCCTAATCCAGTAATACTATATATAGTATTATATATTATATACTATATGCAGTATATCCCCATGCATTTGTACAACCATTATAAAGAGAAGTATTTAGGTATATTTCTAACACTGTAACATCCACCCCTCTTTCTCACATGTAGATTAATCTAGTGAACAATAGGTCCAGGAGGAGGACAGGGGCACTGAAAGTGATCAAGATTAGGGAAGATCAGCAAGACAAAGTGAACATGTGGAGACATTGAACAGAAACACTACATCAGCTTTAAAGTTGTGTGAAAGAAGAGGCAGTCCTAAACGCAAAGGCCTTGATGGTCAGAATCATTACTGTGGTATTAGGCTGTTCTACCCTCTTCCATTGCAGGAAATCTTTGGTTCTAAACAACAAAATAGCAAAAGGGGTGCAAAAGGGGTGCAACAGCGGTGTGTATTATCTTACGAACAATGTTTTAGAGACAAATATATCTTTATTGTTTACAACAAAGGAAAACAATAGACGATTACCCTCACATCAATTATCATTTAGTAAGAAAAACAGATCGTTGCTAGAGAATACAACGGTATTGCATTTGTTATATTGTCAAGGGCAAGTATCCTGTACGTAAGTATCATAACATACTGGGTGAACATAGAAGGTTAAGGTATAAGGTGGCATAAAGGGGAAGAAAAAGAAAGAGTATTAAGAAAAGAAGAGGGGAAGAGAAAGAGGGGTAGGTCCAAGACGGCCTAGATAGGAAGGGAGAGTGAGAACTTGAGCGAAACCTTAGGATCAAACAGTAGACGTCCTATAGCGGTGCCGTCTCAGAATTACCATCTGGTGATAACATGTCTTTTAGGGCATCAGAAGTGGAGAAAATGTATCATTACATTATAGCGCTAGCATTTCTTTCATACGCATGATATCATTTACCGTGGAGACCTACGAGGATAAAAAAAGGGGTACTATCTGTTTTCCAAAACAATGGGATTAGTCGTCGAGCTGCAGAGAGAAAAAAGTGCAATAGGCTCAGTTTTTCAGATGCCACCATGCCCGGAAGCATTAACAGGAGCGCAATCTCCAAAGTAGGTGTCAAGGACTTATTGTTTATCTTAGTATAAACAGTGAAAACTTGGGAGAAAATGGGTCAGATCCCACTACACTTCCACCAGATATGTAAATAATTACCCTCCGCTGAGCTACATCTCCAACAAGTGGCTGGCATGGTTGGAAACATCCTGTGTAAGGAGAAAGAACAATGTTTTAATTAAAAGCATACAAATATACTCATCAAGACCAAATATCTTTAAGTGTTTAGTGTAGGCAGAACCACAGTCACATCTCAAGTCAGGGAAATGGATGTCCAATGTAGGGAACCTAGGGTTTGAGGCAACTATGGACTCTTTGTGGTATCTTCTGCCTCAATTTTCAAGTAGATTGGATGACGGTACAATATGTTTGTTTTCAGTTTAGTAGCAATATTAATGTAGAAACCTAGGCAACACTCAACAGCAGGTGCAAGAACTGATGCGTTTTCGAAGGGTATACCTACTTCCTCAGAGCTGATTTGTCTGCTGACCTTTTGCTGTTTAAATAATCCTAATGCAACCAAAATTTATGGCAGGCGCCTCCTCCTAAAATTGGGGAGGAGCCTCCTCCAAAGACTTACCCTTTAAGAACGACAGTCTGCCCATATGACTGATCTCAGACACCTACACAAGGTGATTTACAGTAAATATATCAAAGTATTGATGATATGTATCGCTATACATTACACATATCAAAGATGTCTTCACCACTGTACAGAGACCACAGTGCAGCAATCTTTCCAGCACCATAATCGCAATCTGTGTAATTTGTCATAGTATTAATAATAATTATTTGTGCCCCACAGTGTCTCTGCTTACAATTGAGTCACTAATCCTTGGAAGAATCCTACGACTGGAACACATGGAGGTGTTCAGGGGCTGGAGCGCATGACTGTCACTGTGTACAGAAATGCTGGTCTAGTGGAAGGGACATGTAGGGCCACAGGTGTAAATTGAGATCTCACGTGTAAGAGGAGTTGATGCAACATGAAGGGAGCCAGTGTATTACAGTGCCTGCTGGGGGTCACTCTTGTCAGTACATCTGGATAATAAGACTTAGTTTTAGCTGGCCATATAAAGGGGTACTGGATTTTAGTTAAAATATCAAAAACAAACTTGGTTGGTTGGCAATTCCTAGCCCAGAACTGGGGAGCGCCAACACCTTTCCACTCTAAATAGCAGTTAGCAACCAGCTGCTGAGCCACAAAAGAGCTGCGTTCATAATTGTACAGAAAAGATGAAGGGGTGACCACAGGAATGACCACCGCCTGCTAATTAAAGGCATATTTCATATTTTGGCCGAAAGTGGAATAGTCTTCTAACTCCGCTTTATTGCAAATCTGAGAAGAATGCAATGCACACAGCACATGTGTATAAAGGAGCTACTATTGTTCGCAAGTGAGCAAAAGAAAATTATCAGTGAGGGAGAAAAATTATTTACAAAATTGTGCTCTGAACACTGTCACATGACATTAAAAAAAAAAGTATCAGTAATCAACGAGTACTTGAAAAAAGTATCAGTACTTGTACTCGGTCTTAAAAAAGTGGTATCAGTGCAACACAATCAGCTTTTATTGCTGTCTGTGCCCCTGCTAGGGAGATTCATCCTCTCTATTTGTCCTGTTTACCATTATCATTGAAAGTGTCCCCCAAAAAATAATAGAGGGGAATTTTCCAATGGGGACACTAGCTCTGGTGAACTTGAGGTCCCCAAGGAATTCCCTTAATTTGCAGGGATTTCCTCTCACTTCCTGATTTGGCTATGGGACAGGAAGTTGAGTGAAATCTCCGCAATGAGATACAGAATGTGAAAAAAAAAATCTGGCAAGGATTATAGCCTTCCCTTACTCTATCCAAAATAAAAAATAAAAAAAGTTTTTCCTATAGTTCTACTATATATAGGTCAGACATGTGTTTTTGTTTTGTTTTGTTTTAAAGCTAAACTCCAGCTTTTGTTACTTTACATAGTTCATTTGGGCCAGCTTGGCCCAAACAAACTATGTCTTTCACTAACATGTGAGACCACTGGATGTGTAGTATAAGCTGTATGTAGCTGAGGCTACATACAGCATACCGTGCTGTGCTATGGGTTTGAGCCGAGACTTTCCGTGTCCTACCCGGAACACAGTAGAGTCTATCACAGCGGCGATCAGCCATTCACAGAAAGCGGTGTATTCAATCAAGGAATACAAAGCTTCCTCTGATTGGCTGAGTCAGAGGTTGTGACCTCATCAGCCTGCCTCTCTGACTCTGCGAATCAGAGGAAGCTTTGTATTCATTGATAGAATACACAGCTTTCTGTGAATTCCGGGTAGGAAACAGGAAGTTTTGACTTGAAAACCCAGAACACAGCGCGGTATGCTGTGTGTAGCCACAGCTACATACAGTTTATACTACACATCCAGAGGCCTCACATGTTAGTGAGGGGCATAGTTTGTTTTGGGCCAAGCTGGCCCAAATAAACTATATAAGGACTACCAAAAGATGGAGTTTAGCTCTAAAGTTCTAGTGCAGCAGCCTATGTGAAACTCTGTTGTGCTGAGGGCATGCCGGAGATCCAGGCCACTGCTCACACAGAGAGCAGCAGTACAGATCCCCAACTGTCCAACCCACCCCCTGACCAACACAGCATAGGAAGAATGAGCATTGTTGATTGTGATTGTGCAGATCCGGACTTGATTTAATTACTTTATAGCTACTAAAGTCAGGAATACTCCAACCCTATTTTACTATACTCAGAAGTCAAGCAGAGAATATTCCAAGCTATGTTTCTGAAAAACTGTCAGCACTTCAATGAACTTAGAACATAAATTCCAGAAGAGCTGAACTTTCTGGATTTAGAATTATTTAAAATTGTAAAAATCAAATTTAATATTTGATTTGGGAATTGTCTGGTCATCCTGGTTACTCCCGAACTTTCCCTACACCCCATCCCTAACTCCCCCCTAAAAGCCCATACCCACTATCAGAAAATTGTACGAAAAATACCACTTTCGCTGATTGTTAGTACACTTAGAAAGCAGTTCTGCGTTCTAAGTGTAAAGGCCCATACACATGATCGAACTTTCCGACAAGAAAACCGTGGAATTTTGTCCGAAGGGTGTTGGCCCAAACTTGTCTTGCATACACACGGCCAAACAATTGTTGGCCAACAATTATGAATGTAGTGACATACTAAGTTGTTTTTCAGCTCTTTAGCGCCACCCTTTGGGCTCCTTCTGCTAATTTCGTGTTAGTAGAAGTTTGGTGAGTGTCGACTCGCACTTTTCATTTTGTACTTTTCATTTTGCTTTTTTCAGTTTGCGCTTTTCAGTTTGTTTCTAAACGGCCGTTCATCAACCAGACATGTTGCAGCCTTGGTGTTATTGCTTTGACATTATTTTTTTGGTTGAATAATGATTTGATTTGGTATATTTTCTATATTTTTGGATGCATAGAATGCACATTTTGGTTAAGTTCTATTGGCAGATAGTATGTCTAATTTTATTTGTTTCTTTTTTTAATGCACAATAAAAAAAAAATGTGTAGAATAATACTTGGTTATTTGTTTTACTTCAAATGACATTTTGGGAGTAGGCAGTTACAAAAAACACAAGGTAAAATTAACAAGGGACACCAACATAGTTGTATCTTTGTTCTTAAAAACTACGGGATAATGGTGTTGTGGTAACTTGCCCAAAATAAAAAAAAATAAAAAAAAGTATAATAATATTATTCTTGATATCACTAGAAAGAAAAAGCCTTTGAAAATTTGTTTGCAATAACTCCATCAGTATCACCAGCAAAGCGGCTTCATTATTATCCCATTAAAGAAGAAAAGAATGTGCGCTACATTTGGAGAGTTCATAATTTGCCACATCACAAATGTTAATTCTCCATTACGAATGCTAGTTTACAAGACCGACCACTTCTGGCTCTTCCTTGCTTCCAAGCATGTGTGTTTGTACTTTGGATTTTTGTCTGACGGACATGTGTACACATGCTCGGAATATCCGACAACACACATTTGTCCGCGGAAAATTAGAAAACCTGCTAGCTAACATTTGCTGGCGGAAAGCCTGACAACAATTGTCAGATGGAGCGCACACATGGTCAGATTTTTCCCGACAACAGCCTGCCATCGAACATTTCCCACCAAAAAGTTCGAACATGTGTACGGGCTTAAGTGTAACTGCAGTGTTGTTTCCTAGTGAGAAGAACTGACCTGCACTATTCACTCATTATCTTTAGCTTCAAAAGAGGGAAAATTCTTTATTCTTGAAAAATCTTTTTTTTACTTGCAAATACTTAAGCAAAACAGCCACATTCCACCACATGCTCAACCTTTTGGTGAGCAGTTTCTGTTAATCCTTTAACAATGCTGTACAAGTCTCCTTATCATACAATATCTCAGCATTAAAAATACATTTCCTTATGTTGACCTGTATTGCAGCTTTGTTTTGTAATCGCAAAGATCTTATGCTCTGGCAGGTGGATCATCTGCCATTTTCAAATCTTTTTTTTTATTTTTTATAGATTCTAGGTTGTATTTAAACCATATCTTTTTATTATGTACTCAAGATATACAGATATACACAACCATGTCTTACCAGGTGCACATGGGGTGGGGATTGTGAGTCATTTCATAGATTTAATCTCCATTAGCGAAGGATCAAACACATATCCTAACACGATGTAACGGACACCATTGTCATAGCAAACAAAACTGTTCTCATAAAGTTTGTCTCAGTAATTACCATAAGCTTCCAGTAACCTTCTTAGTTAATATATAACTAAAGGCAAAACTTTTTTTTTTAAGTTTTGGATAGAATGGAGATGGGTTAGAAAACCTGTCAGTTTTTATTGCTGTCTGTGACCCCATTAGGGAGATTCTCCCTCTGTTTGTTCTGTTTACCATTATCAATGAATGTGGGCACAGATGGTGAAAAAAAAAACAGATGGGTTATAACCCTCTCTTACGCTATCTAAAATGAAAACAAGTTTTGCCTTTGGTTCTACTTTAAATATGCAGCGCTGGTATTTTTGCCTGCTAGTGTTATGCAGTGTTAAACTATTATAGTGTTATAACTTGGTATTTGGCACCAACAAGTGGCCGATACTGGAAATGGACTTCAATTATTTTCTTTTCATGAACATGGAGAAATATTACAGGAAGTGACTGTTTGTACACTTTACCATGACCTACCTACCCAGAATGCCGAGTGGCCTACCAAGGAAAACACAGAGCTGAATTGCATGCTGGGTATCATATAAAAGGACACATGCGGCCATTTTCAGTCTCTTCTGGACACGTGGCCTGTCTACAAGGACCTGCGAGGAGGTCTCCAGAGAGCGCGGCCTACACCAACTGAGGAGTGGAACAGCCAGCGACTCTACTTTACACGTGTGTGCTGGAAAGACTGTGTAATCGGATCGGGAAGGATCCAGAGACATGGGTCAGAGGCATCGGAGGGTCATCTTGCAGAACGGATTGGTGTGGCGGCGCTGGCTGGCGTGAAGCAAGACTGAAACAACTGGAGCGGAGCTGTTTACTCTTCAGGCCGGATTGGGTAAGAGGGCAGCCGCCCATAGTTATTAACGCACTTTTTCACACTTAGACTCTGAGCACAGTGTCGCTGGAACCTGTAGTCCCACAGAGGAGATCTTATCTAAAGGACTGAGTTTAAGTAGGCCTCAAGCCTGCATTCCATTGATTGCTGACACTGTGCAGTTCAGAACCAATTACACCAAGTAAGTGTGCTGTATTGCAAGAACAGTTCTAACACTCACAATACAATAATCCTTGTTTTGTTCAACTGTTTGGATTACAATTTCTACACATATAGCTAATCAGAAGACCCAAGACTAAAGACTGCATCTCTTAATGCAAGGCCTTGCATCTTATTAATATTAAGAGGGACTGCATCATAAAGTAGGGGGTGCTCCCTAGTGATTGTGTTGTACTGTATCAATAACTTTATACTCCTGTGGTTACCTAGGTGTGCTGGAAGTGGGAAGGTGCCCAGAGTTAAAGCGTTATCACTCTGAGTGCTAGTCCCATTTGGAGATACATTCTAAGGGGTCATCCAAGATAACTTTATATGTACAGATTGTTGTGAATACCCATTGTGCTGTTGCATTACGTTTATGTGACAGTGCTAATACTGTAATTTCTCTTTTATACCAGTTCCATTAAAAACACGTTTCTGGTTAAATACAATTAGTGTGAAGTGTTGTTCATTTTCCAGCAGGTGGAGCATCGGATACCCAGGTAATAACAAAGGTATACTATTGTTATATTGTGGGGTTATCCTTGATATTGATAGCTTCACACCAACATTGCACCACAGCTGTGTCAAGGGGATTGAGTGCTACACGTGGGGGCTCGTCCGGGAGCCCGTCACGTTGCAAGCAAACCCACCCTCTTGGCGTCAGTATGGACCCCATCACAGTGGTCCAGTGGTGCGAAGCGGAAGGCGCACGCTCAGAAGTGAGCGTGGCAATTGAACTCCCAGGGGAGGACTGGAAAGAAAAACATGTTAAAGAAGTTGTACAGGCATTGTCCCCAAATAGGAAGGACTGGGTGGTCGCTACGAGACCAAACTATGGGACCTCTCGCATTTATGCACTACTAGAGTGGAGGAGAGGTGTCCCTGAAAACTTCCAAGATACCAGTGTGAAGCTGTCTGACAGAACCAAATTTTGCCTAACACACACGGAGAGGCCAAGTGAAAGCCCTACCAGCTCTACACAAGTAAAATCAGCCAAGGCAAAAGTTCCCTCCTGGTCACATCTGACCACAATTGAACCAGAGCTCTTCACAGCCTTTTTGGAACTTTGTGGCAAAGTGCAACAAGGCAAACCCCACAAACCCTAGGAATGCATACCAGAGCTTCAGCATATATTGTGGGGTTATCCTTTATTGTTAGCTTCACATCAACATTGCACCACAGCTGTGTCAAGAGGATTGAGCCAAGTCATTTGGGGTATAGTAGCAGAGTGCAGGCCCAATCAAACATCAGCAGCTCCTTCGGGGGTCAGTGCTACAAATATTATCACTGATGTCATGTAACAAAAACAATATTATTATAAGAAAGGGCCTATTATTATAATAAAGGCCTATTTTGGACATTTTCACTTAGGGGTGTACTCACTTTTGTTGCATGCGCTGTAGACAGCGGTGCCTGTCTTTCGTTAAATATCTCCCAAACCGTGTAGGTTTAGGAGATACTTCTTGGACCTACAGGTAAGCCTTAATCTAGGCTTACCTGTAGGTCAAAGTGTGTTGTAAGGGTTTACAACCACTTTAACTAGACATCAAAATGTATCTAGCACACGCTAAACTGAGACAACTTTGTCACATATCAGAATAATTCTTATACAAAAAATAAATAAAAGCACACATATATATATATATATATATATATATATATATATATATAAATATATAAAAACAAATTACAAAAAGTTCCTTTAACCACTTGAGACCCGCGCTATAGCCGAATGACGGCTACAGCGCGGACCTCCTTTGCCGGGACTACGTCTATTAAGGTCGTCCCGTGCACGAGCGGCATGCGCGCCCCCTGAGGGGCGCACGCGGCGCGCTCTGTGATCGGCGAGTCTATGAGACTCGCCTGATCACGGATCCGAGCAAGGGGTCGATCCCGACCCCTTACCACGTGATCAGCTGTCAGCCAATGACAGCTGATCATGTGATAAAACGGAGCCGGTAATCGGCTATTATTCCTCCTCACGCTGACAGCGCGAGGAGAAAAAAAAAGAGCCGATCACCGGCGGCCGTGATCGGGACATCAGTCCCGATCACGGCCAGCTTACTAGTACCCACCTGCCCCCCTCAGGAATAAATAAGTGCCCACCGTAAGTGCCACCCAGCAGTGCCCACAGTGCCACCCAGCAGTGCCCACAGTGCCACCCACAATCCGCCTCAACAACGGTGCTGCACCCCTGTGCCACATATCCGTGCCCATCAGTGTCATCTACCAGTACCCATCAGTGCCCATCAGTGCCGCCCATCAGTGCCCAGCAGTGCCACCTATCAGTGCCACCTATCAGTGCCCATCAGTCCCATCTATCAGTGGTACCTATCAGTGCCCCTTAGTGCCACCCATCCGTGCCACCCATCCGTGCCATCTTATCTGTGCCCATCTTTGCCCATCAGTGCTGCCTTATCTATGCCCATCAGTACTGCCTTATCTGTGCCTATCGGTGCCACCTTATCTGTGCCTATTAGTGCCGCCTTAACTATGCCTATCAGTGCCCACCAGTGCAGCCTATCAGTGCCCACCAGTGCAGCCTATCAGTGCGCCTCATCCGCACACTTCAATGAAGGAGAAAAATGACCTGTTTGCAAAATTTTATAACAAACTATTAAACATGATTTTTTTTTTTTTGCATTTTTTTTTGTTTGTTTAGCAAAAAATAAAACTCCCAGCTGTAATTAAATACCACCAAAAGAAAGCTCTATTTGTGGGAAAAAAATTATAAAAATTTCATTTGGGTACGGTGTTGTATGACCGCGCAATTGTCATTCAAAGTGCATCAGCGCTGAAAGCTGAAAATTGGTCTGGGCAGGAGGGGGGTTTAAGTGCCCAGTAAGCAAGTGGTTAAGTGCATGCGGGCACCATACACACAGGTGTCTATGGGAAGCATGACATTTCTGCAATCATGTGATTGGTACTGTGACTGGAAAGCTTATTGGATTCTTTTAGCATTTCCTCGGGGTGTTGAGCCCTGCACCCCAACATTCCTACTGTACAATTATTCTTTGTGATTGGTGGAGCCCTGGAGGACATAGGGTGGTGCTTTTAACTAAACTGCTCCACTTCTCGCTGGTCAAGTTTTCCCAGTCTCATGGTGGTGGAACACAAGGATTGAGCCTCTCTGAGTCATCTGGCTGGCCATCAGACACTCCTGTACACCTCCCAGCCTGCTACTACTGAGACCGTATAACACAGATTGGACAGTGGAGTGCCATCAAACACTGCCACTGTACCCATCAAACACTTCCACTGTGCCCATCGAATGCTGCCACTGCTGTGCCCATTGAATGCTGCCACTGTGACCCCCGGCCTGCTTGCCGTCTGAGCGGTGTCCTCCGAGCGGTGTCCTCCATGTGTCTCCTCCCATCTTCTCCTCCTGTCAGATGTCCAATCACAGACCCTGTTGTTTCAGTCAATCAGGTGACAGGTAACAGACCCGAGCACCTGATTGGTGGAGAGGCAGTTTAGTGTTAGGACAGTGAATATTAACCCCTTCCCGCCGAGCGTACGCACATCTGCGTACTCGGCTTCCGGGGGTTATACCGGGATGATGCCCGCACCTGCAGGCATCATCCCGGTACCGTTTTTTACAGCAGGCGATTGGCTATCCAGGCATAACAACCGATGTGGCTAAAAGCCGCTCGGCTGTTATGCCGGAGGAGCGGGAGGGGACGTCCCCCCCTCCCGCCGCCTCTCGCCGCTGTTACCGGTGCTCCCGCTCGATCGGGAGCACCGATTAGAGATCCGTCGGCTCTGGCTGCTGGGGAGGAACTGGAACGAAGCCGTAATCGGCTTCGTTCCAGTCTCCTCATCGTAAACACGGAAGCGACGTCATGACGTCACTTCCCGTTTACTCGGCTGCCAATGGCGCCGGTTTTAAAAAAATATCCGGTATTCAGAATCGCCGTTTTCGGCGATCTGAATACATTGAAGTGTAAAGGAGGGGTGGGGGGTCTTTTAGACCCCCGATCCCTCCATAAAGAGTACCTGTCACTACCTATTACTGTCACAAGGGATGTTTACATTCCTTGTGACAGCAATAAAAGTGATCAAATTTTTTTTTTTTTTTTTAAACAATTTAGTCATTTAAAAAAAAATAAAATAAATAAAAAAATAAAAAAAAAATTTTCAAAGCGCCCGCCGTCCCCGCGAGCTCGCGAAGCAAAGAAAACGCATACGGAAGTCGCGCCCGCGTATGTTAACGGTGTTCAAATCACACATGTGAGGTATCGCCGCGATCGTCAGAGCGAGAGCAATAATTCTAGCAGTAGACCTCCTCTGTAACGCTAACCTGGTAACCGTAAAAATTTTTTAAAGCGTCGCCTATTGAGATTTTTAGGTACCGTACTTTGTCGTCAATCTACAAGTGCGCGCAATTATAAAGTGTGACATGTTTGGTATCTATTTACTCGGCGTAACATTATCTTTCACATTTCGCAAAAAAATTGGGCTAATTTTACTGTTTTGTTTTTTTTTTATTCATGAAAGTGTCCCTTTTCCCAAAAAGTTGTGTTTAAAACACCACTGCGCAAATACCGTGTGACATAAAATATTGCAACAATCGCCGTTTTATTCTCTAGAGCCTCTGCTAAAAATATATATATAATGTTTGGGGGTTCCAAGTAATTTTCTAGCAAAAAATATGGATTTTAACTTGTAAACACCAAATTCCAAAAATAGGCTTAGTCATGAAAGGGTTAATTTGCTGTTCTTACACACCTAGGTGAACTGTGAGCACCAAGCATGGTGCTCACAGGTCACCTTTTTTTGATGCCTATTAGAGCCTATGGCTCTAATCAGGTGCTTCAAAAACACCCCCGCCGCTGTAATTCAGGCACCCAGCGCCCAAAAATGGGCCGGGGCCCGAATATGGGATGGCAGCGGCAGCCGTGGATAAATTCATGCAATGCATGAATCTATCCATTGGTCATAGAGGGGTTGGCTGGAGAGAGGGGGCGGTGCCCGTGCGCCCTTATGGACTTAACATTAGTCCCAGTTAACCTACATGCGGTATAGGTACAGAATAAGTATGGTATAGTCTTGGCGCAGGTGCAGGTAGATGTGGTTCAGATAGGGCAAAGATTCGGTATAATATGGTATAGGGTTGGTATAGGTGCGGTCTAGGTTTGGAATAAGTGCTGTAAAGACTGCAATATGGGTGCAGTATGGATTGGGTACACTTGGTGTCCTGCTCACAGTGGCTCGATCCCTTGTAGTATCAACAATTTATGCATAACCCTCTCACCAGTCCTCAGGATGTTGTGGGGACCTCTCGCTGTAGTCTCCTGTAGTCCCCTCAATCTCATCCTGAAAGCCTCTGGTGATCAGCGGTGAGAAGCATGGGGTGAGTGGACGCTCCAGTCTTCCTGGTGCTGAGATGTGGGCGGTGCTGTGCTGCCTCCAGATGTTCTCGCTAACAGTCTCAAACTGCAACTCTCATGAATCTCAGCACTCTGCATAGAATTCTATGGGCTTGCTTGGCTTTAGCTCTCCTCCTGCTGGCTAGAGGAGAATGGCATAACATCAGTATCTCAGTAGAGGGAGAGAAGAATAAAAGGCAATAGGGGTTATTTACTAAGACTAGAGACTGTAAAATCTGGTGCAACTCTGCACAGAAACCAGTCAGCTTCCAGGTTTTGTTGCCAAAGCTTAATTGACCAAGCTGAAGTTATTGAAGCCGATTGGCTACTATGCACAGCTGCACTAGATTCTGAGTGCACCAGTTTTAGTAAAAATACCCCAATATCGCCTTCTCCATATTGCTGAAGCCCAGCACCTAGTTATAACTGGCGCGATAATCATGGTGGCCCCAGCCATCCATAGGCATATGGCTGTGCGGCGCCAGACAAGACAGCACAGTGAAGATCTCCAGATTTAAGATGTAAAGCTTTTTTCACAGGTCAGTTGACATCAACCCAAAGATGCACATGCCTTATTTTTTTCTTCAGCGCATTGCATAGCAACAGATGTGCTCTTTGTTGCATGAAATAGTGTGCTGTGGAGCAGACACATTTGTTCTGCCAACGTGTGCGCATTGGGGTACCATTAAAAATGAATGGCAAATGCATTGCAAGATAAATACTGTGTACACATGTAATGTGCCCCCGCTCTCCAGAGGCCTGAAGATGACCTCCAGAGTCAGGGGCAGCTGACATTCCTCCTCAGGGTGCAGGTCACTGGGCATGATGGGTATAATGCAAGTTGGAAACATGGGCACTGGTCACTTTTTGAATGCAACAAATTAGATTTTATGGTCTCTTAACAAGAACTGGGGGAGAGAGGGTTTAGGGCCAGGACACCCTTAGGCAGATGCAAAAGCAATTGTCAGACTCTGCAGACCAAAAATAGTAATAGTCAGACAGTGATACAGGTAGAGGGCCTTTAAGCTGGATGCAGTACTGTATTTGTAGAACTGCTGTCTCCTAAAGCAACTGAACATTCAATATAGTCAATATAGATCTGCACAGTATCCCGTTGTAGATCTTCTCTCACATCTCACAGTATCCCACTGTAGATCTTCATACTAAGCTCCCAGTCTCTCACTAAACTTCCAAGATCCTAGCCGCTGCTGGATCCCCTGAGCTCTTTCACAGCTAACCTGCTGTATACTCCTCAAGCTTCACCCACTCTACCCACTAGGTTTCTGACTTGACTCTGCTAAAGCTTTCCCACTTCTTCACCATCCCCAGCTAGTGAAAAGGGCTGCTCTGGTACTTCTTCAGACTTCATGCACTGGCCTCTGATAACAGGAGAGGTTGTCCCTTGCTGGCCGCTGCTTCCCCTTTACCTCTGACCTTGATCCTCACTTGCCTCTGGTAACAGGAGTGGTCGTCCCTTATGACAACTGCTTCTGCATTACCTCTGGCAACATTCGGTTCCCCATCTGGCTGAACCTCTGCAACTTGGTTAGACTCCTGACCTGAAGCCCCAACCCCACTTTGCTTCTCAGTCTTGGATAGGCCTCAGACAGCCTAGCAGCCAGGTGATAGGCCTCAGGCTTCTGGCCTGACAATAAGCCTCGGCTATGGAATGCTCTACCAATCAACATCCGCCTGGAAGAAAATCACCTGGCTTTTAGGAAAAAACTCAAGACCTTCCTCTTTTAGCAGATGATCAAAGCTCGCCACAGCGCCTAGAGGCGATTCAGTTCGCATTGTGCGCTATATAAGTATTTCATTCATTCATTCATTCATTCATTCAATACAACACAATTCCACTCAGACAGGCATCCAGGTGGCACAGAATCCTGATCACCTGACTCCTCCCAAATAAATAGGCTCTTCAAGAAGGCCATGGGGCCAAAGAGACTTCTACCAACAGGCTGGGACAACCTATCCACTCCTAACCCAAATTCACTATGCCCTTGTCATTCTAATACCACAGGCGGCAATGTCAACTAGTGGCAGAAGAGAGAGTTGCACCAAATTCAGGTTTAGGGCAAAAGTCAGTGGATCACCCAAACAACAGCTAGTTACCACCTAGCAAACTAAATTTTGAACAGCCCTGTTTAGGGCCAGGGTGCTACACACATTTCTGTACTGCATGCTAATATGTATTATAGCGTATATAAACACATACAACAATGCAAATGCAAATGTATGAATGCGGCCTAAATAAACCTTCATGGAAATTGATTTTTCATTGTGTGCCTGGAGTTCAGCTTTATTTTTTCACAAACACCTAGAGGGCTGCTACTTAGGAGTGTCCAGCTGCAGCTTTCTCTGTATTAACCCTTGCTTCGCTAGCAACAGCATATAGTTTATTAGGTATATAAAATTTGTATCCATAATTACTGTACAGTGCCTACTGCTCTGCAAAATCATACTCCACTTCCAGACACCCCAAAATACTATCTTCTATGATCGTTAGTATCTGCCAAAAATAATAAAAGAGCCTACTCTCCTTAGGTATCCCTTAAGGCTAGGTTTACACTTGTGGCAGTGCTTGCCACCCCCCTGAAAATGTATCCGCAGTGGATCACCCAGAAGTGTTTCACGTGCAGTGAGGAGGTAATATGTTTTTTCTTCACTGCCTGTTTTAACCCTTTTTTTCTGGAGGTGCTACTTGCTGATTGCATCCTAGGCATGTGTACACCGCTGTTTATCTGCCTTTACACCTTGAGTAGAGTCAGTTGGGGGGGTAAAAAATGTGTTTAAACTGCTTTCTCCCCTACCCCCCAAAACAGCAAGTGTGAACGAGCTCTAAAACAGACAGGGCTATCTGAAAAAAAGGCCAACACTGTTCCAGTTTATGCAGATGCCTACACCTTTTCACCCTTCCAGCTTCCAAACACCTCCCCAAACCTTTTCCACCTATCCCACAGTTTAGCCTACTGTCAGAAACCATGAAATCAGACTGAGACAGAAGTACAGTTAAATCACACTTGTTTAATAATAAAAGTAAAAAGAACAAATGTAGTCAAAACAAAGTTCAGTAACAGAATGGATAGTCAACCAAGCCAGAAGTCAGGGATCAAAGTGGTGGAACAGCAAGCAGAATCTGGAGCCAGAAGGGATGTCAGCAAATCCAGTCTTTAAACGGGAATGCAGGAGATAGTTTCTTGTGATGTGACCAAGACGAAGGCAGAGCTCCTCTGGACTGGATGGCTTAAGTAGGCAGGACTGACGAGCAGGTTCATCAACAGCTGAGTAACTGTGGCGAGGGATGGGAGCTGGCAATTAACCGACAGCTGAGAGGCCAGTTTAAAGAAGGAAGGGCTGAGCCCAGCCCTGACACCTACTTAGTTAGCAACAACTTTCTAGCTAACTCAGGACTTGGTCCTTCCCAGGCAAAGCAACAGGTTCACTTTAACCCCCCTAGCGGTATTCCCGAGTCTGGCTCGGGGTGAAAATTTAGTACCATTTGCGGTAACCCCGAGCCAGACTCGGAATCGCATCGCTGGACGCTGGATCCAGCGATGTCCCCCAGCTGTACAAGCTAGCCATCCTCCGCTCGATCTATCACATCGCCGGGATCTGTTCCCTGCGAGCGGTGCGATGCACTGGGATGGAGAACGGCACCAAATTCAAAAAGTAAAGCACACACATTGCATACAGTATAATGTAATTTTACAGATTACATTGCTGTATGTAATTATTTCACATCCTCTTTGTCCCTAGTGGTCTGCCCAGTGCTCTGCATGTAGTTTTATATTATAAAAACTGTTCTTTATGCCTGGAAAATGGAGATTGTCCATAGCAACCAAAACTGTCCCTTTACATCAAAAATGGTTTTAGACCAGCTAGAAAACAGCGATAATAAATTGTAATCACTCGCAGAATAGAGCGATAGCGATTTGTGGGGAGATCCGTCATCAAATACTGAAAAGTAATGACAGTGACAATTCTGCAACTGAGCACATTTCAGTATTTTTGATTTGATTACATTATTAAATATTTTTTTATTATTGTTATATTATTATTTGGTATAATTATTTATAGTTATTTATTATATTATAATTTATGATTTCATTTTTCAAACTTTATCATACCCGGGATGTTTACTAGACTCTGATTTTGACAGATTTAAGTGAGTTATTCCTAAGAATTACAGGACTACAATATAAAACGCCAAATTTTCAAGCAAAATAATTGTATCGCTTTCAGCACCTAAAATCTGAAATAATCGTACCGCCAGGGAGGTTAATGCCATCCTCGTCATCTATTTCCACTTTATAACCAAATTGGGATTACACCTAATTTATATTTTTTACATTCCCCCATTCACATAGCATAACTTAAAAAAATAAAAATGAAATTGCAGCTTATTTTTTACATGCTCTCTTCTGGACGTTCCTGTAAAGAAACATTGTACACAGTTTTCATTGCTTATTAGCGGGCTGGGTCGCTTTTTACCATAATTAACCACTTAATACCGGCGCCTCCTGTCCCTTTAAGGCGTTTTTGATGCCGGCAGGGCGGGGTTTATGATCATGGAAGCAATATGATTGACTGTCACGTAGGTCACATGATTGAAAAGCTCCTAATCGCAAGTAGGTGCCGGTAAATGTGGTGGAAATGCACAGGGTGCTAACTCTTTGCACAGGTTTACATTTAGGTATGCAAATATGTGGCCTCTCAGTATCAAGGCCCTCCCACCAAGAGGCCACATATTTGTACTCTCTGCACCAAGAGGTTAAACCCGTGTAGACTGTGCAGGCAGATCTTCATTATCAGTTATATGTATATTTGAACATTTTCTGTCTTAACAAAGTGTTAAACGTTTAGAGCCTAAGCGTCTTTCATTCTATGTTAATAAGGACAAGCTTAAGACAGATTCCCTCTAAAAGCCCTGTACACAAAATATCGTACAAAAAATATGAAGCGATCGTACAATAATCTGATCGTTAGTGCACAGCTGTCGGGGACAAACATGAAAATTTTTCATATACGATACCAGATTGTACGATTTTAGTTTAATCAGTACAGTTTGTCCAAAAATACAATACAAATACACTAAAACAACATTACATCACTTCCGAATTTTTATTATGTCATATGAGAATTTTCGTACTTAACCTATTCATTTTCGATATGGAGATTAGCATCCAAAAAAAACCAAAAAAAAAAACCAGATGATCATTCGTCCGATAATCTCATCGTGTATACTAGGCTTAACTTTAACCAATTCAGCCCCGAAAGGATATGCCTCCTTCCTGACCAGAGCATTTTTTTACGATACAGCAATGCGTCTCTTTAACTGACAATTGCGCGGCCGTGCAACATTGCACCCAAACAAAATTGAGGTCCTTTTTTATTTTTTGCACTGTAAACAAAAAGTGACAATTTTAAAAAAAGCTATATTTTTTACTTTTTGCTATAATAAAAATCTCCAAAAAAATCTAAAAAAAAAACGAATTTCTTCCTCAGTTTAGACCTTCTTCTACATATTTTTGGTAAAAAAAAAAAAAAAAAAAAAAAAAAAAATATATATATATATATATATATATATATATATTCGCAGTAAGCGTATATTGATTGGTTTGTGCAAAAGTTATAGTGTCTACAAAATAGGGGAAAGATTTATGCCATTTTTATAAAAAAAAATGTTATTAGTAATGGCGGCTATCTGCGACATTGCAGCGGACACTTCGGACACTTTTGACACTATTTTGGGACCAGTGACATTTATACAGCGATCAGTACTATAAACATGCACTGATTACTGTGTAACTGACACAAGCAGGGCAGGGGTTAAACATGGGGGCGATCAAGGGGTTAACTGTGTTCCCTCAGTGTGTTTTTACTGCAGGGGGGGTGGGCTCACTAGAACATGACAGAGATCACTGCTCATGATGACAGGGAGCAGTGTCATGTTGCTAGGCAGAACAGGGAAATGCCTTGTTTACATAGGCATCTCCCAGTTCTGCCTCTCCATGTCACGATCGCGGGCCACTGGTGGACATCGAGTCCGCGAGAACACTCACGCGGCATGCATACTCACTAGCCTGCTATTTAAAGGGGACGTACAGGTATGCCCATTTTCACAGCCGTGCCGACGTATAGATCGTCGTGCGCTGGACAGCAAGCAGTTAATCAAGAAACCTTGCAGACTGCCATGACACCTTTTCCTAAGAAACATCTAAAGGCCCGTACACACGATCAGACTTTTTGACAACAAAGATGTAAATTAGCTGTTTTGAGGCAACATTCGACCGTGTGTATGCTCCATTGGACAAACTTTTTCGGTTTTCATCGGACTTTCGGGGTTTCCTCATACTAAACGTGGAAATCATGTTTAAGGTTATTAATGTATCCAGAGTTGCATTAATCTGTGTCTTTCGTAATGGACAATTAATGTAAACTCTAACAGCGTGACTATTGATTTTCTAAAGCACTGTATTTTCTAAATCATTACCATTTAAAAAAATAAATTACCTATGTAGCACTAACCCCCAAAGAAGCTGCTGGTTATTTTTGGGTTTACCGTTACCTTCCGCTTCTCCTTGTTGCACATCTAGGCGATGTCCTGTGGTAGATGACCCAGTAACTTGAGACTGACAATAGATCCAGTTGAATGGATTTTATTTGCAAACTTCAACCATTGAACAGTCTTTCAACTTGGGATCAGAGGGTTAGGAAGGAATTCAGGTACTCTCAATGTCAAAGTCTATAAACGTTAAAGAACTTACTTTGACTGCATCCAGAGAATAGCCATTCGCAGCTGGATGAACACTCAGGTTGGACAGTCCCTTTCTCACAAGGCCTAGCAGCCAACAAGGTGCTTATTCAGGAACAAAGTCTTTGTCACAGACGTTGTTACAGAACACGCAGGAAACTAAGCTGTAGAACACTTGTAGGATACCTGGATGTTTCAGCCTGCTTGGCGATATCCACAAGACCAGATTCTCTCGGATACTTCAGTCCTTCCAGGCTCTTGTTAAGAAAACCAAACTCACACATGGTGTTCTTCTAAAGAGTCCTCCCCTGGAATGCTCAAAGTCTAATGGGTCTCTCCCGGAAAGGAGACAGGACCCATCCACCTCAGAATCTTCCTCTAGTTTCCATGCCTCAGGCTAGCCATGCCCCAAGGCATTCAAATCGGGTGAAACTGCACCCCAGGCCATAGCCTTCCTGGGGGCTGGTCAGGAGGACCAGGACCATGTAATCAGCACATCATACTGGACCGGAACCCAGAACCACGTGACGTCCGCATCTTAAATACCCTCTCCCAGAGGGCACAGCGAGAAGGCCACTCCCACTGACCTGACTCTGAAAGTGAGTAACTTAAGCTCCTGACCAGACCATAGTTCCATGCCTGCAACCAGAGACAGCACCCCCCTGTGGCCAGGCTGAACATCTCACGGCCCAGTCAGACTGACACAGAAGTGAAATTTAGGCAAATATACGCAAACCAAACTTTAGTTTGGGTAAAGTTTTAACTTTGAAAAACATAGTGCATGCTCTTCCGGAGCCCACCGATACACCTATTTTTTTAAATGTTCAGTCTATTTGCTGCTAATCTTTTCCATGCCCTTTTAGCCACATCCTGTCTACAAACACTGCCTCAAGATTCCATTGTGCAGCATTTCTCCAGACCACCATCCTGCTAGTGACAACAGTGGAATATGCCTGCATAATGTGTCAGCTCAGCAACTTGTAGACTCAACCAGAGGTGCCTATTACAAAATGACAATACAGGAGTACAATGGGGAGACGTTTGCAACCCTAAAACAAGGACCTTCATGGCAAGATCACCAGGTATTATTTAAATGAAATTAGTTGAAAAAAAAAATTTAAAACTTAAAATTACGTTAACAAGGTAAAAAATTTTAAGAGATTTTAGGAACTGGGTTAACACTTATTTTAAACAAAAGTTTTCATGACTTATTAGGGATTTCATAAATAAAGTAATTTATAAATAAAAACGACTCTAGTTTTAGCAGAAAGCCTCTGCCTTTAAGGGGATTGCTGAACACTGTCACCATTGTAATGAATGGTAGCTTAGTATTGTAATGACTCCGGTGCCCACAGCCTGTTTACCAGATTAATGACAATACATGATGGATCAGTGCCCTCATTGTGGTCATTGTGCAATAATTCTTAACACACTTTCTGAGAACTACTGGCTCTTGTAAGCTGGTTGTAACAGCCTCTGTCTGCCTGGATCTATACATTACTGCAACTGGTCACTTATTGCCACTCACAGTAAGAACATCTGATAACATTTTATGACAGGAAAAGAAGTGTGTTTTGCTGCTAGATGGTACACCTGAGGTCAGCTAGCTTTTCCACAATGTCAATTTACAACCATTAGACAGCACGCAAGGAATAATAGCGCACCAGAGATGTATAGTTTGTTTTCAATTTTTGCACTCATACTTGTGCTACTAATGCCATCTTGAACTCATTCCCATCAGCCCCAGTACCTGTACCTTCAGACTTTAAATCAGCCCCAATTTATGCACTTTTAGACCTCAGATCAGCCCTAATTCATGCACCATTACACATCAGAGGAGCGCCAGTTCCTGCACCTTCAAACTTAGATCAGCCCCAATTAATGTACTGTTCCTTCACACTTCAGATCAGCCCAAGTTCCTGCAACCTCAAACCAGCCCCAATTTATGCACCCTCAGACCTCAGATCAGCTCCAACTCATGCACCTTCAGACTTTAGGTCAGCCCTAATTCATGCAACTTCACACCTCAGATCAGCCCCAGTTCCTGCAATCTTAGACCTCAGATCAGCCCCAGTCCCTGCACCTTCAGACCTCAGATCAGCCCCATTCCATGCACCTTCACACCTCAGATCAGCCCAAGTTCCTGCAACTTCAGACCTCAGATCAGCCAAATTCCATGCACCTGCACACCTCAGTTCAGCCCGAGTTCCTGCAACTTCAGACATCAGATCAGCCCCAATTCATGCACCTTCAGACTTCAAATAAGCCCCAATTCAAGAACATTAAGACCTCAGACCAGCCCCAGTTCATGCACTTTCACACCTGAGCAGGGCAGGACTTAGGGTGCTGGGGGCCCCTGGGCTTGAGTCACTTTCAGGCCCTACCTTCTATACATTACTATGAATAGAACAAATGATACATACACAAGCTATGTATTAGAGCTACACAATTCAGGATAAACTGAGAATAAAAATGATGTGGCACTGATGACAGATGGCACTAATATGTGGAACTGATGACACGTGACACTGATGACAGATGGCACTAATATGTGGCACTGACACGTGGCACTGATGACACGTGGCACTAATACATGGCACTGATGACAGATGGCACTAATACTTGACACTGATGACAGATGACACTAATATGTGGCACTGATGACAGATGGCACTAATACGTGACACTGACAGATGGCACTAATAGGTGGCACTGATGACACGTGACATTGATGACAGATGGCACTTATACATGGCACTGATGACAGATGGAACTTATACATGGCACTGGGGACAGATGACACTGACAGGTGGCAATGGGGACAGGTGGCACTGGGGACAGATGGCACTGTGAGCACTTTATTCCCCCCCTTTTTTTTTTACCTTGACGCGTCAGCCATTTGTTCTCCCACCTCACATGCTGTCTCTGTGTGAGGAGGGAGAGCCACGGATGAGAGATGATCTCATATGTTTACATATGAGATCATCTCCCATTGGACACTGCGATCGAGTGCTAAATGGCCGCTGTGATTGGCCATTTTGCACAATCTGTGATTGGCTGTGTCCAAGGGACACGACCAACACAGAACTTCCCTGATGCGCACCCATGGCGGCGCGCATTGGGGAATTAAACAGGAGGACATCCAGGGACGTCCTCCCGGCAACTGGGGTCCGCACTGCAGCCGTCTTTCAGCTATAGCGCGGACACCTAGTGTTTAAAATGTAAAGAAGATATGGTATTTAAAACATAAACATCAAGCCCAGTCAAGCCCAATGGTGAATCCAACCCTGCATCTGAGATCAGCCCCAATTTCTGCACCTTCTATCCTCAGAAAAGCCCCAATTCATACACCTTTACATGTGAAATCAACTCCAGTTATTGCAACTTCAGACCTTAGATCAGCCCCAGTTCAGCGTCTACAGACCTCAGATCTTGCATTATTAGGCCTCAAATCAGCATGAATAAGAACATTATCAGACCTCAGGTAAACCCCAGTTTCTGCAACTTCATACCTCAGATCAGGCCCAATTAATACACCTTCACACTTCATAACAGCTCCAATTCATGCACTTTTACACCTCAGAGCAGACCCAATTCATACAGCTTCACACCACAGATCAGACCCAATTTATGCAGCTTTGCACCTCAGATCTAAAGACCTACCTCTTCTAAAGAGCATGAAGCACAGGACGGATCAAGCGCCTTGAGGCAATTCAGTTTGCATTTGTAGCGCTATACAAATCATTCATTCATTCATTCAGATCAGACCCAATTTATGCAGCTTCGCACCTCAGATCAGCCCCAAAGTAGGTGAGAGGGCTTGTTCATGTTGTATACTGCCGTTTGCAGCCACTGGTCAACCTACACTAGTACTTGGAGAACAAACTCCTGAGAGCCAGGGATGTAGGATGGCCACAGGACCAGGAGGGCCGTCCAGGCTTTGCAATTGACAGTATATGGCATTGGTGCTTTCAGGTGCCACTGGAAAAGACTGTGTGCCTGATTGGGCACACTTGCCATAAGTTGTGACCCCTATGGTAGGTACAAGTTTCCATCTTCTTGATCTGTGCATTGTTCTGTGTTGTAGATTGTTTCATCCTGCTGCCTGACAACAACAGCAGCAGCAATTCTATTTGTTTATTGTGTTCCTTTGACTAGAAATTGATAAGCTGCCAGAGCTGCAATGTGTATACAAAAAATGGATTATTTATTATTCCTAGTCAATGACAAAATGTCTGAAGGCTAACAGACTGCAGTAAGAACTAAAGGAGCCTTTTGCTATAAATTACATTTGCTACATACAGCTTAAGCAGCTGGTTTATGGTCTGGACAGATTTATGCATAAAATGCGGTCTATAAATTCACTAAAGTCGCCCATTCACAGCCCGCTGTATAGTTAACATGATGACTGGGCACACTGTAGAGCAATTGTAATCACTCCTGGCACTAATGCTTCTTTTACGGCTTGTAATCCACCCATTTTAAAGCTGGTCATACATGTTCCAGTTCGACTGTAAAATCTCCTTTGGATCTACCAACATTCCAACCATGTACAAGTTATATTTCATATAGTTTTGTTTTATCTAAAGAATAATTGTATGAAGGTTAGATAATCAGATTGTATTGTGCATGGTCCGCTTAACAACCTGATTTACTATGTAAAAGCTTACATCCACTCTTTTTTAGCTTTACATAGAATGGGGAAGTTCAAATTTATCTTCATTTTTTTTTTTGCTTTAATCTGTGTCCCCATTGGGGAGATTTCCCTTCACTTCTGGTCCTTGTGTGGCCTGTACAAGAAATAGGAGCGGATGGGCTGGAGGGAGGTATATCATCAGAGGGATAGGCAGGCATTGTAAAGTTCCTATTAACCAAAGTTGATAATGTTGATCTATAATATATGTTTATGCTCTGTCTTGTGTATGTTCATATTTCGATTACTCTAGGTATATGATTTTACATCATTTATTGGGTCTGAGAGGTGCTGTGTTTGTTTGTTATGGATTTTGTTTAGTTTAATTTGATTTCATTTATGTAAGTGAATGTATCCTTTGGGGTTTCCCCTACAATGATTTATATTTGTTATTGTATTTAAAAAAAAAAGTTTAATAAAAAAAACTGGAATTGACAGTGGGCGGGCCTCCCATGTAAGCTGAAGTAACAGGCCGGGGGGGGGGGGGGGGTTATCGGCCAGGAGAAGTGGAGAATGGAGTACTAGACAGCAGCAAGAGGGCACCCCCATCTGGGAGGGGGGTGCGCCGATCGGGAGGGGAAGCCTGGGAGAGCTGTGAGGGAGCTTCACCCTTACACGGTCATGGGTGATGTTCTCATCTTTACACGGTCATTGATGAGGAGTTCCTAGAGCAGAGGGGCAAAAGAAGCTGTACAATTCAGTTAAGTTCTCCATTATAGAATCAGGCAGAGAAAGGTCAGTGAGTGTACCACAGTGGAGTGCTGGATGTGGAGACATGCCAGGAAGTCTGGGAGGAAACTTCATCCTTACACGGTCATTGATGAGGAGTCTTGGAACAGAGGAGGGACTGTGGGGAATAGTGTCAAATCGATGCGGCCCGAGGGCACAGGATTTGCAGGCTGGACTAGCTGGGAACAAAAGGAAAAAAGAGGATAAAACTGCGCTACGGGAAAACCAATAATATTGAACGGAAGCTGCAATTCAAATGTACACCAAAAATACACCAAACAGAAATAGAAAGAAAAAAGAACTGCGCTAACCACAAATACCCAATACGATTAGGGTATATAGAAGTGCCAGACCCACACTGTGGGTCTTAGTATCTGATGTCTCTAAGACCACCTCCAAAGTATAGTGTAAACCATATACAGATAAATGCAGTTGAATACAAAAACAAACCATAAATACGTGTCAAATAATGTGAATTCCCCAAACACAGTATAAGTATATCAAACTCTGTGTATGAACCCCTAAACCATAAAAATGAGAATACGAAAAAAATATTTGCTATTAAGCATAAATGGGCTATCAAAAGAATATATATTTGTGTTTAGAGACACTCTATATAATGTCCATATAGTCATGTGTCAAAATTAATAATAATAGAATGTCCGTATAGTAAACAAACACCAGTGAAGCAAAAATTCAAATGAGGTACGGCAGTGAAGAAAAGTTCCAAACAGCTGAATTACAGATGCATGAATTAAAAATCTTCTCCAAAGATGTGGTGTGCTTATCCCATCACCGAATGAATGAATTGGCTCCTTACCAGATCCAAGCGACCCCCCGTTACAGAGGGTCACCACAAGCAGCAGCAGTCAAAGGGTATCCGGATAACACTTCCTCCTCAGGTGATCACGAATCTTCCACGCGATAGGGTTATGGCTGTCACTCACTCCCAACTCGACGTGGTATCACATAAGGAAAAACATAGGCTCCAGATAGTGTAAAACCAAATGACTTTAATTTTTTAAAAGCGAACGTAAACACTTACATAAAAGACTTTAAAAGCAGGTTCAAAACAAAGACGTGCACCGGCCGGATACACGCCAACGCAGAGACCAACCCGTCCTTCCTGGTCCACAAAAACGAACACGACTGGGGTGACGTCGACACGTTCGCACCGCCCTACGCGTTTCGTAATAATTTACGTCGTCCAGGGGCGGACTAGCTGGGAACAGTAGTCCACTGTTCAGCACATGCAACTAAACTTCTAGGCCTCTAGGGAGAGGTACTGCAGACCTCTGGCCTAGCAGCAGCAACTAATCAGAGTCAGCATTAGAGACTATTCAGAGCAGGTAGGTTGTTTTGCATATAGAAGAGGATGTGACAACAAACATTATTTGCTACAGAATAAGTTTGCGCAGGAGGGAAAGATTCCTGGGAGCAATAGTCTTCAGGATTTAGGCAGAGGAGGAGCATTAATCTGCATGGTGATGCAGGAAAGAGACTGTAGATGTTATACATGTGCATCATTTCTTCATGACTCAAACGAAGTTCTAATTTATAAATACGATGGCAAAATAATTGTTCTATGGGCATCCCATATTTCCTTTTCCCCAACCAAGTTATATCCCCCAATAGACAAAAACAAAACAAAGAAAATGACTGTTCATTGTCTCAGAAGCAATATATGGAGGTCTGGAAGCATGGGTGATACGGTGGATGTTAGTAACTAGTGGCAACACGCCGCTACAAAAAAAGAGCTGAAATTGGGCTTGAAGTGAGCCTGTACATGATGGAATATTTGAAGCAAATACGGTTCGCTTCACTTTAGTAGATTGCCCCATAAGGAGACCCTGTCGTCAATATGCTATCCAATCAGTCACACTCTAAACCAGCCTTTCTCAACCTTTTCAACATGGAGGAACCCTTGAAATAGTTCTCCGGTCTCGAGGAACCCCTGCTAAAAATTAGGAATCTACAACTCATGATACATTAGTGTGATGGTCAGTGAGAGGAATGGTCCTTACACTTGTGGTCATTGGGAAGAATTGCCTCCTTACAGATAGCTAAAAAGATCAATGGTGTCGGTGGGAACTTATCTGAGAGGCAGAAATTGCCCAATGCTGAAGGAACCCCTAGCAACTTCTGGAGGAACCCTGGTTGAGAATCACTGCTCTAAACTAAAGCAGATGTATATTGACCTTTCCAGTGGCCCATCTCTTAACTTCTGCTGCACTACAGAGAAAATATTTCACTCAACACATGCATATGAAAGCATCTGCCCCACCGCACATGTAATGAGCTGTGTAAAATCTGGCTACAACAGATTCCAGAGAACTCAGACAACTGGAAATTAAGTATATTTTGGCACAGGTACAGTTTACGCTGAATAACAATAACAGTTCACTGGTTTCACCCTTTGCTTGGATTTGCTCTTAGTGAACTAGTGGTATACCTTATGACTTTGCAATATCAACTTGTAGCTAAAGCACACATTTTAAGGCCTTAGGAGATCAAGTGAATATTTTTGTCTTGTTTTAATCACCTGAAAAAGAATCTTTAGGCATTATGTAAAATGATTACCTAATCTAAATATGCTATCCAGCAAATATTGAAACTGCAAATTTATATAATTGTATCATTGCCAAAAGGATCTGGGACTGCAGAAGGCCTGTGAACAGAACTACAGCCTCTTGCCACTCATTCTGTGCTGTGAAATTAACACCTTGTAGGGCTCATCCCTACATATGCCTGGGCATATAAAATTACCATAAAAACTTTCCCAGGATCCACAGCTTCAGCGCCCATTGACATGCATGTGTGCATTCAGGCCAAGGCATACATCTGTGTGCATGCCTGTGCTTTACACAAGTGACAGTGAATACCGCTGCATCTTGTAATTGTAAATGGGTATAAAAAAGGTGTGTGTTGCACTATCCAATAAGGTGTATGAACAATTCATTACACTTTATTTTTGTAATCACTTTCATTGGGACTGATTTTTTTTACTATTTCATGAATTTTATGAATCAATGATCTATATAGCTTGTATAAGTTTATTAATTTACTTGACCAGTGTAGTTCAGAGGTACCCAACCTTCCTCTTACTGCTATACCACTTGTACTCCAACCTCCCCATTTCTTACCCTTCTAAAATTATGAGACCGTACCTTAATTTGGAGTATAAATGGCCATAGCAGCCTATTTATTATTTACACCATATAAATAACTCTAATATAAAATATATACTAAAATATAACATCCGTAACAACTTGTTTAACTCCAGTCTGTTGGTCTTTGACGGCACCCCCGAACTCCAACACATATTCCACCAATACACTGCGGGACCTTTTTCCACATGATAGGTCTCCAACCATATAATCAGCTCGGAGACAACCCCCTTCCTGCAGTGCAACCATTACAGTATTCCAGCTAACCTTTCGCTGGAATACACCGGAGGGGCACATACTTCCAATGAGCCCCCAACCCCTTTCCATCACATATGTTTACTGCCACCGTCAAAGACCAACAAAACACCGCCAATCCACAGCTGCCATGACGGCCATCTGCCATGCTCCTGAAAGAAAGAAAAACACATAAACCAACAAACACAGACAAAATATAGGGAGGACGGGTGGGAAAACTGCCTCCTCCATTCTTCCTTCACAACTTTCTGTTCCTTAACCCAGTCCCTCCCCCTCCTTAAATAGTACCACTTCCCTTTGGACTTTACTCACTGTCCCCTCCCCTCTTAGCTCTTCATATTAACCCATACGTTGTCTACCCTTAACAAACTGTCATGCCTGGCCCTGCACTACTTTTCTTTTCTTTCTTTTCCGTCCCGGGCCTCACTAATTATGTATTTCATCAGCTTATGAATTGTGTTATGAATTGTTCATACACCTTTTTGGATAGCTTAACATGCACCTTTTTGATACTTGTTTTTGTATTGTTATGTGAGATAAAATAAGTGAAGCTGTCTTTTGAATTGTGATCATTCATACATTGAAGAATTTTTTTAAGCTTGCTACACATTATACTTCTTTTTCTTGGTTCAATTTCCTTTAGAATTACCTTCAACTATGTAGTGCAATGGCCTGCCTGATTGCTTACAACTTGAAAATATTTAGGTTTGACCTCATATTATATGGTTTTAGTAAATCTAAAGGAAATTTGTACAAGAAAGTTGTATCATGTGTAGCCATTTTTTCAGAATTTTGATACACTTAGTGCATAATATTTATTTTCATTTCAATTGTAAATGGGTGGCTGTATGCAGTAGCTGAGGCTCTTGGGAAGTTTTAATGCAGATTTTTGATGGTCATGCACGCCCGCATGGCCCTCTTTTTGCTATGCTAATTAGGCTGACTTTAAAGTTGTAAAATAAACCTAAACTGTCTACTTAAAAAAAAAGGTAGCTGTGATTCAGAATCAGCAACTAAAGAGAGCCTGGGGCTTCCACAGGTAATTTTGACAGGCAATTTTTCTTATCAGTTTCGTGTTTAGGTAGTTATGGTGGGCTGTGTACAAATAGTTTAGCTTTGTCTCGGGGTTTGGGCCACTGTGAATAGTTTCACTGAAGATAATCAGAGTAATCAGTTCAGTCTTAATAACATAAATTTAAACAGTAAGGTTTGATTTTGATCATTCCAGTTCAAAACAGTGTGCTCACTCCCCACTTATGGGGCAATCCTCTAACCTAAACATTTTTGTAATCAGTACAGTCAGCTGGACTACAGGATTGAGACTTGTTTGCTTATAGAGTACTAGGTTTCCAACAAGAAATGAATGTTAAAAAATCAAAGTGGCCTGGTGTACTGTATTCTTGCATTTGGCAGGATAAAACACATATTGTTGTGCAAGTAAAATATGCCCCTGCACGTTGAAATAGATCTTTAAAGTGGTTGTAAACCCTTACAAACCGCTTTGACCTACAGGTAAGCCTAGATTAAAGCTTACCTGTAGGTCCAAGCAATATCTCCTAAACCTATATGGTTTAGGAGATATTTGCCCGAAAGCGGGCACCGCTGTCTATGGCGCATGCGCCGTAGACAGAGGCGCGCAGGCGCACTGAGCGCGGCATTTCCAAGAATGGAGCTGCTGCGCGTGTCGACTCCCGTGCGCATGCGCGGGAGTGACGTCATCGCGGCTTCGCTGAATGACAGCGGCGAAGCTGCGAGACCCCACCAACAAGATGGATGCGGCAGGCTACAGGGGACAGCGACGACTTCGCTGGCTCCTGTGTCAGGTAAGTGACACATAATGGGCTACTATGCGATGCATAGTAGTCCATTATGCTTTGCCTTTGCAGGGAATGAAAGAGGAAGTAAACTCATGAGGGTTTACTTCCTCTTTAAGAGGCTATATTACGAGCAGTGGGGTACTGGCAGCAGTAGACAGATAATGGCCGCAGTAAAGGGCCCTGTTCCAAGTGAGAATTGGGTGGCCACCTTACAAGGTTGGCAGGCTATATTTATTTTTATTTTTGCGAGCAGCAGTCCTAAAAATTACAGTCAGCACAAACTTTTTACAGACATCTCACAAACTAAAATAAACATAAAAAAGTGTGTGTGTATATTATATATATATATATATATATATATATATATATATATATATACATACACACACATACATGCATATATACAGCTGAACTTTTTTATGTACACAAAAGGACTATTTCTCACAAATCTGTGTTAGTGAGCACTTCTTCTTTGCACAGATAATCCATCAACTTCACAGGTGTGGCATATCAAGATGCTGATTAGACAGCATGATTATTGCACAGGTGAGCCTTATGCCATGTACACACAACCGGATTTTCCAGCAGACTAGGTCCGACGGATGATGTCACCCGGTGACCCCGCATGCCCTGGGCGGTGACGTCATAAGGGACGGGATCTCGGGGCATGCTGGAACTGTGCCGTCTTAAGGGGCGGGGTCACCGGGTGTTCTCTTCAAGGATGAATCCTGGTTTTCACTGTACAGGGCAGATGGCAGACAGCATGTATGGCATTGTATGGGTGAGCGGTTTTGTGATGTCAACGTTGTGGATCGAGTGGCCCATGGTGCCGGTGGGGTTACGGTATGGGCAGGCGTATGCTATGGACAGTGAACACAGGTGCATTTTATTGTTGGCATTTTCAATGCACAGAGATACCGTGACGAGATCCTTAGGCCCATTGTTGTGCCATTCATCCATGACCATCACCTCATGTTGCAGCATGATTATGCATGGCCCCATGTTGCAAGGATCTGTACAAAATTCCTGGAAGCTGAAAACAACATCCCAGTTCTTGCATGGCCAGCATATTCACTGGACATGTCACCCATTGAGAATGTTTGGGATGCTCTGGATTGGCGTATACGGCAGCGTGTTCCAGTTCCTGCCAATATCCAGCAACTTTGCACAGCCATTGAAGAGGAATGGACCAACATTCCACAGGCCACAATCAACAACCTGATCAACTGTACGTGAAGGAGATGTGCAAATGGTGGTCACACCAGATACTGACTGTTTTTTGGACCCCCCCCCCCCCCCCAATACAGTAAAACTGCACATTTTAGAGTGGCCTTTATTGTGGCCAGCCTAAGGAACACCTGTGCAATAATCATGCTGTCTAATCAGCTTCTTGATATGCCACACCTGTGAGGTGGATGGATTATCTCGGCAAAGGAGTAGTGCTCACTAACATAGATTTAGACATATTTGTGAACAATATTTGAGAGAAATAGGCCTTTTTTGTGCATAGAAAAAGTTGTAGAGCTTTACGTTCAGCTCATGATAAATAGGGGCAAACACAAAAGTGTTGCGTTTATAATTTTGCTTAGTGTATTACATACATACATACACACGCAATTTGTATTAGTATTTCTAATGATATTTGTTTGCACTTAAAGTGACTCTCTCACAAAGATAAAAAACTTTAGATATCTGATTGAGATTGTAGGACACACCTCCCCCAAAAACCACAATCTTAGAATACCTTAACTAAATAAAACAACGAGACCATCTTTTAATTTTGGCAAAACTTGGCTGCTGCACCTTTATTGGTTTTCAACAGTGTATTTATCATCACCATTTATTAAATCACGTAACCATAAATTCAACCAAACAGAATTCTATCTGCTCAGTTCTCAGAACTCGAGCATTAGCACAATTTTAAATATAAATAACAGTCCCCCCCAGAATCCGGGGTGACCCTACCACATATAGGTGCTCGCGACTAGGGCGGGAGGGAGGAAGCTCCAATCTTCTTGGTGGTCCACAGGCAAAGAGGAAAACCCCCTTACCTGTTAACCTCATATAGCCTCAGGAAAGCTTCCAGCAAAATCCCTTAAACCTGATTGGTCCTTCCCTAATCCCTTGCTTTTACCTTCTTAAAGGGGTCTCACCCAGATATCCTAATCTTTGCTGTCCTGCTAGCTACACTAATCTATAATAGCTGACAGGGGGAGGGGGTTGGGGAGTCCACAATCTCAATAAAGTGGACCCATAATGTGTCCCCTTTTTTCATGAGATTGTAGGACACACCTCCCCCAAAACCCACAACCTTAGAATACCTTAACTAAATAAAACAACGAGACCATCTTTTAATTTTGACAAAACTTGGCTGCGGCACCTTTATTGGTTTTCAACAGTGTATTTATCATCACCATTTATTAAATCACGTAACCATAAATTCAACCAAACAGAATTCTATCTGCTCAGTTCTCAGAACTCGAGCATTAGCACAATTTTAAATATAAATAACAGTCCCCACAAGCCGACCTTGAGCATCAAGGATGGCCCACCCCAACCGCCGCGGCCACAGCCTCCTCTATACTATATTGCAGGCCTAAATTGAATATATCTAATCCCACCTCTGATAAGTGCACTCCATCGGGTCTATACAGTCCCAGATAGCCACCTTCTAAGTCCACATGGCGATAAGATAATCCACCAAGCTGCGGCATGAATTTCTCCAGCGCCCTATTAACTCTTTTCCTCATCTTTTCCATAACCCTCCTCTGATCAGAGGAGAGCCAAGAAAGACGAGGGACTATCTCTGAGAAAACTAAAATTGTGCCCAGGAAAATAGTACTAAAACGAAGGAGGTCCCGCTTGATCATAAAAAGCAAGTCTAAAGTTCTAAGGCTCCCCAAATCATTACCGCCTAAATGAATTACCAATATAGAGGGCGAGGGCCATATTTGATATAACCTATTTAACTGAAAATAGAGTTGATACCACTGAAGTCCTCTAATGCCCTTCCAAAGTAACTGAAAAGATTCTGGTTGTAGCGACAGATTAGTTGAATAACTGCATTGAGCCGCTCTTTTTTGCGCCCAATATATAAACGAATGTCCCAATATCCACACCGTGTGTTGTGTACCTAGAAATTAAACAAAGAGATTACGTCGCACATATAACCGTAAACATTGGGACTTCAACCTCCCCATTTCCTTAATATCAGCATCCGGGAACCCTAACCGAACCGCTTCAGAGGCTGCACCTATCCTAAATGAGTGTGATGAGAACTCAAAGCCACTCAAACCCAGACGTTCTAGACATCTTTTGAGTACTGCATCAAATTTATATTTTGTCAGAGGCCACAAATTTGCATGAATCAGGAAATGCCCCATTCCCAGTGGACTAATAGCCAAGAATTGTTTAACGGCTGCTACTGGGCACACGAATATATCCCCATAGTCCTGCAAGTGAACCCACCTGCCCTTGCCACATTGATCCGTCTTGGAATATTGTAACCAAACGTGTACCCCATAGCTGTCCACCACCCCCCTTTCGTTCCTAATACCTGAAAATCCCAGCCTATTTGCAGGCACCAATTCGGAAATGCGGAACGCTCCGAAAAAAGCAAGTGTAAATGCTGTCTTGAACAGTAAAACCTCATAGGCCGAGAAACATATGACCTCAGTCATCCTACAAAGGTCACCAAGGATGTCAAGAGAGATCGGTCTCCTGGCATCCGCCACGAAGGTTAACCTCCTGTATCCCTTTAGTACCTGTTTCAAAGAAAAATAGGAAGAACAAGGTTGCAGACCCCTCAACTTAAAGAAAAAGAAATACCAGCCAACACTTTTGTTAGATAACTATACGAGTAGCTTTGCTGCATTAAACCGGCCAAGAAGGCTAAAAACGTGTCTTCGGATGGTTTGTTAAAATGAAAACCTTGCGCACTGGCAAAGGACAGCTAACTTCTCCAAGCTGCTGAGTATTCCGCCCACGTCTTGGGCGCTAAATACCTTTGAATGGCTTCCGATACTTCCTTCATATCACTCCCCACAGATAATCTGGGCATGGAATGCCATCTCTGTATGCTTCTGGGAGCAAACCGAAAACGGTCCATCTAAAAGCAAGATAGAGAATCGGCTATGTTATTCAAAATCCCCGGGGTATACTTAGCCTTCAGCCAAATATTGAATTTAAGGCACCTAAAGACCACCTGCCGCATAACTTTGATCACTAATTCCGAACTAGATGACAACAGTGCACTGCATACAGCACGACTTTATTATCTGTCTCCACCAGTATACGCCTATTTGAAAAATTTGAACCCCACAATTCCAGAGCCACCAAGATTGGAAATAATTCTAGCAGAACCACATTCTCAGTAGTGCCCCGCTGCGCCCATGAATCAGGACAGTTCGCACAGCACCAATGATTCTGCCAGATCGCACTGAATCCTTTTGAGCCAGTTGCATCTGTGAACAGTCGGAAATCTGGGGCAAAAATAAACTCAGACTGAAAGAAAGACCGGCCATTGTAACCATCTAAGAACCTAAACCACACCAATAAATCCTCCTTAACCTCCCTGGCGGTATGATTCAGTCTGGAATAAGGTGCTGAAAGCGGTACAATTATTTTGCATGGAAATCTGGCTTTTATTTTGTAGTCCTGTAATTCTTAGGAATAACGCTCTGAAATCTCTTCAAACCAGAGTCTAGCGGACATCCCGGGTATGATAAAGTTTATAATATAATAAAGAATAATAAAAATTATTCAATAATGTAATCAAATCCAAAAAAAACTGAAAAAGGGACATGTTTTGGTTGCTATGGACAATCTCCAAATTCCAAGCAGTAAAAAACAGTATTTATAATATAAAAGTGCATGCAGGGCATTGCACAGACCACTAGGGACAAAGGGGGTGTGTATTTTTTACTACAGCACTGTAATCTGTAAGATTACAGTGCTGTGTGTGTTTTGTGTGTTTTTACTTTTTTTAATTTGCCACCGTTCTCCGCTCCCGTGCGTCGTAATGTCGCAGGGAACGGAGCTCGGCGGCATTCGGCACTGTGAATCGAGCGGAGGACAGCTCGATCACACAGCGCGGCGGACATCGCTGGATCCAGGGGACAAGGTAAGTAACGATCCCTGTGTCCTCCCCTGCATCGAGCGGTGCAAACCCGAGTCTGGCTCAGGGTTACCGCTATTGTAATGAAAATCCCAACCCGAGCCAGACTCGGGATTACCGCTAGGGAGGTTAATAGGGACAGTCATGCGAACGTGAGCCATAGGGGATTTCATACCTGAAATGTCAGGTAAAGGTGACTTGAAAAATTCTGCCCACTGGCATAATTCTACAGGCAAAAGCCAATATACCAAGGAGCGATTGCATGTCCTTCAACCTAATTCTCTTCTTTTGCAGTACTTTTGCAATCAACCCTTTCAATTTGCTAAGTTTCGCCTCTGGCAAACGAAACTCCATCCTGCTTGTATCATTTTCAATGCCTAAAAATTCCAATACTGTACCAGGCAAGCATGTCTTTTCTTCAGCCAGTGGAACACCGAATTCCAACGCAACGGCTTGAAATAACACCACAATTCAGCGCAACGCGTAGCGTCTGATGGTCCTACAAACAAAATCATCCAAATAGTGTATTACACTATCCAAACCAGATCTCACACCCAACACCCAATGAAGAAATGTGGAAAAAAAAAAAAATCAAAATAGGCGCATGAGAGTGAAAACCCCATATGGAGACACTTGTCAAAGAAATATTGCTTCTCAAAGAAAAACCTAGGAAATTGAAAGCCTCTGGGGAAATAGGCAGGGGACAAAAAGCCGATTCTTATCAGCCTTTGGCAACAAAGCCCCAGTGCCGCACTTCCTAATTATATTGGTTGCGCCCTTAAATGTCGCATACGAAACGGAGCATAGGTTTTCATCAATATCATTATTCAATGAATCTCCTATCGGGAACGACAAATGATGGATAATGCGGAAGGCATTAGGCTCACGCTTAGGAACTACTCCCAATGGGGAAATCTGAGAAAAACCCTCAATGAGGAAACATGCCTTCTCCTTGTCTGGGTAGCTGTCCGGCCATGGGTGCATTTTTTCCAGCCTCGCAGGAGTGCAGGCTTTTTGGAAAAATATTGCTTGCGCAGGACCAAGACTGACATTCAAATTTTTTTTTTTTTTTAAACATTTCGCTGCTGGGTGCGCAAATTGAACATTCATGCCTGTATTTACAAGCCAAGCTCCAACGACACTGACTCTCATTGAAAACAAAACAACAGCCTTTTCTAAAAGCCGGATTTGCAGCGGTAAACGTAGTTGGCCTGGGTGACACCATCTTCTGAGGGAGTATCAAATTGAGCCACAAGCCAACATCCTTCATTCCCCATTTTAATGCTGGGTGTATGGACAGTTTCTGACGAATAGACTCGTCATAGTAAAACCAGCCCAGGCCCCCAAAGCTCCTATAAGCCTCTAATATATGGTCTAAATGCTTAAAAAGACCCCCACACAGCTCCGGATGCTTCTCTGCTAGTATGCCAGCATAAATACAGAAGGCCTGTAGCCAATTATTAAAGACCTGGAGACCGGCCTACGCCTATCTTCCTCGCCTTTCTCTTCCCCCTTCTTGTCTGATCTAATCATAAATTCCTTGTAGGAGGGGAGGAGTGAAAGTATGTATACATATTCCTCCTTCCATGTTTTATCTTTTACTGATGCATTTAAATGACATCCTAATGATGACATCTCATACGGCATAACCCCTTTCATGCATGTTTCAGGTACATTCAGTATATTAGCAGGTGCAGCTGTATGTAATGACTCAGGGCCTGTAATGTCATTCTGCAATCCCTTATTAACATTCCTATTGTGAATTGTTAAACTAGTAGGAGCAGGAGAGAGCACAGCAACAGAAGAGTTAACAGGCAATGATGCCACAGAAGAAGAGGGAGGTACAGACACCTGAAAAAGAGATTGAACCAGAGAAGACAAAGATCCTAAAGAATATGCAATTGGTTTAACTCACCAGCTGCTGGAGGCTGCCCCACACATTGCTGACTTTCCACCTCCAGCAGCGCTGCTGGGTCTGGGGGTTGCCAGGATGCCCAACCTGGGACTGCTGAGGCACCTCAGCTCGCCGAGTGCCTTGCTGTGTCATTTCAGCTGCAGGCTGCCTTGAGAGGTGCCGTGCTGGCTTTCTTCCCCTTGGCTCTGCTGCTGGCTGCTTTACCTGACTCCACCGACCGTTTCTGTCCGCTGGTGGCTGGGAGCATGTCCGCCGCTTCTTCGAGCCACGATGGCCCCTTGACACACCGACCGAATCTTCCGACCGTTCGCGAGGTCCGTTCTCCTCTTCGTCTGCCTCCACAGCCTGCCGCAAACGTTCGGGAGGAACACTTCTCCTCGTTCTTCCGCGAAGTGCTGGCTCTTGCTCACTCCTCCCTTCGCCATTAAGACCAGCCTGCTCGCCGCCCACTGCTGAGTCTCCGCCTCCATCTTCCTCCAGCTGTTCGGCAGAGTCAAACTCTAGACAGCGGCGAAGCCATTCCTCTCCTCCTGCACCACCCGCCTTCTCCAGGAGCTGACGCAATAGGGATTCTATTATGAGGAGAGCTCCAATCTTCTTGGTGGTCCACAGGCAAAGAGGAAAACCCCCTTACCTGTTAACCTTATATAGCCTCAGGAAAGCTTCCAGCAAATTCCCTTAAACCTGATTGGTCCTTCCCTAATCCCTTGCTTTCACCTTCTTAATGGGGCCTCACCCAGATATCCTAATCTTTGCTGTCCTGCTAGCTGCACTAACCTATAATAGCTGACAGGGGGAGGGGGTTGGGGAGTCCACAATCTCAAGAAAGTGGACCCATAATGTGCCCCTTTTTTCAATAACGTAAAGTGTTGCGTTTATAATTTTGCTTAGTGTATTACATACATACATATTTCTAATGATATTTGTTTGCACTTAAAGTGACTCTCTCACAAAGATAAAAAACTTTAGATATCTGATATACACATAAAGAAGAGAATACTTAACTCTTTAGTTGCCCATGACACCAAACAGCTATTAAGAAGAGGAAATGTCTTCTGAAGCTTCTTTATCAACCAACACTTCTGAAATTGTGGATTTCCTGTGTCCCCACTACGTGGAGATTCTTCCTCCTGTCAATCCCTACAAGTATATTGCATCCTGTAACTACATGGGGGGTCATCAGGAGAAATCAATGAAGAAAGAGGAAGAATTCTCTTTATCAAAGAGGCGCTCAGTGGCGAGGGCATTGTGAGAGCTTAGTATTTACTGCATTATTTACATCCGTTATTTAAAATTAAATTTTTTGCAACAGAGTCACTTTAACCATTTTGTGTGGCCAGAACATTGTCTTAGCAGGTTGCCACCACACCATTGGGTACTACATAGAAAACTATTCAATGTTAAGGAGCTAACACTTGTTATAAATATTATTTTTATCAATGTGACTCTATAGGTAGTTTATACATAAAGCGAACCTGTAATCCATTTTAAAATATTAAAAGTTTAAGTCCTACCTAAAAGCAAGCAGAAAAGATTGCCCGCTATTACCATTATTATCCAGAAAAGCTGACTCTGTGCCCAGATAGCAATTCCAAGCCATACATTTCCTTCTGATGTTTGTGTTTTAGCCTCTTTTATGCCACACTGCACCATGAGTGCCGTTCTTCAGTATTCACACTGCCGCCGCTGTAACATTTCTGCTGAAATTCTATTCTGCCAATATTCTATGCACAAGTACTGTATAATACATTCTAGTTTATACCCACCTATAGTAAACATCTACTGATTTTTTTTTTTTAAGTCCTCTAGTTTCTTGAAACTGACAAATTGTTAGGCTTTTTAAAATCTGTGTCAGATGGTAAGAATTATATTTATATTATAAAGAGATGAAATGATAACTTTCATTGCTGTGAAACCAGAACTACACAGCAAGAGGAGACAAGTTTCTAATTAATGGACTCACTTTATCTTGGCCACTAGAAAATAAAACATTTGCTACCATGACAACTAAGCTAATGGAATTTAACAGCTTTCACTGAGAATAGCAAGCACATATTGTCTTGAGTACAAGAGAAATGTGCTCTGAACATGCTGCATGGCAATTACAGTGAGAAAACATTATTGCAGGTAGGGTAATAATGGTCAAATGTGGCTTGCTAAGGTATTAAGAGTTTGCTTAGGTTTTAAAAAGGCTTTAAAAATTCTAGAAAGATATTCCAGGGTTTACATAGGAATTTAAAAAGACCCCTAACCAATACTATTGACTTTATTTTGATTTTTATAATAATAAAGCAAAGTGGTTTATCTGGTGCTAGGTCGGATCTTGGTACCACATACTGTACATTTGGCACGTCTGCTTGTTGTTGGTGCAGAGTAGAGTTGAGCTCTGGACAGAACTTTGCTCGTTCAGGTGTTCAGCAAACCCTGGACTTTAGCTTGTTTGGCAACCTAAATATATCTGACAATTTCCTATGTATGACAGCTTCCTCTGTCAATGTTTGTCAAAGAGGATCTTTACCCCAAAAAACGAATTATCTCTACAGCAGAGCTACAGTAGACAAGAGATTATTAATAACTACAGGTTGGATCACAGGGGATTGAGAATCCCATGTTAGAGAAAAATGGAGAGAAATAAAGAGGTGGGTTCCTTGGGGTTTCTACATGTTCTGGTCCATTTGATCCCTTGCTGTCCCATGGGGATCTGGTTTTGCTCATAAAGTGATACCATGAATGTGCTTTATATAATTATTCCCATTTATCTGTGAAATGCATTAGTTATAATTATAGCCAACCCCATCCATTGGAAAAATATGTGGTATATTGTGTGATAGTCGCTTCATGTATTCCCAGAAGATTAGATACCAATAGCTGGATGGTAGAGTGCATGCATAGGAGAATATTCTCTCTATGAATGTAACTGCCTTTCCCTTTCCACACGATTGTCATCCAATTCGATCCACCAGACAGATGGGGAACGGGTCCCTATCTGTATGTTTTTAGTGGATAGAATTGGATGTTGGCAGGTGTCAGTGGACACATGTCTGCTGGCATCCGACGCTCCATGGAGAGTAATGGATGGTTCAATTGGGCACACCTGAAAAACTGACAGGCAGACCCGGATGGTCCATCAGTGTGAAAGGGGCCTTATGACCCGTACACACAATCCGAATATCATACGAAAACTGTCATCCGAGGAAGAATTGTACGTTTTTCGGATCGTGTGTACACTACTTTCAACAGCCGATCATGACAGTTTATCAGATATTATTAAAGCAGACATGCACGAAAATGTTCCTCATACGATTCCAAATCGTACGATTTCTGTTTAGTCAGTATAGTTGTCGTCTGAAAATACAATACAAATACATTACAACACAAGACATCACTTCCGACTTTTTTTTCTGTCGTATGAGAATTTTCGTGACTTTATTTACCTATTCAATTTCTACTTGCGACTATTAAGCGAAAAAGGTTGTACGATCTGTCGTATGATATTCGGATCGTGTGTACGGGCCATTAGGGTGGAGACTTTAATTTTAATAAATATATATAAATATAGGATAGAGGATGCTGGGACTGTGACATCACAATGGGCAGGGACATCACCCGGCGATGTCCCTATATAAGTCGCCGCACACGGCGTCCCTGTCATTGCGGCCAGAGAGCGCGTCGAGTCAACATCTCAAAGAAGAAGAAGAGCAAGAAGGACAAGAAGAAGAGCAGGCGGCAGCGGCGATAGAAGACCGGGCCACCGCTTGTAAAAGAGCTGGAAGAAGGCGCTGTGGCCCGGCAAGAAGAACCGAAGAGGGGGACAAAACCCCCGAAGTCGGAAGAAGAGGCGGCAGCGGCGGCAGAAGACAGGGCCACCGCTAGTAAAAGAGTTAAAGGAAGAAAGCGGAGGCCCGGCAAGAAGAACCGAAGAGGGGGACAAGACCCCCGAAGAGGGGGACAAGACCCCCAAGACGGAAGAAGACCCCTGGAGCTGTGCAATAAATTATTTTAAACCCTTGTGTGTTGTGTTTTAGTTATATATTTTTTTACAGGTGGTAAAAAAGGGTGGTAAAAAAGGGTGGGGGGCCGGTATCTGGGGGCCCCCTTATTAAAGGGGGCTCCCGGATTCCGATAAGCCCCCCTCCCGCAGACCCCGACAACCAACGGCCAGTGTTGTTGGGAAGAGGCCCTTGTCCGCCGCGTTGCCCCCCTTCCCAAAAGCACCCCCCATGTTGAGGGCACACGGCCTGGTACGTCCCCACGTGGTGCCACGTCCCCACCCCCTTTCCTGACCGGCTGGGCTGCGTGCTCGGATAAGGGCCTTATATGGACTTTGGGGGGACCCCATGCCGTTTTTTCGGCGTAGGGCTTCTCCTTTAAGTACTTACCAGGTGACGGGGCCAGCGACGTGTCAATCTCGCCACCATAGGCGGCGACATTGACTTCCTTTGCTAGTCCCGGTTACCTGGCGCCACGTTCAAAATGAACGAACTTTCCTCCGTGTGCTGGAAAGTCCGTTCATTTCAAAAGTACGGACAATTTTTGGGTCAAAACGACTTTCTAAGTCCGTCTGACTTTTGGGGAAAAAAAGTCAGCCGGAGCCCACAGACGGGCGGATTGTCCGGCGGACTCTGGTCCGCCGGACCAAGTCCGCCGGATAGTCTGATCGTGTGTATGCGCTATTACTTTTGAAAAGTGTTATAAACACTGTATAAGATGGTCTGTTTTTTTTTTACTTCAGAAACTGCAACAGCTGCTTAAACAGCAACTTCTCGCTAATCATTTTGATATTCATGAATTGCCAGTTAGAGTTAGGGACAAGGAGCGACAGAAACCATCACATGACAGCGTGCTGTCATACTAATCAGCTGGGGCCATGAAATTCTGCATGTAAAAAAGGGGCGGGGATGCTGGTGACATCCTTGAATTATTATGGCCACATGGCCATATTTGAGGAAGCCATTGACCAAAAATGGCAACTTACCATTTTAGTTAAATGATATCACCAGCATCCCTTTGGTACGTGTAGCTAATTGGTCAGGCAGCCTGCTATCATTAATGGTTACATAGTTGGTAAAGTTCAATAAAGACACCAGTTCAACCTGTGTCAGTGTGTGTGTGTGTGTGTGTGTGTGTGTGTGTGTGTGTGTGTGTGTGTGTGTGTGTGTGATTATGTCATTGCCAATTTCTATATCCCTGTATACTATGTTTGCTAAGGTGCACATCTGAAAGTTTTTTTAAATATTGACACTCCTTGCGGACGCCACTAAATATGGAATTAAGTTCACATCCTACCAGTTTTCCATGGGTTTGAGGCTAAACTCTGATCTGCTTGGCTTTTCTTAGTCCAGTACAGTTTGGCTCTTGGAAATACATACAATACTACAGAACTTTTATCTTTTATGGTCTCAACATTATATACGTGGTGTGATCACATAATGTCAGCATAAATATGTTTTGCAAGAAGTAAAACAATACAGTATCTAGTATACGCAAGGTAATCACATGAGCTCCATCTGGTTGTTAGCCGTTACTGTACAATGACTGGTAGGAAACCATTGTGTGTACACAGCCAGATTATCTAACAAACACATGACATTCACAATCCCAGCTGTATTGTATGTAGATTCCCACATTAAATATTAAGCAGCATCCTGTAAATCCATAGTGCTCTTAGAAAACTAAAATGTAAACTTCATTTAAAATTTTCAGACAAAACAAATGCTTCTTGATCCCTATACTATGTCCACTCCACTGTAAGTAAAGGCCATGGTCCTATGTTATTACCCAGTGTAGATTTAACAAGTGACAAAGCATTCTGCTACTTGGAAGTCTAGCTCAGCAAAACACGTTCTAACGTGCCTTGTAATATGACTGTGTCACTGAATATTTCTTAAGAACTTTCCATGCCAGCCATCTGATGTTATTCAGCATGCAGCCTCTGAAAGCAATATCTTGATATTGTTTCCAGTATAATATTATATTTATATATAATTACATGTAATCAGAGATGATAGGAACATCCACTGAGAGTTTGCTGCACAACAAACCCTATCGTGATCCGTGGTTAACCTGTCTCATGACAACAACAAGCAGCAGCTGGGGGCAAATTCTTCAGCGATTACTGTTAGAATGGGAAAAAGTGCTGAGATATGTTGAAGACAGTTCACCTGTGAGGACTCACTAAAAAATGACACTTGGTATTTCAAGCCTGAAGCAAAAAATGTGTTGTATCGTATTTTTTGTGTAATTAATGTAACCTGAATTTGAACTTTTAACAACGTGAACACTAGTTCAGGCTATACCGAGAATTATAAATTATGCAAAAAAAGTTCAGAATGTCGCAAATGGCCAGGCTTCTATGTTGAGGAAATTAGAGATGATCCCTAAGTGGTATAGAGCCAAGCAAACAAATGAGGCAGAAAGCTAGGTTGTCCTATGTCTTCTGCCCCTTTGTGTCCTAAAATTCCGTCTTCGGGTCCTGTGAGGGTAGCAGTCATGTGCTGAGTCTTCTGGCACATGTCATTGGTCTACATTTAATTTATGCCTGGTCATGCTTAAAGTAGGCACAGAACGGAAAAAGGAAGCACTGTCTAATTATGTTCAGTAACCAGTACTCTCATCTAAATGTCTACCTTTATTATAGATTAATCTGAATGAAGCTCAATGACAGATTACTGAAGGGTGTGATCCATGCATGATTTAGGTTACATAGTAGGTGAGGTCAAAAAAAGACACAAGTCCATAAAGTCCAACCTAGGTGTCTGGGACCTGTAGCATTCCCTTCCTGCAATTCCTCTGCAGACCACACTCAGCTATACAGTGAGCAGAGATGTCATCTTGGCACAGAATGTAATAGAACTGAAACAAATGGGGAACTTGCATGGTCAACGTAAGGATTTACTGTTTAAATGTAGTCTTTTAGCCAGCCATAGACAGTTCAAATCACGGCCGGTTCCTGCTGAACCATGTATGGACAGCCTATGGCAGCACATTGGTGTAGTGGGTAGCACTCTAGCCTAGCAGGAAAAAGGGTCGCTGATTTCAATTCCAACCACGCCACCACCTGCCTGGAACTTGCATGCTCTCCCTGTGCCTGCATGGGCCTCCTCCGGGTACACCGCCCTCCCCCTACACTCCATAGACAGGCTGGTAGGCTAATTGGCCTCTGTCCAAATATTGGCCCTAGCATAAGAATGTGAGCTGGGGACCTTGGATCATGGGCTTCTTGAGGGCAGGGACTGATGTGAGTGTGCAATATATGTGTGGAGCGCTGCATAAATTGACAGCGATATATGGGTACCTTAAACAAATAGGGATAATTGTAGACACGCACCCACACTCACTTAGGTTGAACTGGATGGACTAGTGTCTTTATTCAACCTTACTAAACTATGTAACTATGAATTTACCCAACTTGGGTACAGCTAGCTTGCTAGATTTTACATGCGGTTATTGCTGGCGGCTATTATATCACTGTGTTCTCTCAGCAGGAATGGCTCCTCACGCTGCGACGCTTGGAGAACACAATGGCTTCACGGAAAGGGGGGGGGGGACGATTCCCCACATCACACTGACTGTGTTGATGGGGGAATCGAGCAATTGCAGGAAAGAAAATCGATCCATTTATGGCCAGCTTTAGGGTCGGTGTTACTGTTAGAATTGAAGTGAACCTGTTGAGAATGTGATCATTTAGACTGAGTATATGTTAAAAATTCCAAAGCAGATGACACCTTCATTGGAATCATCAGAAGATCTAGAGATATAGGCAGATAAAGTTACAGTGCCTTGAAAAAGTATTCATACCCCTTGACATTTTTCACATTTTATCATGTTTCAACCAAAAATGTAAATTTATTTTATTTGGATTTTATGTGATAGACCAACACAAAGTGACATCACTTACTGGTCACTGGAAGTTCAATATGGCACCTTATGGCAAATAACTAACTGAGGATCTGAGCCCCATTGCAGTGGGACTTTGCTCACATGGCAATGGTTAATTGTTTAGGCCCAGGCGAACAAAAAAATATACTTAACTGGTCATCCACTCTTCCCCACAGCTAGACCAGTTCCCACAGCTTTTCCTAACCCCCCGTGTGATCTAGTGGTCTGCGATTCTGATGTCCTCAAGACCAAAGCAGGGTTTGTAGCCCTGCAATGCACGTGATGATGCCAAGGAACATTCCACCACCGACGCATGTGGTAATACCATCCAGAGTAGAATGAGCTAAATAAAATGGTTCCTCCTCTCCCATATACAAAATGCAGCCCCACTGCAAGAGATACATTTTTCATTGGATAGAATGGGTAGTCAGGTTTTTTACTGATATGCAAGGTTTGCAAAACCAGAAGATCACAGCTGCAGGGGTATAGGGGCAGAGGAATGGAGATTTAAATTAACACAGCAGCCACCAGCACAAGGGATACTTTTAATTTACTGTAAGTACTGCCCCTGGTGCTGATTTAAAATGGGGACCATGAAGTAAGTTTGTGCAAATGATGCTCTACTCAATCCTGCAACAGGATAGGTCCATAGGTGCAGCCTCTTGTATAGTAGTTCAGCATCCAGCAAAAGAGACTACAGGGGCAGGCAACCCCTCTGCCTCTGCTCACAGCTTTATTTCCCCCAGCAGGGAGTAAAAATAAGATCTCCTCAGGGCTCCAGACTACTTAACAGCATCCCACACACCATCTGGGCACTCCTCCCCAGTGATTGGCTAGGCTCAGCTCAATAGTCAGGCTGGTAATTTGAATTCTCCTTCTCTAAGCTCCAGAAACTTCTTCTAGAGATAAGTGGAGGCAGTCAAACTCCCAGCCTGTGAAGCACTAAACAGACATTATCAAACAAACACTGCTCCCATGACTACAAAAAGAGGCAAAAATCTAATTTACCTAGCAGCTTAACTTGGAGGGTCCTACAGGTAAAAAACAAAGCAAAATGAAAAAAAATAAAAATGGGCAGTCTAAATTAGCTATTTAGGTAACGATTTACTATAGAAGCAAAGGCAGTTGCCTCAAAAAAGTCAATGTTCATTTGCAAAGAGATGTTTCCCTGAGCTTGCTAAATAGAAGGATCCTGTGATCACTTAAATAATTTTTTTGTCAGTTTTCCTTGGACACGATTGGATATTTAAAATGAATATGTGTTCACCTTATTTAATAACATTTACAAAGTGAACATTCTCTGCAAATTTAAACTATCATTTGCCAAGTAAACAGCCCCTTCTCCTTTAGTAAATCAAGCTACAATTATTTTCCTGTCACCACTTTTGTGTTTTATTTTTTAGGACAGACTGAGGGTTTGTTGTTGTATTGCACACAGCTGATCATTTTCAGAAGTGTATTTTTTTTCTACAAACTTTTCAATTACTCATTCTTCCCTACTATAGTCCAGTCATCACTGAAGCTACATTTCCATGTAACAACACAGTCTAAGTTTAATATCAAGCGTTTTTAGCCTTTTTCCAGATGCGTTTGCATTAAACAGCATTGAGGGCTCATTCACTGTTTTTTTCTTTTTGCGCTTTACCGCTTAGGACAGCCTACAATTTAAATGTAATATGGGGCAATTATGTGTGGAATGTGCAAAAATAGTGCTGCCGTGATTTTTCAAATGACGCAACACCAAACCTCATGGTACTGCAGAAGGCAGCTTTGTTTTGTGGTGTAGAAAACTGCACAATTTTGCATGTGTTCCCTCACCTAGTATGAACAAGCCCAAATACATTATTATTCATCAAAGAATAAATTTACCAGGTTTGCTTGTATGCTTGTACTAATATCACTCATCTACAGTAGGTGTAATACAGTAAATGCAGAATTAGATTTTAAGACGAACATATGCATCAAAATTGACCTTTACAAAACCTATAGCAGGTAGGCCGAATGCTTGTTAATAATGTTTCATTGTAGCTTTTGTGAATACACGAAAAAAAAAAAAATCTGCACCTTGAGATGACGCAGAATTACTGCTGGAACGCTGACAAAGATAAAGGAGGCATAAAATGAATGCACAGAAAGCTTTATTCACCAAAAAGTTCTTACGCTTAAGTGGTACTGAAAATTTAACAAACTGTGACCCAAAGCTTCCCTCTCCAATAATGGAGCCAGTAGGTTAAACCAGAGTGGAACATAATTTCAGTTGCCCTTTACGTTAATTAACCTGAAGTGATCATCTTATACTGATGTGATTACAACAGAATGAATTCTGATTGGATACAGTCACGAGTATTAGCATTTAAGAGTAAAAATGATTTGTGGAATAAGGCCGGAAATCTTTTTTTAGGCCAGAAACAAATGTCATGAGCATCTCTCCCAGTAGTTTTTTTTCTACTTAATACTCTGCTGAACCACTGAGGCTTGATTTTCCAAGGGCAAGCTTGCTTTCTTGGCAGGGCTGAGCTGTATACTATTTGCCTTGCTTATGTTTCCATTTGTATACACGTAGCATCCTGGAGTTTAGGCAGGGTTGCTCCACATAAATTTACTTCCCAGGAATAATTATCCTGGTTGATTGTTAGAGATCTATTGATTTCTCCCTAAGTTTGGCCTTGTTGCACTTTTCGCTTCTACTTCACTAGGTGGCCGGGTTCTTGGTGGTACTAGATATGAGAAGGGCAATGCAATGTCAGGTTATGGGTATGTGGGGTATCTCAGCCAATGGGCAGGGGTTTTCTTGAATCCATTGGCCTGCTGGGAGAGCCTATATATTCGGGTGGAGTCAGGTGATCAATGTTCTGTGTCATTTCAATGTTTTGGCTTCTGGGTGGACATGTGTTGTATTGCCCAGGCTTCTAGGCTGGAGATTGGGCCTATCCCGGGCACATCTGGCTGCTAGGCTGTCTGAGGGCCTATCCAGAAGCAAGAGAGCAGCCCAGGGTTGGGATTGTGGCTTGCAGTCCAATCAAAGTGACGGTTCTGCCAGCCGGAGAACCTGTCGTGGTCAGAATTAGAGGGGAAGCTGTTGCCAGTAAGGGACCATCTGCCTAATTACCAGGGACCACAGTGAGTAACTGTAGCAAGTACCAGAGCAGCATTCTCACTAACTGGGAACGGTGAAGAATTGGGAAACGTCAGTGGCTATCAAGACAGGGACCCAGCCAGCAGAGGTGACGTTTGCAGAGCAGCCTTGTGTGTCAAGCCAGAGACCGAGTGGGCCAGCGGGGGTGAAGCTTGAGAGCTATCTAGAGTGGCAAACTAGGGACCCAGCAGAGAAGTGGGGGTGACACTTGAGGAAGATACCACCGTGAAGATTGGAGGAGCTCAAGGGATTCAGTGGCAGTAAATCAACAGGTCTAGTGAGAGACCAGGAGCTCAGTGTGCTGAAGAACTACTAGGAGTGATTGTAATTTGAATAGAAATGAACTGTTCAGCTTTGTGTTAGGAACTATTAAAGACTGTTGCCATAGGAGACAGCATTCCTGAACATGCAGATGTGGCATCTTGCTAGATGCCTTTCCCTGCATGGCTGTCCTCCTATTGAAGTCGGAGTCTGACAATTAATCTTGCAATTACCTAAGAGTGTCCTGGCCCTAATCCTCTCTCCCCCAAAAAGTTTGTTAAGAGAAATAAACTCTTTTGCATTCAAGAAGTGTCTAGCGCCCAATAACTTTAACTACTCTGCACCCACCGTGCCTCACAACCCACTACATACAGAAGGATGTCAGCTATCCCTGGCCCTGGGAGGTTCTCATTAGATCAAAGGAGGCATGGGACCTTGGTACATACAAGATCATGATCACATTGGCAAAAAATGTGTGTCTGAGTTATGGATAATCTAGTTAATAGTCAAAGAACACATGTTAAAACAATAATTTATTGCTATGAATTTTCAGTACAAAGGTTTACCCCCTGTGAGATTGGGTGAATAAACTCAAGTGATAGATGCCCCAGTCCAAAATTGTATTTTAGGGCATGGCAGCCAATTTTTATTTAATAAACGGAGAGTTCATATGTACATCAATTGCCCACGCAGGGGTTTCTTCCACATAATATGCATAAAGGAAAATACCAAGCCACCTGGCTCATTTGTTGACACTGCTGCTTCTCTTGCCAGTCCCATTGATCTTGTTGTCCAGCTCTCCTGGAACACTTGACTGTCTAGCCTTCAGTCACAGAACTCCGCTGCATGGCCCGCCTCTGGCCTAAGGAATGGGGTTCTCCTGACACCCCTGATAGGAGCCGATCTGACTCCTGGAACCAAGATCTGCTGTCTCTTGGCTTCTGGCTGGGTACTCTTACCCCTCGATGAGGCCCTCTGTCCCTTGCCTTCTGGCTGGGTTCTCTTACCCCTTGATGAGGCCCTCTGTCTCTTGCCTTCTGGCTGGGCTCTCTGTCCCCTCGATAAGACCTCTGTTTTTTGTCTTCTGGCTGGGCTCTCTGACCTCTCTATGAGACCTCTGTCTCTTGGCCTCTGGCTAGGTTCTCTTACCCCTCGATGAGACCGCTGTCTCTTGGCTTCTGGCTGGGGCCCCCTGACCCCGGGTGACACCTTCCGTCTCAGACACTGGAAGCAGTCTCCAAACTGGGAGCTCTGAGCTATCATCAGACCTGAGTATATTAATGACTCTGCACACCTGTGTAGTCAGCTAGGTTGCAGGCGTCTAACAAAACCCAGACACAGGATTGCAGAACTACAGAATCTGGAGAAAGCCAAAAAAACACAGCTTTCTCCACTCAGACATGATAGTTCTCAACCTTGCATTAACCCCTAATGCAAATCCTGTGTCACCTTTTCCTATATTCTTACAGTGATAGAGCCTCCCTTTGTCACACCTCAAAATCTGAATATATTGTGTGTGAAATAAAACTTTTACCAAATTCTAAAAACATGGCTCGTTACTTATGTTTTTGCAAGAAAAAAAGTTTATACGTATATTGTATAAAATATGATGTGGTTCACTTTTGCCTGTATGCTAGTTGTGCATGATGAGAGTGTATGAACCACAAGCCTGTCAAAAAATAAAAAATAAATGGCTACCTGCAATGCCAGCAGACAGGTTGTGGGAGTGTGTGCACATAGGCTTTCTATAGCAAAACAAAGCACATGTATTTGTGTTAAATATGTTTGGGGACTTAAGCTGGCTATAGACAGTCCAGCAGGAACTGGACGATATTTGAACCGTGTGTGGGCAGGTTAAATGTACCAAGTTGATCAATCGCTCAACTTGAGTACAACCCACCTGTCGGATTAACTTGCGATTGTCGCTATTGGCTGCTATATTTGCAAGCAACAATCACTGTCTTCTTCTGCTGAGGATGGCTTCCTCCGCCTGCCTGCCGGGAGTAGACACTTGCTCTGCAGGAGGGATTCCCCTGTCAGCACTGTCTGTGTTGATGGAGGAATTAAGCTAATTTCTTTTCTGCAACCCGTGGTTGCAGGAAATAAATTTGCACCATCTATGGCCTGCCTTCAAAGAATGTTTAAAAGATCAGACCACTCATAAGTGATATTAGAGTTGCAGGTGGAGCCCGTGGAGCTGAGTAAAACCAGCCATAGACGGTTCGATCTCAGCCGGTTCCGCAGGGATCACTCAACTTGGGTACAACAAGCATTTTAAATTTTTTATGCAATTAGTGGCAGTGGCTATAGCCATTAGTAATAATCACTGTGTGTTCTCCTAGCTGGGGAGCTTCACTGGAGGGATAGCTCTGCTGGAGCGATTCCCCCATAATCACTGAGTGTGGTAATTGGGGAATCAAGAGATTTTGAACATGAATAGGACTGCCTGAACACCTGTGCATTTCGTGTGGGCAAAATATGGCCCTCACACAGGTGTATGCTTAAGTACTGTATGTCTGTTTGAATAAGGCGTTATATGCTTTTAATTCTGCATCATTGAAGTCTCCATGCTATTATTCCTTAAGCCTCGTACACACAATCGGATTTTCGAACAGGAATTGTGTGATGACAGTCTGTTTGTACGCGCCATCGGACAATTGTTGTCAGCTTTTCCGCGGACAAATGTTGGATGGCAGGCTTTAAAATTTTCCACAGACAAATGTCTTTTGTTAGATTTTCTGAGCGTGTGTACACAAGTCAGTCAGACAAAAGTCCAAAGTACAAACACGCATGCTCGGAAGCAAGGATGAGCCAGAAGCAGTCAGTCTTGTAAACTAACATTCGTAATGGAGAATTAACATTTGTGACGTGGCAAATTATGAAATCTCGAAATGCAGCGCACATTCTCTTCTTCTTTAACCCCCCTGGCGGTATTCCCGAGTCTGGCTCGGGGTGGAATTTTCATACCAAAAGCGGTATCCCCAAGCCAGACTCGGGACCGCATCGCTGGATCCAGGAGGACGTTTACTCACCTTCTCCCTCGGATCCAGCGTTGTCTCCCCGCTGTACGAGCGAGCCGTGTCTCGCTCGATGCATCACATCGCCGATCTCCGTGCCCTGCGAGCGTTGCGACACACGGGGACGGAGATCGGCGCCAAATTCAAAAAGTGAAACAAACAGTAAACATACAGTATAATGTAATCTTACAGATTACATTGCTGTATGTAAATATTTCACATCCCCGTTGTCCCTAGTGGTCTGCCCAGTGTCCTGCATGCAGTTTTATGTAATAAAAATTGTTCTTTATGCCTGGAAACTGGAGATTGTCCATAGCAACCAAAACTGTCCCTTTACATCAAAAATGGTTTTAGACCAGCTAGAAAACAGCGATAATAAATTGGAATCACTCGCAGAATTGAGCGATAGCGATTTGTGGGGAGATCTGTCATCAAATACTGAAAAGTAATGACAGTGAGAATTCTGCAACTGAGCAAATTTCAGTGTTTTTGATTTGATTACATTATTGAATAATTTTTATTATTGTTATATTATTATTTGGTACAATTATTTATAATTATTTATTATATTATAATTTATGATTTCATTTTTCAAACTTTATTATACCCGGGATGTCTGCTAGACTCTGGTTTGGACAGATTTAAGTGAGTTATTCCTAAGAATTGCAGGACTACAATATAAAACGCCAAATTTTCATGCAAAATAATGGTACCGCTTTTAGCACTGTGTCCATCACTGTGTCCATCCCTGTGTCCATCCCTGTGTCCATCCCTGTGACCATCCCTGTGTCCATCCCTGTGTCCATCCCTGTGTCCATTGCAGCCTACCTGTGTCCTGTGCATGCCTCCGTGTGCCAATCTGCAGCCTCTTTGTCCTTCTGCAGCCTCTGTGTCCTTCTGCAGCCTCTGTGTGCCATTTTGCACCGATACAACATACGGTGGCCATGCCAGGATCGCTGCACCTCTCCTCCTCGTCTGTGACAGACGGCGGCCATTCCACTGTTCAAAAGCCGCGCCTCCGTCTGTGATAGGCGGAACACTCAATTTCCCAGCAGTCAATGTTCCGCCTATCACGGACATCCTCTCATCCTCGTCCGTAGTATGAGGATGAGCGGATGTCCGTGATAGGCGGACCACTGACTGCTGGGAAATTGAGTGTTCCGCCTATTACAGACAGGGAGGCGTGGCTTTTGAACAGTGGAATGGCCGCCGTCTGTCTGCACGACACGCTGATCGGGTAGGCAGACGGCGGTGACTCGAGTATAAGCCGAGGGGGGCACTTTCAGCCTAAAAAAAGGGGCTGAAAATCTCGGCTTATACTCGAGTATATACGGTAGTACATCACTACATTTGTGTTTGATGGCAGTCAATTCCTTGCTGTTTGTATGCAAGACAAGTTTCTGGCCAACACCCTTTGGACAAAAGTCAGAGGTTTTGTCTGTAGAAAATCCGATTGTGTGTACGAGGCTTAACTCTTTTCTTGTCAGCCTGGGAGATTTGGGTACAAAATAAATAAAAATCCAAGCGGGAGAGTGGGAACCCTTTATATTGGCCACAGCTGATGTGAACATCCAAAAACTTCAGTACAGAGATGTCATTAGCAGGGTGTGAAAACAAAACAGTACAAAGAATAACATTGCAAAGGACTTAATGTAACTGGATGCACTGCTATGGATATAGATACACCGCAATAATACCGTATATACTCGAGTATAGGCCGACCCGAATATAAGCCGAGGCCCCCAATTTACCCCCAAAAAAACTGGCAAACTTATTGACTCGTGTATAAGCCGAGGGTAAGACATGCCTGTCCATCCCTGTGTGTGTGTCCGTCCATCCCTGTGTGTCCGTCCATCCCTGTGTGTCCGTCCATCCCTGTGTGTCCGTCCATCCATCCCTGTGTGTGTGTGTGTGTGTGTGTGTGTGTGTGTGTGTGTGTGTGTGTGTGTGTGTGTGTGTGTGTGTGTGTGTGTGTGTGTGTGTCCAGCCTACCTGTGTCCTGAGCCTTTGTCCCGAGCCTCCGTCCCGTGCCGAGCCTCCTTGCCTCCGTGCCTCGCCGCCGTGCCTCGCCGCCATGCCATGCCTTGCCTCCGGTCCCGTCCCGTGCCGTGCCGTCCTGTGCCTTGCCTCCGTCCCGTGCCCTCTTCGTTCGTCGGCGCCTCGGCGGCCATTGTAAAATTCAAAAGCTGCGCCGCCGCCTTCGCCTGTGATAGGCGGAACACTGAATTTCCCAGCAGCCTGTGTTCCACCTATCACGTACATCGTATCATCCTCGTCCGTAGTACGAGGATGATACGAAGTCCGTGATAGGCGGAACACAGGCTGCTGGGAAATTCAGTGTTCCGCCTATCACAGGCGAAGGGGGAGCCGGAGGCGCGGCTTTTGAATCAGAATGGCCGCTGTCTGTCTGCTCGACACGCTGATCGAGCGGGCAGACAGCGATGACTCGAGTATAAGCCGAGGGGGGCACTTTCAGCCTCAAAAAAGAGGCTGAAAATCTCGGCTTATACTCGAGTATATACGGTAAATGTAATGTGTCTGCAGTACAAAGATAGTCCTACAGATTAAAAAAAAAATTATAAATGTACATTTGTGATGCAATAAAAATATCACATGATCCAAACAATCGTAATCTGCATACATAGATTTGTTGTTTATATCCCACATGTAAAATGAACAATATAAATATTATCCTGACACATACAAGTACTATACCACCTTTTAGATACAAATACTATACCACATTTCTACTGTGCCATATTGAGTCATTCATTTGCAGCTAATGATCAGATCGAAAGAAAATATTGTTGAAGTCAATATTTGAAGTCACTGACCAGTACACAGTGTACATCATAAAATTAGATTGCACACTGCCTTCCTAACATATGAAACAGCTGCAGCTATAAATGGTTTATTGATATTTGTAAAGGGTGAAATGAAAAAAAAGTGAAGGACTTTTTTTTGATAACTTTGGTCATTGTAGAACTATTATTTAGGCTTCATGTACACGGGACATTTTTACAACCTCTCCTGAACGATTTAACTTGACAGATAGTAACCCACATTTAAAATGTCCGTTTGCCACGTTTACATGCAGCGTTTTGCCGCGTTTGCGTTTAGAATTTTTTTGTTTTTGTTTAATGTATTAATTTTTTAGCTTTTTTAAATAACTAAAAATAAAAAATGCCTGTAAATGGAATGTGGCTAAATGCGAGGGGTTGGCGCTTGAAATGCCTCTAAACTCAGCTTCTGAACCCATTTTTTGCATTCCAAAAAAAGCCTCTAAACGCAACTGCCTAGAAACAAACGACTATAAACGATCCCGTGTACATGTACTGATAAGATAACAGAGGAGAGTTCAGGAGCAGTTGAAAAAAAATGCTCAACTGCTCCTAAACATCCGTTTACCAGCAGCAGTGTACATGAGGCCTTAGTCTGATACGCCACATTTATATGTTAAAGATATTGTTAGGATTCAGCATAGTAAATATAGCACTTGGAAGCCTGTAACTTGGAAAAAAAATTCTGCAAAAGAAAATACAGTCTATTAATGTTTAGTATTCAAATAAAACATCAAGAAAGTGAACATTTACTCTATTCTACTTTTCTCTAGTTTTCCGGATGGAGTTACCCTGTTCTCAAGACACTCCAAACACCAAATTAAGTTACCCTCTTCTCCAATTTCCAAATCACAAGATAAAGTTACCTTCAGCTTTATTTCCCATTACACCCAGTGAATTTAACTTCTTCTCCACTTGCCAGATGAAGATCAGGTTAGTTCACATATGTTGCTATACAAATAATTGTACAACTTTTGTCTACTCTGCTTATTTAGTAAGGCTTGACATATATACTTATGCTGGAGTATACATTCTCTCATACAAAATATTACAACATTATATATATAACTTGTTTTTCATCTTACTAAATTTGGCAAATCATTAAGACATACATATCTATGTTTACAGCTGATATCTATCAAGTTACACACTGAGACAATTAGGACCATTCACCTTCACCTATGCCATGTCTGCCGCCTGGCATCCCCCTTGGGGGTACCCGTGTTCGTCTTCTCCCCCTCAGCCCCATGCCATACTCTGGCTGCTGCCGTCTTTTTGGGGGTTCAGCAATAGAAACTCTGGTTTCGTTCATTGGTAAGTATTGGGCCGTTTTGTTCTGGCCCATTCTGTCATTGTTCTTACATTTACCACTGTGACACATCTTTTTGTCTATACATCTCATCCGCATCCACCCCTGAGGAGCGAGAAATGATCTCACGAAACGCGCGTCGGGTTTTCTGATGCATGCATTTGTATATACTGCATTGTATAATGTTTGTATCAACTTTATTCTCTTTACTATGTGCAAATCCATTGGCTGAGCTAATATGCTATATTACCCATGTATGTACATTAATTTTAATAAACATTTATACTACTATTGCTCTTGTTACTCAGTGGCTAACTGTGACCACCTCATTTAAAGTCCCAGGGCGACTCTCCTTTTTTTGTATATGTATATAGGGATGGAGGTGCATCACTGGAGACCGCAGACCTTTTATTTTATTTCTGTTGTCAGATGAAGTAACCCATTTCTCCACTCACCCAACACCAAATGATGTTACTCTCTTTTCCAATACCTCAAACACCAAATAAAAGCGCTCATTAACAATTCCCAAAACACCAATTCCCTAAAAACAAGTACAATTATCTTCTTCAATCCTCAAACATCTGGTGAAGTTACCCTTTTCTCCAAGTGGCTGTTTCTTAAAAGACAGCAGCTACAGTTTTTGGAGCTGCTGACTTTTAATTTTACGTAGGAGTCTTTAGCTCCTAAATTGCCTACTTCTCCAATTCCCCAACAACAAGTAAAATTATCTTTTGCTTCAATTCTCAAACATCCAGTGAATTTATCCCTTTCTCCAATCCTCCAAACACCAGATGAATGTTCTTCTTATGCAAACCCCTAACACCAATTTATGTCACTTTCATCTCCAATCTGTAAACACCAAATTAATTTACCCAATCTCCCAACGCCAGGTGAAAAGAGAAGTTCCAAAGGACAAGTAGGACCACTGCATGGTTTCCCATTCGTCCTTTGGAACGTCTCTTTTAATCTAAATTAGAGGGTTATTTCCTCACCAGCCCTACCATCCAAGGCCTTCTCCTTTTATGTCTTAGCCCCCGTGCACACGGTCAGACATTCCGACAACAAAATCCATCTGATTTTTTCAGACGGATTTTGTCCGAAAATGGTGTTGCATACACACGGTTGGACAAATCCGATGATGACGTTATTTAGTTATGACGGGACTATGTTCAGACTAGTAGCCAATAGCTTTGGTCTAGGAATTTGATCTGAGCATGCGTGGCACTTTGTCCGATCGGAATTCTCTACAAACGATACGGATCATGTCGGAAAATTTTATATCCAGTTCTCAAACTTTGTTTTTTCGGACATTCCGACAGAAAAAGTCAGATGAAGCCCACACACGGTCGGATTATCCGACAACACGGTCCGATCGGACATTTTCCGTTGGATTGTCCAACCGTGTGTACAAGGGTTTACATCAGGCATTTTTCTGGGTTCAGCATCCCCTGCATTGCATCAAACATGCCCTTTTCTTGGGCCTTCCTTGGATTTACATGCTTTCTATCCTGTGTATGCATCAATGGGTTCTGTAATATATATTTTACCTCCTGGTGAAGGCTCTGCGTGTTGAGGTGTTGGTACAGACTATTACTAAAGATATTTGCATATGATTGAATGTATATGTGCTATATAAAAACCTTGATGTAATTGATTGCAATCTTTTAAACTACATCACAATTTTAATGTTTAATTGTTAACTAATAATAAGAGCATTATATTTTTATATCAAAAACATTTATATGTTTGTTTGGTACCTTTTAAAAGTCCCAATCCATGTTTGAATACAATGATATCCTATAGCTCTCTATCCCAGATTTTACTTTCCAAGCCACCACACTACAGTGTTCCACATCTTTCCATATATATATATATATATATATATATATATATTATTCTTTTTTTATTGCAGACCCAAGCAAATGACCACTCATTATATCTTAAAATGTTGTCATCCCTGATGGGTTGGTGCCCACTTCATTGCAGTCATTTTTATTTGTCATCTGATATTATCAATCAGTGATAAGCGTAGTAACTAAAGGTCAAGTTTTGATGAAACGTACCTCTCCTTAAAGAGGGATTCCACCTAAAAAAAAAAAATATTAAAAGCCAGCAGCTATAAATACTACAGCTGCTGACTTTTAATAAATGGACACTCACCTGTCCCGGGTTCCAGCGATGCCGGCAGCCGAGGCCGATCAATCGCTCGGCTCTCGGCTGCTGCCGTCACCATTCTAGGTGAGGGAATCAGGAAGTGAAGCGAATCGGCTTCACTTCCCGGTTCCCTACTGCGCATGCGCGAGTCGCGCAGCGCAATAGGAATTGTCCGCGCTGTCACTGGGACCCGTGTGTGTCCCAGCAGACAGCGCGGCAGGACAGGAAATGACATAGACTCCCATGGTAGTCTATGCCTGGAAGTGGGTGTAAATACCTGTCTTTGACAGGTATCTCCACCCCCCTCCCCCCTGTAAGGTGCCAATTGTGACACCGGAGGGGGGGAGGGTTCCGATCAGCGGAAGTTCCACTTTAGGTTGGAACCCCGCTTTAACCACTTCAGCCCTGAAAGATTTGGCTGCTGAATGACCGGGCCATTTTTTACGATTCGGCACTGCGTCGCTTTAACTGACAATTGCGCGGTCGTGTGACACTACACATAAACAAAATTGACGTTCTTTTTTTTCCTCACAAATAGTTTTCTTTTGGTGGTATTTGATTGCCTCTGCGGTTTTTATTTTTTGCTCTATAAACAAAAAAAAGTTACAATGTTGAAAAAAAACACAATATTTTGTACTTTTTTGCTATAATAAAAATCCCCATTTAATTTTTTTTAAAAAGGAAATTTTTTCTCAGTTTAGGCTGATACATATTCTTCTACATATTTTTGGTAAAAAAAAAACGCAGTAAGCGTATATTGATTGGTTTGCGCAAAAGTTATAGCGTCTACAAAATAGGGGATAGAGTTATAGCATTTTTATTATTATTATTTTTGTTACTAGTAATGGCGGTGATCTGCGATTTTTATCATGACTGCAACATTATGCCAGACACGTCAGACAATTTTGACACATTTTTGGGACCATTGGCATTTATACAGTGATCAATGCTATAAAAATGTATTGATTACTGTAAAGCTGTCACTGGCAGTGAAGGGGTTAACACTAGGGGGCGATCAAAGGGTTCCCTTGGAGGTGATTCTAACTGAAAGGGGAAGGGGCTGACTAGAGGAAGTGACGGATCGTGGTTCCTAGCTAATAGGAACCCATGATCTGTCACTCCTCTCAGAACAGGGAAGTGCGTGTTTACATACACTCGTCCCTGTTCTGTGTCTCTTGCTCATGATCGCGGTGCAGCAGGCACACGTGCGCCTGCTATCCCGATCCCGCGAGCCGACCTATAGCTATGCCGGTTCACGGGATCGCGCCGATCTGCCGCAGTAAAATGACGGTGGCTGGTCGGCAAGTGGTTAACAGAATGAATAACAGATGTGAAGGAAGCCATCAAGGCTAGGCCTGGCTTTAGAAAAATAAGTCTGTTTGTGCTCACAAAAGAAAATCAGTGGGGGTTATTTACTAAAGGCAACTCCACTTTGCACTACACGTGCAAACTACAAGTGCACTTTGAAGTGCAGCCGCTGTAGATCCAAGGGGGGGCATGCAAGGACAATAAAAAAACAGCATTTTAGCTTGCACATGATTGGATAATAAAATCAGCAGAGCTTCCCCTCATTTCAGATCTACCCCTTAGATTTACAGCGACTGCACTTCCAAGTGCACTTTCAGTGCAATTTCAAATGCACTTGTAGTGCAAAGTGGATTTGCCTTTTGTAAATACCCCCCCCCCCCCCCCCTTGTCTTTTGATCTCCTAAGAACAGGTAGTGTGTGAGTACAACTACTTCTCACCACTTTATGAACATGAGTGCCTGTGGGTGGCCATTTATAGACAACAATTGGTTGGCCATTCTTAGACAACTATTGGTTAACAGCAAACAGTCCAGACTGCAATGTTGCGTGCACTGCTCACGTATACAGTACATACACGGCTTTACATTGTAGAGGTATTAAACACACTGCATGGGAGCAAATAAGGAGGAAGCATCTGTTTGCACATGGTAATTTGAATTTCTAGGTCACACAATCTGTCTGGGGTGTGTCTAACATACATATGGGAAAAGTAATGGGCCATTTACAATGTAAGGATAGCTGCAGCTGTTTGCATGCCGGTTGGCATGGTGCAGTTGGCCTCGGTCTTAGTGTATAATCATGTATTGCGTACCCTTGAAATAGCAGCTCCGTTGTTCATATCTCTGAAATCAATGATAATCACAGTGACTCAGAGGAATGCTGGCATTGGGCAAAGCATGTACTGACAGTGGGAACTGCGCAGTGCTGATGTTTTCCTGCAGTGGTTAGTACTTTGTGTGAGAACTGTTGGAGTCTCATCCTTCTCTATCCAACTTGTCTGAGCAGCTCTTCTGTGCTGTGCAAGGTCACTGATTAACACTCAGCTGCAGGGCTGACACACTGTCACAAGGGTCAGCTCTTTCCAATTTACATGAATCCTGGCAACTAGATCATCTGCGGGGAAGATCTTCTTCAAGCTTCCAAATACATTTAGACAATAAAGAAGATATTTTTGCAGATATCTAATTTCAGCTTGATCGGAGGGTTGAGCTTGAAACATTCGGAAAATTTGAGCCTCTGACAACTGCTCGGGTGCTGCTCAGGCTACAATGTAAAAAAAATAAAAATAAATGGAATGCTAAAGGTATGTAGCAATTTGGAGGATTGGAAAATATATACAAAAATATTTGTTTCTTCATTATCAGTGTACTATTCTAGATTTATGTAATATTTTTAGGCTTATCACAACATTTACCAACCAATGGTTGTTATGGCTATCTGCACACAAGTGCTCAGAGCAGTATGTTTTTATGTTTTTAGTCTTGCAAAATAATGAGACCAGTTTAAAGAGGAAGTAAAGGAAAAAAAAATAAAAAATAAAAAACACACCCTGCAAGGCAAAAGCATAGTGAGCTAATATGCATAGAATACTAGCTCATTATGAATAACTTACCTGAGAACAAAGCCCCCGAAGTGGTCCTCCGTCTTCCTCTTCGCCGCTGCCATGGATCCCGCATGGGAGCCGACACTCGCGGCATATCGCCGCGATCTGTGGCCTGCCCAGTGCGCCTGCGCGCCGCTGTCTATGGCACATGCACCACAAACAGCGAGGCCTGTCTTCGGGTAAATATCTCCTAAACCGTAAAGGTTTAGGAGATATTTCTTGGACCTACAGGTAAGCCTTAATCTAGGCTTACCTGTAGGTCAAAGTGGTTTGTAAGGGTTTACAACCACTTTAAGAGGTTGTAAACTCTGAAAAAAAAAAAGAACCCAGGTAAGACAAAGGCATAATGAGCTAGTATGCATCACATATTAGCTCATTAGGAAATACTTACCTTAGAATGAAGCTGTTCCAGCGGCGCTCACACACCGCTGAGACGGCTGACAGTTTCCTAGCGTTTCTTCCAGGTTCACGGGTTCTGGTGCTGTGATTGGCTGGAGCTGCAATGATGTCCCTCCCGCGCATGCGTGTGGGAGCCACCATCCATGGCACAAGCGCATGCAACAGTGATGTCACTGGCTGCATGTATTGTAAATATCTCCTCAACCATACACATTTAGACCCCTTTCACACTGAGCCGCCACCAGCGTCAGCGGTAAATCGGCTCTATTTTTGGTGCTATTTGGTCGCTAGCAGGGTGGTTGTAACCCCCTACTAGTGGTCGAAAAGGGCTTAAATCTGCCCACAAAACGCTGGAGGTTTTGTATGCGCTTCCCCATTGATTTCAATGGGGAGCAGCGGTGGAGGAGCGGTGAGTTCACCTCTCCTTCACCGCTCCAAAGAAGCTGCTGGCAGGACTTTTTCTGATGTCTGCCAGTGCACCGCTCCAGCGTGAAAGCCCACTGGAGTGAATGGAGCAGCTGATTTAGGGCGTTTTGCAGGTGCTATTTTTAACGCTATAGCGCCTGCAAAATGCTCCAGTGTGCAAGGTGTCTTAGGAGATATTTTCACTACCTATAAGTGCGCCTTATTATAGGTAAGTAAATGTCAGCAGAGGAAGTTTACTTCCTCTTTAAGCTGAACATACATTAGAAGAATTTCAAAATAATTTTTGTACAAACATTTGTACAAAAATGATCAATACATTCAATGACTTCGTGAATGTTGTTTGAAAGTACTTAAAAATGTAATTTGCTTTTACCATTAAATTTTTGAGTGAATAAACTTTCCTGAATGAAAATCACATATACTATAATAAATGTGTTTGTTCAAGAAAAAATGTCCATCCTGCAACAAATTTTCTCGCCACGAAAGTGGATTTAACCCCAATAAGGCCTCATGCACACTGGATGTTAAAATAATGTTATAAAAACGCCAGTAGCTTTGCAGTGAGTTTTTCAATGCTTTTAACATTTTGCAATAGCGTTTTTTAGTGTTTATTAGCATTTTTTAGCGTTTTTCCGCCTTATCGTTTATCAGCATTTTTCAATGTTAGAGCGGTTTTACAGCTGAAAAACTTCTTTCAGAACCCACTATTTTTTATTTTTTTTAAAGCCAACCACCCCCCTCCAAGCCAAAAACTGCTGATAACAGCCTATGTGTGCATGGACACATAGGATAACATGATGGGGAGTTTATTGACTGTAGAGAAAAACGTCTGAAGCCAAAAACAGCTGCTGTAGAAACTTCCAAAAACTTCCAGTGTGCATGATGCCTATTGATTAAAAAAATCGAACAAATGCCCTTAAAACAAAAAAAATATATATTTTTTGATAAAATTTTATTAGTGTATGGCCAGCTTTAGGGCACATTCACATGGGCCAGAGATTTTTAGCATGCAGACTGGTGTCCAGTTTTTCATCGTTTTTGTATTTTATGAACTTTATTAAGACCATCGTCGCCCTCGGTCTGGCGCTCCATGCAAGATTTCAACTCATGGGGTAAAGATGATCATGAGAAGTGAGGGATCAGCCCAGAACTACATGGGAGGAGCTTGTGAATGATCTCAAGCAGTTGGGACCACAAGAACCATTGGTAACACAAAACGCCGCCATGGATTTAAATCCTGCAGCACCCGCAAAGATCCCTTTCCGCAAGAAGGCACATGTACAGGCCCATCTGAAGTTTTCCAATGAGCATCTAAATGAATCAGAGAAGGACTGAGAGAAAGTGTTGTGGTCAGATGAGACCAAAATGGAGTTCTTTAGCATTATTTCAACTTGCTGTGTTTGGAGCAAGAAAAATGCTGACTATGACCCTAAGAACACCATCCCTACAGTCAAGCACAGAGGTGGAAACATTATTTTTTGGGGCTGTTTCTCTGCTAAAGGTAGAGTTGAGGGGCCAATAGATGGGTCCATGTATTGTAAAATCTTGGATGAGAACCTTCTCCCCCCCAGCCAGAACACTGAAAGACGCATCATGGATGTATTTTCCAGCATGACAATGACCCAAAACATATTGCCAAGACAACAAAGGAGTGGCTCAAGAAGAAGCACATTAAGGTCATGGGGTGGCCTAGCCAGTCTCCAGACCTTAATCCTATAGAAAATTTATGGAGGGAGCTGAAACTTTGAGTTTCCAAGCGACAGTCAAGAAACACTAATGCCCCGTACACACGATCAGATTTTCCAACAACGAATGTTGGATGTGAGCTTGCTGGCTGTAAGTACAGCTGTTGGACCGTGTGTATGCTCCAACAAAACTTTGTTGTCAGAATTTCCGATCGTGTGTACACAAGTCCGATGCACAAAAGTTCACGCATGCTCTGAATCAAGCAGAAGGAGCCACACTGGCTATTGACCTTCCTTTTTCTCAGCTCGTCGTACGCTACCCCATTCCCACGTTCGTAATTCTTGGCCAATATTTGTGTGACTGTGTGTATGCAAGACAAGTTGGAGCCAACATCCTTCGAACAAAAATCCACGGTTTTGTTGTCGGAAAGTCCGATCGTGTGTACGAGGCATAAGGATTTAGAGAATATCTGTAAAGAAGAGTTGACCTAAATCCCTCCTGAGATGTGTGCAAAACTGGTAACAAGAAACTACAAGAAACATCTTACCTCTGTGTTTGGAAACAAGGGTTTATCCACCAAGTACTAAGTCATGTTTTTCTTGGGGATCAAATACTTATTTTACTCACTGAACAGCAACTTAAAGGGGTTATAAAGGTAAACATTTTTTTACCTTAATGCATTCTATGCATTAAGGTGAAAAAACATCTGACAGTGCCAGCCCCCTCAGCCCCCCTGTTTTACTTACCTGACCCAGCGAAAGTCCCGCGCTCACCTCCGAAATCCTCTTCGCCGCTCAACCTGGCCGTTGATTGGCTGGAGTGGATGGATTGAAAGCAGCGCAGCCATTGGCTCTCGGTGCTGTCAATCACATCCAATGACGCAGCGCGCTGGGGGGGGGGGCAGGGTTGAGTGATACAGTGAGCGGCTATAGCCACTGGCTGTATCACGGGAGCGCGCCCGCAAGTACTTCTCACCATGCGAGGGAGCTCACATGAACGTGAGAAGTACTTGCAGGGGTAAGCAGAGACAGCCGCCGAGGGACCCCAGAACACCAGGTTCGAGGCCACTCTGTGCAAAATGAGCTGCACAGTGGAGGTAAGTATAACATGTTTGTTATGTAAAAAAAAAAAATAATTCTCTTTACAACCACTTTAATTTATAAAATTTGTATCGTGTGTTTTTTTTCTGGATTTTTGGCTAGTATTCTGTCTCATTTAAAATACATCTATGAGAAAAAAAAAATTGTAAGTGGGTAAATCTACAAAATTTTCAGGGGATCAAATAATTATTTTTCCCACTGTATATATATACACTTTTTACTGCTTATGTACTGCCTTTTCAGTCATCAGTGATAAAGTGAACTTTGTACACAATAACACGGGGGACATCGCTAATAAATGTATAGCTCAGCACATAATGTATATATAGAGTCACATACAACTTGCCCTTGACTAGCACTGGGGCTTGACTAATTATAGTATTAAATCTTCAGAAGCATGGTGTTATTTGCTGAGTTTTATGTATCAAATGTGGCTGTTTCTGCCCCTTCTGCTTTGTCGTAAATTACAAAGGGAGTTTTTCTTTGTAGTTATATATGAAAATAATTCCCTATAACCAAGACATAAAAAGGTCAGTGCAAAGCACTGGAGATAAATTAGCTGACAGAGTGATTTCTGAGTCAAGGGACAGGCTGGATGAAATCAGTATGCGCTGGGTCAGTAAGGAGCAGAGCCCATAGGTTTTCATGTATCCCATTAATGCAGTGCTGTTTCAACACAATTTTTGGCCCATTATGATTATGGCACTCTTAGCCCTTGTACACACGGTCGGACATGCCGACGGAAAATGTCTGATTGGACCGCGTTGTCGGATAATCCGACCGTGTGTGGGCTCCATTGGACTATTTCCGTCGGAATATCCGTCCGACAAAGTTTTAGAGCTGGGCTATACAATTTTCCAACAACATGATCCGATCGGACTTTGTCCGATCGTTTGTAGAGAATTCCGATCGGACAAAGTGCCACACATGCTCAGATCAAATTCCTAGACCAAAGCTATTGGCTACTAGCCTGAACGTAGTCCCGTCGTAACTAAATTACGTCATCACATTACGAATGATCGGATTTTCCGACAACTTTGTCCGACCGTGTGTATGCAACACCAGTTTCGTACAAAATCCGTCAGACAAAATCCGACGGATTGTGTTGATGGAATGTCCGACCATGTGTACAAGGGCTTACACTTACACATCCTGTGGCTGATAGTCAGTGTGTGTGGTTTTAAAGGATAGGTCTAAAGTAATGAACCAATAATACAGTACAGATCTCACATATATAACCTTTCCTCTTATAATGTACAGATCCCCCAAATCTTACCCCCCCCCCCCCACACTTATCATGTACAAGTCCCTCCATATATCACCCCTACTGCTCTTTTATTTTACAGTTCATCCATATATCACCCCTCCCCCATTTTAATATTACCTGTGTATAGCTATTGTCCCACAGAACAGAGAATGTACTCATTTATTATAATGTGTAACCAATTAGACTTCTGAAACGGCAGCCAATTGACAAAAGTCACATGACAGTTAAGCTTAGTACACACAATGATATTATTATTATTTTTTTATTTGCATGCTAGTCTCCATATCGAAAACAACTAATTTACTAAAGTACAAAAATTCTCATACGACAGAATAAAAATTCGGAAGTGATGTATTGTTTTTGTATTGTATTTTCGGACGAAAACTGTACTAATGAAATTAAACTCATACAATCTGGTATCGTACGAGAAAAATCTTCATGTTTGTCCCTTTGGAAAACTTTGGATGAAAGCTGTGTACTAATGATCAGATGATTCGAAAGCGGTATTTTGTGTACGATATTCTGATTGTGTGTACGGGGGGCTTTAGTAACAATATCTCTGATTAGTTAAACATTTCAGTAAGTACTATACCACCTCAGCTCAGCCCAGAATCAGTGTGCGCTGCAGCCACCTCTTTTCCTCTAGGCCCACCCGACCCTGCATTTGTAATGATGTCAGTAATGAATGTTTGCAAACATTGCAGGTGTATTAGCATTTTGACAGTTACAGCAATGACCCGGCAAATGTATTTTGAAATTCTGGTATTGCCGTCTCATTACAGCAAGGTCCCAGCTATGTGTACCATATGTAGGTATGCCATCTAATCTTATTGTGTGATACCAAAGCACAAGGCACGTTGAGGGAACAACACAAGATACAAGTGGACTTAGGAAGGGCAGGAAACATAATGTAATTCTGGCTAAGCTGCAATCTCTGTAATACTGAACCAGTTCTTAAAGATAAAGTTTAATCTGCTTATATTTTGACCTCCCTGGTCACCACTCCTCCATCATAATGCTAATGACATTTAAAATTTTCCATTTTCACGACATACCTTATTTTAGATCCAGTGGTGCCATCAATGTGCTACTCTTTGCAGACAAATCATGGCTGAAGGAAGGGCCAACAGGGTGCTGTACATAGCTTCCTGAAGACATCACTGTACTCTCAAGAGCCCCCATCCCTGATACAAACTGCTAGCTCTTGGGAGGATTTGAATGCAGACCACCCTAGGTAAAATTCACATGTGATGCTGAGGCCCCATGATTGAAACAACTGAAATCCAGTATATGAAAGGGGACAATGCTAGATGATGCTGAAGGCCCTCCAGCCAGGAAATGAGGTGGGCTTGTAGGTAGGGAAGGCTTGCAGGCAGGGGAAGACTATAGGCATCTGAAGGGAAGGCATGGCACAAACAGTGGTTGGGAATGTGTAGTGTAATGTTAAAGTGCTTCAGATTCAACAGAGTCTTATCAACAATACAAACCGAGCAGCAACATTCATGGCAGTATATAGAACTCCCAGTGGGAGAGTGGTACACCGAGGTTGGCAACACCTGGGGCAGGGAGTGGAAGGAGGGCATATGAAGCAAGCATCCACTGAGCTCTGTGGCAATCCCTATGCTGTCCCTCCTCCTTTGGAACCCTTCCCTAAGCTACGTTCACTCTCCCTGCCAAGTGGGGTCCTGTCCTTCACTTAACCACATACAGCAAGCATGCCAACCACAGTGGTCCAGGGCTTTTTGCTCTGCCCTCAACGAAGATGGCTGGAGGGGTCACCCTGGTGGCAGCATCCAATTGGACAGCAGCCCACCCAATGATCATGAGGAGCCTTAAGCGGAATAGATATTTCTCTTTTTTCCCCACTCTGCCTGCAAGGCGGACACAACAACAGCACCACCCATGTAGTGAGGTCAACCTGCCTACAGGCTATATCTGACATGCTGCAGCTTCTATTTCACACTTTGAGAAGCTCAGTGTGAGCAGTGAAATCAAAGTAAGCAATTTCAGCATAGGAGAGGAGCCCCTAAACTGTGCAAGATGGAAGGTAAGGCTGGAATTCATCTTTAAATTGTGGAATCTTTTGTTTACGTGTAACAGAAGCACTTTAATCGCTTGCCGACCACCGCACAAACATTTACGTCGGCAGAATGGCACGGACAGGGAAATGGGCGTACAGGTACGTCTCTTTAAACTTGCCTGCCGCAAGCTCCATGAGTGTGATCGCGGGTCTCGAGGACTCGATGTTCGTGGGTATACCCGTGATCGTCTCACAGAGAGGAAGAATGGGGAAATGCTGATGTGAACAAGCATTTTCCCTGTTCGGCCTAGTGACACTGACACTGATCACCGCTCCCTGTGATCGGGAGCGGTGATCAGTGTCGTTTCACACATAGCCCCTCCCCCCGCAGTTGGAATCACTCCCTAGGACACACTTAACCCCTGCAGCTCCCCCTAGTGGTTAACCCCTTCACTGCCAGTCACATTTACACAGTAATCAGTGCATTTTTAATTGTACTGATCGCTGTGTGAATGGTCCCAAAATAGAGCCAAAAGTGTCCGATGTGTCTGTCATAATGTCGCAGTCAGAATAAAAATTGCAGATCGCCACCATTACTAATAAAAAAAATTATTAATAAAAATGCCATAAAACTATCCCCTATTTTGTACACGCTATAACTTTTGCGCAAACCAATCAATAAGCGCTTATTGTGATTTTTTTTATACCAAAAATATGTAGAAGAATACGTATTGGCCAAAATTAAGGGAAAAAAATGTTTTTTTTATATATTTTTTGGGGATATTTATTATAGCAAAAAGTGAAAAAATTGCGTTTTTTTTTCCAAAATCAATGCTTTTTTTTGTTTATAGCGCAAAAAATAAAAACCGCAGAGGTGATCAAATACCATCAAAAGAAAGCTTTATTTGTGGGGAAAAAAGGACGTCAATTTTGTTTGAGAAGACTGCGCAATTATCAGTTAAAGTGACACAGTGCCGAATCGCAAAAAAACGCTCTGGTCTTTGGGCAGCCAAATGGTCCGGGGCTGAAATGGTTAAGCTTAACCAGAGGCAGAAACATGACTCACTAGTTAGAGCTATGACACTTACATTCTCTGTTCAGTCATTCCCATATGAGACATTGTACATAGATTTGTTTGTCGGGTCAGGTGCTGTTTTGTTCTTTTACAAGTATGTACACAGGTCTTGGTTTCCACTGAGAATCTGTGTATCTGCATGACTGTCCCAGGGATGTTAAAAACATTTTAGGGACAGGAATGGCTGGGAATAGTTCAACATTCACCATAGAGCTCTGTGGAACACATTAATGCATAAAATAAATAAATATGATACTGAGCATTCTCTTTGTTCTCATTTGTAATAATATTAGGTTTGCTGAGCTCGCTGAACAAAGGAAATGCTTGCTCCACGTAGGCAATAAAACATTCTTTGATTCAGGTTCTGTCAGGGAAGGGCTTTTTGAACATTATATTATGTCTCTTGTGTCTGAATTATTTACTTTCTGTATTAGAGTCGTTTAAAGCCAGGTTGAAAAAAAAAAAAATATCTGGGCGTATGTAGAGAAACTGATATGTAATGTATCCTTTCGCTGGTCACATGAGGACATTCTGTGCTTAAATCATAGCAGGATTATCTCCCATGGGCTTTGCAACACATCATGGAAATTTTCTAAGATGAGGGGCCTTTCTTGTATTACAGTGCAAAATGGATCACGGTGAACCAGGGGTTGATGTAGACTGAAGAACGCACTGTGCAAAGGAAAAGTTTGGACCCATCTTGGATGCTTGGCAACTTTGCTTTACAAAAAATAATTAACAGTGAGACCACACAGCCATTGTTTGTTCCCCATGACAAAATCACATGGCACCTACAGCAGTCACTGCTGGGCACAGTGCCGCATTTTTAATTAGCAATACAGGTCTGCACACCGCTCTTAACTACACTATTCAGCGGCCTTATGGCTAAGATCAAGTGTAGTATCTGTTCTTATCAGTTTCCAGAGGAGGCGCTGTGCTGCTCCCATAGGGGAGGGCTGGCAAATCCAATGGTGTAATTGTGCCTGGAAGGGCGGTTTCAGCAGGGATTATGTTGAGTTGCCCGACAGATTACTGGGGGCCGACCACTGGTTGCGTCTGAGCCGTCTGGAAGGGTGCTCCTGGTGAGGATGGGTGCTGCATTGGGTCTGGCCAGAGGGTCAGGTCCATGGCCTTCTGGCCTAGTTTGGTGTGGTTCTATTTCCAGTCAGTTTTTTGGGAAAGAACGCTTGCTCCCCTGTGGCACCGGGGGGAGCGGTTAGTATTTTCCGAATGTAATTAGGTAGGACTGATGGGAACAAAGGTTGAGTCTTTTGGGTAGGGGCTCTCCCCAAGCTTCCAGAACTTCAGGCCTTCCTGGCTGGAGTGGGGGCTACACTGGTCTGGGTTGTTGGTCAGGGTTGTGATGAAAGGCCTGTGGTAAATGTGCCCCTGAAGTGGCAGTTCAGGGGTGCCAGACAATCACTGTTAGTGATGGTCACATGGGTTTATGGCACCATGGTCACTTCACTAACACACGTTTTTCACACCTGCCTCTAGGGCTGAGCCTTTTGGCTAGGACCAGAGGAAATTTTTATTCCTGGCCAAAAGGCCTGGCCATTGTATTGCACAATGGTCACTCTTTCACTTATCCCACTTCCTTTTCCCCACTTGCCTATTTATTTTACCCCTGTGTTCGTCACTTTTTTGTATTTTTTTGTTGGATGTGTAACATGTTTGTCACTGTGATTAGTAGGGTATGGGTCCTCGGGCCTACCCTGAACATCTTCGGATGGGGGTGGACATAGGCTTTTTGGCTTGGTTCACCCTCTCTCACGGGGTCTCCCTTCAGGGGAGCCCACCAATTACTTGGGTGGGTCTGTCTCGGCAGACCTTCCAGAGAAAAGGGGTCCATCTGGTTTCAGCCAGATGGACCCAAGTGAAGTACCTCAGTCCCCGTCTGGAGCCTAACACCCTGGAGGATCAGGGTAAGGTCCTTCCTAGGGAGGACCAGTGTAACACCCGTTGTTCGTTTTGTGTCACCTCTTTATGTGTGTGCACTTTTTTTGGCCCCGGGTGGAGTTTCTGGGTGTGTTTCACACGCCATGGGCTTTTAAAAAAAAAAAAAATGTAATTCAGCAACCAACAATATACTATTAGTTAGGGTGCTTAATCCTTTCTACAGGGTATCAATCTGTTAGTACAATAATTTTGAATATATAGAATAAGTGCCCAACATAGCCAAACTGCTTTAGCAATACGTTTGTACTAGGCATATATAGTACATACCATTATACAACAGGTCCATATAACTAAGTATGTCATCTAACATCAAGCATAATACAACAAAGACATACACTCCAAGGTTGAATCATAGAAAAAACATGCATGCATATGGGTGCAATGAGCTACACTTAAAACGTATAAGAGCTGATGTTCAGAAATGCATACAGGAATTCAGTACCCAGGGGCGGACTGACCCATCGGTCATTCGGTCGCCGTCCGAGGGCCTGGACCCATTAGGGGTCCGTGGCCGGCCCAACGAGAAGCCCCTTAAAGCGTCTGTAATAATACCGCTAACAGCGCACTGCTTCCCGCCGGCCCCTCCTTCCCTCCCGTCCGTCGCAGGTGCATGCACTGTACACTACATCACCTAGGACAGACAAGAAGAGAGGAGGGGCCGGCGAGGAGCAGCGCGCCGTTAGCGGCATTCTTACAGGCATCGGGTGACCATGGTTAGTGAAACTTAATTTTTTTTACTGGAGGGCCGCCATCGGAGGGAGGGGGCACTGCAATGGGGCCTGGGCCAGACTTCAGTGAGCTCTCCCCCCTCCCCACACTACCCCCCCTGTTTGCTCTCCCAGTGTTCCCCTGTGTGCCCCCCCAGTGTGTGTGTCCCCCAGTGTTCCCCTGCCTGTGTGTTCCCCTGCCTGTGTGTTCCCCTGTGTGTGTCCCCAGTGTGTGTCCCCCCCAGGGTTCCCTTGTGTGTGTCCCCCAGGGTTCCCCTGTGTGTCCCCCCAGTGTTCCCCTGTGTGTCCCCCCCGTGTTCCCCTGTGTGTCCCCCCCAGTGTTCCCCTGTGCGTCCCCCTGTGTGTCCCCTCCCCAGTGTCCCCCTGTGTGCCCCCCCTGTGTGTCCCCTCCTCAGCATTCCCCTGTGGGTGTCCCCCCAGTGTTCCCCTGTGTGTCCCCCTGTGTGCTCTTCCCCCCGTGTGTCTCACTGTGTTCCCGCCCCCCCGTGTTCCCCTGTGTGTTCCCCTGTGTGCTCCCCTGTGTGTTCCCCTGTGTGCTCCCCCCCAGTGTTCCCCCCCCAGTGTTCCCCTGCATGTTCCCCTGTGTGTTCTCCCCCCCGTGCCCCCCTCCAGTGTCCCCCTGTGTGCTCCGTCCCCCTGTGTGCTCTCCCCCCCCCCACAGTGTCTCACTGTGTTCTTCCCCCCAGTGTTCCCCTGTGTGCTCTCCCCCCCCCACAGTGTCCCTCTGTGTGCTCCCCCCCAGTGTACCCCTGTGTCCCCCCCACAGTGTTCTCCTGTGTGTTCCCCCCCAGTGTCCCCCTGTGCCCTCCCTCCCTCCCAGGGTCTCCTTGTGTGCTCCCTACCCCCCCACAGTGTCCCCCTGTGTGCTCCCCACCCCCCACAGTGTCCCCCCCTGTGTGCTCCCCACCCCCCACAGTGTCCCCCCCTGTGTGCTCTCCACTCCCCACAGTGTCCCCCTGTGTGCTCCCCACCCCCACAGTGTCTTCCTGTGTGCTCCCCCCAGTGTCCCCCTGTGTGCTCCACCCCCCGCACAGTGTCCCCCTGTGTGCTCCACCCCCCCCCCCCACAGTGTCCCCCTGTGTGCTCCACCCCCCCACAGTGTCCCCCTGTGTGCTCCACACCCCCCACAGTGTCCCCCTGTGTGCTCCACACCCGCCACAGTGTCCCCCTGTATGCTTCCCCCTCCCAGGGTCTCCCTGTGTGCCCCCCCCCCCCAGTGTCCCCCTGTGTGCTTTCTGCCCTCACCCACCACAGTGTCCCCCTTTGTGCTCCACACCCCCCACAGTGTCCCCCTGTGTGCTCCCCACCCCCCACAGTGTCTTCCTGTGTGCTCCCCACCCACCACAGTGTCTTCCTGTGTGCTCCCCACCCGCCACAGTGTCTTCCTGTGTGCTCCCCACCCGCCACAGTGTCCCCCTGTGTGCTCCCCCCAGTGTCCCCCTGTGTGCTTTCCCCCTCCCCAGTGTCCCATTGTGTGCTCTCCCACCCACAGTGTCCCCCTCTGTGCTGTGCTCCCGCCCCCCATGTCCCCCTGCGCAGGTGTGGCTTGGGACGCAGGGGGCCCCATGATCTTCTATTGCCCGGGGGCCCCATTAGTTGTCAGTCCGCCCCTGTCAGTACCTTTAATGATGTAATGAAAAGGAAAGCTGAGTCAGACCCTGGTAAAAAGAGAAAGAATTTAAAACCAATGTTTCAGGGATGTAAGAACCCCCCTTTCTCAAGAACCCCCCTCCTCTTTTCTCAAGAACCTCCGTGGTTCTTATGTACCCAAAACATTGTTTTTTCCTCCTTTTCTCTCTTTTCAGCAGAATCTAGCTCAGCTTTGCTTTTCAATACACTATCAAGGGTACTGAATTCCTGTATGTATTTCTGAACATCAGCTCTTATACCTTTTAAAGTGGTTGTAAACCTAGTTACACCACTTGTGCCTACAGGTAAGTCTATAATAAGGCTTACCTGTAAGTACTGTAAATATCTCCAAGCCTGCATGGTTTAGGAGATATTTACCATATATACGCTTGTGCCAACACCATTGGCGCATGCGCTGTGAAGTAATGGACCGCCATGCCGTTTCTTCACTAGCAAGTGCCGTGACTGACAGCTTCCGTGTGCATGCGTGGGAGTGACGTGACGCGACTCTGGCTAGTCACAGAGCCAGAGTCTGAGGCCCTGGAAGGAAGAGGGACGGAGATGGATACGGCCACCAGTGGGGACACAGCAGGCTTTGCTTGCAGGTAAGTGCCACATAATGGGCTAGTATGCAATGAATACTAGCCCATTATGCTTTTACTTTACTGCAGGGGAAAGCAGGGGAAAAAAGAGCGTGGCTCATTACACCCATATGCATGCATGTTTGTTGATATGATTCAACCTTTGAATCTTTGTTCTATAATGCTTGATGTTAGATGACATACTTGGTTATCTGTACCTGTTGTATAAATGTACTGTATGTATATGCCTAATACAAACTTATTGCTAAAACAGTTTGTCTATGTGGTGTGCTTACTCTATTTATTCAAAACAGTGGCTAATTTTGCCCATATTCTTTGTCTTACTGACTGGTACACCTTCTGTTCCTGCTTTGCCCTTTCACACATGGGGATCGTTTGTCCCTTTTTCATGCATCTCTATGGTATAATGGATGTAGATGGATGAGCATCATTTACATCAGTTTACATCGGCTTCCGTCAGCATCCGTTTTTTTTTGGATCAAAACCCTATTTTCTTTTCTTTAAAAAAATGGATCAGATGAAAAACGGATGTAAATGGACAAACGGTCCTTTTTGTATGAAAATGGTTAAGGACTCTAGCTGGCAGATGTAAAAAACTGATGAAAAACGGATGTAAAAATGACAAATTGATGACAAACTGATGAAAAACTGATGTAAGCTTCATCTGTTTTTTGTGGGGGGAAAAAACTTCACTGAACTGATGAAACGAATAGCCAGCATGTGTGAAAGAGGCCTAAAGGTGTCACAAGCCCAAATGGTAACATTTCCTGTGACATTACAAGGATCGTGGGCCCATGTGGATCACCTAGCTTCTATTTTGCTTCTTCTGTAGCTCCTGATTGGCAGCAGCTTACGTAGTATGTCCGCACATGCTATGAGATATGTGTATGTGACAGTCTGAACTTTGAAAGCCTTCAGGGTTTTTCATGTGAGCTTTTTCTTCTTTGTGAACATTTTAAACATTTGAAAGTTATGCACTCCTTTACTGAAAAATTTCTAATAATGAAATAGTATCGGGTGTAGGGCTGAAACAACTAATCGATTAATCGACAACTAATCGATTATGAAATTAATCGATTACTATTTTCATAATCGATTAATCGGCCAGTAACATAATGGGGTTAAAAAAAAACTAAAATGAGCCCTTTATAGTACAAAAATAGCAGATCGCTACTGTAAATACCACTTTCACAGTTCTACAGTTAAAAAAAATGAACCCCTTACAGTAGTGATTATCTGCTTTTTGTTGTAGTATAATGGGCTACTTTTAGGTTTTTTTGTAACTCCATTATGTTACTAAACGTCTTAGACCTGGTTCACACCTCTGTGTTTTTTTTTTGGTGTTTTTTGCAGAAACGCACTACAGTTCATTTACATGGTTTCCTATGGGACATGTTCACATCTATGCTTTTTTCAGCCGCTGTGTATTTGGAAAGGGTCAGGGACTTTTTTCACGCAAAAGAGGGCTTTTTTGGTTCAATAATATACATCAATGGAGAAGCTGCAGAAAAACATGTAATGGGTTTTGCAGCAATTTGTGTTTTTTAATCTGCCCAACAACAAATTGGCCAAAAAAACTCTCAAATCACAGCAAAATCACATGCGCAAAATTCAAAATGCACAGCAAAAAGCACTGCAGAAACAGATCAAAAGCAAACTACATACTGAGCCTTATGCTGGCCATACGGATCAATTTTCAGACAAAAAATCTTTGTACATTCCCTGAATGAAAGAATGTTGTTTTGAAATTTTCACTTGTTTTTAACATTCTGTTTTTAAAATGAATGTAATTTATGAACGAAAACCACATATACTGTCTGCAAATTCCTTTCACCAAGCAGTTTTCTATTTCCAAATTTTCCCGTCACTGTGGTTGAAAATGAACATCGATTTGACCCCCACTAATGATTAGAAAATCGAACAAACTTTTTAAAATGAAATTTTTTTTTGAGGGAAGATCTCCTCTAATAGTATATACAGTATATATCTTCTGTCTGTTGTTCTCAGAGTGGATTCGAGATTTTGCTCTCTAACCATATAGTTGGTTATTTATATTTACCACTGCATAGAGATATTTATGAATAAATGGCTTTTTTTTTAACGTTACATATTAACTAAATTATACATCACACTTTTTTTTTTTTTAAAGGTTATTAACCGATTAATCGAAACAATAATCAGCCAACTAATCGATTATGAAAATAATCGTTAGTTGCAGCCCTAATCGGGTGCGTGTAATAAAGTGCAGCTAGCAGGCTGTTTTAACCCTTTTTCGGCCGAACAGCGCCACTAAAACGATGGTAAAATTACACTAAAAATAGTGGCGCTTTAGCCTGACGCCCCCAACACCTCAGTGTGAAAGCACACTTACGCAGCGTACACACGATCAAACTATCCGGCGGAGAAGTCCAGTGGACCAGAGTCCGCCACACAAACCGCCCGTGTGTGGGCTCCGGACTTTTTTTACCCAAAAGTCTGGCGGAGTAGTTTTGACTCAAAAACTGTACGGTCGTGTGTGTGCTATTCCGCCATACTTTTGAAATTAACAGACTTTCCTGCACAGAGAAAAGTCCGTTCATTTTGAACGCGGCTCCAGGTAGCCGGGACTAGCGAAGGAAGTCAATGTCGCCGCCTTAGGCAGCGAGATTGACACAGCGCTGGCCGCCGTCACCTAGTATGGACTTAAAGGGGAAGCCCTACACCAAAAAAACAGCGTGGGGGTCCCTCCCAAGGTCCATATCAGACCCTTATCCGAGCATGCTACCCAGCCGGTCAGGAAAGGGGGTGGGGACGAGCGAGCGCCCCCCCCCCCCCCCTGAGCCGTACTACCCCAAAGAACCTTGCCCCCATGTTGATGAGGACAAGGGCCTCTTCCCGACAACCCTGGCCGTTGGTTGTCGGGGTCTGCGGGAGGGGGGCTTATCAGAATCCGGGAGCCCCCTTTAATAAGGGGCCCCAAGATCCCGGCTCCCCACCTTATGTGAATAAGTATGGGGTACAATGTACCCCTACCCATTCACCTGTGAAATAATGTAAATAAAACACAACACACAAGGGTTTAAAATAATTTATTGCACAGCTCCGGGGATCTTCTTCCGTCTTGGGGGGTAGCATAGTTCTAAAATTGTTGGTATTTACATTTATGTAAGTAATGTATGGATACTATAGCAGAAATATACAGTAGATGTAGTCAACCATGATAATTCAGTGGGTGCAGTTACCAAGGCTATAGCTCAGGCTGCCGTACACCCCGCCTGTTAATTCTGTGACATCTCCCGTTGAGTAAATACCGAGCCATGCTTCAGGCAGTAAGGCAGAAGTGAGATCCAGCTCTGTGTAAAATATATATATTTTTTTAGTTTTTGTTAAAGCAGAACTATTGACAAAACCTTTTTTATTTTTTTTTTATTTTGGCTTTTTAGTTTTTTTTCCCCATCATCTGTGTCCCATTTCAGAGATTTCCCATCGCTTCCTGTCCCATACCCAAACAGGAAGTGAGAGGAAATCCTGTAAATCAAGGGAATTCCTTGGGGACCCCCAGGTCACCCGAACTAGTGTATCCATTGGAAGATTTCCCCTCTATTACTTTTCTGGGAATAACCCAAAATTTGGGATTTTCCTTTCCTTTCACGTTCAATGATAATGGTAAATAGGATAAATAAAGAGGGTGAATCTCCTTAGCGGGGGCACAGGTAGCAATAAAAACTGATAAGTGTTTTAATACCTTTCCACTCTATCCAAAACTAAAGAAAAGAAGGTTTGCCTTAGTTATATTTTAATATATCAGGCTATGAGCTCACTTTTATAATAGCTAGTTATATTGAAATCTGTATTGACTTGCCACACTGCAGTCAAAAGTTGACACCAAGGTGGGTTTCACTAGTGTGGAGGAGTTACACCTGATACTGCTACAAAAGCCTCTTGGCTAACTCCACCAATAAATGGATACTGGAGGAACATCGAGGGCTCATTTCCAATCCTTAAATGGTTTGTCGATCCCAAAAATGTGCAGTTGTGCATCAACGTATTTTAAATATGCTACTCTTGAAGATCGTTTGGACAGACCTCCCACACAATGACGTCTCTACAATTAAGCCCATTTTTTGGGGGGTTAAACATGTCATAGTTGGAAGATCCAGGAGACATTTGATCAAATCATCTAGAAGAATAACATTTTTTTTAAGTGCTTGGAAAATAGATTGAGTGACCCTAGTATATCCGGCACCTCATCCCAATTAATTGGAAATAGTAGCAATAGGGTGATTGGAATTATAGTGGTGAAGGAAAAAGTTTACAAAGATATTTAAAAAAAAAATATTAAATTTTATTAGATAGAACAGCAAAACACATAAACGGTTCAATAAAATATGTGAGCAGAGTATTGTACAAAATATTGTCTACTGGTCATTAGAAGCCATATACTTTGGCTTCCTCAGGGGACTTTTATGGACCACCAATTTCCATGTAACTCTGATTGTCAATTTATATGTGTCTGATTATCTTTATTGTTACCAGAGTTACATGGAAATTGGTGGTTACGTGTAACTCTGATTGTCAATTTATATGTGACTGATTATCTTTATTGTTACCAGAGTTACAACAGAGAAATTGGTGGCCCATGAAAGTCCCCTGAGGAAGCCAAAGTTGGCAAAACATGTTGGAATATGACATCCAATATTGACCACCTTATGTATATGGATACTAATGACCAGTAAACAATATTTTGTACAATACTCTGCTCACATATTTTATTGAACCGTCTATGTGTTTTTATGTTCTATGTAATAAAATGTAATATTTAAAAAAGAACACCTTTGTAAATTTTCTCCTTGGCACTGCTATAATCCCAATCACCCTATTGCTACTATTTCCAATGTTTTTTTTTTAAATGCTGGATACATGCAATGCCTGTTTTTAACTCACCATTGTGGTGATGTTCATTAACGCAGTACTAAACTCGAAAGCAAACATTTATTATATTGTTGATGACCAATTTTTAGATGTGATGGCTGCATTTGTTTTCTTTTTTTAGTCATTATTTTCTTTATTTTCACCTAGCAATAAAGCAAGAAAGTCTTTTTTTTTTTTTTTTTAACAGAACAAGCTGTCCTTCAAGAGGGTTGTCTCAACCCTGTTAGAGGTTTGAGACAAAACATTTAACACTGACGGGGTGCTTTCAATGGCTAGCTTTTATTCACTTAAGTAAAACTTTTATGCCAAAAGAAAACTGTGCTGTAACTGCCTAAAAAGTGCTGGAGTTTGGCTTTAATTTTTTAGCGTAACCAAATCTGCTAGTAAATCCGAAAATTCCCTCCCTCAAGACTGGCAACACTGCTGTCTAAAGGTGTTTCTGTTGCTCTTTTATCCTGAGTGTAGGCACTCTAATACAGGGGGGTGTTTTTTTTTGGGCCAGATCACCAGGTGAAAACAGAGAGGAAAAAAGCCTAAAAAACAACTAATACAGCCACAACCTTATGATTGGTAACCTGCAATATATTACATTTTTTGGTTTCGGGTTTAATATCACTTCAATAACCTAATTAGGTAGAACACTAAGGCCCCTTTCACACGGATGATCCGTTCAGGTCCGCCTGTCATTTTTTCTATCGGACCTGACTGGATGCTCCATAGAGGTCTATGGAGCATCGGATGTCAGCGGTGACATGTCCGCTGACATCCGACCCCCTCCGATCCGATAAAGTGTGACGGAGGAAAAAACTATTTTTCCATCCATCATCGGATCGGGTGTGACGACAGACTCTGTGGTCCATCGTCACCCGATCTCCCATAGGGGAGAGCGGCACTGTGACAGGTCCATCCCTGCGCAGTGTGCAGAGATGGACCTGTCCTCTGCCTGCTCAGCGGAGATCGCTCCGGCGATCCCCACTGAGCAAGCGGATATCCACAGGGCAGATCAGCACTGATCTGCCCCATGTGAAAGAGGCCTAATGCATTCTGAAGAAATGCTACATAGTTACATAGTTGGTCAGGTTGAAAAAAGATAAGACCTCCATATACAAAACCCTTAACCCATAGTTGACCCAGTGGAAGGTTAAAAAAAACAATGAAGCATGGTCCAATTTTCTTTAGCGTTGGAAAAAGTTCCTTTCTGATCCCCTGAAGGCCCTCAAATAATTTGTGGATCAGCAATCTCTGGTATTATTACCTATAAATATTAGTATCCAGTTATATTATGTGCATGTAGGAGTGCATCCAGCTCTTTTTTTAAGGCTGGGTTCCCAGCATGGAATCCAGTGCATTTCTGTTCACCAGCTCAGGGGAGATTCAGGTCTTAAATTTTGCCTGAATTCGCACCTGAACCAGACCCAAAAACTCGAAGGACCCTTTTGGAAATTCACACTGCGGCCGCCCTGGACCTGTGTGAACCAGCACCATTGAGAGCCATAAACAATAATGCTGATGGTGAAAAATATTGTCGCCATCATAATACTATGGCTCCAAAGCACAGTTGGGACGGGCTGCGTTATTTTATACATTTTTGACCAGGTAAAACAGTTCTTATACAGCAGGGATATGCAATTATCAGACCTCCAGCTGTTGCAGAACTACAACTCCCATGAGGCATAGCAAGACTCTGACAGCCACAAGCAGGACACCCAGAGGCAGAGGCATGATGGGACTTGTAGGTTTGCAACAGCTGGAGGTCCGCTAATTGCATATCCTTGTTATACAGTACACACTTCACCTTTGTGTTTAGCTGCTATGCTGGAGATGAGCAATGAGGGGGAAAAGAAAGATTGGGACTTTATATGAGGCAATATGGTAGTATGCCTCCATCCCTATATGCAATACAATACTTGCTAGTCTCCTGACGGCTGTTTAATACTACAGACCATGATTACTGCCAAGTATACAAGAACCTTTTATGGGCCATCTAGGACCCCCCATTGGAGACTCATACTCCAATTGCAGCCTGCTGTCTACCATCTGATCCACATGGATATATCTCCAGGCGGGATATTCATAGTCCACCCCTGGCTATTCATACTATATGTGTACGGTTTTAACTAATCAATATACGGCTTGTACCTGCTCCTAAGGAAGTACATTTTTTCACATAACGCATAGAGCATTATGATCCCAGATAGCAAGGATAACTTGTCACAAATGTGTGGCAGTGTTGAATTTGTCAGTCTGTTAACTAACTGCACATTTTCACTGGCAAGTTGTAAACTTGTAGAGCACCTGAAGCACAAGTTCTAGTTGACACTTTTCCGATTTGTAGCAAATTTACATGGAAAGTCTCTAGCAACTGCAAAGTTGCAGTGGTGAGTCTACAGCAAGAGATCTGCAAGTCTACAGCATGAAAAATCAGTGGCCCCCTGTGGTGGGATGACTATTGCACAACATAACTGAACCAGAACTTGCAGCAGACTTGCTGAACATTTGCAAAGAAAGTTGATCTGGAGTCATTCAAAGTGGACTTGCTGCAATAGTGCAACAAACTTGTGAAGCCTGGCAAGTCTAGCAATAGCTTAGCAAGTCAAACTTGCAGCTCAATTGCTTGCTATCTGGGATCCAATCCTGACCGTTTTTATTATGGAATTATCCAACTACCAACCATTATTGGTCATCAATTCTAATATGTTTAACAGTTACCCTGATTTTGGTATTTTGTGTCTGTTTAGTTTTCACTGGTACACATTTTATGAATGCCATGATTCTCTTGTGATGCTGCTGTATGCAATTATCTGACCTGTGTTTTTAATTCTGTATAATTTTTGGGCTGGAATATATATAAGATACGATCATATATATAAAAAGATATATATATGTGCGTTATTTATTAGTGGATACACGCCTCATATAAAGTCCCATGTTTGTCGCCCCCCCCCCCCCCCGCCCATTTGCTATGCTGGAGATTACAGTGAGAGTTACCCCCTTGGGACTTTAAAGGTGACAACTAAAGGTAAAGTTTAAAATATTTGTAGTTGTATTTAGGACAATAGTAAAACATGTTTAGTTCAAAAGCAATCAGATCTGTATATATCTTGCGGCAAAACAGGTGTATACAACTAAGATAACATATGGCATCCATATGTTGCGAATACAAGCAATTTGGAAATGATATAATGGAACAAACACCCGATGCATTTCAATCTCTTTTTTTCTTCAGGGGCTTATCCATAAATGGGATTGCAGTAGGTAATTCAAAACAAAATGCCAATTTTACATCACCGGAGCCACATCAATATAAAAAAAATATATATGTGAAATACTAATGCGCTACTAGAAGTGGAAAACGATTGGAGTAATAAAGTGCTTAATGCAAAAGGTGTATACAGCTGCTAAACTTCTATAGTGTTGCCAGCACCAATGAATGTATATAGGATATAGTGAAGCAGCGCTCAATACTCTAAAGCAATACCTAAATATAAAGTGCTAATATATATCTCACATCCCAATGTGTAAACCATGCAATACAATATCATTAAAAAAAAAGTTATAGAAAAATAGTCTCTTTGAGTGTATAAATGCAAAAAGTATGTGCAAAAGGGTAAAACAGGGGGAAAGGGAGAGGAAAGGGAGTCCAGTTATAGATGAAATATGATAGCCTGTATATATCCTTCTCCAATCCACACCCAGTGTGTGCTAGCCTCTCACCTTAAAGATAGATCCCAAATGGGTCTAGTCGTGCATCAACAAATGTATAACACCGATATGATCTTTTCCTCCACTGTGGATCTATCCTGAACAAATGATCACTGCAGTATCAAGACTGTTTCTCCAAATAATCCAGGTTCCACGACCAGCTCCTCTAAGATATTGTCTCCAAGACCACAGGATAGAAGAGAAGAGCCTCCATAGCGTAGTAGCTAAAAATTGGTTTTGCTTATTTAAAAGTATAAGGTAAAAGTATAAGGTAACATAGCACAGCAAATAGCAAAAAAGGGCAACAGCACAGGGACTTCCGATCACGGCCGTAAACCGGAAGTGACGTCACCCAGCTCCCACCGACGCCTTGTGTCACACCACACGTGACTTTTTCAAGGGTATGCTATTTATTTTTATTTATAAAAAAATTGTTTCTGGGTACCCATCAAGGCCAAAGAAGAGCCCAGATCCAAGTGCCAGGGTGCGAGCCAGCAGAGGCTACTAGGGCCAGAAACAGCCCACCTGGAGGTTGGTCTACAGTGCAGGAATCACTGCAAAGTGAAAAGCTATATCCTGGCCATAAAGTGAATTGGCGTATGCTTTATCATGAGAGGAACATGCACCTGCTCCACAGTATGCCAGGCAGGGCCAGATTAACATAGGGGCTATTGGAGCTGCAGCTCCAGGCCCCTTTCTCAAGATAGGCCCATTTGCCAAAAAAAAAGATTGACTTCGAGAATTGTCTCTTGTAAATAGTGCCCACTGTCATACACTTCTCTCCTGTACATATTGCCCACTGTCATACCCTCCATACTCCTCTCCTATACATACTACTCACTGTCATACCCTCCATACTCCTCTCCTATACATAGTGCCCACTGTCATACCTCCAACACTTCTCTCCTATGCATAGCACCCACTGTCATACCCTCCGCACTCCTCTCCTGTACATACTACCCACTGTCATACCCTCCGCACTCCTCTCCTGTACATACTACTCACTGCCATACCCTCCGCACTCCTCTCCTGTACATACTACTCACTGTCATACCCTCCATACTTTTCTCCTATACATAGTGCCCACTGTCATACCTCCAACACTTCTCTCCTATACATAGCACCCACTGTCATACTCTCCACACTCCTCTCCTGTACATACTACTCACTGTCATACCCTCCATACTCCTCTCCTATACATAGTGCCCACGTCATACCCTCCCTCCACAATCTTCTCCTGTAATTACTGCTTACTGTCCTACTCTCCACACTTCTCTCCTGTACATAGTGCCCACTGTCATGCCCTCCACACTCCTATATATATTGTTCACTGTCATACCCTCCAAACTCTTCTCTTATACATAGTGCCCAATGTCATACCCTCTACACTCCTCTGCTGTGCATACTGCCCACTGTCATACCCTTCACACTCCTCTCCTGTACAAAGTGCCTGCTGCCATACCCTCTGCACTCCTCTCGTGTACATAGTGCCCACTGTTAGACCCTCCACATTCCTCTCCCTCACCTGCACATACTTCCCACTTGTATACCATCCATACTCCTCCCCTATGCCTCTTACCCACAAAAACTGTTCTTTAAAATTATACTGAATATCCTCAATGTTACCAGCTCTAGAATGGGCACTTTTGTCAGTTCAACTAAAGGAAACCTCACAGTCCTCATATTTGTTCCGCCCCATTATTAGTACTTATTTCATTTTGTAATTACTATTGTGATGTATAGAGGAACACGGGGGATGTCAGCTACTATAAATATAGCACTTGTAAAGAAAAGCGTCCCTGAAAATATTTTTTAAATGTTGACAACTATGCACTTAGGCACTGCCCAAGGGCCACAGGGTCAGTAGGGGGCCCCATGAGAGGCTTGTGATATTAAAGCGGTAGTAAACTTTTCTAACATTACGACTTTTTAGAGGCCCTGGGGTAGGTTATGCCATAATGTACAAGTATGCACAGCATATTAGCACATTAGGGTACACTTAAATTGTCAGACTGAGCCCTCCAGTGCTGTGCTGTGATCAACCGGCGGGGCCCCGGGCACTTCCATCTTCACCCGGTCTTCCTTCTGGGTTCTGTGCCTTCGGTCACTTGCCTTGGCCAGGCTGCGTTGATGTCATTCCCATCCTCTCTCTCTCACCCCCCCTTTCTCTCACATCCTCCCTCCCTTACCCCTCTTTCACCCCCTTTCTCTCTCTCTCTTTCTCTCTCTCTCTCATGAATGAATGAATGAAATACTTATATAGCGCACAATGCGAACTGAATCGCCTCATCCTCCCTCTCTCTCTTTAATTTAATTTGTTATCACAAAAAATAGTTTGCATTTTTATTTATTTATTGTTTATAAAAGGCCCCACCAAAATCCTCAGCACCAGGCCCATGATGTTCTTAATCTGGCCCTGATGCCAGGCATTAGTTGCTGCATGATGGAAAAGGACTTCTGCCTGTGGATCATCCTGACAACGGGCGTGCATCTCCCACAGATTATTTGCGGTATGCAGTTATGTATGACATTTTTTTGCCACACATATTTTAGGACAGAATTGCTGATTTTACTTTAAAACCATTTTTTGAATGGCCTTTCAGATGTCTGTGGGTCAACAAACAAGATCGTTGGTAGTCAATATAAAAGAAGAATAAAATGAAACAAATAGTAGTTTCTGCTTTATGTATACAAAGCCCTTGTGAAGACATTCATTGCACAGAAATGTGCCATTGTAATGCTGTGCTGGAAGGGTTAAAGCCTTGTCAAATGAAAGCGGTCCCTTGGCTGTGTTTTACAATGCATTCTTTTGGTTTCAGGTCAAATCTGCTCTTTTAGCCGGTTCAAACTGACATTTTATACCCAGAGCCCTTACCAGAACATGGCTTATAAAACATTTCATGATTTTTATAGGTCACTGTCAAAACATCTCTGAAGGATGGAGTTGCAAAAGGTAATAAAGTGAACATAAGTGTAAACCAACAGCGCTGGAGAGAAGACAGCTGCCTGCCCTGGGATTTGTTATGTTATTATTGCAAATTGCAATTATATAGGAGGCTTTTATATTGAGAACCCCGGAAGGTGATTATACTGAATGAGACAATATTCCAAGGATACACCAAGGGGTCTGCCTCTTAATTTCAACACATTTTCTCTTCTCATTTAACAGATGTTGCTTCCACTGCTACATTTTGTGATTTATGTATATGCATGTTATTCATGCTATTCCTTCATAACAAGACTCAACTCAAAGACAAGTAAAGCAATCATGTGGTCCACTAGGTTATTAAAACATATTTCAGAAGCATTTTCACTATGGGACAAAGCACATAACTTTTAATCAGCATCTACTAAATGTGCAAATGCATTATAATTACATGTTAATTCATTAAACTGATATTAAATCCTCAATTTTTAAAGCACTTTCAGCAGCTGTTATCATTACTAGCTGAGAAAGCAGTTTCTTATGTTCCTTCCCTATGCTCCTGTTTAAGCTGGTGCCATGACTGCTGCTCCAAATTTTCTGTTTTGGGTGGCTTCTTTCTCCTGCGGAGTCCCTCTTGCATGCACGGACTAGCATTGTGTCTCTCTACACTGTGTGCATCAATAGAAACACACAGCCCTGTAGCTTTGAGTGGCAAGGCGCTCCCCTGCTCCTTCTTCCACCCCCCCCCCTTCTTCAAACTAACAGTCTGACTTCAGGCTGCACTGTCTAATGTTTACAGCACTGAGAGAGCAGAAGCCAGCAACACTGAAAGTTGCAAACTGCAAGAATTTTAATAAATACTTTGTTGGAAGGTGTTAATTTTTTTGGTGCTCATTGTGTTATACTAAATAAAAACACTGAGGGTTTAATACACCTTAGTACCGACCGTACACACATTTGCATCCTCAGCTTTCAGGGGTTATACCAGGATGATGCATGCAGTTGTACCATTGTTTAGCGTGGGCGGTCGGCTCTTTAGAGGTAACAACCGATGCGGCTAAAAGCTGCTTGGTTGTTATCCCAAACAAACGGGAGGGGACGTCCCCCCCCCCCCTGCTGCTTTCCACTGCTCTCTCTGGGCCCCCCATCCCACCAGGAGATCCGATCTGCGATCCGGCACTTTTGCCGGCTAGAGTAAGACTGAAACAAAGCCAGAAACGACTTTGTTACAGTCTTCTATATAAACACACGGAAGCAACATCACAACAGGGTTCTTTATTGTAAGAGCAGCAAGGATGTGGAATTCCCTTCCACAGGCGGTGGTTTCAGCAGGGGCGCATTGATAGTTTCAAGAATCTATTATATAAGCACCTGAACGACCGCAACATACAGGGATATACAATGTAAAACTGACATATAATCACACACATAGGTTGGACTTGATGAACTTGTCTTTTTTCGACCTCACCTACTATGTAACTATGTAACGTCACTTCCAGTTTATTCGGCTGCCAATGGCGCTGATTTTGAATACTTTGAAGTGCAAAGGAGGGATTTTGGGGTCATTTAGACCCCCGGTCCCTCCATAAAGTGTACCTGTCACCACCTATTACTGTCACAAGGGATGGTTACTTTCCTTGTGACAGCAATAAAAGTGATTCAATTTTTTTTTAACCAGTTCCCGACCAGCGCACGCTGATGCATGTCAGCAGAATGGCACGGACAGGCAAGTCCCTTTAAATTTGCCGCCTTGCCATCGCGTGTGTGCCGCCAGCCAGGACCTCCGTGAGTCGGATCGCAGGTCCCACAGACTCGATCACCGTGGGGATACCGGTGATCGTCTCACGGGGAGGAAGAACGGGAAGATGTTAATGTAAACAAGCATCTCCCCAGTTCTGCCTAGTGACAAAGTCACTGATCTCTGCTCCCTGTGATTGGGAGCAGAGATCAGTGACGTGTCACATGTAGCCATGCCCCAAAGTTAGAAACACGCCCCAGGACACACTTAACCCTTACCCTGCACCCTAGTGACTGCCAGTGTCATTTACACAGGAATCAGTGCATTTGCATAGCATTTGTATAGCACTGATTGCTGTGTAAATGACATTGGTCCCAAAAATGTGTCAAAAATGTCCGATGTGTCCGCCATAATGTCGCAGTCACAATAAAAAGATCGCCGCCATTACTAGTAAAAAAAAAAAATATTAATAAAAATGCCATAAAGCTATCCCCTATTTTGAAAACGCTACAACTTTTGCGCAAATCAATCAATAAACGCTTATTGCAATTTTTTTTTACCAAAAATATGTAGAAGAATACGTATCGGCCTAAATTGAGGGAAAAAATTTTCTTTTATATATTTTTGGGGATAGTTCTTATAGCAAAATGTAAAAAATAATGCGTTTTTTTCAAAATTGACGCTTTTTTTGTTTATAGCGCAAAAAATAAAAACCACAAGGGTGATCAAATACCACCATAAGAAAGCTCTATTTGTGGGAAAAAAAGGAGGTCAATTTTGTTTGGGAGCCACGTCGCACGAATCGCAAAAAGTGCTCTGGTCAGGAAGAGGGTAAAATCTTTTGTGGCTGAAGCGGTTAAAGTGAAAATGTAAAGAAAAAAATCAAATAGATAAGAAAAAAAAAATCCCTGAGAGCTTGCGCAGTAAAGAAAACGCATACGTAAGTCATGCCCGCATATGTAAACGGTGTTCAAATCACACATGTGAGGTATTGCTCTGTTCGTTAGAGTGAGAACAATAATTCTACCAAAAGACCTCCTCTGTAACTCTAACCTGGTAACCCTTAAATTGTTTTAAAGCGTCGCCTATGGAGATTTTTAAATACCATAGTTTGTCGCCATTACACGAGCAGCGCAACTTCAAAGCATGACATGTTAGGTATCTATTTACTCAGCGTAACATCATCTTTCACATTATAAAAAAAAGAAATTGGGTTAACTTGACTGTTTCTTTTCTTTTTTATTCGTGAAAGTGCCTTTTTTTCCCAAAAAGGTGCCTTTGAAAGACCATTGTGCAAATCCCATGTGACAATATTGCAACGAGCACCATTTTATTCTCTAGGGTCTCTGCTATAAAATATACAGTATCTCACAAAGTGAATACAGCCCTCACATTTTTGTAAATATTTTATTATATCTTTTTATGTGACAACACTGAAGAAATGACACATTGCTACAATGTAAAGTAGTGAGTGTACAGCTTGGATAACAGTGTCAATTTGCTGACACTTCACACACAGCCATCAATGTCTAAACGGTTGGCAACAAAAATCAGTACACCCTTAAGTGAAAATGTTCTAATTCGACCCGAAGTGCCAATATTTTGTGTGGCCACCATTATTGTCCAGCACCGCCTTAACCCTCTTGGGCATGGAGTTCACCAGAGCTTCACAGGTTGCCACTGGTGTCCTCCTCCACTCCGCCATGATGACATCATGGAGCTGGTGGATGTTAGAGACATTGAGCTCCTCCACCTTCTGTTTGAGGATGCCCCACAGATGCTCAATGGGGTTTAGGTCTGGAGACATGCTTGGCCAGTCCATCACCTCAGCTTCTTTAGCAAGGCAGTGGTCATTTTGGAGGTGTGTTTGGGGTTGTTATCATGTTGGAATACTGCCCTGCGGCCCAGTCCCCGAAAGGGAGGGGGTCATGCTCTGCTTCAGTATGTCACAGTACATGCTAGCAGTCATGGTTCCCTCAATGAACTGTAGCTCACCAGTACCGGCAGCACTCATGCAGCCCCAGACCATGACACTTCCACCACCATGCTTGACTGTAGGCAAGACACTCTTGTCTTTGTAATCCTCACCTGGTTGCCACCACACATGTTTGACACCATCTGAACCAAATAAGTTTATCTTGATCTCAGCAGACCACAGAACATGGTTCCAGTAATCCATGTCCTTTGTCTGCTTGTCGTCAGCAAACAGTTTGTTGGATTTTTTGTGCATCATCTTTAGAAGAGGCTTCCTTCTGGGACGACATGCAGACCAATTTGATGCAGTGTGCGGTGTATGGTCTGAGCACTGACAGACTGACCCCCCCCCCCCCCCACACCCCTTCAACCTCTGCAGCAATGCTGGCAGCACTCATACATCTATTTCCCAAAGACAACCTCTGGATATGACGCTGAGCACGTACACTCAACTTCTTTGGTCGACCATGGCAAGGACTGTTTTGAGTGGAACCTGTCCTGTTAAACCGCTGTATGGTCTTGGCCACTGTGCTGCAGCTCAGTTTCAGGGTCTTGGCAATATTCTTATAGCCTAGGCCATTTTTATGTAGCGCAACAATACTTTTTTCTGATCCTCAGAGAGTTCTTTGCCATGAGATGTCATGTTAAACTTACAGTGACCAGTATGAGATTGTGATAGCGATAATACCAATTTTTACACACCTGATCCCCGTTTATACCTTGTAACACCTTATGATCTTGTAACAGTAACGAGTCACATGACACTGGGGAGGGAAAATGGCTAATTGGGCCCATTTTGGACATTTTCACTTAGGGGTGTGCTCACTTTTGTTGCCAGCGGTTTAGACATTAATGGCTGTGTGTTGAGTTATTTTGAGGGGACAGCAAATTGACACTGTTACAAGCTGTACACTCACTACTTTACATTGTAGCAAAATGTCATTTCTTCAGTGTTGTCATATAAAAAGTTATAATAAAATATTTACTAAAATGTGAGGGGTGTACTCACTTTTATGAGATACTGTATATAATGTTTGGGGGTTCTAAGTACTTTTGTAGCAAAAAATACAGATTTGAACTTATAAGCAACAACTGTCAGAAATAGGCTTAGACATGAAAGGGTTATCACAAAAAAAAAATCCTTTTCTTTCTCCCCGTTAATAGAAAGATATCATATACTATTTTCTTCAGATTGTCTAGCACATTAGAAAGGTGTCCTGGTGAGATAACACTGATCTTTTATAGCAGGGGTCTACAAACTTTCCAAATAAAGGGTAATTTTACTGTCTTTCAGACTTGAGAGGGGGCAGACTTTGGGCGTTGGGGCTAGAAAAGATCCTGATGTCAGTGGGAAAGTGGGAATAAACAATGCCCCATCGTTGGTGTTATTGGGCCCCATTGTTGGTGTCATTAGGAGGAATTATGCCCCTTTATTGGTGTCCTTGTGGTGGTGGTGGTGGTGGTGGTGGGGGGGGATTATTCCCCATTGTTGGTATTAATGGATGAAAATAATGCCCCAAAGACCAGATAGAAGCAAGCAAATGGCCACAGTTTGAAGACCACTGCTTTATGGCAACAGTGGCTCCTTCTAATCCAAGGGCCGGCAACCTATGGCCCGTGGGCCACACCCGGCCCACCGCTGCTAAATGTCCGGCCCATCAGTGCACGTGATGAATTATCAGTCTTATCAGTTCTGCTCTGTGTATCTCTCCCATGTTCTCATTCAGCTTCCTGCTCCCTGCTCCACTCAGCTCTGTCTCCCTCACTGCATGGGGCAAGGTAGGAAAGGGCTGTGTAATATGCAGGGGGCTGTGTAATATGCAGGGGGGCTGTGTAATATAAAGGAGTCCAGAGGTGCAGGGGGCTGTGTAATGTAAAGGGGTCCAGAGGTGCAGGGGGCTTTGTAATGTAAAGGGAACTAGAGGTGCGGGGCTGTGTAATGTAAAGGGGGTGAACTGCTTTTGTATTAGTGAAGCACCTAAAGTGAGGTAAGCCTGTATTATTATTATTACTATGTTAGGATTATTATTATCTTCATTTATTAGCAGGTGAATGCAGGCCCTCCAAGCATTCACATACATTGAATCTGGCCTTTAAGTGGAAAAAGGTTGCTGACCTCTGTTCTAATCCTTTGTGTTCCCATTAAGAAATGTTTCACTCACTTCTTGTTCTAGTTCTGGATGAGCACCAGGACATGAAGTGAGGGGAAATCTTGCCAGTGAAGAAACAGAAAGCAACTAAACTTGAGAGAGGTTCCAGTTTTCTAAATCATCATTTTTAACCAATTATTTTGGCTGAATTGAAGTCCCAACTCCACTCAAAACTTTTTTTATTCCAAAAGAGTTTTTAACCATATTGAAAGCTGCCTGAAAAAAGTGGGTTTAATCATGAAGACTCAATGTCTAAATTATTAAGCCCTTTATTGGGCGAAATGCGTTGGAGCTGGTGGGTGACAGGCAGAATGTCCCTCTGTGTACTTATGCCATTGGAATATATTGCTTTTAACTTTCTGTGATGCCCCCAATGTGCGTCCCATTTATTTCTGTGACAGTTTCTTGTAGAGTAGGGACACACTCTTGGGTGGACACCCACTAACAGCTGGAAAAACAAGGAGCAGAGAGCGTTCTTGGAGCAGGGTGGATCATTGCTGGTATTGCTGATGATGTGGGTTAGTTACTCCTCCTCCCAAATTGTGTATTTAATATTCAGTGCTCTTGTTAAGGCCAGCTGAGAGTACTTGAAATGAATGAATTTGGGGCCAGCATTGGGGGGGGTAAACTACTAGTACTGAAACCTTAAACAGCCTCTTATTATTAGTTATTATTATAACTTATTATTATAACTTCTGCTTTATGTTTAGTCTTTTTCATGTTGATATTTTGCAATGCAGGGTTTTTATAAACTAAAATTGGAGAAGTTCTTCTATACGTCTTGTTACTCTGACCACTGTTGGTCACTGGGACATTATTGACTGTAAGCAATGCACAGCCAGCGACACTCATACAACGTCTTGACGAACATCTTGAAACCACTGACACACCACAAAGTAACCAACAGGAAAACCTATTTATAAGTAAGAAAAACAAGTTGTTCACTAAAAGATACCTGAAGGAAACCTAAATGTAAAGGTTGTTTTTTAAAACTAGATAGAGTGGAAAACAGTTTGAACCTTTCTCAGGTCTTCATTGCCACCCATGCCCATGTTTGAGATATTTTGCTTAAAGTTCTGTCTTTGTGGCTGCACTGGATACAAGACAAGTTCTTTTCTGGATGCAAAGAACAATAAAAGCTGAGGTTTTGACTCTTCTCACTATCTTCTACCCACTCCATTTCCTCATGTTTCCAAAACATGTAGCTTGGTTATTTCTTTTTGTTTGAATCAGACCATGGTAATTTTAGAAGGGGTGTGATTGTGAGTTCTTAATAAAGCACAATGGAACATGTCAGCACTTTATAAATACATCAAAATAAAATATGTAGGATAGGTGAGGAAGCAAGTATATGTTATATTATGCTGTTAGTCTCTTCTAAATTGGCCAGTACATGGAACAGAGGATGTGGGATAAGTTGCTGACCATTTATTGATCTTTACTGCAAAACCTGACATAGAGCTTGAGGCTTGATTGGGTGCTTAGCATGTGTAACAATGTGAAATTATGGTTACGCAGTTGAACCAGATTCTTTGCAACATACAAACTTCATGAAATCCTGTAAGGGAGGCTGCTATTGCCGGAGTTCTGCTTTTACATTGAGTCTAGGTTCCCACTGCTTTGATACGATTTTAATCTAACGTTCAGTGTGATTATGTAGTGCAATTTGGATGCAACTTGGATGCTACTTGAAGTTGTTTACAAATTCTGTGGGTCCAAAGTTTTGCTAGAATTGCACTAAAGTAGTACAGGAAACTGAATTGCATTGATGTGAAGGGGCACAATTGAAAACAATGTCATTTTTCTTCTCTTAGGCTGGGTTCACACCGCTGCGGCAGCGAGAACCGGATGTGATTCGCACCGCACTGCAGTGCAAATCACATCCGATCTCTGTGCGATGCGAGTTCAGCCATACAGTCAGTATGGCTGAATTCGCATCGCACCCGCCGCAAACTCGCACGGGACCCTTTTTTTGGTCCGCAGCAGAAACGGATCGCATTGGGGGTTCACACCATGCGATTCGATTCCTGTCCGAGTTTGCAGATCGCACTGCGATATGCGGACTGATCTGGGGGTGTCATTAACATTTCACTGACACTCCCAGCAGTCCGCATAGGGCAGTGTGAACTGCCGGCGGGAGGCATGCGATGCGGGAAAACGCTGCGGATTTGCGGCGTTCCCGCATCGCTCCGGTGTGAACCCAGCCTTAGAGAGATTGTTCTCTTAGAACCCTGAATTGTGCTACTCTGCTATCACTTATTTTTCCACCCCCCACTGGGTGCCCGTGGTAGACCTCCCCTTCTATGCTACCTTCCCTTCTTTTTATTTCCTATCCTTCTCATTCTGCATTTTTGCCTTTATCGTTTGATTCCACCTCTGTTGCTCATTATTATTAATTTTCACATTCTGTATATACTACTACTTCCATTTTGGGCTTTGAGCCCTTGACAATATGAATCTACTGTATATGCCAAGACCTAGTTTCTTCAGCTTTGTGTTGTTATTACTTGAAACTTGTATGATATGCAAACTTGATGCAAACTTGCTGTGGGTGCACTCCCCACAACGTATTGTACTTTGAACATTGCACTGTGTCTGCTGTGAGCTTTGGAAATTAATAAAAACAAATGAAAATAAAGAGATTTCCATTGTCATGTGCTTCTGAGCGACTCAAATTGCATCTGAAATGACACTATTGTGAACGAATCTATAACTGTGTAGAACGGAAGAATTATTATTTTTTCAGATACATTTTTACGTTACTAATTTTGTTTCGTTGATTTTGTCATGGGGTTCCCCTTGAAATCCATACCTGAAAGGGCCTGGTATGGTTTGGGGGTTGGGACCCCAAACTGTATTTTCTACATTTTTTCATTGATCCATCTGACAGGTAGTTCAGGTACTCTCAATGTCAAACTCCAGAAAACATTAAAGAACTTGCTTACTTTGACTGCATCCAGAGAATGGCCATTCGCAGCTGGATGAACACTCAGGTTGGACAGTCCCTCTCTCACAAGGCCTAGCAGCCAACAAGGTGCTTACTGAGGAACAAAGTCTTTGTCACAGACGTTGTTGCAGAACACGTAGGGAAACTAAGCTGTAGAACACTTGTAGGATACCTGGATCTTTCAGCCTGCTTGGCGATATCCACAAGACCGGATTCTTTCAGTAACTTCAGACCTTCCAGGCTCTTGTTAAGAAAACCAACCCGTACGTGGTGTTCTTCTAAAGAGTCCTCCCCTGGAATGCTTGAAGTACAATGGGTCTCTCCCGAACCGGAGACGGCACCCATCCACCTCAGGATCCTCCTTTAGTTTCCTTGCCTTGGGCTAGCCAGCCCCGAGGCATCAAAGTCGGGTGGATCCGCTCCCCAGGCCATAGCCTTTCTGGGGGCTGGTCAGGAGGACCAGGACCAAGTAGTCAGCACATCATACTAGACCGGAACCCCCGAACCACGTGATGTCCTTATCTTAAATACCCTCTCCCAGAGGGCACAGCGAGAGGGCCACTCACACTGACCTTGCTCCGAAAGAGAGTAACTTAAGCGCCTGACCAGACCATAGTTCCACGCTCGCCACAAGAGACAGTGCCCCCTGTGGCTAGGCTGAACATCTCACAGCCCCGTCGGACTGACACAGAAATTCAATTTAGGCAAATAGACCCAAACCAAACTGTAGTTTGGGTAAAGTTTAACTTTGAAATACCTATAGCGTGTGCTCTCCAGGAGCCCGCCTCTACATCTATATATGACTGGAGCACCGGGAACTCTTTTGTTCTACCTTTGTTCTTCCTTTGTTCAGCCTCTTGTACTTCCTGGCCAGTTAACCTGGCATTCCTGTGGGACAGCCACGTACCAGTAGACTAGGCATGCATAACTTAAAAGAATGGGAACTGCTATAGGTGACGTCACACTATGCTATATTCCCTCATACAGAGGTGACCATTACAGTACATAGGTTTTGATACAATTAATTAATTTGTGTGATACATAAGATACAATGCCTGATATATAATCAGTTCAAACTGTGAAAAAGTCTCACATTTGTGGTATTGCCATACTCAGGAGGAGTAGCAGAATGTGTTTTAAGTTGTAATTCTAAGTATGCTCATGTAGTGTGTGAAAAATATCTTATTAAATTGACAACTTTATGTAAAAAATATAATAATTTTCATTTTCTTTCTGCATTTTCCAAAAACTTGTGGCAATGGCGGCCCATTCATAACGGGACGTACGCTGCACCCTCCCCAAGCTATTTACAAAAAAAGTCACTTTAAGAGTGTCCATGTGCGGGACACACATCGGTCTATGGGAAGCTTTCCAGCTTGCAATCAGCTGGGAAACTGATTTTCCTGTGTTCAGGGAGTATTCGGGGCACAATCAATGCACCCGCAAACACTCCCACTCTACAATCATTTGTCTCTGGCTCCTCTGTCATTTTTGTTATTGGTGGGGGCTGGAGGATGGTGGGCAGTACTTTTTGAGGCACTGCGGCATCACTTCCGGTTTCCCGACTTACTGTGCTATGAAATGCACTGAGACGGAGTGCGGCCAATGTGGGGTGAAGTCCTGAGCTGAGCGGCACGGCTCCTAATCGTATGTAAAGCTAACGGTGCCACGGACCTCAGGCTCAGTCTCTCTCTCCACCTAGCTAGCACACAATGTACTGTACTTAGCCATGCTAATGTCACAAAGCCTGAGTGGTGGTGTCTGTTATTCCTTGTCAGTGCTTGGGGGAGTCACCTTGTGCAGAGTGTTCTTGTTAATCTGGTTAGGAATATTTCTTCTGGTTTTGGTTCTCACAACTGGACTCTTGCTCCTGGTTTATTTTTGTTTTGTCTTCTGATATTTGCTCCATTCCAGTTTCTCTTGTATCCATTCACTTAGATCCTGCATTCTATCATCCATCTGACATTTTCCCTTAGCCTTCTGCCTCATACCTCCACCTTATCTGCTTGCTGCTTAACAATCTTCCTGATACTCTCCACCTACCCCAACCATCTGTATGATACCTCCACTATGCCTGCCTGCATCCACCTGTCTGCTGCCTACCCTGTCTCCTGCTTTGATGTTCTGCCTCATACCGCCATTACATCTGTCTGCCAACTGCCCTGACGTATTGCCTTTTGAAATATAGTGATGATGGGTGTATTATACAATGATGAGGATGATGACAGGTGTATTATATAATGATGAGGATGATGATGATGATGGGTGTATTATACAATGATATGGATAGCGATGACGGGTGTTTTACACAATGATGAGGATGATGATGACGATGAGGGTGTATTAGATGGAGATGAGGATAGTGATGATGGGTGTATAATATGGGTCTAATGATGATGGATGTATTATACAATGACTGGAGCATCAGGGTGTCAGACAGTGTCAATGAGTGTGCCACTCACTGGTGTCACATGTCTCACTGGCTGCTTTGCAATACATCATTTTGGGGACTTCTGCCATGCCATGTACCAACTACGTTACACTACATAATAGTCCCAAATTGTGAGTACATCTGTCCTGTAGTGTATTCAGCTATATACACCCACATTCTTCCTTCCTGTATATAGAGACCTTCCTCCATCATCACCTACTGCAGATGTACATCCTTTGTCCTGTTACTGTATATATATATAGCTGTATACAGGACATATGATGTATATCTGCAGTCAGTGATGATGGCAGAAGGTCTCTATATACAGGAAGGAAGGTGGGTGTATATAGCTAGCTGTATACCAGACAGATGATGTATACCTGCATACCCTGATCTGTGAGGCTGCGCTATAACCTTGATCTGTAATGCTGAGCTATATACCCTGATATGTAATGCTGAGCTGTATACCCTGATCTGTGAGGCTGAGCTATATACACCTGACACTATGGCAAAGCAATTGGAATACAGAGGATGTAGTGGGTGGATTCTATAAGGGGTGGGGCTTATGGGAAGTGGGAGGGGTCAACAAGAAAGGATGGGGTCTGGCGCCCCCCATCCTAAAAATTCACCGGCCGCCACTGGGTGTCGGTCTCTAAATTGTGGTTATTTTGGGGGTATTTCCACTTTCCTGGTGCTCCAGGGCCTCCAAAATGTAACAGGTAGTCAGGAAATGAGATGCGGAATTTATGCCCCTTGAATGCCTGAAGGTGCTGCTTGGAGTTTGGGTCCCTCTATGTGGCTAGACTGTGAAAACATCTCACATGTGTGGTATGGCTATACTCAGGAGAAATAGCAGAATGTGTTTTGGGGTTTAATTCTTGGGGCGAGTGCTTTCCAAACTATGCATATTTTGTAGGTAATTCCAATGTACTGATCTTTCAGGGCCTCCAAAAATGTGTTACGTAGTCAGGAAATTAAATGTGTAGTTTATGCTCCTGGAAAGCCCAGAGGTGCTCCTTGGATTTTGGGTTATAAGGCTGTGTCACCCATGTGATATCCCCATACTCTGGAGGAATAGTATAATGTGTTTTGGGGTGTAATTGGATGGTTGCCTATGCTATGTGTGAAAAATAACTTGTCAAAATGCCAACTTTGTGAAAAATGATTAACTTTCCAAAAAATAGTAACAAAAAACTTTAAAAACTCACCATAGCTCCTACTAAATACCGTGTACATCTACTTTCCAAAAAGGGTTAATATGCAGGGTATTTGTACAGTCTTGGCATTTTAGGGCCTCAAGAAATGAGGCTGTCAGTACATCAGGATTGATTGATTTTAAAATGACTGCATATGTACCATAGTTTGTGGACTCTATAACTTTCAAACAGTCTAAATAAGATACACCTATTTGCTTTTTTTTCCACCAAAGATATGTAGCAGAATACATTTTGCCCCAAATTTATGAAGAATAAAAGAGAATTTTTTTATTTGAAAAGTTTTATAACAGAAACCAAGAAAAAAAAATTATTCAAAGTTTCTGTTTTTTTATACCACCAAAAGAAAGCTCCATCTGTCTCAAAAAATTATATAAAATTTATTTGGGTACAATGTTTCATGCCTGTGTAATAGTCATTCAAAATTTGACAACGCTGAAAACCTATAATGGAAGGTGGTAAAACAGGGTTAAAGAGAGATGGGGATCTAGGTATGAGAATTCCTAAGTACATAAATAGGAGTAAATGCATCTTGAAATGTACTATTTAGTTTATTTTTATTTTGGCAATGCGAGACAAAGGCATGGATTTCCCTAAGTCAAATCTGGATTTCATTAAGTGTATGTGTGTGTGTGGGGGGGGGGGGGGAAGGGACAAAGTCTGCAAGACTTAGTCACCTGCATATCAAGATATTTGTTTTGGGTCATCCTGGGCCATAAGTGGTATAGGATCTATTGGGAATATCTGTGATTTACCCCAGTTTATTTTCAACTCTGAGAAAATGGAAAACTCGTTAACGTGGTCACTGCAGTTTTCAAAGAGGACAGGGTCCTGCAAAAACAGAAGCATGTCCCCAGGGTACAATGCCACTTTTTCTTCAAGTCTAAGGAGCATGAGACCTCTCTCCTAGGAGTTATTACGCATATCAATGGATTTCTGAGGAATGAAGAATCCACCAAAGTGTTAATAACCCTAGACAGACGAGTGGCGAAAACTTTAATCCATACAGGTCCTTCTCAAAAAATTAGCATATTGTGATAAAGTTCATTATTTTCTGTAATGTACTGATAAACATTAGACTTTCATATATTTTAGATTCATTACACACAACTGAAGTAGTTCAAGCCTTTTCTTGTTTTAATATTGATGATTTTGGCATACAGCTCATGAAAACCCAAAATTCCTATCTCAAAAAATTAGCATATCATGAAAAGGTTCTCTAAACAAGCTATTAACCTAATCATCTGAATCAACTAATTAACTCTAAACACCTGCAAAAGATTCCTGAGGCTTTTAAAAACTCCCAGCCTGGTTCATTACTCAAAACCGCAATCATGGGTAAGACTGCCGACCTGACTGCTGTCCAGAAGGCCATCATTGACACCCTCAAGCAAGAGGGTAAGACACAGAAAGAAATTTCTGAACGAATAGGCTGTTCCCAGAGTGCTGTATCAAGGCACCTCAGTGGGAAGGAAAAAGTGTGGCAGAAAACGCTGCACAACGAGAAGAGGTGACCGGACCCTGAAGAAGATTGTGGAGAAGGACCGATTCCAGACCTTGGAGGACCTGCGGAAGCAGTGGACTGAGTCTGGAGTAGAAACATCCAGAGCCACCGTGAACAGGCGTGTGCAGGAAATGGTCTACAGGTGCCGCATTCCCCAGGTCAAGCCACTTTTGAACCAAAAACAGTGGCAGAAGCGCCTGACCTGGGCTACAGAGAAGCAGCACTGGACTGTTGCTCAGTGGTCCAAAGTACTTTTTTCGGATGAAAGCTAATTTTGCATGTCATTCGGAAATCAAGGTGCCAGAGTCTGGAGGAAGACTGGGGAGAGGGAAATGCCAAAATGCCTGAGGTCCAGTGTCAAGTACCCACAGTCAGTGATGGTCTGGGGTGCCATGTCAGCTGCTGGTGTTGGTCCTCTGTGTTTTATCAAGGGCAGGGTCAATGCAGCTAGCTATCAGGAGATTTTGGAGCACTTCATGCTTCCATCTGCTGAAAAGCTTTATGGAGATGAAGATTTCATTTTTCAGCACGACCTGGCACCTGCTCACAGTGCCAAAACCACTGGTAAATGGTTTACTGACCATGGTATTACTGTGCTCAATTGGCCTGCCAACTCTCCTGACCTGAACCCCATAGAGAATCTGTGGGATATTGGGAAGAGAAAGTTGAGAGACGCAAGACCCAACACTCTGGATGAGCTTAAGGCCGCTATCAAAGCATCCTGGGCCTCCATAACACCTCAGCAGTGCCACAGGCTGGTTGCCTCCATGCCACGTCGCATTGAAGCAGTCATTTCTGCAAAAGGATTCCCGACCAAGTATTGAGTGCATAACTGAACATAATTATTTGAAGGTTGACTTTTTTTGTATTAAAAACATTTTTCTTTTATTGGTCGGATGAAATATGCTCATTTTTTGAGATAGGATTTTTGGGTTTTCAGGAGCTGTATGCCAAAATCATCAATATTAAAACAAGAAAAGGCTTGAACTACTTCAGTTGTGTGTAATGAATCTAAAATATATGAAAGTCTAATGTTTATCAGTACATTACAGAAAATAATGAACTTTATCACAATATGCTAATTTTTTGAGAAGGACCTGTATAAGGGAACGAGATTGGTCCAAATTAACCACAGCACAAAGGATCATTTCCTGGTTTTTGGACAAGGACTATATGCACCTGATACATAGGTATTACGAAATTGTGCATAAACATCTCAAAGGGTTGGGTAGAGCTCTTGTACATACCTGTACATTTGCTTGTATACCGTCAGGACCAGGGAGTTTTGCATTAAAGAAGGATAATATAGCATTCTGTACCTCTTCCAAGTTAATAGGGGCATCCAATCAGTCTGAATCTTGGACCGAGAGCATACAGTAATAGTTGTTGCAAACTAGCTTGCATTACTGAGTGATCGCATGGTGGGATAGGTGGGTACAACTGTTTATAATAAAAAAAACTGCAGGCACCTTCTCAGGGGCAGTGTGTATCCCCCCAAACAAGTCTCTAATGCATGGAACATCTGTGCACATCTCTGCCATAAAATGCACAAGCAACCTTCCATTTTTATCTTCACCTTCAAATAACAACTCACGGAGCTTCAAGAAAGTGCAGTGAACAAGATCCATTCTATGCAACAGTATGAGCTGATGTATTTGATTATTCTCAGAAGGGTTCTCAGGAGTGGGACCCAGTGCGAAAAATTGTTCATCCATCTATAGGGAGCTCTCCAGCTTCCGTGGAGCATCATTGGAGTGGTTTCTAAGATGTCTGATCACAGAATAGTGATCAGCTTGAACTATTAGCCCTTGTACACACGGTCGGACATTCCGACAAACAAAATCCATCGGATTTTGTCCTAAACTGGTGTTGCATACACACGGTCAGACAAAGTTGTTGGAAAATCCAATCGTTCGTAACGGGATGACGTTATTTCGTTACGACGGGACTACGTTCAGGCTAGTAGCCAATAGCTTTGGTCTAGGAATTTGATCTGAGCATGCATGGCACTTTGTCCGATCGGAATTCTCTACAAACTATGGGACTTCGTCCGATCGGATCATGTTGTCGGAAAATTTTATAGCCCAGCTCTAAAACTTTGTCGGTCGGATATTCTGACCGAAACAGTCCGGTGGAGCCCACACCAATCGGACATTTTCCGCGTGTACAAGGGCTTAGACAGGACAATTCAGTTTGTTGCAGGCTGGCGGGTAAGTGAGCTGGAAATTTTTCTGTGTTGTTTTTTGCCGAGCATTGCCCTTCCATGTGCTCCTTACTGCAAAGGCCAGTTATAGGTTGGGGTGGTTATCATTTGTTTGTAGAATAGTATTGCCCCCTAACAGAGGCCTTAAAGTCATCCAATTCTATTTGAGGATTCACTGTGTCTTTATTAAAACTTGACTCACCCAATCAATAGTGACTATTTGTAATCCTTATGTAGCTAGCATTAGTAAATATATTGGAAGGTTTATTATATTTACTCTTTTAAAACTTTACATTTCTTCAGTTATTTCCTGGTTTCCAGGCCTAAGCAGTCCCAGGAGTCTGCAGGAGCATTGTAATCTAATAGGGTAGGCCAAGTGGTACAAAGGTTAATATCTGTGAGGGATGAGCCGATGGTAGAATTAAAAGTTCAGTTGTTAGGTGGAGGTGGGATAGGCGAGAGGTTGAATAGGCTTCCCTGCAAAGATGAGGTTTAAGGGATCACCTAAACGTGACCAGAGAAGGAGATACAGTAGCTGGACAGATTGATGTAAATAGCTCCAGAAGATGGGCGAGGCTCTGTACGAGTCCAGAACACAAGCATGGGAGAAGGAGACAACAGAGTCAAATAGCAGGAGGTCTTGGGAGGAGTGGAGAGGACAGTTTGGGTGATATTTTGAGACAGGTTTGGTGAGGTAATTTAGGGCAGAGATGGTTTTGTATGTTGTTGTTAGTATTTCGAATTTAATTTGCTGGGCAATCTGAAGCCAGTGAAGGGATTAGGGGTCAGGAGGCAGCATTCATGATAGACTGAAAAGGGAATAGTCTGCGTAAAGGTAGGCCTATGAGAAGGAAGTTGAAATAGAGTTTTTTTTTGTATATTATTCACAGATGAACATTTGACTTCTAGTAAATGTCAAAAATCTCATAAAAGTTTTTATCTTTGTGAATGAAAGTTTACGGTTTCTTTAATCACATATGGGCAACATATGTCAGAGAAACTCTTGCATCACATATTTTGTATGAGTAATTGATTTTCTAACTTTTACATTTGATTTAGTTGAAATACAACAGCAGCAATCAATTTGAATCATTTTTACTTGGAAAAAAAAGGCTTTAAACAGTAGGTTTGGCTGTGACATCTGATTTTTTTCCAGTGGTATTAGACCTGGATTGAACAGTGGATGTAGCAGCCACAACAGATCTAAAAGCTACGGGAAAGTTGACAGCTAAAAACCACAACGACTAAGCCCTCAACTTCATACAAGTTGGCCAGTGACAAAACAGTTTCATAGTATAGTTTATGAGCTTTTTCCGGTACCACACTGCATTGTCCTAAAAGTTTGATAAATTGTCAAAACAGAGTGCTCAAAAGCATTTTGCATGATTTACCTATTATATGTGAATCTTGAGAAACCTGGGGTTTGCTATCTGAAAAACAAATGGTAGTATGTGAGCCAGTGAATTGTGGGCATGGCTGAGATATTGGCACATACTGTATGTAAATCCCCACCTTGTAAAACAATCCATTCAGTTTAAAATATAAATGAAAGGCAAATATTTATTTATACATACAAAAAACATAAAAACATTTTCCCCCTTTTTATAAGTGTTCACATACCCTCTATTCTCATCTGCATAAGGAGCTCAAGGATGAGAAACAGCAGTACACTGCTCTTCCCAGTGAATGGCTATGCAGAGGGGCATGTCAGCAGAAGTCTGATCATAGGAGGAGAGCAGACTGAGCTCCCAGCACAGCCAGGAAACTGACCACGCTGTGCTTTCATACCTAGTGTGGTCACTTTTTAATAGGTAAGCAGAATGACTGGCAGGATCACTGGATATTTCCCTCAAAGGAAGCAATGCAAAGAGAACAGGATATTTTTATGTACAAGTACTTGGCATAGCAGTCACATATCGGGAATGTGAAATGTTGGGTTTACATCTTATCTAATAGTCTGCTGAAAACATGCATAATCATATGTTCTCTGTGCAACCTTAGTATCACAAGCTTTGAGTTTCTGTCCTATTCAACAGACAAATAAACTTCCTGTAGAAACTAAGATGGCAAAGCACAGCCTGTCAGTAATCAGTGACTAAGAGGCACCAGGCAGTACTCAGTGACTATGAGACTAGGAAAATTAGCAAGTGTGGTTCCATGCCAATGTCAACCACTAACAAATAATCTGGCAGGGTGAGTGGGGGGTGGCTTTAGTCCATAAACTAAAAAACTAAATATTGTGGCACTGGTAGGCCCTTGGACCTGTAGGCCTTGGATCCTGTCTCTACTGCAGAAGCAGTTCTGCATACATGTATGAACTTCTCAAATGTCAGACTCAGTCAGAAGACAAAAGTAGTGGATTTGTGAGTAGTAATCACAATGAGGGTCATTTACTAAGGATTGGAACAGACAGAAATGGATGCAGATGTGCATGGCAATCAGCATTTAGCTTTCATTTTAAAAGTTAAAAGTGGAGAGTAGTGATGGCCGAACGGTTCGCCCGGCGGTCGTTTCGCGGCGAATTTCCGACATTCGCGGTCCGCACGTTCGAACGCCTTTTTCCGTCGTTCGCCGCGGCGGACTTACGTGTTTAATGTATACAAGAACTTTAACCTTTGGTGACACGTTTATCATGTGATACAGGACAGCCAATTGAGACATGACAGCACATGGACACTTGTACATTCCCCCTAACCTATAAATACACCCGATCCGGTGGCCATTTTACATTCTTTCTTCTGTTAAGATAGGGACAGGTTCCTGTGTGGAGTAGGGAGAGATAAACCACTAGCTATTTGGTACACAAAAGTTCTTTTCAGGACTGGTATAGGTGTTAGGTGTTGATAGGTTTGCTGTGCTGCTGATTCTTGCAGCAGCCTGAGTGTCTTTTGTTAGTTTAGAGAAAGGGAAAGGACGGTGTATGCTACAGGGACAGCCAGATTAGTCTTTCATCATCATCATCATCATCATCATCATTAGCTGTTACTATCAAGGTCCACAAAAGAGCTGTTCCAGTAACCACTAATCGTTCTCTTTTTTTGCCAATTTGTATAGGGACAGGAAGGAAGCAGTGTTGTCAGGCAGTGAGGGTAATTTTAAAGACTTGCTGTTATTATTAGTTCCACAAAGGTTCTTTTCAGGACTGGTATCAGTGGTACAGTAATAGGCTTGTACATGTATAATATTCTTTCTTCCAAATATAGAAAGGATATTATACTTGACTGCTGCCCTTCTGCTGCAGTCTGCTAAACATTCACAACTCACTTGTTCCACAAAAGTTCTTATAAGGACTGGTAACTTGGTATAGGGTGCTACGGTACATAGGCTTGAGTGCGGTACAGTCTGCTGTTCTGTAAGGACCGCTATCGGTCCACAATAGATAGGGTTGACGTGCACCACTGCTGACCGCTGCCCTATACTGCAGCAGTCCTTCAGCGGTATAGGGACTGACGTACAGTCTGCTAATCACTAACACACAACCTGCTTGTTCCACAAAAGTTCTTATAAGGACTGGTAACTTGGTATAGGGTGCTACGGTACATAGGCTTGAGTGCGGTACAGTCTGCTGTTCTGTAAGGACCGCTATCGGTCCACAATAGATAGGGTTGACGTGCACCACTGCTGACCGCTGCCCTATACTGCAGCAGTCCTTCAGCGGTATAGGGACTGACGTACAGTCTGCTAAACACTAACACACAACCTGCTTGGTCCACAAAAGTTCTTATAAGGACTGGTAACTTGGTATAGGGTGCTACGGTACATAGGCTTGAGTGCGGTACAGTCTGCTGTTCTGTAAGGACCGCTATCGGTCCACAATAGATAGGGTTGACGTGCACCACTGCTGACCGCTGCCCTATACTGCAGCAGTCCTTCAGCGGTATAGGGACTGACGTACAGTCTGCTAAACACTAATACACAACCTGCTTGGTCCACAAAAGTTCTTATAAGGACTGGTAACTTGGTATAGGGTGCTACGGTACATAGGCTTGAGTGCGGTACAGTCTGCTGTTCTGTAAGGACCGCTATCGGTCCACAATAGATAGGGTTGACGTGCACCACTGCTGACCGCTGCCCTATACTGCAGCAGTCCTTCAGCGGTATAGGGACTGACGTACAGTCTGCTAAACACTAATACACAACCTGCTTGGTCCACAAAAGTTCTTATAAGGACTGGTAACTTGGTATAGGGTGCTACGGTACATAGGCTTGAGTGCGGTACAGTCTGCTGTTCTGTAAGGACCGCTATCGGTCCACAATAGATAGGGTTGACGTGCACCACTGCTGACCGCTCACCTATACTGCAGCAGTCCTTCAGCGGTATAGGGACTGACGTACAGTCTGCTAATCACTAACACACAACCTGCTTGTTCCACAAAAGTTCTTATAAGGACTGGTAACTTGGTATAGGGTGCTACGGTACATAGGCTTGAGTGCGGTACAGTCTGCTGTTCTGTAAGGACCGCTATCGGTCCACAATAGATAGGGTTGACGTGCACCACTGCTGACCGCTGCCCTATACTGCAGCAGTCCTTCAGCGGTATAGGGACTGACGTACAGTCTGCTAAACACTAATACACAACCTGCTTGGTCCACAAAAGTTCTTATAAGGACTGGTAACTTGGTATAGGGTGCTACGGTACATAGGCTTGAGTGCGGTACAGTCTGCTGTTCTGTAAGGACCGCTATCGGTCCACAATAGATAGGGTTGACGTGCACCACTGCTGACCGCTGCCCTATACTGCAGCAGTCCTTCAGCGGTATAGGGACTGACGTACAGTCTGCTAAACACTAATACACAACCTGCTTGGTCCACAAAAGTTCTTATAAGGACTGGTAACTTGGTATAGGGTGCTACGGTACATAGGCTTGAGTGCGGTACAGTCTGCTGTTCTGTAAGGACCGCTATCGGTCCACAATAGATAGGGTTGACGTGCACCACTGCTGACCGCTCACCTATACTGCAGCAGTCCTTCAGCGGTATAGGGACTGACGTACAGTCTGCTAATCACTAACACACAACCTGCTTGTTCCACAAAAGTTCTTATAAGGACTGGTAACTTGGTATAGGGTGCTACGGTACATAGGCTTGAGTGCGGTACAGTCTGCTGTTCTGTAAGGACCGCTATCGGTCCACAATAGATAGGGTTGACGTGCACCACTGCTGACCGCTGCCCTATACTGCAGCAGTCCTTCAGCGGTATAGGGACTGACGTACAGTCTGCTAAACACTAATACACAACCTGCTTGGTCCACAAAAGTTCTTATAAGGACTGGTAACTTGGTATAGGGTGCTACGGTACATAGGCTTGAGTGCGGTACAGTCTGCTGTTCTGTAAGGACCGCTATCGGTCCACAATAGATAGGGTTGACGTGCACCACTGCTGACCGCTGCCCTATACTGCAGCAGTCCTTCAGCGGTATAGGGACTGACGTACAGTCTGCTAAACACTAATACACAACCTGCTTGGTCCACAAAAGTTCTTATAAGGACTGGTAACTTGGTATAGGGTGCTACGGTACATAGGCTTGAGTGCGGTACAGTCTGCTGTTCTGTAAGGACCGCTATAGGTCCACAATAGATAGGGTTGACGTGCACCACTGCTGACCGCTCACCTATACTGCAGCAGTCCTTCAGCGGTATAGGGACTAAGAGTTTTGTCACAGGGTCATTTAAAAAATGACATGCAGAGGAAGAGGCAGGCCCTTCCGCAGGGGTGGTAGGGGTAGGGCAGGAGCAACAGGCTTGAGCCAAAGTGGGAAGTTGCAGAAGGTGCGTTCAATTACTTTAAAGGATGCACCAGACTTGGTTGAGTGGCTCGCTCAGCCTTACTCTTCTGCACCCTCCTCATCCTCTCGATCTGCACCCTCTTCTTCACTCTCTGCTATGTGCACCCCCAAAGACACTACCACCAACAACACGACCACCACCACCACCACCACATACCTTCCGCTTGAGTCACTGGAATTATTTTCCGATCCATATCAAGAGGACATTTCTGATGCGCAGCCACTCTTGGTATTGGATCAGGAAGAGGAGGTAGCAACAAGCGCTACTCAGCAGTCTGACGCCAGTACCCAGATCAGCCCAAGGAGGAGGTTGGTCCCCGGTGTTGCTGCCTACTCTACTTATAGCGGTGGGGAAGGTGACGTTGATGATGACGTGTCTAGTGATGTCACGTGGGTGCCCACAAGAGAGGAAGAGGAGGGGAGTTCAGAGGGAGATATGGACCAGCAGATAGGGAGGAGAAGCAGCAATGACTTACATTGCACAGCAGGGACAAAGCAGACTGCAAATGTATCAGGAGCGAGTCATCGACCATGTACGGTCACATCTGGCGCTCCCAGGACACCGGCACATGGCTCCGCAGTGTGGGCTTTTTTTAACGTGTCCGCTGCTGACAATAGCGTTGCCATCTGCAATCTTTGCAGTCAACGCGTTAGTCGCGGTAAGCCCAATACTCACCTAGGGACGACCGCCTTAAGAAGGCACATGAGCAGCCATCACCGAGCCCAGTGGGAGCAACGGAACACACAAAGCCACACTGCAGGCTCTCACCGTCCAGCCTCGTCTTCTACTTCTCCTTCTCCTCTCTCCTCACAATTGTCCTCCACTCCACCTTCCATCACGCCAAGCTCACATTTTTCTGCAAAAAGGCAGGCTTCCGTGGGCCTAATGTTTGAGCGTAAAAAAATGATGACGCCGGATAACCCTCTTGCCCAACGGTTGGCGGCTGGCTTGTCAGAACTCATAGCCCGCCAACTACTGCCATATAAACTGGTGGACTCGGAGGCCTTTCGCAAATTTGTGGCCATTGGAACACCACAATGGAAGGTCCCAGGAAGGAAGTATTTCTCAGAGAAGGGCATCCCAGAGCTATATGGCCATGTTCAGCGGCAAGTGAATGTATCTCTGGCACACAGTGTCGGTGCCAAGATACATCTGACCACAGACACGTGGTCTAGCAAACACGGGCAGGGAAGGTATATCAGTTTTACTGCCCACTGGGTGAACCTTCTGACGGCCGTCAAGCATGTAACCCGTGGCACCCGTGTAGATTTGGTTTTACCGCCACGGATTGCATGCAGGCCTGACTCTTCTTCTCCTCCTCCTACTCCATCCTCCTCCCTCTCCTCCTCAGCTGCCTCCTCCTTTTCCGCTGCTAGCGTCTCTTCCACTGCACCGCCCAAGCTCCCCAGAACCTATTCCACATGCCAGGTGAGACGTTGCCATGCCGTGCTGCGTCTGTTGTGCCTGGAAGCAAAGAGCCACACTGGCCCGGCACTCCTTTCAGCTTTGCGTTCACAGGCAGATGAGTGGCTAACACCGCTCAATTTGACAGTTGGTAAAGTGGTGTGTGACAACGGTGCCAATCTGCTTAGCGCATTGAAACAGGGCAAAATCACGCACGTGCCGTGCATGGCACACGTCTTAAACTTGGTCGTGCAGCGATTCCTTGTCAAATACCCTGGGGTCCAGGACATCTTGCGGCAGGCAAGGAAAATCTCGGCCCATTTCAGAAGATCTTACACGGCCATGGCTCGCCTTGCTGACATTCAGCGGCGACACCATCTGCCGGTCAGACGTCTTATTTGCGATTGCCCGACGCGATGGAACTCAACCTTCTATATGCTTGATAGGCTGCTCCAGCAGAAACGTGCAGTTAACGTCTACCTGTATGAACTCTGCGAAAGAAACGGTTCTGGGGAGCTGGGTTTTTTTTCACCGCGCCAGTGGCTGCTCATGCGCGACACATGCAGACTTCTGCGGCCATTTGAGGAGATCACCAAACTGGTCAGTCGCAGCCATGGCGCCATCAGTGACATGGTACCTTATGCCTTCTTTCTGGAGCGTGCATTGCGTCGTGTCATTGATCAGGCTGTGGAGGAGCAGGAGCGGGAAGATGAGGAAGTCGCAATGCTGGATGAATTCCCAGGGGGGGCTACTCTATCTGAGACAAGTCAACAACAGGAGTCTGATGAGGAGTCAGAGGAGGATGGTGCCGGGGCGGATGAGCAGGAGCAAGAAGAGCATGCTTTAAACCTTTCTGGGATCCCTGTTGTGCGAGGATGGGGAGAGGAGAATGAAGAGGACGACATTATCCTGGATGATGAGCAGGAGCCAGGCCACCACACCGCTTCCACTTTAGTGCAAATGGGGGCCTTCATGCTCCAGTGTTTTAATAGGGACCCCCGTATAAAAAGCATGAGGGTCAAGGACCAGTACTGGGTGGCAACGTACTTAGACCCCCGGTACAAACACAAAATGGCGGAAATGTTACCGCCGTCGCAGAGGGCTGTCAGAATGCAGCACTTCCAGGCCTTGCTTCGAGAAATGCTGCATTCTGCTTTTGCGTGCGCTGGCAGAGGAGCAATTCCCACTCCCAGAGAAGGATTTGCGGGTACCAATCCAACAGCGCCTGCAAGAAGAGGCCGGTTTGAAGATGTGTTGGTGACTTCGGATATGAGGTCATTCTTTCAGCCGACCCATCGACAGGTGTCATCCGGATCCAGCATCAGGGAACGCCTAGACCGTCAGGTGTCCGACTACATTGGGTTAACGGCCGATGTGGACGCTCTGAGGAGTGATGAACCCCTAGACTACTGGGTGGGCAGGCTTGACCTCTGGCCAGAGCTTGCCCAATTTGCAATCGAACTGTTGGCTTGCCCCTCATCCAGTGTCCTGTCCGAAAGGACGTTCAGCGCAGCAGGGGGGATTGTGACCGATAAGCGTACTCGCCTAGCTCACCACAGTGTTAACTACCTCACATTTCTAAAAATGAATGAGGCATGGATCTCGGAGGAATTCAACACATGTGATCAGTAGACCATGTATATGTCTATAAACAATTTTTGGAATCAAGCACACAGACCTTCTTAATTCATTTGGCTCACTTCCCTGACCCAAAAAAGCACACCGTACTATATGCCCCTACCCTCCTCTTTGAAGAGGTTGAGCGGTGTCATATTTCTACTGGGGCTGCTTATTATGAGGGGTTCCCACCATCCCTGTGCTGTGCTGACTTCCTCCTGGGTGTTCTTATTATGAGGGGCTCCCACCATCCCTGTGCTGTGCTGACTTCCTCCTGGGGGTTCTTATTATGAGGGGATCACACCATCCCTGTGCTGTGCTGACTTCCTCCTGGGGCTGCTTACGGTGCTGCTGTCAGCGCTGTATGTCACGGAGCTGCTGTCAGCGCTGTATGTCACGGAGCTGCTGTCAGCGCTGTATGTCACGGAGCTGCTGTCAGCGCTGTATGTCACGGAGCTGCTGTCAGCGCTGTATGTCACGGAGCTGCTGTCAGCGCTGTATGTCACGGAGCTGCTGTCAGCGCTGTATGTCACGGAGCTGCTGTCAGCGCTGTATGTCACGGAGCTGCTGTCAGCGCTGTATGTCACGGAGCTGCTGTCAGCGCTGTATGTCACGGAGCTGCTGTCAGCGCTGTATGTCACGGAGCTGCTGTCAGCGCTGTATGTCACGGTGCTGCTGTCAGCGCTGTATGTCACGGAGCTGCTGTCAGCGCTGTATGTCACGGAGCTGCTGTCAGTGCTGTATGTCACGGAGCTGCTGTCAGCGCTGTATGTCACGGAGCTGCTGTCAGCGCTGTATGTCACGGAGCTGCTGTCAGCGCTGTATGTCACGGTGCTGCTGTCAGCGCTGTATGTCACGGAGCTGCTGTCAGCGCTGTATGTCACGGAGCTGCTGTCAGCGCTGTATGTCACGGAGCTGCTGTCAGCGCTGTATGTCACGGAGCTGCTGTCAGCGCTGTATGTCACGGAGCTGCTGTCAGCGCTGTATGTCACGGTGCTGATGTCAGTGCTCTGTATTACGGTGCTGCTGTCAGTGCTCTGTATCTCCTGCACCCTCTTGTTTGCCTACCCTGGTCCCTGACCTTCCCTCTCCTCCATTGCCTTCATTAGCTCCATAGTCCTGAATTGTCAGAACAATTTCCCAAATAAAAAAAAAATGCTTGTAGTTATCGATCCCAAATTCACCTCATACATGTATTATGCTATTGTCCAGGTGGTGGGACTACGTGCTACCCCCTAATAATTACCCCGTGGCCGCAAATTCGACCTAAAGGTTTGCGAAATTCGCCTCCCATTGAAGTCAATGGAGCCCGCGGCGAACGGTCGTTTTCGCGAACGTTTGTGTCCGTTCGCGTTTCGCGTTCGCGAAACGTCCCGTCGGAAGTTCGTCCATCACTAGTGGAGAGCCACCCTAAAAAACAAAACTACATTAATATGTTCCAAAAAATATGAAAAAAAAAAAATAATGAAAAAATGTTTTTTTTAAAACTTACCCGAAATGCCTGTTGCTAGGCAGATCATCCTAATCTGCCTCTTCCTACTCCACGGTGATCTTCGCTGGTCTTTCGGTCTTCATGCTCATGCGCAGTAGGAAATGGGCAGTGAAGTCGCAAGGCTCCACTGCCTGTTTCCCTTAGACAGAATGGTGGCGCCGGACCCGAGAGCAAAGGGACGGGTCGGCCTCGGGCGGCCGACATTGCGGGCACCCTGGACAGGTAAATGCGCTTATTAAAAGTCATCAGCTACAGTGTTTGTAGCTGCTGACTAAAAAAAAATTTAAAAAATTCAGCTGGCCCTCCCCTTTAAGTGAACAAGCTGAAGTTAGAAGCTGATTGGTTACTATGCACAGCTGCTACACATTCTTTCTGATCCAGTTTTCTGTTTTAATGTTTTTATTTAACTATTTTCACAAAAGAGAATACAAAAGATATGACAATAGATGCTGATTTTCCACAATGTAAAATACATAGAGAATATGTTATAATCCAAAAATGTTTAAAATAGAAAATGATAGAAAAGGCGTTATTCCAAAAAGCTTCAGAAACAGTATAAAATTCGTTGTTGGGGGGGGGGGGGGATCCTCAAACCTTATTCAAAACACAAAGTGGTACATTAACATAGAACACTTCAGACCTTCTGTACAATAAGGACCATAGCCCAGAAAAACTAAGTAGACAAAGCAACTACAAATGACACTTTCAAAGTAAAAGGGGTTGTAAAGTCTCATGTTTTTTCACCTTAATGCATTCTATGCATTAAGGTGAAAAACCTTTGCTGCAGCTTCTCCCAGAGCCCCCCTTTTTCTTACCTAAACCCATCCGTTCCAGTGATGTGCACAAACCCAGCGGCTCCGGCCGCTGTCTCTGTCCTCACTGAATAGATTGATAGCAGTGGGAGCCATTGGCTCCTGCTGCTGTCAATTAAATCCAGTGAAACGAGAGTGGGGGTGGGGCCAAGTCCGGCTGTCTGTGTCAATGGATGCAGCAGCGGGACCTGGAAGCTACTGTCCTTGGCGGCACCCGATGAGGAGGAAAGCGGCTCTCCGTGTGGGAACTCGATGAAGAGAAGGAGCCAGGAGCACCAACAGGGCACCCCAGAATAGGAGGATCGGGGATGCCCTGTGCAAAATCCTTGCATAGAGCAGGTAAGTATAACATGTTTGTTATTTTTATTTTAATAATGCGAACCTTTACAACCACTTTGAGGTCAGTACGTAGGCCGCAATAGCTTGGAGTTACGTCTGGTATAAACTGTACGCATTCGTAGAAGGGGGGCCTATACCTTGCACTGGAGGGAAGCCGCATCACTCATCACACCGCAAAAACAAGCCTTCGCCTTGAGTTAGCAGTATCTTCTCTAAATTTAATAGAAATAGGCGAGTAGACCTAGGAGATGTAGTAGCAAAGACAGATAAGGGAAAAGGAAAAGGGGGGGGGGGGGGGGTTAGGAAGGAGAAAGTAAAATAAGACCTCACACTGGAGGTCCAGCTCCCATTTTTCTATATAACTCAACAGAAGTATTAGTCAAGATAGTATAGATCTATGAAATGTGCTCTCAAATTTTATCGAACTCTTGACATACTGTAGATATTCCATAGGGGACATGGTTACTATATTGGAATTGCGAGACAATATGTCTGCTCCAGTTTTAGTAAACTCCCTCCAATGGCTGTTGGGAATGTGAATGATTCACACACTAATACCTCTGCCACTTCCATCAACCGCCCTTAGCGGCGCTCGTATCCTTATTGCCAATCAAAGGGGAGAGCACCCACTCCGCTTTGTTTGCCTGGAGGTGGCAAGCCTGATCTGGGCTTCCTCAGTGTTAGGCAGCAGGCTGCTCCATCTGCCTAGCCTTGCTCCTCTGCCAGATTGGCCAGCAGCCACTTACCCCTGCCCCTGGCTGCACTGTTCTGATTGGCTGTGCTTTTTTAATGCCAGATTAAAGGATCACAAGGGCTCTATGCTTGTGATAGCATCTGCTGCCTTGCTCCCTTTTCATCATGCCCTGCCTGCTGTGTTGCTTCTTAGTTGGATTCCCTATTGCTAACCCCTGCCTTGTACCCAGATCAATTATTTGAACTGCCATCTGAATTTGACTGTCCCAAATCAGATGCTGTGTTCTGTCAGAGATCAGCCTTGAAATTTCAGGTGTCCTTCCTTGCCCCATTTGTTTAGTCCCAGTGCCAAATGACCAGACATTATAGCATAGTGTTCTAAGAGCTGGGCCAACCAAGTACTAATAGGCCTTCTTGCCTTAAGCAAACAGGCTGCTAAAGGCAAAAGAATCTATCGCCAGTTAAAGTCCCTGACCTAGGTATTCAGCTGTTTGTCACAATGTCATATTGTGCACAGTGTTAAGGCCCGATTCACACTGCTGCAATTACAAAGTCGTGCCACATTCACGCAACTTTAAAGCCGATATCCCAGCGCGACTTCAGCACAAAAGTCAATGCATGTCGTGCTGAAGTCGCACCAAAAGTAGTACAGGAACCTTTTTCTAAACCAGAGCGACTCAAGTCGCCACATTGCACTTAATGAGGAGCAACTTGTCATGCGACGCGTGTTCTCAAAATCGTCTCAGTAACCTTTGTCCAGTCATATTGTAGAGCTAGAAGACCTATCATGATATATGTTGCAATTTAAAGCTACTTATAGTTCTACAACAGACCACAGATGCATATTTCAAAGCTTGTTATTTTTGCTATCATTTGCTGCAGTACACAGGTCTTTTGAGCCCTGTGCATGATAAACAAACAATATCGGTCAGTTTTAGCCTGAAACCCTGAGTCCAGGCTGTTCTAACAAGATCACAGGAACATAGTGCCAGGGGACACGCAGTGCAGAACAAGCCTGCCATTTATCTATCTTCATCTGAAAACTCAGCACTCAACTTTTGAGAATGATTTTTAGGGGCAGGAGGAAAGATGATAAAATTGTATAGCAGACAGATCCAGTGCATATTTCTAGCTTTAGTAATAAGTCTGGCATTGACGTAGACTAGTGAGGGTATGGCAACTGGAGGAGCCTTGATGTGCCAGATTCCCCAGTGCTGGGATTTGAATATGTCATTTGTTTGCTTGGCGCTATTTCTCATAACTTTGCAGGAGGAAAACCATAAAGTATAGATTTGGAAACCAAGTCACAGTGATATATAAAGGTGCCACCACAAGCATACAAGTGTGAAAGCGGTTCTCTTTCGATATAGATCCTTTTATATGCATTTTAGTCATATCCCCTGTATCTTATATCTAAAGAGAAGGTTGTAGCAAAATTTTGGTTGATGTTGTGATGTCTCATGCATAGGTGCAGGGGACATATGAAAATATCCCTGCACTATAAGCCATTCCAATACCACCCTGCACAGCACTGCTCTTTATGACTTCACTGGTACCCCTCTACTTGGCACACACTGTATTAATAAGTACATGTAGATGTCGGAGGCAGCAAGGAATGGGGGTAAAAAAAAGGGGCGGGGAGCAAAAAAGACCCAGCCCTATGCCTCTATGCCTACTACCAATGTGCAATCCATCCGTACAGAACAATTTATACGTTTGAAAGATGGAAGATTTAATCACTTTTTTTTGTTACTCATTCCTTATTTGGCATTGTAAGAGCTAGCTATATTTAGAAATGAAATTGTTAAGCAGGAAAGACTTTGTGGTTGTTGAGTGTATTGCAATAAGACATGGATATCCAAGGATATATATTGCAGACTCTGCAGTAAGGGATATGAATAACCATGCTCAAGCCTGTCTTTTAATATTATGAGATCACATCTGCAAATGTGGTAAAGCTCATTTAGTCATGTAGTATACATAAATAGAACAGGCCAGGAAGAATACAACGAAATTTTAATGGCATGCATCAAATGAAGACTCATATTGATAATACTGCTTTGATTGTGCTGATTTAGCACTGTTTGAAATGAAAACACACACACACACTCAACTTTTGTGGATGATCTAAAATCAATGGCTAGAAAACAAATTGTTCATTATATTAGGCATACTACAACCACATCAAAGCCAACACTGGTACTACAACATCAAGGCTTATGCTGGCCATACACTGTACGAAAAATCGTCCGAAATTTCGTCATTTGCCCAGTTCGTTCATTTTTCGGCCAGTTAATGGGCACAAAATCGATAATTTTTGTGACGTTTTTGAGCCGAAAAAATGAAGCACAAGTTTGGAAATTTTCTGCCGAACGAACGATAAATTGAAAGGTTAATGTGTTTCCCGTTGGAACTGTTTGCACTAGGTATATGTAAAAAAACTAACAAAAAATTGATTAATTTGTGTTCACTGAACAATTTTTCGGTCATTACATGATGGCACTATTGTTTGCTCTTATAGCCGAATGTTAGTTTTTCTAAAATGGATTTGGACGATTTTTCGTATGATGTATGGCCAGCATAACACTGGTGCTACAACATCAACACTAACACTGGTACAACAACATCAAAGCCAACACTGGGCAGCCACGGCAGCCAATTTTTCTCACGACATATACGATTTAATTTATTGATAGATTGGATCATAAGTTCTTCAAGAAAGAATAACTAGCCTAGGCATACAACAGTTCACTAATAGGGATGAGTGAATCACCCCCCTTGGTTAAATTCAGAGGGGGTTTGTTGAATCCTGCTAAAAATCTGCAAAATATATATATCTATAGCTATATCTATATCTATATCTAGCTGAAACCTCACTTTTAAGTAGGGTGAATATTCATTCTAAGCTATGTCCATGTTTAAGGCTCACAGGCAAGCTATTGTATGAAAAAAAAAAAAGAGGATGGGGAGCAGGTACTGACTGGGGTACCAAAGCTAAGCAAAAACAGTACCATACATCAGAAAGAGGGTCCTTTTAATGTGACTTTGAGGGCGACATAGGAAAAAAAACAATACTTTAATTTACAGGCTTGAGAGGTGCCTTAAAGTTGTATGTGGTATTACAGAACAGTTAGACTTTCATGGACAGTGTCAGACATATCATCACAAATTTGGGATGAGTTATTGTTTTTTTACATTTTTATGTTTGGCTTAGCTGAAATACAATAGAGGCATCTAATCTAAATCATTTGGCTTGAAAAAAAGGCTTTTTTTAGTAGTGATGCTTAATTTTTTTTATCTAATGGTCTCCAGTTGACTCATAAAACTCTTAAAAAAAAGATTAAGCCCTCAACTTTGTTACATAGTTACATAGTAGGTGAGGTTGAAAAAAAAACACAAGCCCATCAAGTCCAACCTATGTGTGTGATTATATGTCAGTATTACATTGTATATCCCTGTATGTTGCGGTCATTCAGGTGCTTATCTAACTTTTTTTAAACTATTAGATAAGCACCTAAACGACCACGACATACAGGGATATACAATGTAATATTGACATATAATCACACACACCACTGAGAGCACCGCCTGTGGAAGGGAATTCCACATCCTTGCCGCTCTTACAGTAAAGAACCCTCTATGTAGTGTAAGGTTAAACATCTTTTCAGGTGTCCTTCCTTGCCCCATTTGTTTAGTCCCAGTGCCAAATGACCAGACATTATAGCATAGTGTTCTAAGAGCTGGGCCAACCAAAAACTAATAGGCCTTCTTCTTCATACTGTAGATATTCCAGAAGGGACATGGTTACTATATTGGAATTGCGAGACAATATGTCTGCTCCAGTTTTAGTAAACTCCCTCCAATGGCTGTTGGGAATGTGAATGATTCGCACACTAATAACTCTGCGCCTTCCATCAACCGCCCTTTTCTTCTAATGCCACGTACACACGGGCGGACTGTATGGCGTATTTAGTCCGTCGAAACACATTTCAGCGGACAGTCCGCTCGTGTGTGGGCTTCAGCGGACTTTTTCAGCGTGCAGTCTGGCGTACTAAGTATTTCGGATTTTTCAAAATTCTGTCCGTCGTACTTTGGTTTCAGCGGACAATCCGCTCGTCAGTAGGCTAGTTGGACGGACTAAGAATGGCGCATGCCCAGAAAGGATTTACACGGCGGAAGGGTGCTTTGCTGTGTATTGGACTTCCTATTTCTAGCCCCGTCGTACGTGCTGTACACGTCATCGCGCAAGCTTTCGACGGACTGTTTGTGCATCCGTGTGTGGTCAAGTCCGTTCAGTCGAAAGTATGACGGACTGTCCGTCGGATTGTATGACGGACTAAGTACACCATACAGTCCGCTCGTGTGTACGCGGCATAATTATAATGAGTGGCCACATGTCTTGTTAAACTCCCTTCCACTAAAAGGATTTATCCCTATTGTGGGGTCACCAGTATGGTATTTGTAAATTGAAATCTTATACCCTCTCAAGCGTCTCTTCTCCAGAGAGAATAAATTCAGTGCTCAAAACCTTTCTTCATAACTGATATCCTCCAGACCCTTTATTAGCTTTGTTGCCCTTCTTTGTACTCACTCAATTTACAGTACATCCATCCTGAGGACTGGTGCCCAGAACTGGACAGCATACTCTAGGTGCAGCCTGGACCAGAGTTTTGTAGAGTAGGAGAATTATCACTTTATCCCTGGAGTTAATCCCTTTTTTAATGCATGTCAATATTCTGTTTGCTTTGTTAGCGGCAGCTTGGCATTGCATGACATTGCTGAGCCTATCATCTACTTGGACCCCCAGGTCCTTTCCATCCTAGTTTCCCCCAGAGGTTCTCCCCCTAGTGTATACCACCCAAATGTCATATTTTACATTTTTCTACATTAAACCTCATTTGCCATGTAGTTGCCCACCTCATTAATTTGTTCACATCTTCTTGAAAGGTTTCCGCATCCTGTGGAGAAGTTATTACCCTGCTTAGCTTAGTATTGTTCGCAAATACAGAGATTGAACTGTTTACTCCATCCTCCAGGTCATTTATGAATAAATAATAGGATTGGTCCCAGCACAGAACCCTGTGGGACCCCACTACCCACCCCTGACCATTCCGAGTATTCCCCAGTTATCACGACCCTCTGAACTCGTCCTTGTAGTCAGTTTTCAATCCATGTACTCACCCTATGATCCATGCCAACGTACCTTATTTTGTACAGTAAACGTTTATGGGGAACTTTGGCAAATGCTTTTGCAAAATCCAGATACACCACATCTACGGGACTTCCGTTATCTAGATGGCAACTTACCTCCTTATAGAAGGTTAATAGATTTGGCAAGAACGATTCTTCATGAATACATGTTGATTAATGCTAATGATACCGTTTTCATTACTAAAATCTTGTATTTCATCCCCTCCAAGAGCTTGCATACTATTGATGTTAGGCTAACTGGTCTGCAATTCCAAGGGATGTATTTTGGGCCCTTTTTAAATATTGGTGCTACATTGGCTTTTCTCCAATCTGCTGGTACCGTTCCAATCAGTAGACTGTCAGTAAAAATTAGGAACAATGGTCTGGCAATTACTTGACTGAGTTTCCTAAGTACCCTCGGGTGAAAGCCATCTGGTCCCAGTGATTTATTAATGTTAAGTTTCCCAAGTCTAATTCTAATTCTGTCCTCTGTTAGCCATGAGGGTGCTTCCTGTGATGTGTAACAAGGATGAACACTGCAGTTATGGTTACTGAAGCCCCCTGATTCCCTCGTGAAGATTGAGGAAAAGAATAAATTCAATACCTTCGCCATCTCCCCATCCTTTGTAACCAGATGTCCTTCCTCATTTTTTATGGGGCTAATATGGTCTGTCCTCCTTTTTTACTGTTTAAATACTTAAAGTATTTCTTGGGATTTTTTTGCTCTCCTCCCCTATGTGTCTTTTCGTGTTCTATCTTAGCCGCCCTAATTGCACCCTTACATTTCTTGTTGCATTCTTTATAAAGTTTGAATGCTGATGATGATCCCTCAGCCTTGTATTTTCTGAAGGCCTTCTCTTTTGCTTTTATATGCATTTTTACATTGGCGTTAAGCCATCCAGGACTTTTGTTCGCTCTTTTAAATTTATTACCCAACGGGATGCCCATATTTAATATGCTCTTAAAGCGAACCCATCTCTTCTCCGTGTTCTTTGTTCCTAAGCTTTTATCCCAATTTATATGTTCTAGCAAGGTTCATAGGTTAGGGAAGTTGGCTCTTTTGAAATTCAGTGTCATCGATAACACACAAGATTATACAATACGGCATGCACACACAATAATGCCCTATTGTGGGGCCTCATAGATCCCTATCATAGATACTAGTTAACTAGTTTTAACTAGTATCTATGATAGGGATCTATAAGGCCCCACAATAGGACATTATTTTGTGTGTGTGTGTGTGTATGTACTCTATGTGATCCGTTGGACCCTGTATTGCCCTATTGTATAATCTTGTGTATCATTAATGTTGGGGATTAAGAGAGGCCCCGGATTATATTGTCTATATTGTATTTTTATATGTTCAATCATGCATATTGTTTGATTTTGTATCATTACCATGTATGAATCGAATTGGGTTTTACTATTATTACCATCATATACCCCGGCTATGAACTATTAAATATGAATTTTACTCAATTCATTATAATTATTTACCTTGTTCCCACAAGTTTCAGTTAAAGTCCCGATTTCCCTCTCCCCTCTCCCCCCCCCTCCCTTTTTCCCTCCCTTTTCCCGCCATTTTCTCCATCAGGGGTGTAAGAAAAGCCTTCCTCATCTTTTCAGGCTCTGCTACCAGGTACATGATAGCAAGTTACCTCAGAGACACTCTTCACTAGTTACCATAGTCAAGTGATGAGCCACTTATCTCATGTGAGATATCAGACAGGCAGCTACCTCAGGAAAGCCATTCTATTGAGTTCTATAGGCAAGTTGTCAGCTGATAAAACCAGGTGAATCAATAGCTGAATACTTCAGACAAGCTTACAGCTGGCTTCTATAGACAAGATGTCAGTCATCCACTTTTAGACATCAGCTCTTCATCAGATTTGATAAATTCCCAAAGTGAGTTTAGTAGACATTATAATAATCTGCAGTTTGTGTCATTAAAAAATGAAATTATGATATATCAGAATTTAAGTTGTAACACTTTAAAAAAAATAAAAAAAATAAATAAAAAAGCTTTTCTACTGCTGAAGCTTTTGGTCAAGCTGTGAGAAATAATTGACCATATACTACATTTCTAACACACTATTATATCATCTAATCTACTGTATATTAATCCCTTCTTTAGCTTAATTCATATTACATCAGTTCAGAATTTATATTTGTTCTCTCTAGTGAGATAATTCTCATGAAGTTACTTCTGAAAGGTTGAAATTCAGCTATTTATTTTAACTTTATTATAAAGTTAAAGTAAAGTTTCTTTGTAATGCTCTTGGTGGTTTTGTTATAGGTTTATTTTACATTGCATTTCTTGTATATCTGGGCCCAGACCTATGTCTTGTTTTAGTGTATTGTGGGTTAAGAAATATAAATATTGTATACTTTTACAATTTAATGTCCAAAACATTGTACAGTATATTTAATGACAATTTAAATTTGTGTGGTTTATTTGTCTTAAAGGAGAAGTCCAGCCATTGCTCGTTTGGCTAGGCTTCTCCTCTGGGTCACAGGAGTTTTTGCACTCCTGTGACACGGTTTCAGCAGAGAGCGATCTGAAGTCCGCTCTCTGCTGACGTCACCAAGTTCAGTCCAGGCACCGCGTCATCCTGACTTCGAAATTCTGGATCTGCCAGGTGCCCGGACTGATGGCAGTCTCAGCCTCTCAGCGAGCCGCTCCCTTCCCGAGCCACTCCCTGCTCCTCCACAGCTCAGGGCTTCAATGAGCATGGAGGAGCAGAGCAGAAGAGCTGCTAAATGACAGTCAGCAGCTTTCCTCTCAGGGAGCCGAGAGAACTGAGCCATAGGCAGTGTTCGTGGCTCAGTTCTCAGTGCAGAGACACCGGGGGACAGATGCAGCATCAGACTGATGCTGCATCCACCTAGGTAAGTATGATTAGGAAAAAATATATATATATACTTCTCCTTTAAGGGTGTGTGAGAGTGGTTGAGATACCCCACTATTTAAAAATTTTAGTTACAGAAAAATTATTGAATTAACAGGTCCTAAGGAAGTGAACTACACTAGCATCACAACAATAAGCAAGTACCTGATTAGACAACAAATTGAACAAGACAAGGCAGGTTTTATCTTGCAATAATGTATTTTTATTGAGTGTATTATCTGAGAAACAATATTGTTCAGTGGCTGGACAGTATGTAAACAGCTTGGTTAGGCCGAATTATAAGAGGTAGAAATTGTACAGATTTCATCTTAAAATAGAAATTAGAGTGAAATTTGAGAGACAGCTATCCACATTGTACAATTCATGGACAGTGAAGCTGCAGATGGCAGAAGACTTCAGCTCCAAGTTTGATGGTCTAAGTCCCACTGTCCAAGCTGCAGCCCCTTCCTTTTATAAAATTGTGGAAATTTACTATCCTGGGTTGCCCCAGAGTTCCACAATATCTTTTTGTTTTTACTTATGTTATTTATTTATTTATTTTTAACTTTTTATTTTGACATGTATTTTTATTTTTTCTTAGTTATTTTTTTCTTTGGTGTTGATGGGGTGGTTGAGCTGCACAAAGCAGAGGACAGCCAAGCTTACAGTTCTTATGCTTTGCACTGGAGCAAAAGTACAGGGGGAAAACTGACGGCCGTAGGAAAATCCTATGGCTAGGGGAAAGCGCAGGCAGCAACAAAAAATGAACTGTAGAATCCTACAGCCATAGGCATAGACTGAATACAAAAGGAAAGACTAAAAGGAGGCATAGAGGTATAGGTGCTTCCACATGGAGGTAGTAGGCGGTGAATCTTGCTAATGTAACATTCCTCCCCCTTCTTCTTCTTCTACTACTCCTCCTCTAACTTTTTTTACTCCTTCCAAGCCCCTTACAGAGGTATATTTTCATGGGATTTTGACCTCACAGCTCTTCCAAAAGGCATCCATGAGGTAAGGTGATGGCAGCTGTGTCTAGGTAACGATTTATTTTTAATTATTATTATTTTGTTTTCTTTTTTTTAACCAAAACGTTTTTTTAATTACCTCTGCAGGTGATTGAAGTGACACAACGCCTATTAAAAATATATTCTATTCAAGTTCTTCTTAAAGTGGTTGTACAGGCTGAAGGTTTTTTACCTTCAAGCATAGAAAAAAACCTCCTCTGTGCAGCAGCCCCCCTAATACTTACCTGAGCCCGATCTTCCTCCAACTATGTGCACGAGGGCCTCGGTTCTCTGGGGACTCTCCCTCCTCATTGGCTGAGACAGCAGCAGAAGCCAATGGCTAATCACAGCCAGTGAGCCAATGAGAGAGAGAGAGAGAGAGAGAGGGCAGGGCTGATTTGTGTGTGTGAATGGGCTCTGTGTGTGAATAGACGCATGAACAAGCCTGCTTGGGTGCTTCCATTAACAACTGCTTGCTCTGGGGACACTCGGCAGGAGAGAGGAGCCAAGAGCGCCGTGAGGGACCTCAGAAAAGATATACGGTGCCTTAAAAAATTATTCATACCCCTTGAAATTTTCCGCATTTTGTCATGTTACAACCAAAAAATGTAAATGTATTTTATTGGGATTTTATGTAATAGACCAACACAAAGTGGCACATAATTGTGAAGTGGGAAGGAAATTATAAATGGTTTTACAAATTTGTTTACAAATAAATATCTGTATTCAGCCCTCTTTACTCTGATACCCCTAATTAAAATCAGTTGCCTTCAGAAGTCACCTAATTAGTAAATAGAGTACACCTGTGTGTAATTTCATCTTAGTATAAATACAGCGGTTCTGTGAAGCCCTTAGAGCAAGAGTAGGGAACCTCGGCTCTCCAACTGTTTTGAAACTACAAATCCCATCATGCCTCTGCCTCTAGGAGTCATGCCTGTGATTGTTAGGGTCTTGCAATGTCTCATGGAACTTGTAGTTTCAAAACAGCTGGAGAGCCGAGGTTCCCTACCCCTGCCTTAGAGGTTCGTTAGAGAACCTTAGTGAACAAACAGCATCATGAAGGCCAAAGAACACACCAGGTTGGTCAGGAATAAAGTTGTGGAGAAGTTTAAAGCAGGATTAGGTTATAATAAAATATCCCAAGCTTTGAACATCTCACGGAGCACTGTTCAATCCATCACCCAAAAATGGAAAGAATATAGCACAAATGCAAATCTACCAAGACATGGCCATCCACGTAAACTGACAGGCCAGGCAAGGAGAGAATTCATCAGGGAAGCAGCCAAGATGCCCATGGTAACACTGGATGAGCTCAGATGGGAGAATCTGTCCACAGGACAACTTTTAGTGGTACACTCCACAAATCTGGCCTTTATGGAAGAGTGGCAAGAAGAAAGCCATTGTTGAAAGAAAGATAAGAAGTCTCGTTTGCAGTTTACGAGAAGCCATGTGGGGGACACAGCAAACATGTGGAAGAAGGTGCTCTGGTCAGATGAGACCAAAATTGAACATTTTGGCCTCAAAGCAAAACACTATGTGTGGCAGAAAACTAACACTGCACATCACCCTAAACACACCATCCACACCATGAAATATGGTGGTGGCAGCATCACGTGGTGGAGATGCTTTTCTTCGGCAGGGACAAGGAAGCTGGTCGGACTGGATGGGAAGATGAAGGGAGCCAAATACAGAGCAAAAACCTGTTAGAGTCTGCAAAAGACTTGAGACTGGGGTGGAGTTTCACCTTCCAGCAGGACAACAACCCTAAACATACAGCCAGAGTTACAATGGAATAGTTTAGATCAAAGCATAATCATGTGTTAGAATGGCCCAGTCAAAGTCCAGACCTAAATCCAATTGAGACTCTGTGGCAAGACTTGAAAATTGCTGCTCACAGATGCTCTCCATCCAATCTGACAGAGCTTGAGCCATTTTGCAAAGGAAAATTGGCAAAAATGTCACTCTCTAGATGTGCAAAGCTGGTAGAGACATCTCCAAAAAGACTTGCAGGTGTAATTGCAGCGAAGGGTGGCTCTACAAAGTATTGATTCAGGGGGGCTGAATACAAATGCACGCCACAAAATGCACATATTTATTTGTAAAAAAAACTGAAAACCATTTATAATTTTTTTTCCACTTCACAATTATGTGCCACTTTGTGTTGGTCTATCACATATAATCCCAATAAATTACATTTACATTTTGGTTGTAACATGACAAAATGTGAAAATTTCAAGGGGTATAAATATTTTTTCAGGGCACTGTACATAAAGATATAATTTAGTGTCTGTTTAAAATAAAAGGCCTATAAAAAAAACAATTGCAGCCACCAACAATTAGGAAATAAGCCTTGTGAAAAAATAATCCCTCCCTTTCCCAAATCCCAAATCTCCAAGATGCACAGCATTTTGCTACCTAAGGGACATTCAGTAAAGCCTGGTACACACTATTAGTTTCTTTCTGTCCAACCCAGTGGGTTGAACGAAAAAAAAACCTGTCAGCTCTGTTGGAGTCGCTGTACTCACTATGCAAAGTAAGTACAGCGATCTCCCCTGCTGAGCTGTTGTGTTCTGACAGGGGGACGGCCCCCCACCAGAACACTCCGATCAGTGCTCTCTGCCCAACCGATGATCAGGAGAGGGGCGGCTGCTGATTTTCCAGCATGCTCGTCCGACATAAGTTGGCCAAACAAGTCAGACAGACCGACATACACACGGGCCGAATTTGGGACTTTTTTTTTAACCACCCGACATCTCCCAGCATTCGGCCCATGTGTACCTGGGTTAAGGGTTTACATCTACTTTAAGAGACCTGTTGGTGCTACACTGATCGATCCCTTTGCACTTTATCAGCAGTACACCCCATGCTTTCCCTATCAAAGCTATAGTGCATTGCCAAAATGGTTGCTTGTAGGTGGGGCTTGTTAGATACTTTGTATTGAGCGGAAATACTCACACACAGTTTGTAGTGTGATGATGTCTTTTATATAAATCTTGAACAATTTGGTTGCAGCAACACATAAACTGCTCTTCAGTATGGCGGCACAGTGGTGTAGTGGTTTGCTCTCTCGCCTAGCAGTAAGAAGGGTCGCTGGTTCAAATCCCAACCATGACACTACCTGCCTGGAGCTTGCATGTTCTCCCTGTGCCTGCGTGGGTTTCCTCTGGGTACTCTGGTTTCCTCCCACACTCCAAAGACATGCAAGTAGGTTAATTGGCTTCTGTCCAAAATTGACCCTAGCATATGAATGGGGACCTTGGATCATGGGCTCCCTAAGGGTAGGGACTGATGTGAGTGTGCAATGTACAGGGATAGGGACAACTGTAGACACTCAGGTTGAACTGGATGGACTGGTGTCTTTATTCAACCTTACTAACTATGCAACTATGTACTAATATAAGCAATCCAGATAATATACAATCTCAGTAGTAACATTACATGTTACCTGGAGTAATGCCCCTACTTCAAATAGACAGAGATCTCTGCACTGGCTCCACGCCTCTGCACTGCTTACTGGAGTGTTTAAAGTGAGCTATCCCTCCTCAACTAGAACCTGACCCCGTGCTACACACTGATCCATACAAGTGGGTTCTTCTCTCTACCACACACATACCAGAAATGTGCAAACATGTCATAGGATTCTTTATTTAAAAGATTTCCTCACCCAAGATGGCCGCTAAAGTCTCCCGGTGTCCAATCAGACTACTTGCATCTTTCAAGGCACTGTACGGAATCTGAGGGACCATTCTCTTGTGAGTTTTCCCTTCCCATATAGTAATAACTCTAGGCCACCTACAGGTGGGAAGACTAACTGCACCTGCCTACATCCTGGAAACTCAACCTTTTATAGTAAGGGAGCTGGCTTATCCAAAAGCTCTCTACTGGCCCTCTTAAGCAGGCTGATCTAAGTTTAAAGGCCAGGCTGTGCATTATGGTTAACTATGGCCCATTAATTTACCAGATCCATGAACATAAAGCATTTCCCACTAGCCCATGGCAGCTTTGAACCTAAAACTATTTCCTGTTCATTAAATAAACACGTTTCATGATTTGTGCATTAAGGCTGAAGTAATTTCTGATTATCTACAGCTACAAGTTGTCAGAAATACTAAATAGAAAAAAAATATATATAAACAAACCACTGATTTTCCATTTAGAAAATTTGACAAGGGCAATCTGAATTGAAGCAAAATCAAATTTGATTTCTACATTGTTTCAATTTGCTCTGTAACAACTGTGATACTGCTTCACATGACAAGTTCTCTCTTCTGTTATGACAAGTTCTCTCTTCTGTTATGACAAAATGCTCCATTACTTACATACTCCGTACTCTAATGATATCTGTTTGACACAAAAACAAACATTTTATCTAGATACTAAAACACTGCCTACAACCCAAGCAGATCTCAAGCTGGATTAGCATCATAGCTGAAATAATCAGTTTTATGAAGCTGTAGCAACATGGTAATATCCCTCGTGTTCTGAGCCAAAGTGACAACTACAGTTCAGCCAAGCTCTAGCAGTAATATTAGCAGTAATATTAGTTTTGACCTGTGCGCTATTCATACAGCAGTAATATAGCTTATCCTAATAAATCACTTGAGATAACACGTTAGAGGCTATGGAGGAACTTGTAGAGGTTGTGATAGTCAGTAGGAGTTATTTGGCTCCATCTAATGGTTACAGCATTTTAAATAATCTTAAGAGGGCTGACATTATAAGAAGAGCGTAAAACATCATCAGGAACATTACTGGAGCTTAATGAGTATCTGTACAGAAGAATAAAGTAAAACTAAAACGTTATGGTTATAACCCCTATTGTTTTTTATTGCCTTCTGTATTCCATTAGGGAGATTTTCCTTCATTTCCTGTCCCATAGCCACAGCAGGAAGTGAAAGGAAATCTGTTGAATGTGAGGGAATTCCTGGTTTTCACCAGAGTCCCCTCTATTGTTATTTTAGTGAAACATTTTTTTTAACACTTTCATTCTCAGTGATAACAGTAAACAGGACAAAAAGAGAGGATGAATCTAACTAATGGGGGCACTAACAGCAATACAAACCTGACAGGTGTTCTACTGCCTCTCCATTATATCAAAAAAAAAAGTTTTATTTTTAGTTATACTTTGAACCCCCATACACACCTGTTTATTTTGCTTGTTTCCCTATGCCTGACTACACTTAACATGCAGAATCCTATACTTTCAAATTGTCCCTGTTCACACTTGTACGCTTAGGTGCCCTATGGTTTACACACTACACCTGAAGAACTCCTCTCCTCTTATAGAACTGCTCTCTTACCCTTGCCCAGCCCAGGAAACAAATGCCCAAAGCTTGATACTGGTGCAAAAATACTCGTAAAACACCTGAAAAAAATTAAAAGCTACAACATTTTTTGGGATGGGGAGGGGGATTATGAGAAAGTACCCTCCCATAAACAGGATATTGTGCTAAATATGTAAGTAATAAAAAGAAGTGGAATTAAAGTTAGCAGGGCCTCTATAAACAGAGTGGATTCCCTTCCTGGGAAATTAACCAGTAATCTGTTCAAAGTAATGGGGCACAGAAGAACTACTGTAACCAGCATGTAACATTAACCATAAGTATAGATGCAGATCAGTACGGAAATAACACAAGCTTTAAATAAGAAAAAAAATAATAATAATGCATACATTTAATGTACAAACAGGTAATGTCAGCAAAGGGCTGATAAAAGTCCTGGTAAAATTGTGAACATATATCCAGGTGTATATAGTTATTAGTAAGGTGTCAAACCAGCCTGGAATGCAGCTTTTCACCAGCAGAAATCATGTTGCATCGCTAGAACTCAGAATCAGCCTATTTACCTTGTGTCTTAGTCCCTAGTAAAGTTCTAATCTGTCATGCACCCGGATGTCTAACTTCCAAGTGGCCATCAGATGCCTAACCTGGCTCTAGCCCAGGGGTGCCCAACCTTTTGAAAAGCGAGTTAGTAACCAGTCGCAGGCCACAATGAGCGGAGCAGGCGGGTGACAGGTCCGTGTCCACTCTGCAGATGCAGAGTGTGCACAGACACAGCTCACTCTACTCTATGGGCCCTCTGATCTGATCAGATTTTTGTTTTTTGATTTTTTAGCAGATCGGATCTGAGCTAGGCGGGTGTAAACTGACACAAGTCTGTTTTCATCTGCTGCTCCATATAGGTGAATAGAACGTCCGATTTGGTTGGACCAATCATGTAAAAGGGGCCTAAGGCCACTTTTACACTGATGGTTTGTGGTCTACCCACGCCGCAGGTGCAGCACAGTTCACCTGTGGTTTACCTGTAGGTAAGCTGCACTTTGCCATACAATTCTGTTATAACCTGTGGGTTTGGTGCACTTTCTGAAAGCTCCCCAACCCGCAGTTAAAACCAGAAGTCTTTGGCTCAGTGCAGGTAACCTGCAGGTGCACCTGTGGATCAGTTTGAAAGCAGCTCAGTAACCACTGCAGAACAGATATTCCCTTACATACACTGTGATATTAGCGAGTTCCATTCAGTTATCGCCAGCTGCTGCTGTCCCAGGCAGAGCGCATTTGGTATCTCTCTGCCTATGACATGAGTCGGCGCTATACAGGAAGCTTGGCTTATGCGGCTCTGCTCTGCAGGTGCTTGCTTCCTCTGCCATTGGCTTCATTCACAACACTGATGCTCTGGGAAGGTGGGTCAGCAACCTGCAATCTGGGCTTGCCAACCTGCCATCCCAGGGCAAGAGGTCGCGGGCCACATCAGAGGGCTCCGCAGCCCTGCTCTAGCCTATGCTGGTTATTGAGCCCAGAGCCAAAACTAGCTATAGAATCCCAGACCAGAAGGGGCAGAGTTAACTAAGATAACAAAAGCTAGATATAAACTCTATTTTAACAAACAGATTTACCTACTAACATACAGCAAAGTGACCACTACACAAGCAGTTTGTATCACAGACTTAGTTATCTGCTTTAAGCTGGGTACACATTGTCCAAAAAGCAGTTTCCTGCTGAAGAGGCCAACTTTTAATCAGTGTGTACAGCAGTGTGTCTGACAGAATCTTGTCTAATGATCGGCTTTTGTTGAAGGAAAGCCAGCACTCGATGATTCCTTGCAGCCAATGGCTGTGAGAGCTGATTAGTACATTCTGGAGAGAAGGAGCCCCCTTGAAAAAATACAATAGCACAGCAGGGGAGATTGATGCACCAAAATCACTGCTGGGTTGAAAGAAAAAATCTTGCAGTGTGTACTGAGTTTTGGTGTGTGCAAGATAACAACAAGGGGACAGATATACTTCTGTCACCAGTCTTTAGATATTTACAGTATATATATATATATATATATATATATATATATATATATATATATATATAAATACAGTACATATATGCACCCAGATGCTATGGGCAACAATGATAAACTATTAAACATAGGAGCACTTACCTAATAATGCCTGCTTCTGGTCCAGAATTAGCAACAGTTCTTCCATGGACAAGACATATGTCTCAGACTTTCTTTCTCTTTACTTCCTCCTCCTTGGACAACAACCCAGAGACAAGAAATGCTATACATAATTCATTCTGTGATAAACAGCACAGCATATTACGAATACAAACAGTAGAGGACAGCAGATTCCTATAACAGGAATATGCTCTACTCAGCTGTGAGGAATTTCAGCACTGCAATCTTTGAAAATTTGGCACATGGACAGATGTGCTGTAGGCCTCTGCTGGGTCTCGGCCAGTAGGGATGGCCTTGCGGTTTGCGGCAAATTTAGCGTGTTCGAGATTCGCCAAACCGGCGAATCATATGCGTTTACATTGTGAAAGAACTTTGACCCATGATGACACATCCATCATGGGGTACAGGACAGCCAATTGAGACATTTCAGCACATGGACAATTGGACATTCCCCCTACCTTATCAATAGTCTTTTGTCAGTGTAGGGAGAAGTTGCTGTGTGGAGCAGGGACAGGTTTAAGGACTGGTATAGGTGTACAGTATATAGGGTTCTACACGTATAATATACTTTCTTTCAAATATAGAAAGCATTTTATACTTGACTGCTGACCAATTCTGCAGCTGTCTTTTATCAGTGTAGGGACTGAGGGACAGTCTGCAAATCACTAGCTACTAGGTCCACAAAGGTCCTTTTAAGGACTGGTGTAGGTGTACTCTTTGGTGTGCAGCATATAGGGCAGTGATGGCGAACCTCGGCACCCCAGATGTTGTGGAACTACATTTCCCATGATGCTCCTGCACTCTTCAGAGTAGTGGAGCATCATGGGAAATGTAGTTCCAAAACATCTGGGGTGCCGAGGTGTGCCATCACTGATATAGGGTAATACACGTCTAAAATAATTGCACTTATAGAAAGCATAGTATAGTGCATTTCCACTGTGCAGCATTGTGACTGCTGAGCGGTTCTGCAGCGATACTACAAAGAGTGACAAACGCAATTAAAAAAAAAGTATTATAACTGGTGTGATAGACCAGTGGCCCCCAAAAACGACAGATTGAAGTGGGGTGTTATATACCTTCTTCCACATACATACTGCACTTCTCGAGAGACTTTTGTCACAGGGTCATTTAAAAAATGACAGGCAGAGGAAGAGGCAGGCCCTTCCTCAGGGGGGGGGTAGGGCAGGAGCAACAGACTTGAGCCAAAGTGGCAAATTGCAGAAGGTCCGTGCGATTACGTCAAAGGACGCACCAGACTTGGTTGAGTGGCTCACTCAGCCTTACTCTATTGCACCCTCCTCATCCTCTCGATCTGCACCCTCTTCTTCACTCTCTGCTGTGTGCACCCCCAAAGACACTACCACCAACACCACCACCACCATATACCTTCCGCTTGAGTCACAGGAATTATTTTCTGATCCATCACAAGACATTTCCGATGCGTAACCATTCTAGGCATTGGATCAGGAAGAGGAGAAAGCAACAACCGCCACTCAGCAGTCTGACGACAGTACCCAGATCAGCCCAAGGAGGAGGTTGGTCCACGCTGTTGCTGCCTACTCCGAGATCTCTAATTATAGCGGTGGGGAAGGTGACGTCGATGATGACGTGTCTAGTGATGTCACGTGGGTGCCCACAAGAGAGCAAGAGGAGGGGAGTTCAGAAGGAGATATGGACCAGTAGATAGGGAGGAGAAGCAGGCGGAACTTAGATTGCACAGGAGGGACAAAGCAGACTGCTAATGTATCAGGAGTGAGGCATCAACCATGTATGGTCACATCTGGTGCTCCCAGGACGCCGTCACATGGCTCCGCAGTGTGGGCTTTTTTTTATGTGTCCGCTGCTGACAATAGTGTTGCCATCTGAAATCTTTGCAGTCAACTCATAAGTTGCGGTAAGCCTAACCCTCACCTAGGGACGACCGCCTTAAGAAGGCACATGAGCTGCCATCACCGAGCCCTGTGGGAGCAACGGAACCCACAAAGCCACACTCCAGGCTCTCACCATCCTGCCTCGTCTTCTACTTCTCCTTCTCCTCTCTCCTCACAATTGTCCTCCACTCCACCTTCCATCATGCTGTCCTCACGTTTTTCTGCAAAAAGGCAGGCTTTCGTGGGCCAAATGTTCAAGCGTAAAAAAATGATGACGCCGGATAACCCTCTTGCCCAACGGTTGATGGCTGGCTTGTCAGAACTGATAGCCCGCCAACTACTGCCATATAAACTGGTGGACTCGGAGACCTTTTGAAAATTTGTGGCCATTGGAACACCACAATGGAAGGTCCCAGGAAGGAAGTATTTCTCACAGAAGGGCACCCCAGAGCTATATGGCCATGTTCAGCGGCAAGTGAATGTATCTCTGGCATACAGTGTCGGTGCTAAGATACATCTGACCACAGACATGTGGTCTAGCAAACCCAGGCAGGGAAGGTATATAACTTTTACTGCCCACTGGGTGAACCTTCTGACGGCCGTCAAGCATGTAACCCGTGGCACCCGTGTAGATTTGGTTTTACCACTACGGATTGCATGCAGGCCTGCCTCTTCTTCTCCTCTTCCTACTCCATCCTCCTCCCTCTCCTCCTCGGCTGACTCCTCCTTTTCCGCTGCTAACGTCTCTTCCGCTGCACCGCCCAAGCTCCCCAGAACCTATTCGACATGCCAGGTGAGACGTTGCCATGCTGTGCTGCGTCTGTTGTGCCTGGAAGCCAAGAGCCACACTGGCCCGACACTCCTTTCAGTTTTGCGTTCACAGGCAGATCAGTGACTAACAACGTGGTCGTGCAGCAATTCGTTGTCCAATACCCTGGGGTCCAGGACATCTTGTGGCAGGCAAGAAAATCTCGGCCCATTTCAGAAGATCTTACACGGCCATGGCTCGCCTTTCTGACATTCAGTGGCGACACAATCTGCCGGTCAGACGCCTTATTTGTGATTGCCCCACATGATGGAACTCAACCTTTTATATGCTTGATAGGCTGCTCCAGCAGAAATGTGCAGTTAACGACTACCTGTATGAAAACAGGTTCTGGGGAGCTTGGTTTTTTTCCACCGCGCCAGTGGCTGCTCATGCGTGATGCATGCAGACTTCTGCGGACATTTGATGAGATCACCAAACTGGTCAGTCGCAGCCATGGCGCCATCAGTGACATCATACCTTATGCCTTCTGTATGGAGTGTGCATTGCATCGTATCATTGATCAAGCCATGGAGGAGCAGGAGCAGGAAGATGAGGAAGTTGCAATGCTGGATGAATTCCCAGGGGGGGCTGCTCTATCTGAGACAAGTCAACAACAGGAGTCTGAAGAGGAGTCAGAGGAGGATGGTTCCGGGGCGGATGAGGAGGAGCAAGAAGAGCATGCTTTAAACCTTTCTGGGATCCCTGTTGTTGTGCGTGGATGGGGAGAGGAGAACGAGGAGGACAACATTATCCTGGATGATGAGTAGGAGCCAGGCCACCACACCGCTTCCAGTTTAGTGCAAATGGGGGCCTTGATGCTCCAGTGTTTTAACAGGGACCCCCATATAAAAAGCATAAGGGTCAAGGACCAGTACTGGGTGGCAACGTACTTAGACCCCCGGTACAAACACAAAATGGCGGAAATGTTACCACCGTCACAGAGGGCTGTCAGAATGGAGCACTTCCAGGCCTTGCTTCGAGAAATTATGCATTCTGCTTTTGCGTGCGCTGGCAGAGGAGGAATTCCCACTATTAGAGAAAAAGTTGCGGGTACCAATCCAACAGCACCTGCATGAAGAGGGCGGTTTAAAGATGTGTTGGTGACTTCTAAAATGAGGTCATTCTTTCAGCCGACCCATCGACAGGTTTCCTCCGGATCCAGCATCAGGGAACGCCTAGACCGACTACATTGGGTTAACGGCTGATGTGGACGCTCTGAGGAGTGATGAACCCCTGGACTACTGGATGGGCAGGCTTGACCTCTGGCCAGAGCTTGCCCAATTTGCAATGGAACTGTTGCCTTGCCCCTCGTCCAGTGTCCTGTCCAAAAGGACATTCAGCGCAGCAGGGGGGATTGTGACCGATAAGCGCACTCGCCTAGCTCACGACAGTGTTGACTACCTGACATTTATAAAAATGAATGAGGCATGGATCTTGGAGAAATTCAACACATGTGACCAGTAGACCATGTATATGCATAACTCTCTAAACGATTTATTTAATCAAGCACACTGACCTTTTTTCTACCTTTGGCTCACTTCCTTGTACAAAAAAAGCACACCGTACTATATGCCCGTACCCTCCTGTTTGAAGAGGTTGAGCGGTGTCATATTTTTGGGTCCCACAGCGAGTTGCTGGTATCCGTGCTGCTGTCAGTGCTCTCTATCTTGGTGCTGGTGTCAGTGCCCTCTCTCTATCTCGGTGCTGGGGTCAGTGCTCTCTATAACAATGCTGGTGTGGTGTTAGTGCTCTCTATCTCGGTGCTGGTGTGGTCTCAGTGCTCTCTATCTCGGTGCTGGTGTCAGTCAGTGCTCCCTATCAAGGTGCTGGTGTGGTGTAAGTGCTCTCTATCGCGGTGCTGGTGTGGTCTCAGTGCTCTCTATCTCGGTGCTGGTGTGTTCTCAGTGCTCTCTATCACGGTGCTGGTGTCAGTGCTCTCTATCACGGTGCTGGTGTCAGTGCTCTCTATCACGGTGCTGGTGTGGTATCAGTGCTCTCTATCTCGGTGCTGGTGTCAGTGCTCTCTATCACGGTGTTGGTGTCAGTGCTCTGTATCTCGGTGCTGGTGTCAGTGCTTTGTATCTCGATGCTGGTGTCAGTGCTCTCTATCATGGGGCTGGTGTCAGTGCTCTCTATCATGGTGCTGGTGTCAGTGCTCTCTATCACGGTGTTGGTGTCAGTGCTCTCTATCTCGGTGCTGGTGTGGTGTCAGTGCTCTCTATCTTGGTGCTGGTGTGGTGTCAGTGCTCTCTATCACGGTGCTGGTGTCAGTGCTCTCTATCTCGGTGCTGGTGTCAATGCTCTCTATCTCGGTGCTGCTGTCAGTGCTCTCTATCTCGGTGCTGGTGTCAGTGCTCTCTATGACGGTGCTGGTGTCAGTGCTCCCTATCACGGTGCTGGTGTCAGTGCTCAGTCTCTATTGCGGTGCTGGTTTCAGGCAGTGAGGGAGATAGTAGCGGAGAAGCCAACCAGCAGGCAGTGCCAGCACCATGGCTGAGAATCAGCACTGGACTGGCACCTCCGGACCACTGCAGTGGAGCCCTGCATAGGTGGGGGTAAGGGCCGGGCAGAGGGAGGGACTCAAGCACAGGTTGGCACACTGAGACACTGGCACAGGACTGTGCTGCCCTGACTGTGGCACTGATCATCTCCTGCACCCCCTTCATAGCCTGGCCTGACCTTGCCTCTCCTCCATGGCCTTCATGCGCTCCTGAATTGTCAAAATTTCACAGATAATAAAAGAATGCTTGTTGTTGTCGATCCCAGATTCACTTAATACTTTTGTTATGTCAGTGTCCATGTTGTGGGACTATGTGTGCACAGCTAGTAAGTATTTTGTGGCTGAAAGTATGACCTGGAGGTTTTTAAGATTCACCTGCCATTAAAGTCAATGGGGTCCACCGCAAACTTTGTGGTTCGCAAACTTTTGGCCGCGTTCGCGGTTCGCGAAACGTCCTGTCGGAAGTTCGTCCATCACTAGCTGCCAGATCCCAAAGCCTTACGGCACATCTGCATACGTGAGAAGGCAACAAATAGGAGTTGACATTACATACATGCTGCAAACATTAAAGGTATTATTTGTGACTTTTGCACGATTGCTGCCACATTCTCAAAGCAATTTATTTTTGCTTTGAGAACACATGGATTTTCTGTTGTGCTAAATAAGAACAGTGTAGGTACTCACCAGAAATTAGAACTCTTGATATGGGTTGAAAACTTAAATATTTTGGCCATAAATAGTTGGAGATAAGTAAAACATCATACCAGACAAATATTAGGTAAAGTATTAACAGATTGAAAAATATATTATTGATGGATAGCCAGGTGCTGGCAAATTTGCTCTTACTCAATGTTTGGAGCGGCCCAACGACAGAGAGCTGTGGGTCTCAGTTATGCCTGCTCGCTCTCTCTGCTCCTCTCCACGGTCTACCCCCAAAGCTGTAAAAGACGATTCTACCACTAAGGATATTCACCCCTACCTACATCAGGCCTACCAATAAGCCATGCAAGAGCAGAAAGCCCAGACAGTTGGTATGGGAAAATGCTGGCGACTTGGTGCTCAAGAGAGAGGGCTACAACCTGGAGAAATGGTTTGCTTGCACACCTCTGCCAAGTTAACATGGGATCAGCCCGGGCCCTAAGTTGCCCTTAATTCTGATTATGAGGAGGAGACACTGGGATAGAGCTGATCCTGGAAATTATATCATCCAAGGCCTTACAGCGAAGTCATGGGAAGGTTTCTGTCAGTGCCCATAATAATAACGGCCCCCCAGTCAAACTGAAGCTTCTGATACTGTTGGGACAGGTGAGGGCAGTCATGCCCTGGGTGAAGACAGGCTCTACCTCCACGATTCCTTGTTACCACCTGAGTGGAAAGAAAGGGTCAAGAGATGGCTCCTTAATTGGCAGGAGATACTCCCTAAAAATGATTATGACGTGGGGTGTGCTAAGAGCGCTCAGCAATACATTTTTACTCCAGGAGGAAAAAACATTCAGGGAGAGAGCTTGGAAAATCCCACTAAGCAACCTCGAGGACCTTCGTAAACAACTGGCAGAACTGAAAAGGGTAAAAATCATTAGAAAGTTGTAAAGTCCTTATGCCTCTCCCATAGTAGTGGGTGCGGAAGAATGGGTCTTTGAATTTCTGCATTGACTATCAGACACTCAACAGAAGGACTATATCAGACCAGTATACTGCCTGTACCCTCCCTCTGACACACCCCAATAGGCTATACCTAAATTGATAACCCATAAAAAGAAAAACTTCACTCTGTTTTATGATTGACTGAAGGTTCCTCTGTAAAATTCAGGTGTTTATGAGAATTATCTAAGCCTGTGTACTTAATTAATTTTCTTTTTGGTTGCTATTCCAGTTTTCTATTTGTTTGCAGTACTGTGTTCTGTGAAGTCTTAATATCATCTTTGGGGACCAAAGAGTTTTAGTAGGGGGGGGAGTATGTAGCCAGGTGCTGGCAGCTTTTTTTTTTACGCAATCTTTTGTGTGGCTCAACCACAGAGAGCTGCGGGTCTTACTCATGTCTGCTTACTTTCTCTGCTCCTTTCCTCCCACTTTTTTTTCTCTTTCGTCCAGTTGCTGTTAAATCAAAGGGCAACCAAAGGAAAGACACAAACATGAGTGGTATTCTGGGACGTGTAGTTCTGGGGGAGGAGTGGCTGTATTGTATGAAGCAGGAAGGTGACTACAGTTCCCCGGGAGCCACAGGACTCGGAGGGGAGTGGCAGAAGGATTCATACCAGACTGCCCAGGAAAGCTCATGGGACGAGGGAGAGTATGTAGCTCTGTGGCACTGCATCTAGCCATTTGGGATCCCAGCCTGTACCCAAAGTCATCACTACTCAGAAACAGTTTACAGCTACACCAGCTACACCACAACTGCAGAACGGTCAGAGAGCATGTGACTACTCATCACCATACACATTGCTGTTCAGCAGATCTTTGGAAGATACCAGAGACAGGGAGCCCCTCCTATCTCCACCACCATAGCTGGGAAGCAGGACTGGTGAAAGGGCTATCTGCCCAGTATGTACACTATTGGCAGGAACTGAGCCACTAAGGTGAGGCTGAATGCTAAATCTCTTTCAGCCACCTTTTGATCTGCTTCATACAGTATGCTGTAGGACAATATAGCATGTTCATGTTTAAGATAACATTGCTTCACTGAACTGGTCTTGTACTCGGTTTGACTATTCCATCCCTGTTCCATCAACCATCTTACCTTAGAGTCCAAGACTATACAACTCCCCTTGTGCATTTCAACTGGATGTAGGCCTTCAAACAGTCTTAAAGTGCACCAACGCTTAAGGGGCCACAATGATAGCCGACAGAAGAAACAACTTAAGGGCTGCCCCCTTACCCATATACCACCTCCTGTTTCTCATTCAAACTGCTTAGACCCTGACAGTAATTGATTTTATATATATTATATCCACTCAAGTATATCTAAGTGTGCACTTCTGGATGTATGTATAAGGATCTAGCACACCCTACACACAGGTGTACACTCATTTACCTTTTTGCTTTGGCACACATCTGTCACTTCACATATGAGATTTTCTCATTTAATGTTTGTATTTCTGTTTTATACAATCACTATACAATCACTTTTTTGGATGCATACACAGGGACCCATCAACACTTTCATACGTGGATAGCTACTGTATCATACATCTGATATGCTATAGTGGAATAGGGTGATTCTATTATTAATATATCACGTGCACATTACACTTTGGTTTAACTAGCACTTGCACTTTTATGTGGCCAGTGGTTAGTCTTCACTGGAGGTCACTCTCCAGCTGACAGGCAGAACCACCCACCCTCGTATATATATAATTACCAACATGTACTGTGACATACTGAAGCAGAGCATGATCCCCTCCCTTCAGAGACTGGGCCGCAGGGCAGTACTCCAAAATGATAATGACCCGAAACACACCTCCAAGATGACCACTGCCTTGCTAAAGAAGCTGAGGTTAAAGGTGACGGACTGGCCAAGCATGTCTGCAGACCTAAACCCATTCTGGATGATGGAGCACAGTGGGCACATTTGGATAGCAGCATTATCAGTCTGGGGGAAGGGGAGTATAAAAAGAACTAGCAGACTTAGATACAGTAACAAATTGAAGCTGACCTTCAGTCCATACTTTATAATCAGTTACAGCAAACAGTGTTTTTCCTTTTGGGATAATTTTTTTACATAAAGAAATAAAAGCTGATCATTTTAAGCATCCCAGCCAGTGTTAAATGATTTGTCTTAACCCTGTAAGTATAAGATAGCTTTTCTTTTGAAAAACAACAGACTTACTGGATCACCAGAAGAAAGGAAACTAATACAGCCATCACATCTAAAGCCTCGTACACACGATCGGATTTTCCGATGGGAAATGTTGGATGTCAGGCTGTTGGTGGAAAATCCGACTGTGTGTATGCTCCATCGGACAATTGATTTCGGACTTTGCGCCAACAAATATTGGCTAGCATGTCTTCAAATTTTCCGCCAACAAATGTGTGTTGTCGAATTTTCTGATCGTGTGTACAGGAGCGGTCGGTCTTGCAAGCTAATGTTTGTAATAGAGAATTAACATTTATGATGTGGCAAATTATGAAATCTCCAAATGAAGCGCACAATTCTCTTCTTCTTTAATGGCATAATAATGAAGCTGCTTTGCTGGTGATACTGATGGAGTTTTTGCAAACAAATTTTCAAAGGCTTTTTTTTTTCTAGTAATATCAAGAATAATATTATTATGCTTTTTTTTTTTTTATTTGGGCAAGTTACCACAACACCAGTATCCCCTAGTTTTATAATCAAAGATACAACTATGTTGGTGTGCCTTGTAAATTTTACATTGCATTTTTTAAAATGTAACCGTCTACTCCCAAACTGTCATTTGAAGTAAAACACATAGCCAAGTATTATCCTACACAAAATGTTTTATTGTGCATTAAAAATAAATAAAATTAGACATGCTATCTGCCAATAGAACAAAGATACAACTATGTTGGTGTCCCTTGTTAATTTTACATTGTATTTTTTGTAACTGCCTACTCCCAAAATGTCATTTGAAGTAAAACACATAGCCAAGTATTTCTACACAATTTTTTTTATTGTGCATTAAAAAAAGAAAAACAAATACAATTAGACATGCTATCTGCCAATAGAACTTAACCAAAAAGTGCATTCTATGCATCCAAAAATATAGAAAATATACCAAAATATACCCAAAAATACCAATAATGCCTCCGATTGCGCAACATGTCTGGTTGATGAACAGCCATTCAGAAACTAACTGGAAAGCGGGACTGAAAAACGCTAAATGAAAAACGCAAAAAGAAATGCACGAATCAACGCTCACCAAACTTCTACTAACACGAAATTAGCAGGAGCACAAAGGGTGGCGCTAAAGAGCTGAAAAACCACTTAGTACGTCTAGTACATCACTACGTTCACAATTGTTGGCCAACATGTGTGTGACCGTGTGTATGCAAGACAAGTTTGAGCCAACTCCCGGACAAAATTCCATGGTTTTGTTGTCAGAAAGTCTGATCATTTGTACGATGCATAAGAGTTGGTAAGCTGCAATATAATAAATGTTTGCTTTTGGGTTTAAAACTGCTTTAAACCTAGAGACAACAAAGGAAGGAACATTTTCAGAAGGACATCAGCCACGGTCGCCTCTGGATTTCTCTCAGTGCAGGTTTCCTTTAAATGGATTTGCCCAGTATAGTGCTAGTACAAATATAGAAACAGTTTTAAATAGAAGGAAGTGGAGAAGTAAACTGTACAACATTTCTGTTGCTGGCAGTTCACTTCCTCAGAATATTTATTTTGTGCAGAACAATAAATATATGTACTCACAGTTTGCTTCTTATCCCTTGATGGGTTTCAGCTGTGTCCTGATACTACCTTTCAGCTCAGCCCCATCATCAGTAAATGGGAGCATATATATTGTTTAATGAAGTAAAGTCTATCCCTCTCAACCCCGTGGAAGATGTACCTGGATGAACGAGCACCCCCTACTGTTATGTCACCAGAGTAATGAAAGGAAGCCCCGTGTAAGCTCAGATTTACAAATTAAAGGTCACACAAGACTGAGGACTCTCCTCGCCCCCATGTAACATTACTGGGCAGCTACAAATCACCATTGCCAGTGCTGTCATGTACACTAAGGGGATGCTTGCCATACTCAAAAGTACCAGGTATTCTCTGGGAGCTGAGCAGAATAGCAGAGAGCAAAGGAAAAGTATGTGCTATTGGGGAGGGTAGTAGTTAAAGCTAAACTCCGAGCATAAAAAAAGTTAAATCCATTTTGTGCGCCTTTACAAATCTTCTAAAAGTAGTGGTGACATCAGCACTGTGCTGTACATAGTCCGTGCAGAGAGTAGAGCTGTAGGAGGGACCCAGGAGGCTCCACCCACTACAGATTGCCTGCAGAAAACTACAGTGGGCAGATACAAGACCAGTCATCCTGCACAGGGAGAGAGAGCAGCAGTCACCAGTCTTTATTACAAGCTCCTACACAAAGATTTACACTAGATTACTGCACAGATCTGGAAGAAATATACAAATCAGACAGAGGTTCAAGTTAGAATGAACATTAAAAAAACTGTTATTTGCTTATGCCGTGTTTAACTTTAAGTGTTAAGTATTATTTAACATTTATTGTAAAGTGCCAGTTTACAAGGACATCTCCAAAATTCACATGCATTAAACAAATAGATATAGAACAGATGTAACAGCAAGATAATGTAACCTGTAGGCTATACTGACAAAACAAAACACCACATTTTGTGATAATTTTTCAATGCAGACTCACTGTCATTGCCCATCGTTGTAGCCTTACTGTGCCTATCTTTGCAGATTCACTGTGCCCATCATTGCAGCCTCACTGTGCCCATCATTGCAAACCCACTGTGCTAATCAATACAGCCTCATTGTGCTCATCAATACAGCTTAACTGTGCCCATCAATACAGCTTAACTGTGCCCATCAATGCAGCCTCATCTGTGCCCATCAACGCAGCCTCACTGTGCCCATCAACTCAGCCTCACTGTGCCCATCAATGCAGCCTCACTGTGCCCATCAATGCATCTTCACTGTGCCCATCAATGCAGCCTCACTGCACCAATCAATGCAGCCTCACTGTGCCCATTAATGAAGCCTCACTGTGCCCATCAATGCAGCCTCATCTGTGCCCATCATTGCAGCCTCACTGTGCCCATAAGTGCAGCCTCACTGTGCCCATCAGTGCAGCCTCACCTATGCACATCATTGCAGCCTCACCTGTGCCTGGATTATACACAGCGTGGATCTCCTGCTGTGTCACGGAGCTTGGATCTGAATGTTTGGCGGCTGGCCACTGTAACAAAATCCTGCCTCCTAGACCAGCGGCGGCTCCTGTGATGCAGGGAAATTGAATCAATGTTTCACCTATCACAGAAGCCAGTCCAGGAGGCGGGATTTTGTTACAGTGGCCGGCCGCCGAACATTGCAGTGAGGTACTCAAGAGGAAGGAAGGAGGGAGGGAAGGACTCTGCACCTGAGCCTCCCAGGATCGACCCTGGGCGTCGCTGCAGCCACAGTGCAAAGCGGCCCCAGGACAGACAGCCTACCAGGCCCTGCTGATAACGGAAATGGCGTTCCTGTTGTGCAAGAGGTACAGGAGCACCGTTCCTATGTGTTCCATAGGACTTGAGCCCTGCTGAGTACTGTTATGTCACCTAATAGTTAAAGCAGTCTTCCACCTGGCACTGTGTTGTCTGCATCTGTGGCAAGCATCGGACTGTCACTTACCCCTGTGAGCCTATCTTTCTCTTATACCTTGGCGGTTGATGTGCTTTACTGGTCCTAACCTGACTCACTAGTATATTGTGACAATGAGGTTGATTTACTATAGGCAAATAGACTGTGCACTTTTGAAAGTGCAGTTGCACGCTGCAAGTGCAGTTGCTCTAGAGCTTAGTAAATGAGGTAAAGCTTCACTTTACAAAGAACAACCAATCACATGCAAGGAAAATAAAAAAAACAGCATTTTTGATTGCACATGATTGAATGATGGAAGACAGCAGAGCCTTCCCTCCTTTACTAAGCTGTGGAGCACCTGCACTTGCAGAGTGTAACTGCACTTTCAAAAGTGCACAGTAAATTTGACTTTTGTAAATCAACCCCAATGTGTTAATAACCTTATAGTGTATGACAAGACTGTATTTCTGCCAATTTTAGGAAAACGCGCAGGTAATAAATATACAGAGAAAAGCTGCCTCTTACGCTGCCATCTTCAGACGTGATACTCTCTATAGCATTTATTTCCGGTAAAGTGCCATTTGTCCTTTACTAATCTTGTCCTTTCCTGTGAGCAATTACATTGGTTTGATTTATGTTCTGAAGCATTAAAACTATTTTGTTTAAATAAAATTAGTCACTTGCTTTCTCTTGCTAGTGTACAGGACACCCAGTATCAGAACAGAACACTGTGTCATAATGTATGCGTGCCCATGCATTAATATTCAACCTATGGGCATTGCTTTGCTTTTGGCAATATTGTATGTTTTTTGCAAAGAATGTGTTCCAGGCAGTTGAATACACAGAAGATTCTGTGTGTTCTGTGAGGGCAAAGAATGCGTGCAGGAGTGAGATTAGACATGGAAGATTTCCTGCATAGTCTAAAAAATAGGTTTATCTGCCCTGTGGTTAATTAGCAGACAATGACATAATGCATTCAGAAGCCTCCCCATAATTATGCTATAATTTCTTGTATGAAATCTGTAATTTATATTTGTATATGCAACGTTCTCAGGCCTAAATTCTAACTATAGAAAATAAATAAAAAGCTGCTCAGCTATATCCATTGTTGGATGGTTTGAATGAAACAGGAAGACATTTGTTCCATAGAAACCATGACCCCAACTAGCCACTACAAAAGATGCAGCAATGAAGCCACAACACCCCCTGGTCACGGGACCTCCCACCAACCCTGTTCCTGGCTGACAACGTGTCTCTACCACCCTCTGTGACTCCTACTTTAAAGACCTTCCCACCCATCTCACCCTACACTCACAGAACTTCCACCTCTACCACCCACTCCTCTGTAACCATCAGCTTTGCTGCACAGTGTTTCGAAACAAGCACACCTTTGCTGGCAATAATAATACAACATAGTAATAACAAATAGTCACATGCACAGCACTGTGAGCTCAACAAATGGCACTTGTACTTCATACTAGAGCAACGTTTACCAAGTTTTAATCTTTGTTCTGAAGAGAATAAGGCCGCGTACACACGGGCGGATTGTCTGGCCAACTAAGTTCGTCAGACAATCCGACAGACAGTCCGTTCAAAATTTGCATGAACGGACTTGACCACACACGATGAGCAGACAGTCCGCTGAAAGCGTGCGCGATGACGTGTACAGCACGTACGACGGGACTAGAAAAACGACGTCCTATACACTGCAATGCAACCTTCGGCCATGTAAATCCTTTCTGAGCATGCGTCATACTTAGTTCGTCCAACTTGCCTACACACGAGCGGACTGTCCGCTGAAACCAAGTTTGGACGGACAAAACCAAGTTTGAACGGATAAAATTTCGGAAATTCCGTAAGACTTTGTTCGTCAGACAGTCCGCTGAAGCCCACACACGAGCGGATTGTCCGCTGAAACACGGTTCAGCGGACTAAGTTGGACAGACAATCCGCCCGTGTGTACGCGGCCTTAGTGAAGTGATTTTTTGCACAACTGGAAACCTAATTTTGCTAACTTTGCTTGAAAAAAAAAAATCTACTTGTTTTTTTTTGGTGCATTGAGAATTTAGTTCATTCAGGAGTACAATTTTTTTCATAGCTGTTTGTCCATCAAAACTGCATGTAAATTCATTCTGTGCCAGTTGGGTAAAATAGAATGTTATTAAGCTATATTCTCAGAAGTTGGAATGGAATTAATGGAAAACATTGTGTAAACTGGAAAAATACCACATTAAGACTACTAGATAGAGTTGAGGAGCATATTAATGTCCTATGATGCTCAGGATCATCTAGTGACCATAATGGGGTATTTTCTCCATTCACACTGTTTTTGTTTTCATAGAGGGATATTTGATCTGCAGAGAATACAGCCTGAAAACATGTAATGTATGTCTTTTTCACTGAGCAAATTTACATGCAGTTTTGATGGCACAGACAGCTAAGCAACCTTTGCAGTTGCGTTTTTCCATTTTTGTATGTATTAGATTATTATACATTATATATGGTGCTTTCAAAATTTATTTTTCTTTCTTTTTTACTGTTTGATTTTTATTTTATTTTCATAAACTACATTTTAAAATGATGATAGGGGGACTCCCTTTGGTCCAAGGTAGTTGAAAAAAGCTTCTGTACCCTTAACGTGACACTAAACGTAAAAACTTAAACTCTATTTAAATAGGAATTCCTAGCTTAAAAAAAAGGTATCTTCTGTTGCTCTCAGTCTTCAAATTTTCCAGTACACTTTTTATTGCCGCTGTGATCCAATTATCTATTTTGAGATGGCTATGTTCGTTCATTCTCCATGGACTAGGGACTATGGAACTATGGGATGTGTAATGTGCATAGAGCAGTGCACATGACCGCAACTAACATGCACTGTTTGCTTCAAGCAAACAGTGATGGAGCAAAGGAGAGGTTTGGTAGCTCACAGAGGATATTAAAGGGAGGCAGACAAACACAGTAAGAAAAAGTATATCAATTTGTGTTATGTTAAAGCTTATTGCATCTTTAAAAATCACCTTAATGTTACCCTCCCCATGAACTCCAATACATTTTGCCAACATGGGGAAATTTCAAACGAAATCTCCAGATTGTCAATGAGATTTCAGAGTAATAAAAAAATTCTCAATTTTGTTTATCCCTAATAAAATTGATATCAAAGCATGCAATTGTGATTGACAGCAGCAGGTGCTAATGGCTTTCAGCATGTATGGAAGAATCTCCTCTCCTAACTTATTCTGACAGCCCCTGATAAGATGCAGTGACTGTCCTCTTGATCATTTTCCATGTGGCTCAGTCTATTTTTCACCCCTAAAGGGTCAGTGCAACCAAGAGAAGTATTTCAGATATAGATTACATTTCTTGGGCAGAATCACTCATTTGTGTCTTACATCTTATGAGGACCCTAGTGATGAGACTTTCTCACTATAGTTCCTGGATATCTTTGCACCCTCCTTGGCTTTTTTTGTGGTATTAACCACTTGTGGGTGTTTCCACTGCATCTGATGCATTTGTAATAATATAAAATAAAGCAAAAATCAAACAGACAGAGTAGGAAGTGGCTGCAAAAGAATAAAATGTCAAGGGAATTCAATAAAGCCTGAATTGCACTCTTCTGGCAATAGTTTCCTTTAGAATTACTGGCACCTAATTTATGTAAGTTTGTGGTATCATTGCCGACATTGGTGGCAAATTCTTATTTTAAGTTTAGTTATTTGTTCTTATTGCTGCCATATTAAGAACATGTTGCTATTGCATTGACAGATTCCTAAAGCTGACCATACACTAGTAGAAATATGTCCGTTTTGGAAAATAAATAAATAAGAAATTTTAGTTTTCGTAAATTTAGTGTTAGTGTTCTAATGGTTAGAATTCTTAGGGTCAAACAGCAGCAATAACAAAAACTGAAGGAGCGGGTTGGAATTTTTTTTTGCATAAACAATTTACTAACAGGGTATGTGGTTTTCTTTCAGAAAAATACATTTCATTTCAGAATCAAAAGTTGAAAACAATTGAAAGTTTTGGAATACTTTTGACTGACTTTTGTCAAGTCATCGAATATACTGAGAATTTTAGTGCAAATGTTCATACAAATATTCATACGAACATTTGTTAAAACATTTACTGGTGTATGACCAGCTTTAAGAATTATAGTCAGTTCGCACAGTAATTGGTAATTAGGATGAGCTGCTGAGCTGGCATACAGAGGTACAGCAGTAACTAGAGTGGGGCATAAATGTGCTGGGAAGTTGTCATGTATGTGACAGTTTCCGACACATCTCTGGCCCCATTCATCGGCTGGGAGATTCCTAGGTCAAAATCTAAATGAAAACAAAGGGCCAGGGTTAGTGATGTCATTACCCGAATATGGCAATGCCCATATTTGTGAAATGACCTGTGTGACTGGGGAGCAGAAACTAGTTCCCAATCAGGTCTGCCTTGCTGTTGATTGACAGCACATGGCTCTGAGCTGATGTGAAAGCCTATTAGCCTGAATAGCAGCTATTGATCCGCCCACTGCTGTGTGCTGTCAATCAATCATCAGGTGGACCTAATAGGGAACTAGCCTCTCAGCATCCCAACTGAGTGGCTTGGGGGCTTGCACTTTGGGGCCAAAAACATAAAGGCAAACTACTCACTAGCTGGAGAACCGCTGGGGGAATCAAGGATGGAGAAAGATCTGGGGGTCCTAGTAGATGACATATTGAGCAATAGCATGCAATGTCAAGCTGCAACTACAAAAAGCCAGCAGAATATTAGCATGCATAAAAAAAGGGATATACTCCAGGCATAAAACGATAATCCTGACACTTTAAAAAAAAACTCTGGTTAGGCCTCATTTGGAGTACTCTGTCCAGTTCTGTTCACCAGTTCTCAGAAGGGATGTGCTGGAACTGGAGAGAGTCTAAAGAAAGGCAACAAACTAATAAGGGGACTGGACACCCTCAATTAAGAATATTTTTTTGTACATAATGGTACATAGCTATACATTATATATTATATACACAACAGAATTCATAAGAACTTTGTTGGTCCTATACATGAAAATGATGAAGGGTTTAACATAACCCTACAGGAAACCTTTGGTAAATGTGTTTACAAAAGGGGAACAATGGGAAATCATAAATAAATAAAATAAATACAATAAAATAAACAATACAAATACTCACTTAGATTGATAAAATGTGTTGCCATATTAACTATGTATAATATATTAGGTTATTATATTTTAATATTTTAATTTTACCAGGGTCAGGCATGCTTTAAAGGATTAATAGCAATGGTTTTCTGGCAGAAAACGGTAATCCTTGTGTATGGTAGTGTCTCCAGGGCAGGCAACCCCTTGCTGAGATGATGTGCCTGACAGCAGAAGAGCAGACGCTGAAAAATGTCCACATTCATTGCTCTCTAATACAATGAGCTAAATGCAATCAGGCTTAAGTATCTCCGCCAAACAATGCATGCAATGGCCGATTTCAAATGGTCAAATAAAGTATTTGGTTTCCAAGCTTTACATTTGTATCTGGAACAGTCAATTGCATACTGTCAAAGGTGGATTGAAAGACAATAATGTTTATGTCAATTATAATAATAGGCATAGTTAAAGATATCAGAGAGAAATTAATACATATAAAAGCCAAAAATCAATAAACATTTACAGAACTATTACATTTGGGATACTGGCATTTCAGAACAGGCGAGTTTCTATAATTCAAAACACCATATTTTAAACCTATGGAAGTATAGTGTATATTATACATGATTTCCCTTGCCTGACATCTTATGTTCAATTGTTCAGTGTTATAAAATTCGGGGGGGGGGGGGGGGATTTTGGGGGAAATACCTGGTGATTATCTCAGCATGTATGGCTTTTAACAGAATACACCACATGCTTTATGCTTTTTACTTAATGTTTTCTGAAATATACGTATTTCTGCAAAAAGAGAGAAATAAACAAAAAAACAAAGCTGGCTCAGGAATGTTATTAAAAGCATAAGTGCACTTTCAAACAAAGTGCGCTTATTTCTTTTAAACTCCTCTATCAGTTCTAAACTAACCCCTACCCATCATCCTCCCCAAATCCATATGTATCTGTATCTTGGAGCTGTGGGCTCCAGCTAGATTAATCTGTGTAGCTCCTCATAGACCATAATTAACCACTTCAATTCTTTCACCTCTTCCTGCCCAGGCCAATTTTCATCTTTCAGCACTGATGAAAGGAAATGCTGATAATCGGCATTTGTTTACATGTGATCAGCTGTGATTGAACACAGTTGATCACATGGTAAAGCGCCTATGTCATTGGCTCTTTACCACGATCGGTGGTGCATTGTGTCTGAGGAACACAGTTCACCACTGATAGCCAGCACTGCGCGCCCCTGGGGATGCACGTGTGCAACAAGAATGTGAGGATTTCATATGACGTCCTCCTAGAACAAGAGTGGTCCCGCCCAACCATCATTGTACGATATAACGGGCAGGAAGCAGGTAAAGACATTTTCTCTGAATCCCTGCACTCAGTGGCAGACCGTCCATAGGGGGCGCCTGGGCACCACCCCCCCCCCCCCTCCTATAGTCTCAGAAAAAAAATAAAAGTAAAAAAATAAAAAGTAATTTAACATAGTGCACTGTGGCGCCGTTCGCAGTGCACTATGGGAACTTGGAGCTGTGGGCTCCAGCTAGATTAATCTGTGTAGCTCCTCAGAATTAATTAACCACTTTAATTCTTTCACCTCTTCCTGCCCAGGCCAATTTTCATCTTTCAGCACCGATGAAAGGAAATGCTGATAATCGGCATTTGTTTACATGTGATCAGCTGTGATTGAACACAGTTGATCACATGGTAAAGCGCCTATGTTATTGGCTCTTTACCACGATCGATGATGCATTGTGTCTGAGGAACACAGTTCACCACTGATAGCTAGCACTGCGTGCCCCTGCGGATGCACATTTGCAACAGGAATGTGAGGATGTCATATGATGTCCTCCTAGAACAAGAGTGGTTTCGCCCGACCATCATTGTACAATACAGCGGGCAGGAAGCAGGTAAAGACATTTTCTCTCAAACCCTGCACTTAGTTGTGGCCCGTCCATAGGGGGCACCCGGGCGCTGCCACCCCTGCTGTAGTCTCAGAAAAAAAAAAAATTAAAAAAAAAAGTAAAAAAAAAAATCAGGCCCTTTAAGACATAAAAAAAAAGTAATTTAACATAGTACACTGTGGCGCCGTTTACAGTGCACTATGGGAAGCGCCACGTCGATGCAATCACAAGATTGCATCCATGGCGCTTCATTTGCGGGTATTTAACCCGCCTACTAGCCAACTAGCTTCCGCCCGTAAAATCACTGTGATTCTACGGGCGGGAGCATTGTCGTTCCAACACAGACAGGTCTCTTCCGGGTTTCGTGAAGCAGCCGCAAGCCGGAAGTGACGTCAGCGTTCACCGTTCCTCAGCCCGAGCGGAGCTGCAGTGAGGTGAGGTGGTCCTGAATGTTCTCTCTCTGTAAGGAAAAAAAAGATTTTTATGCCAAATCTATTTAAATGCACCCGGCCTTTACAAAGAAAGAGTCTGTAGTAGTACTAGTCACACTGTGCAGGAATGTGAGCCATTTTTAAAAGAATATAAAATTGAACAGAAAAATAACATAATGCTTGCAGTTGCAGGAGGAGATAATGTACATGCCATGCGGTATTCTTATTCAGCAAAGTGCAAACAAAGTAAATGGTCTGCTTTGCTGCTTGTTACTCACAGTAATTTGCTGGCAAAGACATTTTTACAAACCTTTTTGTGCATTTTATTGTAAATATGAGATCTGAGGACTTTTTGACCCCAGATCTCATATTTAAGAGGACCTGTCATGCTTTTTTCTATTACAAGGGATGTTTACATTCCTTGTAATAGGAATAAAAGTGACACCATTTTTTTTTTAAACTGTGAAAAAATAAATATAATAAATAAGAAAAAATGTTTTTTTTTAAGCACCCAGTCCCGACAAGCTCGCATGCAGAAGCGAACGCATACGTGAGTACTGCGCCGTCTCCTAACACTATGGGTGGAAGGAAGGGGAATACAGGGGATGGATTGGGTGGATTATATAAGGGGCATGGTTTATGTGAAGTGGGAGGGGCCAACATGATGGGCGGAGTCTGGTGCCCTCCCATCCAAAAAGTTCACCAGCCACCACTGCCTGCACTGCTGACAATGTTTAACCAGATAGGAAGTAAGGGAAATTCCCCAACAGCAATACAGGCAAATATATACTATATATATATATATATATATATATATATATATATATTTTTTTTTTTTTTTTTTTTTTATCAACTTCCAAAATTCAAAGTGAGCGAGAAAAATCTAAAACAAATCAATATTTGGTGTGACTGCCCATTGGCTTCAAACTATCAATTCTTACACTTGCACACTTTGTACACTTGCACAAAGCCAGGGATTTTGTAGGATTAGAGTTATGTGTATGATTAATTAATTATACCAAGCAAGAGCTAATGACCATCAATTTCATATGTAGGTTGAAACACAGTCATTAACTGAAACATTAACAACTGTGGAGAAAGGGGTAAAACTGGGTGAGGAACACCCGCCAAACTCAGCTAATAGGGTAAGACAGTTTCATGTCATAGGTCATTACACCATGGCAAGACATGGCACACAAGGTATTTATACTGCATCAGCAAGGTCTCTCCCAGGCAAAGATTTCAAAGCAGACTGGAGTTTCAAGATGTGCTCCTTTGAAGTAACACAAAGAAACCAGCAATGTTGAGGACCATAGATGCAGTGGTCGGCCAAGGAAACCTAATGCGACAGATGAAAGATACACCATGCTTTCTTCCCTTCAACATCAGAAGATGTCCAGAAATACCATCAGCATACAGCTGGCAGAAACCAGTAGGATCCAGGTACACTCATCTACTGACCGGAGAAGTGGTCTTCATGGAAGAATTGTGGCCAAAAACCATACCTCTGATGTGGAAACAAGGCTATTCGACTCAACTATACATGAAAACATAGGAACTGAGGTGCAGCAAAATGGCAGCAGGTGAGTTAAGAAGGTCTGGAGCTGGAGAGTGGTACAATAATGAGTGTTTGCAGGCAATGGTGAAGCATGGTGGAGGTTGCTTGCAAGTCTGGGGCTGCATTTCTACAAATGAAGTTGGAGATTTGGTCAGGATCGGCGGTGTTCTCAATGCTGAGAAATACAGGAAGATACTTATCCATCATGCCATACCATCAAGGTAATGTGACTGGCCCCAAATGTATTCTGCAGCGGGACAACAGCCCCAAACATACAAAGTTATACACCAACAATATTGCGCAAACGAAAAATTAAAGAAAAATCAAAAAATGTAGAAATATATAAGTAATGAGCTGCTAACACGCTAAAATTAGGGATTTTTTAGCTGGAGAACATGTCAAAAGTATAGTGTAAGCGCTCAACTTATATATATTTCTTATAGTGCTACAAAATGATATGTGCTCAAATGTGTCAAAATATATATAAAATTACCCCGAAGAAGGGGGGATAATACTCTATTATAGAAAATGAGAAAAATATATAAAAATATACAAGGTGACTTATACATATATATATAAACCAAAAATAGGTGACTGTATAAATATTTTATCCCAAATGAGAAAACAGTGACTATAAATTTATGTAAAAATAATCACAGTGATAAAGTCCATAAATGGATATATAGTCCAAAAAACGTGCAAGGTGTCAATCTGAACGTGTTGTAATAACAGCCAGGATTCTGTGATGTTATGACCGAAGAAGACAATATTTCACCCTGTGACGATCCCACCACCGTATAGGGTACAGGCTTACCGGATCTATATGACCCTAGCAGACATACGCCTCAGGGGTCAATCAAAGCTTGTGATCCCAGCCAAAATGGTCTCAAGGATTAGATGTATCAGTCATGGCATATACGGTCCCAACAAACGACTAGATGTAGTCACTATTCCTCATGTGCATATACAAATCCGACAACGACTCAGGCATGGAAGATGAAGAAACAAGGCCAACATGGCATAATAACGTTTTTTAAAAAAAAAACTTTAATAAAAATTTTTTGACTCCGCTACTGCCACTTCTTTCTCTCTGACATGCTTTATTGTCCATCTTGGAAATGTGAGTTTTAGCAAAAAATTTTTATTAAAGTTTTTTTTTTAAAAAACGTTATTATGCCATGTTGGCCTTGTTTCTTCATCTTCCATGCCTGAGTCGTTGTCGGATTTGTATATACACATGAGGAATAGTGACTACATCTAGTCGTTTGTTGGGACCGTATATGCCATGACTGATACATCTAATCCTTGAGACCATTTTGGCTGGGATCACAAGCTTTGATTGACCCCTGAGGCGTATGTCTGCTAGGGTCATATAGATCCGGTAAGCCTGTACCCTATACGGTGGTGGGATCGTCACAGGGTGAAATATTGTCTTCTTCGGTCATAACATCACAGAATCCTGGCTGTTATTACAACACGTTCAGATTGACACCTTGCACGTTTTTTGGACTATATATCCATTTATGGACTTTATCACTGTGATTATTTTTACATAAATTTATAGTCACTGTTTTCTCCTTTGGGATAAAATATTTATACAGTCACCTATTTTTGGTTTATATATATATGTATAAGTCACCTTGTATATTTTTATATATTTTTCTCATTTTCTATAATAGAGTATTATCCCCCCTTCTTCGGGGAAATTTTATATATATTTTGACACATTTGAGCACATATCATTTTGTAGCACTATAAGAAATATATATAAGTTGAGCGCTTACACTATACTTTTGACATGAGCCCCAAACATACAGCCATTGTCATTAAAGTGGAGTTCCACCCAAAAGTTGATCTTCCGCTTGTTCATCTCCTCCCTCCCTCCTGTGCCACATTTGGCACCTTTCAGGGGGAAGGGGGGAACGGGGACCTGTTTTTGACAGGTCCACTTTCACAGTTTCAGGAGAGGGGACCATGGTGCCGTCTCTCGGAAGTTCGGCTCCCTCCTCCTTCCTCTGCCGCTGGGCCAATTAGAAAGCACATTGCACTTCATGTAGGTTCCCTTATCGGCAATGGTGGCGGCTGCACCCGACAGCTGATCCAAATAACAGCTGTGGTGCTGACATTGTGGGCTCCCTGGACAGGTAAGTTTCCTAATATTAAAAGTCAGCAGTTGCAGTATTTGTAGCTGCTGACTTTTAATTTTTTGTGGGGTGGGTGGACCTCTACTTTAAGTACTGTCTTCAGCGTAAAGAAGAACAAGGAGTCCTGGAAGTGATGGTTTGACCCCACAGAGCTCAACATCATCAAGTCTGTCTGGGATTACATGAAGAGGCAGAAGGATTTGAGGCAGCCGACATCTACAAAAGTGTTAAAGAAATCAAATAAATTTCATATTGCACTCTAAATTCTAATTCCGAAGTGAATTCATAAGCATATGTGCTGAGGCAATAATAATGAAAAATGTCCAACATAAGCGATTTCCAAAGAAAATTAAATAAAAATGAAATGTCCATAGACCACCACCAAAATCTTCTATCAACGTGGGTGAGGAGAAACCTTGCAAACTGGGCGAGATATATAGCATCTTCCACCACCACCACCAGGCAAACAATCTACTCACCAGAGGAATTTGAGACCCATTACAGGTAGTCAAACCAGGTGCTGATACCAATGGAAGTGTATCTTCTAGGGAGAGACTGGTCCTCAACACGATTAATGCCAACAAATTCATCATATATTAAGAAACAAGAAGAAGGGGCTCCTCATTGTGTAGCATGTAAAAAACTCCTTTTATTCCATACGAGGCATCGACTTTAAACATGATAAAAGCTACGGTATTTGCCCAATTCAAAACATGTAGGCACGCCATTTGCGTTCCACCTGTGCGCCAACATCTACAGAAGATCTGTGGTTAGTTCTCCAAGATGTTTGAAACAACCTACCTGCTGAGTTCCCTCAAAAACTTTGCAAGTGTACCCAGAAGAATTGATGTTGTTTTGGATTTCTCTTTTCAATGATAAAAAAAAAAACTATTACACCTCTATTTCTGAAAGCATTCTTAATTTACAGCATTTTCACACCTGACTTCAGCCTGTATAAGCAAGTCTACGTTAGCACTACGTCCATGCACATTTGGGTGTTTACAGACATTTGCAGAAGTTTCTTTTCCAGCTGAAAAAAAACCTATCACAAATACATTTTGAGAGGAGCTTTTGGGCAGAAAAAATGTGTGATAAACATAAACACACTTGAGCCCTCGTTCACACTGCGCCGATTTGACATGTGATTTGACATGTCAAATCGCATGCCACATCAGAGCATATTGCTGGCAACGGCACCATCCGAATCAGTGCGATGCCGACTTTGTGGCACCGTACTGATTCCCAAAAATAGTTTCTGCACTACTTTTGGTGACTTTGGGAGTGATTTCAATAGACATCTGTGCATGAACCCACACAGATGTCTTTCAAATCGCCCCCCCAAGTCAGACTGAAATGCCGGTTTGAAATCGATTTCAAACCCGCATTCAGTGTGAACCTAAGCTTAATGCAGCATTTAGGAGCATTCTGCATTTTCAAGTACATTGATTATAGTGAAAAAAAGCTTAGAAAAGCAAATGCCCATAAATGTACATAAACTCTTGGGCAAAACAAGCCACATTGAATGTTTTTTATGCAGCTTTTTCTGCCTGAGGTCCTGGCATTTTTTCAGCTACTTAGTGTGCATGAACCCATAAAGTGTTAGCTGGAGTTTGGCTTCAATTTGTTAATGTATTCAAATCTGCTAGAATATTTACCACCCCCCTCCCTTTACAATTTACAATGATGCTGTCTGCTGTGCCCCTGTGCTCATCCATTCATATATTAAATTTTTGGTTTTCAGTTTAATACTGCTTTCAAGTAGTTGTAATCCCCAAAAAACACTAAAACCTTTCTATTTTTTTTTGATCTACCTTTGCCCGTGATTTTTTATTCAAAGTGGTATACCTAAAAATGAAAATGTCATATATTGCAGCCTACTAGCCCTTAGTTTTGTTGACTGCATTTGTGTTTTTATTTAGGCTTTTCCCCTCTGTTTTCACCTAGTGATCTGGCCAGAAACACACCAGAAACACACGCCAGAAACACACCTCCTATATTAGAGTGCCTCCACTCTGGATGAAGGAGCGCAGGGGGCACCTTTGGAAGCAGCATTGTTAATCTGAGGGGAGGGGATTATTAGATGGACTAGCAGATTTAGATACAATAACAAATTAAAGTCAAACTCCAGCTCACACTTCAGTTACAGCAACAGTTTTGTTCCTTTTGGGATAAAGATTTTACATTAATAATTATTTAATTCAAGCTGAATACTGAGGCACACCTGTCAGTGGTAAATGGTTTGCCTCAACACTATAACAGATACATTTACAGGAGAGCTTGTTCTGTTAAAATTGTTATTGTATAAAATTTATGTGAACATAAACATGTGTGTTTTATAGATTGTCATCTGTCCCCCTGTGTCTGATCTAATCGAGGAGTGTTCTAGCAGAGCGCACTTGGGTTGAATCGAGACCAGTGGTAAAAACGGTCAGTATGAAAACCTTCTCATGGGATTTGAGACGTGTTCTCTGTGTCTGTGGATGTTTGTCGGTTTGTAGGTACCAAGCGTAATGCGCTGGGCTTCTTGCCTTCAAATGACTATGCGCATTAGAGAAGCAAAGTCTGCATAACGAGAGAAACATATTATTTGATCTCTGTGTGGCTACGCTATCCCTTTTGGATACATATCTGCTTTAACCACTTTCAGACCGGACCATTTTGCTGGTCAATGACCAGAGGTCTTTTTACAATTTGGCACTGCGCTGCTTTAACTGGTAATTGCGCGGTCATGCAATGTTGTACCCAAACAAAATTTGCGTCCTTTTTTTCCCACAAATAGAGCTTTCTTTTAAAGGTATTTGACTGACTCTACGATTTTTATTTTTTGCGATATAAACGTAAAAAGACCGCAAATTTTGAAAAAAAAATGATATTTTCTACTTTTTGTTATTAGAAAAATCCAATAAACTCAATTTTAGTCATACATTTAGGCCAAAATGTATTCAGCCACATGTCTTTGGTAAAAAAAAGTCAATAACTGTATATTTATTGGTTTGCGCAAAAGTTGTCACATCTACAAACTAAGGTACGTTTTCTGGAATTTACGCAGCTTTTAGTTTATGACTGCCTATCTCATTTCTTGAGGTGCTAAAATGGCAGGGCAGTACAAACCCCCCCCCCCAAATGACCCCATTTTGGAAAGTAGACACCCTAAGGAAATTGATAAGAGGCATGTTGAGTCCATTGAATATTTTATTTTTTTGCCTCAAGCGATTGAATAATGACAAAAAAATTTTTTTTTTTTTTTTTTTACACAAAGTTGTCACTAAATGATATATTGCTCACACATGCCATGGTTATATGTGGAATTGTACCCCAAAATACATTCTGCTGCTTTTCCTGAGTACGGGGATACCACATGTGGTCGACTTTTTGGAAGCCATCCGCGTACGGGGCCCCGAAAACTAAGCACCGCCTTCAGGATTTCTAAGGGCATACATTTGTAATTTCACTCCTCACTACCTATCACAGTTTTGAAGGCCATAAAATGCCAAGATGGCACAAAACACCCACAAATTACCTCATTTTAGAAAGTAGACACCCCAAGCTATTTGCTGAGAGGCATGTTGAGTCCATGGAATATTTTATATTTTGCCACAAGTTGCGGGAAAATTACAAACTTTCATTTATTTTTTATTTTTTTTCACAAAGTTGTCACTAAATGATATATTGCTCACACATGCTATAGGCATATGTGAAATGACTCCCCAAAATAAATTCTGCTGCTTCTCCTGAGTACGGGGATACCACATGTGTGGGACTTTTTGGGAGCCTAGCCGCGTACGGGGCCCCGAAAACCAAGCACCGCCTTCAGGCTTTCTAAGGGCGTACATTTTTGATTTCACTTCTCACTACCTATTACAGTTTTGAAGGCCATAAAATGCCAAGATGGCACAAAACCCCCACAAATGACCCCATTTTAGAAAGTAGACACCCCAAGCTATTTGCTGAGAGGCATGTTAAGTCCATGGAATATTTTATATTTTGTCACAAGTTGCGGGAAAATTACAAACTTTTATTTATTTTATTTATTTTTTCCCAAAGTTGTCACTAAATGATATATTGCTCACACATGCTATGGGCATATGTGAAATGACACCCCAAAATAAATTCTGCTGCTTCTCCTGAGTACGGGGATACCACATATGTGGGACTTTTTGGGAGCCTAGCCGCGTACGGGGCCCCGAAAACCAAGCACCGCCTTCAGGCTTTCTAAGGGCGTAAATTTTTGACTTCACTCCTCACTACCTATTACAGTTTTGAAGGCCATAAAATGCCAAGATGGCACAACCCCCCCCCCCCCCCCCCCAAATGACCCCATTTTGGAAAGTAGACACCCCTAAATTTAGGGGTACACTAGTGAGACTCACAGGTAAAAAAGCGCCTAGGCTGTCAGCGACTGTATCAAAACGCTATAAAAAAAACTGTTAGCGATCGCAGGGATCAGGCCTGACTCTGCGAACGCTGCAGTTATGTGTGTTGTGTTTTGTAAGTGACAGTGATCGATCGATCGATCGATACTGCACTTGGGTGGGCTGGGCTGGGCTTGACGGAGGGGCTAAACGCAGGTGCTAGCAGGTATCTGGGCTGATCCCGCTAACAATGCGTTTTGGGAAACCTAAACTGCTGGCGACGCTAATATAGATCTGATCAGATACTATATTACTAAGGGAGGTGTATGCTTTGCGTGTGGGTGTTAGCGGTACTGGCACTAACCTGACGCTGCCTGGGGCGACGCAGACCTTATCTGACCCTCAAACTTATATCACCCGCCGGGTGATCAGGGGGTTAAACCTTTATTAGGTAATAAATGGCGGGTGCCCTGAAACTATAAAAAAAATAACTAACCAACCAGCGTCACCTGTAACAGTTATATGGTGATCACTGGTGAAAGGGTTAACTAGGGGGCAATCAGGGGGCTTTATGCGGTAGTATATGGGGGTCCCTGGCGCTATAAAAACCTGCGGCGAACCTAAATACCTACCTGCCTAACTAGCGTCACCTGTGACACTAATACAGCGATCAGATAAACGATCGCTTATTAGGCTGGGTTCACACTGGAGCGATGCGGGAACGCCACGAATCCACGGCGGGTTCCCGCATCACACTGCCCTATGCGAACTGCTGGGAGTGTCAGTGAAATGTTAATGACACCCCCAGATCAGTTCGCATATCGCAGTGCGATCTGCAAACTCGGACAGGAATCGGATCACATGGTGTGAACACCCATGAGATCCGATTCTGCTGCGGACCAAAAAAAGGGTCCCGTGCGAGTTTGCGGCGGGTGTGGCGGGTGCGATGCGAATTCAGCCATACTATCTGTATGGCTGAACTCGAATCACACAGAGATGGGATGTGATTTGCACTGCAGTGCGGTGCAAAATCACATCCGTTCTCATAAACCGCTGCAATGTGAACCCGCATTAGTGACACTGGCGACGGGGGGTGATCACGGGGTTAAACCTTTATTGGGGGGGTTAGGGGGGTACCCTAGAACTAAAGGGGGCTAACCCTAACTGCCCTAACAGTTATTACAGTCACAAATGACACCAATGCAAAAAAAAAAAAAAATGCAATTGGTGTCACTGTGACTGGGGGTGCAGGGGTGATTGGGGGGGTGATCGGGGGGTGAAGGGGGGGTGAGAGTGTGCCTGGCATGTTCTACTGTATTGTGTAGTGTTGGTGCAACTCACCGATCCTCTCTCCTCGGTGCCGGAATGAAAAATACCGACACGGAGGAGAGATTACATCACTTCCTCTGCCTGTGTTTACATTACAGGAGAGGAAGGGTATGTCACGCTTCACTTCCATTCGTCAGGAGCGATCGCGAGGGGGTGGCCATAAACGAATGGCCGCCCCCTCATCCCGGATCGCTCCTGAACGGATACAGACCGCCGCTGGCACCGGGAGGGGCCGATCGGGCCCCCCACCCGCGGGAAGGCAGGGACGTACATGTACGCCCATATGCCTGCCCGTGCCATTCTGTCGACGTACATCGTCGTGCGGCGGTCGGCAAGTGGTTAATAAGAGGACATTGGTATCTGCCTTGTCAGTGTACTCGTACCGTATATTGACACCAGTAACAATGTCGCCACAGATTGTCTCAAGCCTGTAAGAACCAGTAGAATGAGCTTACTAGATACTGTTTACTTTGAACAGTATTGGCTGGGCTGCATGCTAACTAAGAGGGGGTGTGTGCATGTCCCCTCCCCTTTCGCTTCCTTTGTGTGCCCTCCCCTTTACTGTTTGTCATTTCCTGTGATGTCACTTTCCATGTATGAAGTGATTGGCTGAAACCAGCACTTCCTGTTTGTGAAAGCTTTTGTGATAGTAAAAGTCCATGCTGGCTAGTGTAAGTCGGGGATGCTGACGGAACTGAGAGCTTAAGGATGGTCGTGTCTGTTTACTTGGATGACTGGGTTTTTAGGTAAGATACATTATATCATGAGACGAAATGTTATTATTATTAGAAACAGGAGATTTGGCTGTGTGCTCTGTGTACAGCCAAATTTCGCTGACAAACACAACAGACATACTGGCCAGATCACCAGGTGAACATAAAGGAAGGAACACCTAATAAAGAAAACCAATGCAGCCATCACATCTAAGAATTGGTAAGCTGCAATATAATAAATGTTTGCATTTGGGTTTAATACCACTTTAAGCTTTCCTGCTGATCCTGTCATTCAGTGGTAGTTCTTTCTTCTTGATGGTAATGATCTGCAGGCTTATAAAGTGTTTCAGGTGTTGTCCCCCACAGTGTGCATGCTCCATTTTTTGTAGTATAATGTATAAGCTATGTTTCTTCTTTGCAGATCATATCCTAGGCCAAGGCATGGGCTAACCTTCAGTATGTCACATGTCCTAGTGATATTGCTTCATGTCCCCCCAGCCAGGTGCAGCAGAGGGTGCTGCCAGTCACGGATCTGATCCACCCTTCGAGGCAGATCAGATGCTTGAATCACAGCACACTCCCTTGCGCATAGCCGTGGGGCAGGTCAGATACATGGCGGTGAAACCCACTCTGCACATTGTGGAAGGGGAGGGGGGTGTGAAAAAACCGAAGCATCATCACTAGAACATGTGACATGCTTAGGTTTAGCCCAGCCCTGGCCTGGGACAAGGTCAGCTATAAGGCCGGGTTCACACCGCTGCGATGCGGGAACGCCGCAAATCCGTGGCGTTTTCCCGCATCGCATTACTCCCGCCGGCAGTTCACACTGCCCTATGCGGACGGCTGGGAGTGTCAATGATATGTTAATGACACCCCCAGATCCGTCCGCATATCGCAGTGCGATCTGCCGACTCGCACAGGAATCGGATCGCATGGTGTGAACCCCCATGCGATCCGATTCTGTTGCGGACCAAAAAAAGGGTCCCGTGCGAGTTTGCTGCGGGAGCGATGCGAATTCAGCCATACTATCTGTATGGCTGTACTCGCATCGCTACGGAGATTGGATGTGATTTGCGGTGCGAATCACATCCGGATCTCCCCCCGCAGCAGTGTGAACCCAGCCTAAAGAGTAAACGTTGTCATGTGACTGCAGAAATAACATTTGAAATAGGGCATTTATAACATTATTTTTTAAACATTTATCACTGGTGGCCCTTACAAGGTGGGCTTAATACAGTATATGGCTTTACAATTACTTTAACCACTTCAACACTGGGCAATTTCACCCCTTCCTGCCCAGGCACAATTTGAATGACAGTTACTCATTTATGCACCACTGTACCCATATGAAATTTTTTTTTTTTTTTTTTAGGCAGATAGAGATTCCTTTTGGTGGTATTTCATCGCCACTGGGTTTTTTATTTTTTGCTAAATAAGCGTACATTTTTTTTTTGAAAAGGAAGATTTTTTTCTAATGCCCAAAACACACGATCAGAAATTCTGCCAGCAAAAGTCGGATGTGAGATTTTGGTCAGAAATTCCGACCATGCGTATGCTCCATCAAACTTTTGCTGGCAGAATTCCAGCCAGCAAAAGATTGAGAGCAGGTTCTATATTTTTCGGTCGGAAAAATTTCCTATCCAAAAAAGCGTTTGTCTGTTTGCAATTCGGACACGCAAAAAAATCACGCATGCTCAGAAACAATTCGACGCATGCTGGGAAGCATTGAACTTCATTTTCTTGGCTCATCGTAGTGTTGTACGTCACCGCATTTTTGACGAGAACTTTTGTATGACCGTGTGTATGCAAGGCAAGCTTGAGCGGAATTCCATCGGAAAAACCATCCAAGTTTTTTCTGACGGAATCTCTGATTGCGTGTATGGGGCATTACTTTCTGTTATAAAGTTTTGAAAATAGGTAATTTTTCTTCTTCCCTGATGTGCGCTGCTGAGGCTGCACTGATAGGCAATGATGTGCACTGATAAGGCTGCACTGATGGGCACTGATGAGGCTGCACTGACGAGGCTACACTAATAAGGCAGAACTGATGGGCACTGATAAGCGGCACTGATGGGGCTGCCCTGATAATCAGGGCCATGATGATCAAGGCACTGATTATAATTGTATAAATGTACTCACAGATTATTTTCCCTCACATGTTGTCTCTGTGTGAGGAAAGGAGAGCCGATAACCATCAAGGCTGTTTAAATTTTGACAGCTGTGATTGGACACAGCTGATCACGTGGTAACGGCCACTGTCATTGGCCCTTTACCTCAATCTGTGATCCTCTGTGCCCAAGGCACACAGCAGTCACAGAGCGCACCCCAGGGATTGCGCTGGAGGCAAGCATGTGTGAAGACGTCCAGGGACTTCCTCCCTGAACTGGAGAGCTGCACTGTAGCTGTATATTGGCTATAGTGTGGTAGGAAAGTGGTTTAATACCTATCAGAGATCTTCAAATGGAAGCATCAGTTTTCTGACCTTTGGTTGCATACTTTCTCTCGCCAGTAAATCAAGTTTCAGTTTAATATCGAGAAGTGTGTTATATACTATATAAGGCAAGCTTTATACAGTCAATCTCCCAGTGGGGATGAGGATCCCCCAGATCCAGTAGATTTATATCTGTCCTATGATGAATCACTCCAGTGCTGAGACACTTCATGATCCTCCCCATACCACTGAAAGTGAAGCACATATTGATGCCTTGTACACAGAGATTTTCCAATAAGCTGGATAACTGTTTTAGGTAGTCATTATTATTCCTGAACCAGAGCCAAATCATCCACAAGACAACATAGGCAGTAGCCTACAGCCCAGTGGATGTCCAGGGAGCCAGATACAGCCTTCATGCACCTGAAGTAGACTAGGCGGCTCTTTCAAGCAGTTGACATCTAATGATACCACACTAGTATAGATAATGCAAATTATGTGGCTTCTGTGTGTCTGTTGCAATACTTTTCTATGTCAGCTCAAGAGGTAAAGGAGAGAAAGCTACTACCCTGCCTAGGGTTCTATTTTACCTAAATCCACCTTTGCTCCTAGCAGTTCAGAAATGGCTCATAAATCAGTATTGCTCAAAACTGGGAACGGTTCTTGTGATAATTAAAGCTGAATTCTAGGTATGGCAATTTTTACATAGTTATATATAATTTTTATTAAATATATGGGAATCCTGAGAATGAATAACTTTGTCTGATTGTACAGCAGGCGTCAACATTATGGTTAGTTATGGCAGTGACATGGGCCTTAGCAATCAATCATATTGTAGCCAATGTAATTCTATTGTAACATTTGTTATAAAAAAGGCCTGCAAGCCACTATGTCTTTGAACATGCTTTTGCCTGTTCCAAGCTTTTATTAATAAATCTGCTTTATTTAAGATCCTGCCTTTTCCAATCCTTTATTGCTATTTCATCACGCCAGAGGCGGCTCTTTAATTAGGCAAATTAGGCGATTGCCTTAGGCCTCGCCCACAGGAAGGGCCTCGCCATCGAGCGATTGCCTAATTTGTCTCTGAGGTGTTGTGCTGCACTGTCTGCTGCTGTGTGGAGTGTCTCTCAAACGGCGGGGTGAGCGAGCGGCGGGCGCGCTGCACACAGCTGCAGACAGAGTGAGCTCCGCGGCGGTGGATGAGGGGGGTGATAAGAGTATGTCCGACTGTCTAATATGCATGGCTTAGGCTGCCTGTGTGTCCAATAGCAGCAGCGCTGTCCTCCGAGTCCTAGCCCTTCCTTCCCCTAACGGCGGCCCCATTGCATGCCGGGAATTGTAGTTCTCCCACAGAGCACAGGCACATAGACTTTAACATGGCCGTCTGGTGCCTGTGCTCTGCAGAGACTACAACTCCCAGATTGCACTGCAGGGCAGAGCTAGAACATCATGTGTTGCTTCTCCAACTGAGTCCTGCTGCCTTTACCAATTTGTCACCAAGGCGAGGAGCAGGATCATCAGGTACAGTTTATATATAGGTTTTTCATATATATATATATATATATATATATATATATATATATATATATATATATATATATATATATATGAAAAACCTAACAACAATGCACCCCCACCAAATCTAAGAGTCCAAAGGCCATATTAACTCTGCATTGACAAGACAGTTTTATTTTCACACATTCTAAAAATAACTTTTCATCTGCTTTACTGAGGATGCTTTACAGTGGCTGTGTTTGATGGCATGGTGGCTGCAATTGATGGCACAGTGGCTGGGTTTAATGGCACAGTGGCTGCAATTATTGAGCACAGTGGCTGCGTTTGATGGCACAGTGGCTGCATTTGATGGGCACGGTGGCTGTGTTTGATGGCACAGTGGCTGCGTTTGATGGCACAGTGGCTGAGTTTGATGGGCACAGTGGCTGCGTTTGATGGCACAGTGGCTGCGTTTGATGGGCACAGTGGCTGCGTTTGCTGGCACAGTGGCTGCATTTGATGGCGCAGTGACTGCATTTGATGGGCACAGTGGCTGAGTTTGATGGCACGGTGGCTGCAATTGATGGCACAGTGGCTGCATTTGATGGGCACAGTGGCTGAGTTTGATGACACGGTGGCTGCATTTGATGGGCACGGTGGCTGTGTTTGATGGCACAGTGGCTGCAATTGATGGGCACAGTGGCTGCGTTTGATGGCACAGTGGCGGCGTTTGATGGCACAGTGGCTGCGTTTGATGGCGCAATGACTGCATTTGATGGGTACAGTGGCTGAGTTTGATGGCACGGTGGCTGCAATTGATGGGCACAGTGGCTGAGTTTGATGGCACGGTGGCTGCAATTGATGGGCACAGTGGCTGAGTTTGATGGCACGGTGGCTGCAATTGATGGGCACGGTGGCTGCAATTGATGGGCACAGTGGCTGCATTTGATGGGCACGGTGGCTGTGTTTGATGGCACAGTGGCTGCGTTTGATGGCACAGTGGCTGCGTTTGATGGCACAGTGGCTGCATTTGATGGCACAGTGGCTGCGTTTGATGGGCACAGTGGCTACGTTTGATGGCGCAGTGACTGCATTTGATGGGCACAGTGGCTGAGTTTGATGGCACGGTGGCTGCAATTGATGGCGCAGTGGCTGCATTTGATGGGCACGGTGGCTGCATTTGATGGGCACAGTGGCTGAGTTTGATGGCACAGTGGCTGCAATTGATGGGCACAGTGGCTGTGTTTGATGGCACGGTGGCTGCTTTTGTTGGCACGGTGGCTGCGTTTGATGTCGCAGTGGCTGCGTTTGATGGGCACAGTGGCTGCGTTTGATGGGCACAGTGGCTGCGTTTGATGGCACAGTGGCTGTGTTTGATGGCGCAGTGGCTGCAATTGATGGGCACAGTGGCTGCGTTTGAGGGCACAGTGGCTGCGTTTGAGGGCACAGTGGCTGCGTTTGAGGGCACAGTGGCTGCATTTGATGGCACAGTGGCTGCGTTTGATGGCGCAGTGGCTGCATTTGATGGGCACAGTGGCTGAGTTTGATGGCATGGTGGTTGCAATTGATGGTGCAGTGGCTGCATTTGATGGGCACAGTGGCTGAGTTTGATGGCACAGTGGCTGCAATTGATGGGCACAGTGGCTGTGTTTGATGGCACGGTGGCTGCTTTTGTTGGCACGGTGGCTGCGTTTGATGTCGCAGTGGCTGCGTTTGATGGGCACAGTGGCTGCGTTTGATGGCACAGTGGATGCGTTTGATGGCACAGTGGCTGTGTTTGATGGCGCAGTGGCTGCATTTGATGGGCACAGTGGCTGCAATTGATGAGCACAGTGGCTGCGTTTGAGGGCACAGTGGCTGCGTTTGAGGGCACAGTGGCTGCGTTTGAGGGCACAGTGGCTGCGTTTGATGGCACAGTGGTTGCGTTTGATGGCACAGTGGCTGCGTTTGATGGCGCAGTGGCTGCATTTGATGGGCACAGTGGCTGAGTTTGATGGGCACAGTGGCTGCAATTGATGGGCACAGTGGCTGCGTTTTGGCACAGTGGCTGCGTTTGAGGGCACAGTGGCTGCGTTTGATGACACAGTGGCTGTGTTTGATGACACAGTGGCTGCGATTACTGGCACGGTGGCTGCTTTTGATGGCACAGTGGCTCCTGTATCATTGTCCGCCCACAGTCTCTGACCATTTCCTGTATCATTATCTGCGCACAGTATCTGACCATCTCCTGCATCTTTGTGACATGATTGTCTGTCAGCACCCTGTCAGTGGCTCCAACTTTTCATACCGTGTTAGCCAGGTAAGAGTTTGCTTGTTATTACCATAATAAAACCGTCTCCTGTATCATTGTCTCTGCAAGTCTCTGACCGTCTCCTGTATCCTTGTCCACACACAGTCTCTGACCGTCTCCTGTATCCTTGTCCACACACAGTCTCTGACCGTCTCCTGTATCATTGTCCACACACAGTCTCTGACCGTCTCCTGTATCATTGTCCACACACAGTCTCTGACCGTCTCCTGTATCATTGTCCACACACAGTCTCTGACCGTCTCCTGTATCATTGTCCACACACAGTCTCTGGCCATCTCCTTATTCATTGTCCACACACAGTCTCTGACCATCTCCTGATTCATTGTCCACACACAGTCTCTGACCATCTCCTGATTCATTGTCCACACACAGTCTCTGACCATCTCCTGTATAATTTTCCGCAGTCTATGACCATCTCCTGCATGATTGTCTGTCAGCACCCTGTCAGTGGCTCCAACGTTTGATACCATGTTAGCCAGGTAAGAGTTTGCTTGTCATTACCATAATAAAACCATCTCCTGTATCATTGTCCACAGTCTCTGACCCTTGCCTGTATCATTGTCTGCACAGTCTCTGACCGTCTCCTGTATAATTGTCTGCATAGACTCTGACCATCTCCTGTATCATTGTCCACACACAGTCTCTGACCATCTCCTGTATCATTGTCCACACACAGTCTCTGACCATCTCCTGTATCATTGTCCACACACAGTCTCTGACCATCTCCTGTATTATTGCCCGTACACAGTCTCTGACCATCTCTTGTATCATGGATGTGAGGTCGGTGACTGTCCTTTAGCTGGATTGGACTGTCTCTTAGCTGGGCTGTCTCTTATCTGGGACTGTCCCTTAGCTGGATTGGATGGGTCGGACTATGTCTATCAGCTGGGTTGGACTATGACTATATCCCTCAGCTGGGACTGCTCCTTAGCTGGATTGGACTTGTTGCATTAAACAGGTTATGTTTTAGAATATGTTGTAAAATTACTTTTTTTTTTGTTTTATACTTTGTTGACAAATTAATTTCACATTTATGAGACAGCACAAAGGATAATGAGTAGGCAGCTGCACAATTTGATCTATATCTGTGTGCGTGTAACATATATACCCACCCACCCTATGTTTAATGATATTTGATTAAAGAATAATTGGCTAGAGAAATTTATAGAAACGGTGAATTCATAGTTCATAGGAATTAAGTTAATATATGCATTCATACAGTTAATTTTTATCATTTTTATAATATTTTTCCCATTATGGGCGTGAGTGGGGCCTCATGTCTAAGTTTTGCCTAAGGCCTCAGAAAGTCTAGAGCCGCCTCTGCATCACGCACAAAGTAAATCTTTCATTACTCACTGATTTCTAATCGCCATCCTTTTATATTTACAGCAGATTTCATACAACAGGAAGGGGGGAGGGGTGGAAAGTACAAGTTATTTTTATAAAGTACAAGTTATTCATTTTATCTAAAAAGCCCCTTCCCTCCTTCTACCTTTTTATGGAGTCTGGAGGGCTTAAGTGCTAAAAAAGATGAGAATGTGGTTCAGCAGAAAAAGCATTTTAGATTTAATTACAGACCTATGCATCCTTGAGTATGGTATACAAACCAAGGATTGGACGTTGTGACCTTTTTCTTTTCTGCCACTATTTTTAACTGTATGTGTTATATTGTTTGGCTTTTTCAGAAAAGCAATGCAAAGAGCATATGCAGTAATTAATATAATTTCACTTTATTGTAATCAAATCACCCGAAAGCTTCTTTTGATTTGTTACTTTTATTGAACTTTGCACATAAAGGCTATAGATGACGAACAAGTCTTAAATTTGAGTCCATGTCTTTTCATGTACCTTACATTTTTATGATTGGGTCAAAAAGTAAATATTCCATACTACATTACAGTACCTCATCAATTCAGAAGGTCATTTGAAAGATACAGTATTCCTTTTTCCTTTAACAAATGTTGCATGTCTAAAATGGTAGATTTATATTATGTAATCATTAGAAATTGTCCACAGTTGGCTCTTTCGTGCGAGTTTTCTCCAGTAATGAGTACATTGTGTATAAGGGAAAAATGATCTGACAGTATTTTGAAAATAAAGTAATGATTTCAAGCCTTAGGGGATCAAAGGATGAGCGTGCAGTGTGTGAAATGCTATTAGAAGTTATAATTATCAGCTGGACTGTAGTCTGCTTTAATCCTATCTATGTGTTCATTTGCTTCAGTGGGTACATTATGAGGTACACTTGAGTTCAATGCAATTTGTTGAAATAAGTGCTTATATACTTAGCAGCAATCATGTTATCTTTTTCCTTTAACTGGTCATAGACATCAGAGAGCAGTCAGCAGCAATGCCTTTGCAAATTAGGTGGTTGGCAACTTGGCACAGCAAGGGGTCAATGTAAAGCTACTGAATGATTAAAAATCTCATAGGTAGTGCAGGCTTTAGTGTTTTAAAAATCTTGTTTCTGTATAGTATGTGTCCATGGGGGACTCCAAAGTTGCTGATTACATGTGTAGAGCTACCCCCGTAGGAGCCGCTGGTGAATATTGGTTATCTCCCACCATGCACAGCCAGGCACATGAATTTTTCATACACTCTGGAGTGAAAAAGCAGTCCTTGCAGCTTTGTTGTTTTTTTTATTAGGGGGATTTGAACTTGGATGGGGAAGGGGTAATATGGGATGCCCACCCGATCAGCAGAACACTTCAGGGGCTCAACTTATACACATTCGATATATACACATTCCTTTCTTCTACCTCCGGCACAAACTTGCTTGTAGAACTACTACTCCCAGGGTCAATTAGCACTTTGTGGATGGTCTGACAAGAACTTATTCAGACCATAGAAAATGCCCTTTGTAGGCAGGGACCAGGGGCCTCTTTGGTGTAGCAAAAATTAGGTCTTTGGTGCTAGCTGTCCTTCTATGTGGCTACTGCTCCCAGTACCACCTCTTCAGGCACTGCCAGCCCCCCTGGCTGCAGCTGTCCTTTTCACTAGTCCTCCTGGTTACTTCTCCACAGTCTTCCCAGGCTTACTCTGCATCCATCCCAGACTGCTTACACCCAGTCCCTTCAGACATACCTCTCAGTCCTCTGACAGTATCACTCACCAACCCACGTGGCTGTCTTCCTCTCTGGAGATTTGCCTGGCAGTGTTCTCCTGCTGTCCTCTCCTTTCTCCCGTGCCTCCTGGTCAGGATCCCCCTGTGTGTCATGAAGAGGGGTCCTTTCCACACCCGAGCCTAGGCCTGAGTTCACCCCCCCCCAGACTTGGGAGCTATTCTCAAAGGCCACCAACAGTCAAACACTCCATCTCCATCTTCCAACCGAACTCCATACTGCCCCAGCAGGGCTGACCCATATTATTGCAGCAGACCTGCCCCCTGCCAACCATTCTGTTGGGGATTTGTCAGGGCCTTTAGAATACTCCAGGCAGCACCACCTTATTTCCCCTCCCATTCCTCTAGAAGGTTCCAGTAGATTCTGGAAGTAGGGGGAGGTCTCAGTGATGCTGCCTGTGAGCCATCCAGCTCTCCCTGGATCTCTGCCCAACCTAGGAAGAACACACAGGCTTGGCTGCCAGCCAAGCCTGAAAATTTACCTACACTAACACAAAAACTCTAGCACTGAAATAACAATAGGGGGTTCTACACATATACAGTGCATATTATGCTATCTGCTCAGTATTGCAGTGCAGTGCAGTTATTGTGCTTTAGTGGTCCTCTAATCTCAGTGTAGATTAGAGCAGCTCATACCCATAATGGTTCACTAAACAACATTACGTGACTTGTATATGTAATACATTTGTGCTTGGGTTTTGCAAGGGTGCTGACTGCACTGCCTGAAGAACAGACAGCCACTAGTGGAAGAATTTACAACCTTATGTATGGTATGTACAATAGTTCAAAATATGCACTCACTAAAAACACACTAGGGGGTGGGACCAACATAGCCTAGAATTTTTGTTGGGCTGCCGCACTGAAAAAGTTGGTGCCCACACCTGATTCATGTACTTGTCAGAGAGACAGGTAAATTAATTGGTCAGAGCCTGGTAGCGAAGTCATAATGCCCATACTGGACACTCCTACCTCAATGCACTTACCCCTAGCCACTGCTGCCCTCACATTGACAGATGCTGTCCATCAGCTCTGCTTTACTTTTGATTGACAGCTACTGTCAAATGCGGTAGTTTTGAATCCACCCACTACCATACACTGGATGTGTCTGCCAAGTTCTGTAAGTCTTTCACATTGATGTAACAGTCTGACTATGGTAGCTGCCACATTATTGCTGCATAGTCAACATACAGTTAAAGTGGCTGTGAAGACTGGACGTTTTTTTACCTTAAAGTGATTGTAAACCCTCACCTTGTAAAATAACCCATTCATTTTAAAATAGAAATGAAAGGCAAAACATTTGTGTATAGATATGAAAAAGCATTAAAAATACCATTTCCCCTTTTTTATAACTGATCACATAACCTTTGTTCTCAGCTGCAAAGCTGGGGGAGGAGAAGCAGCAGCACACCAATCTTTCCAGTGAATGGCTTTTAAGGGTGTGTGTGTCAGGACAAGTCTGATCATTAGAAGAAAACAGGAATAGCTAGAGAACTGATCGTGTGTGCTCTCCTGTTTAGTGTGGTCAGTTTTTTATATCAAAGCAGACAGACTGACAAGAACACCAGGTATTTTACACAAAGGAAGCAATACACAGAGAACAGGATACATTTTCATACAAGTACATAGTACAGCAGGCACATATCAGGAAAATGAAATGTTGGGTTTACATATTCTTTAAGAGTATCTGTTGTTTGTGTCAAGCCTGAGAACCTAGTCCTGCTATGTTGATTTCTTACAAGAGTTCTAACAAAATCTTCATTGTGTCCAGACAAGTGTGTATATCCAGTTAATATATTATCAGCAAAGAACTTGAGCACTTGGTGCCTGTGTGAGCAGTCTGAGGTTTTTGTGTGTTGACAGATACACATATCTGTCACCAAGAAAGATGGATGCATCTTCCTGTCTCTGGGTGCTGCAATGTGGTTACAGAAGTTGGAAGGGACTGGACTACTAATGGAGGATATGACCTCTCCGAGTGGGTCTGGAGATTGAAGGGTGAATACTGGTTCATCATGCAGATGGAAAATATCCCCTTGAGGGGTTTGACGCCTTAGGACCCCCAATCAGAGGACCCCTGAAGGCTGCATGTGAAATTGGGCACACTAAGAACACTAAGAACTACCAGAGCCGATGGATAGGATGTGTTCTCTGTTCTCTGCCTCAACCTCTTGAATGACTATAGTTGCGGCCCATTAACAGCATTGGTGTGCTTTTTAACTTGTCTTGATAAATCAGCATGCAGTGTAGATATTATATATCAAAGCAGTGTTCCACCCGCAATTGTTTTTCTTTTTAAGTCACCAGCTACAAACACTGTAGCTATTGACTTTTAATAAGGACCTGTCCAGGGAGCCCACGATGTCGGCCCCCCGAGGCCGGTCCGTCCATCAGATTGGGTGCAAGTGCCACCATTTTAACTAAGGGAAACTGCCAGTGGAGCCTTGCAGCTTCATTGCCCATTTCCTACTGCTCATGCGTGAGTCGTGTGATGCTTTGTGAATGGCCAGCTGTCTTCTGGGATACACACAGGTCCCAGAAGACGGGGGGGGGGGGGGGGCTCGCCGCTCAAAAAGGATATGACGTCCTGTGCCAAGGACTGGATGGATTGGAAGTACAGGCTATACTTCATAAAAAGGTATGTTAGAAGAAAAAAAATGTAATATCAAAAAATTAGGGGTGGAGAGGTGGTCTTTCTTTTAAGACCACCTCTCAAAAGTGAGTGGAACTCTGCTTTAAGTATCCTGCTTTCAGCAAGTCAGTCCCCACTATCAGTGTGTGAATGGTGATCCTTCTCATTAGTCTCTGTGGTGCGGCTGTAGACCCTCACTGTATAAAAGCAGCAGAAAGAACAGGTGCGCTACACTAAGTGCAGCATTTAAAAAACACACTATTTAATCATTAAAAATCAAAGCCAAATGGCTACTCACAAAAATGGTATGAATAAAGGAATGTCAATTTTTCCAGAGTGACACAGTGCTTCTGCGGTCCAAGTTGCTGTCCTGTAGGTATACGACCAGGCTGGGTGCAAGGATGGTCCAGGGGTGCTAGCAAAATCGCTGTTGGTGCTACTATGGTGTCCTTATAGTATCCACTGGGGACTTCCGGAATGCCCAGGATACAGTATACTAGCGTCCTATGCTTTATTCGGGGACCGAAAACCGGAACAGGGCGTGCGTTCCAGCCTGGGACGCAAACATCGAAGGACCGGAAGTCACGTGATATGGGTAGCCAAGAAAATTTAATGAATAAGGAAATAAAAAAAAAAATAATAATAATAAATACTAATAGTTATGTATATGTGTATATATGCACGTACTGGGAGAATGTCCAGGGTCATGTTTTTACCATTTTATTTATTATTTATTTTTTATTTATTTCCTTATTCATTTCATTTTCTTTATCTGCTAAATAATCCCTATCAATCAGTACTTCACAGTATAGGGTTAACTGGGGCTGTTTAGTATCCCCTCCCCCTTAGCCCTTTTAAGTCACGTCCTTTGCCTTTGGTAGCTGGATCTAAAGAAACAACGGAGTTGTGAAATGTGTCATCCCATTGGCTACCCGTATCTATCCTCTACCCTCTATCCTCTCTATCTCTACCCTCTATCTCCTACCCTCTATCTTCTACCCTCTGTCTCTATCTCTACCCTCTATCTTCTACCCTTTATCTCTATCCTCAATCTCTACCCTCTATCCTCTACCCTCTATCCTCTATCTCTACCCTCCATCTATCTCTACTCTCTATCTATCTCTATCCTCTATCTCTATCTCTATCCTCTATCTCTATCCTCTATCTCTATCCTCTATCTCTATCCTCTATCTCTATCCTCTATCTCTATCCTCTATCCTCTATCTCTATCCTCTATCTCTATCCTCTATCTCTACCTTCAATCTCTATCCTCTATCTCTATCCTCTATCTCTATCCTCTATCTCTATCCTCTATCTCTATCCTCTATCTCTATCCTCTATCTCTATCCTCTATCTCTATCCTCTATCTCTATCCTCTATCTCTATCCTCTATCTCTATCTCTATCCTCTATCTCTATCCTCTATCTCTATTCTCTATCTCTATCCTCTATCTCTATCCTCTATCTCTATCCTCTATCTCTACCCTCTATCTCTATCCTCTATCTCTACCCTCTATCTCTATCCTCTATCTCTACCTTCAATCTCTATCCTCTATCTCTATCCTCTATCTCTACCTTCAATCTCTATCCTCTATCTCTATCCTCTATCTCTATCCTCTATCTCTATCCTCTATCTCTACCTTCAATCTCTATCCTCTATCTCTATCCTCTATCTCTATCCTCTATCTCTATCCTCTATCTCTATCCTCTATCTCTAACCTCTATCTCTATCCTCAATCTCTATCCTCAATCTCTATTCTCTATCCTCTATTCTCTATCCTCTATTCTCTATCCTCTATCTCTATCCTCTATCTCTATCCTCTATCTCTATCCTCAATCTCTATCCTCTATCTCTATCCTCTATCTCTATCCTCTATCTCTATCCTCTATCTCTATCCTCTATCTCTATCCTCTATCTCTATCCTCTATCCCTATCCTCTATCCTCAATCTCTATCCTCAATCTCTATCCTCAATCTCTATCCTCAATCTCTATCCTCAATCTCTATCCTCAATCTCTATCCTCAATCTCTATCCTCTATCTCTATCCTCTATCTCTATCCTCTATCTCTATCCTCAATCTCTATCCTCAATCTCTATCCTCAATCTCTATTCTCTATCCTCTATCTCTATCCTCTATCTCTATCCTCTATCTCTATCCTCTATCTCTATCCTCAATCTCTATCCTCAATCTCTATCCTCAATCTCTATTCTCTATCCTCTATCTCTATCCTCTATCTCTATCCTCTATCTCTATCCTCTATCTCTATCCTCTATCTCTATCCTCTATCCTCTATCCTCTATCTCTATCCTCTATCCTCTATCCTCTATCCTCTATCCTCTATCCTCTATCCTCTATCCTCTATCCTCTATCCTCTATCCTCTATCCTCTATCCTCTATCCTCTATCCTCTATCCTCTATCCTCAATCTCTATTCTCTATCCTCTATCTCTATCCTCTATCACTATCCTCTATCTCTATCCTCTATCTCTATCCTCTATCTCTATCCCTATCCTCTATTTATATCTCTACCCTCTTCCCTCTATCCCTATCTCTATCCTCGTGTTTCTCAACCGGAGTTCTGTGAGAAGTCCACAGGGGTTCCACCGCGATTCAACATTGTGACGGATGTATAACTGCCCAATGTTGTTTTTAGTATTCCCAATGCTTAGAGAACTCAGAGGGCAGAGTCAGGAGAAAGGCAGAGAGCAGGAGTTGTAAATTCAGCGGGGAGCTGAGACTGGAGAGCCGAGCATGGAGAGTGGGGAGCTGAGACTGGAGAGCCGAGTATGGAGAGTGGGGAGCTAAGACTAGAGAGCTGAGTATGGAGAATGGGGAGCTGAGACTGGAGAACCGAGTATGGAGAATGGGGAGCTGAGACTGGAGAGCCAAGCATGGAGAGCGGGGTGCTGAGACTGGATATGGGGAACGGGGAGCTGAGACTGGAGAGCCGAGTAGGAGAATGGGAATCTGAGACTGGAGAGCCGAGTATGGAGGACGGGGAGCTGAGACTGGAGAGCCGAATATGGAGAACGGGGAGCTGAGACTGGAGAGCCGAGTATGGAGATTGGGGAGCTGAGACTGGAGAGCCGAATATGGAGAATGGGGAGCTGAGACTGGAGAGACGAGCATGGAGAGCGGGGAGCTGAGACTGGAGAGCTGAGCATGGAGAGCGGGGAGCTGAGGATGGAGAACGGGGAGCCCAGAATGAAGACTGGAGGCAGGGACAACAGATCAGAAGGTGAGATCTGTCTCAATGGTAGCAGTAGTGCACAGATTAGAAGCTGAGTTACTATGTACATCAGGGGTGAATGCAGACTGCTGGGGGGGTGCGTGGGGGGGGGGGGGGAGAGCAGAGAACAGGAGATGAGATCCTGTGTATAACAGCACTGATTGCAGGCTTTGGGTTTTTATGATTCAGTCTCATCCAGCCACAGGCCCCTGCAGTCTGCATTCAGTCACTACCATACACAGGATCTCTCCTCCTGCAATATTCAGCCATGCGCTCCTACTGTCAGCACTCCTCCTGGTACCACCCTTCAGAGGAGCTAGAACTATAGAGGAGGCACCAGGTATCAATGCACATTGACAGTACTCACTGTCAGTGCACATTGAAATCAACATTGGTATCATGTGCATATTTTTTCTGCACAGAAATATGCAACATGTATGCAATTTTCTGCAGAGAAAAATACTCAAATGATACCAACATTGTGGTATGAACAGGGCACATATAAATCATTTTTTTTCTTTATGTCCTAGCAGAGACCTAAGTTAGGAAAATGTATGTCTGCACGATCTGGACAAGACCAAAGTATTCTATGTGGGTCAAATCTGCACCATCTTCCATCAATTCTTATGCATGAATGTTGTGAACAAGTCCCAACTGTTCGCGTAGTCTGCTATGCTTTTTATTAAACACAATATTTGGGAGTTTTGTTCAAGTTCAGTAAGGCCTCGTTCATAGAATATGTGCAAAAAATGCAAAATATGTGCAAATTTGACTTGCTTAACCAATTGCTGACTGGGCCATAGCCGAAAGACGGCTACAGCGAGATCGTGTTTTTCTGGGTGGACGTTCATGGACGTCCTCCCAGAATCTTGCTCTCACGTGCCCCCTGAACATCCGTGATCGCCAGGGCCGGAAGACCCGGCACATCACGGATCATGATAAACGCCCTCTGGTATCGGGCGTTTACCCCTGAACATCCGTGGCCGCAGGGTCTTGAAGACTCGGCACATTACGGATCGCAGTAAACGCCCACTGGTATCGGCTGTTTACCACGTGTTCGCTCTGTCAAATGATGGAGTGATCACTTTTAAATAAACCGGCGTCACGTTACGACGCCGGTTCCCCCCTCCCCTCTCTGTACCGATTGGTACATTGCGAGGGGAGAGGGGTAGAGATGGCAGAAGCGCTGTGGGCTGGATGTGTAGTGCCCACAGCGCTGCTCAGTGACAATAATCTGCAGTACTCTGCCCATACTGTGCAATAGTCTTCTAATACTCTGCAACACTGTGCAATACTCTGCCAATACTCTGCAACACTGTGCAATACTCTGCCAATACTCTGCAACACTGTGCAATACTCTGCAACACTGCAATACTCTGCAACACTGAAATATTCTGCAAATACTCGCCAGTACTCACCAATACTCTGCCAATACTCTGCCAATAAATTTTAAGAGAAACAAATAATTTTCAGTCTCTTTTGATTTACAGCGCAAAAAATAAAATACCCAGCGGTGATTAAATACCACCAAGAGAAAGCTCTATTTATTTGAAAAAAAGGACAAAATGTCATATAGGTACAGTGTTGCATGACTGAGTAATTGTCATTCAGAATGTGATAGCACTGAAAATTGGTCTGGTTAGGAAGCGGGTTTGCCCAATGCTCAAGTGGTTAAAATATTTTGAGCTTGTCCTAACGCAGGTCTCTGCAGGGACATAAAGAAAACAATTGATTTCTATGTGCACTGTTCACACTATAATGTTGGTGTCAGGTGAGGTCTAATTTTTATTCCATTATCTGAAGCTATTTCTACAATAAACTGGGGAATGCCCAGGAAAAAACCCAAGCCTACTTACCACCAACTCACAGACAAGTGAATTAACCTAACAGTGCATTAAAAACAGGGGTTTAGTCCGCGGCGGTGGCAAGTTTTTTTGTTATCACGTTGATGTTTGTGTTGGTCCAGCAGCTCACCAACACCTTTGCAGCCATTGTGCTACTTGCTGGGTGCTTGGTGTGCTCCTGTACCTTTAAGAAGGGGTGGCTCCACTTCAATCCACCTTCCCTCATTAATCCGTTAGAATGCATGTGCCTCCACTGTGGGAACACTCATATTTTAGTGGTAGAACCACAGATATCAGGGTGGCGTGACAAGGCTCTGTGGCTTTTGCATGCGTTTGCAAATGCGCTTAGACTAAACCCCTGTTTTTAACGCACTGTTAGACAGGTTAATTTGGTTGTCTGCAAGCTGGTGGTAAGTCGGCTTCTGTCAAAACACACAGCATACTTAAACCAACATCCTGGGAAGATATAGAAAAACTGACAAAACATGAAGCCAATAAATGGAGAAAAGTAGGAGAATAACAGTGAGGGATGGGGCATAACATTTCCCCGTCCCCACCACATATGGGATCATGAAAGACTAATGTTTAAAGTAAAGTTTAAAAAAATAAATAAATTAATTAAAAAGAAAAAAATATAATACTTACCTGAGATTGGTTAATAAACGGTCCCCTGGCACGAGCAGGTACCTATAAAACAAAGAGGATGCACCACCACAATGGCAGAAGAAACAAGATAACAAAAAGAAGCTTGTGATTTGCATCGCTATGGAGGGCTTACTGCGTATGATGATGGAGCGTGCTTCTGCGGAGGATGGGGACGAATGGATGTGCTGCTGCCTGGCTTTGTCTTCCCCTTCTGATGCTTCGGTGTCTCGGATCATTTCCCCACATTTCTCCGGGATCCCGGTGTCTGATACTGTGGCTAGTTTGTCTCCTGCTGGTGCCAGGTCTCACCCCCTCCTGTTCCCCCGGGCTGCTCCTGGAAGTTCCGGCTCTTCTCGCCATTGTTCATTTCCTCCTATGGTCCCGCCTCCAGCTTTGTATCCCGTTCAGCCCTTGGCTCCCAGCGCAGAGACAAATGACGCAGCAAAAACTCATGGACGTCATTCTTATGCCGCGTACACACGATCAAACAATCCGGTGGAAAAGTCTGGCAAACTCAAGTCCGCCGGACAATCCGCCCGTGTGTAGCCTCTGGCGGACTTTTTTTTACCCAAAGGTACGGCGGACTTAGAAAGTAGTTTTGTACTCCAATATTACCGCGGACTCGCATTTCGGCGGGCAATCCGGCCGTGCATGTGCCAGTCCGCCGTACTTTTGAAATGAACTGACTTTTCCCGCCCGGAGAAAAGTCCGCTCATTTTGAGCACATCTCCAGGTAGCCGGGGCCAGCGAAGGAGGCGTCGCTGGCCTCGTCACCTGGTATGGACTTAAAGGGGAATCCCTATGCCGAAAAATCGGCGTGGGGGTCCCCCCCTAGGTCCACATCAGACCCTTATTTGAGCACGCTACCCGGCCGGCCAGGAAAGGGGGGGGACGAGCGAGCGCCCCCCCGAGCCGTACCAGGCCGCGTGCCCTCAACGCGGCCCACCCACCCCAAAGCACCTTGTCCCCATGTTGATGAGGACAAGGGCCTCTTCCCGACAACCCTGGTCGTTGGTTGTCGGGGTCTGCGGAATCCGGGAGCCCCCTTTCATAAGGGGCCCCCGGATACTGGCCCCCCACCCTATGTGAATGAGTATGGGGTACAATGTACCCCTACCCATTCACCTGTGGAAAAAAGTAAAAAAAAAACACAACACACAATGGTTAAAATAGTTTATTGCACAGCTACGCGAGTCTTCCGTCTTCGGGGGTCTTCTCGCCGGACTCCTCCGCTATCTTCTGCAAGCTCTTTTGCTAGTGGAGGAGCCCGGCTTTCTCTTCGGTTCTTCTTGCCGGGCCACTGCGCCTTCTTCTAGCTCTTTTACAGGCCGGTCTTCTGTCGCTGCTGTCGCCGCTTTCGCCGTCTTCTGTTCTTCTCTTCTTCTCTTCAGATGTTGCCTCGTCGCATCCTCCGCTCACAATGGCACGGACGCGGCACGCAGCGACTTATATAGGGACATCACCGGATGATGTCCCCGCCTATTATGATGTCACAGTCCCAGAGGATGCTGGGACTGTCCTGTCCGGAGAGTGCCTAAAAAAAGAGGTAAAGTGCTTAAAAAAAGGCTCAATCAAGCTGGGTTACATATGCCTGAAGAACCAATACATTGTAATGCTGAGGATGATATTGTTTCAAATTTAACAGATTATTCTTGTGAAAATCGCTCTATGCTGTTTAAAGCTGATGTTAATCACTCTAAGGTTGCTCTTGTTACAGATGACGCCTGTCGTTTGAAAGAAACGGATAGGATGGCATTGCAAGATCAGCCTGCTGACGCTAATAATGCATCCGTCCCTGTTGTAATGACTGCCCAGGGTGAGTCAAATGAATTGATACAATTTAAACAATTTTTTTCTTCTATGTCGGATTTGATGTCTTAATTTTCCTCTAATTTTCAAAATGTCGATTTACCACCATTAAATCAGAGTGTTGCCCCTCTTTGGCTTGCTCCAACAGCTATGGGTACTCCTGTTTGTACCTCGGTTGCCATGGCTACCAATGTTACTGATGCTCCTTCTGTTGACAGTTCTTTATTGCATGTCTTTGAAATTTGTTTGAAGGAGGTAATTACATGCGAATTGTCGCCTTTAGGTTTTCACTTAAATAATTCTATTAAAGAAAAAATTTGGAAGGGCGATTATGTTGACCTTCTCTCTTTGCTCACTTCGACTAAAGAATATAGAAATGATAGGAAAGACATGGAAGAATTTAAAGATGACAAACGCAAACATGCACCGTGGTCTTTTAATAACTGGCTTCAAGCATTCTGTGTTTAAGCTAGCGTTTTGGGGGAAAAGAGACCGGACTTGTGCTGTAGTTTATTTCAGCATGTTGAAATTATTCTTAAGGCCTACAAGAATTTCCCTGGACTTTCTTGGTTCACGTACGACAAATCATTTCAGCAAAAATTATCGGTGCATAAGTCCATGAAATGGGGTGTTATGGATATCAGATTATGGCTGAATCTTTTGTTGCTGCAAAAACAATTTGTAAAACAAACTACGACTCCTACTAATGTTTATAGAAAGGGTGCTTGTTTTCATTTTAATGATGGACAATGTAAATGCCCCAATTCATGTAAGTTTAAACATGAATGCAATTTTTGTGCGGGTCCACACCCAGCATCTCGCTGTTTTAAAAAATTGCCCATGGGTTCAGCAAGTGTTTCAAACGAGCTTTTTCTCAAAAGCAACCACTCCGGTGATTCTTCAAAACATGATACCATGGCTCCAGCAGTATCCAGATCGTCAGAAAGCACTCATTTTACATGATGGTTTTCTGCACGGTTTTGTGCTACCATCATTTACTGGTTCTGGTTGTACTGTTGTTGATAACTTGCCCTCTATTTCTTTACATGAGGCTAAAGTTAGAAAAAAAATTGATAAAGAAATTGCTGATGGTAGAGTTGCAGGTCCTTTTGTGGCTCCTCCGTTCTCTAATTTTAGGATTTCTCCTTTAGGTATTATTCAGAAGAAAGAACCAAATGCGTTTAGGTAAATACACCACCTATCCTATCCGAAGGGATTATCTTTAAATAACGAAATCGATCCAGTCCTTTGTTCTGTTCAGTATGCGTCTTTTGATGATGCTTTGTTGAAGATTAGTAAGGTTGGTAAGTCTGCTTTGCTTGCAAAAGCGGACATCAAATCTGCTTTTTGATTGCTGCCAATAATTGTGGCTGCGTTTAATTCTTTAGGTTTTCACTTTCAGAACGAATTCTATTTCGATCGATGTCTTCCTATGGGATGCTCCCTTTCTTGCCATTATTTTCAGTTTTTTTTTCATCTTTTGTCGAATGAGTTGTTAGTCATCGTGCTTGTTCTGACAATTGAATTCATTATCTTGACGATTTTTTGTTTGTTGGAAAGGCGGACTCCGCAGATTGTTTACATCTTTTTACCATATTTAAGATTGTGTGTTGGGAATTTGGAATTCCTTTGGCTCCGGAAAAGTCTGTTTATCTGACGTCATGTCTTGAATTTTTAGGGATACAGATTGACACTGTTTCAATGGAATTCCGTTTGCCATTGGATAAAATTGTGCGCATGCTGAAATTGTTGGATTTTGTATTATCTAAAGATAAAGTTAGGTAGAAGATTCTGCAATCATTATTGGGTTTGCTAGCTTTTGCTTCTAGGGTGTTGCCCATGGGTAGAGTTTTTTCCAAACGTCTTTATAGAGCTATTTCGGGTTTGTCTTCTCCTTTTCATTTTGTTAGGAATTACAAAAGACATCAAAGATGATTTGATTTTCTGGTATAAGTATTTATGCAATTTTAATGGTTGTTCCCTTTGGCAATCTCCGCATCTACGCTTGATTTATATACTGTCGCAGCTGGTTCTTGCGGCTATGCAGGTTTTTGGAGAGGTCATTGGTCGGCTGAAGTTTGGCCTGATAGGTGGATAGTTTCTGGTTTGACATCTAATATTGTTCTTTTGGAACTCTTTCCTGTTTTAGTTGCATTGGATCTATGGGGAGCCCATTTTGTAAATAGGCGGATTTTACTTCACTTGGATAACAAGGGTGTAGTATTTGCTATTAACTGCCTATCATCAAAATCTTTACCAGTTATTACCATCTTACGACAAATTGTTTTTAAATGTTTATCATTGAATGTATGGCTTAAAGCACATTATGTACCTGGTATTGAGAATATCATTGCTGATTGTTTGTCCTTTTTTCAGATTTCCGAATTCAGAGTTGGTACCGGACGCGGATCTACATTCCACTTCTTGCCCGCAACACTTATGGGACTTGAGTAGATCCTCTATTTCAAGCTATTAGGAACTTTGTAGCTCCTACCACATGGGCGTCCTACACAGCAGCGTGGTCATTATGGTGTTCCTTTTTGATGTCATCCAGTTTAAAACAGGCTTCTTTACTCTTATATTGTGAAAATTTTGGCAAGAGTTTCTTTTTTCATGCATTTATCTGATTTTGGTTCTTGTCTGCAGTTCTTTACTGTGAAAAGTGCCTTGAAGGGCTACTGCAAGCGTCTGAGGGTGCTTGACTCCAGGTTGCCTATTTCTGGTGAATTATTGGCTTCTATTGGAGACACTACTAAAGAGGTCTGTTTTTCACCCTATGAGGCATTATTATTTAGAGTTGCTTTTTACCTTTGTTTTTTTGGTGCGTTTCTGAGTTGCTTCCACTTAAACAAGGAGACGGTTCAGGTATTTTGTTTAATGATGTTGTGTTGAAGTTGGATTGTGTTCAAATATTGTTGCGCAAGAGTAATAACGATCCATTCGGTCATGGCAAGTGGATCACTTTAAGAAAAAATTTGGGTTCTCAATTTTGTGTATTTACTCTTCTACAAAATTATTTGACTTTTCAGGCCATCTTTTTCACAACATTTTCTCATTCATATGGATGGGAAACCTGTGACGGTGTACCAGTTTTCGGTGTTTGATCCGCTTAAACATGGAAAATTTTAAAATTACACAACACTCCTTCAGGATTGGAACAGCCACGGAAGCGGACATGATTGATTTTAATGGAACTGTTATTAAAAACATTGGTAGATGGAAGTCTAATTGTTTTAGGTCTTATGTGCGGCCTAATTTTTCCTTTTAATTTCAGATGGATTATGTAATGTATGGATTGTCGGCCATTCATTTATATTTTGGGCTAAGAAACACACTGAAAGAAGAGTATATGGTTCCAATCTGGGTTTACTTTCTAATCAGTATGCCATGCATTGGTTCGGGAAACGAGGTATGCAGTGGAAAGAGTTATGTGACACTTTGTCGTTTATCTGCAAACAATGGCTGGTTCCACGTATTGTCTTTTTACATCTTTCTGGTAATGATGTTGGTCGTTATAATACCTTGGGTTTGTTAGCTCAAATGAAGTTAGATTTGTCCTGTTCTCATGCAATGTTACCTAATACTGTTTTTATGAAGTTGTTCCTCGATTACTTTGGTTAATATCTCCTGAACGTGGTTTCTTTGATAATGAAATTTATGCCTACAATTGGGGGATTTTCTTTCCGACATTTAGAACTTGAAGGAGGCTTACAGGGTTTGTATAGACCTGATAAGGTTCATTTGTCGGACATAGCTTTGGATATATTTAATATGGACATTCAAACCTGTGTGGAGTTGGCTGTGGCTCGGGGGGTGTGGCAGTTTCCTTAATTTGAGCCTGGCGTATAGGGGAATTTTAAGTTGTTTTTAAAGTATTAGCTCGAGCTTATATAGCTGAGCTATGAGTATGCTATATAATAATTGTATGATATAATATAACTATTGATTATTAAAATGTAATATCTTAATGATTAATTTATGAATTATTATACCTATAATAAAGGGCACAGCCTATTCAACCCACAGGTATTCAGTTTTGAGTATTATTTATTTAATCGTTAATAGTTCTATCTATGATCCCATAACAGTGAGGGATGGGGCATAACATGTCCCCGTCCCCACCACATATGGGATCATGAAAGACTAATGTTTAAAGTTTAAAAAAAAAAAAAAAAAAAAAAAAAAATATTATAATACTTACCTGAGATTGGTTAAAAAAAATAGCAGTTATCCAATAAACGGTCCTCTGGCATGAGCAGGTACCTATAAAAGAAAGAGGATGCGTCATCACAATGACAGAAGAAAAAAGACAGCAAAAAGAAGCTTGTCCCACCCTTCCCCTCCCTGTCATGGCCCTATTTATGAGGTGTATGTTTCATTGCTGTGAGCATTCCTATGTTTCTGTTTGCTGCCCCTTGATTGATCAGGGAATTTTAAGTTGTTTTTAAAGTATTAGCTCAAGCTTATAAAGCTGAGCTATGAGTATGCTATATAATAATTTTATGATATAAGCATTGATTATTAAAATGTAATATCTTAATGATTAATTTATGAATTATTATACCTATAATAAAGGGCATGACCTATTCAACCCACAGGTATTGAGTTTTGAGTATTATTTATTTAATTGTTAATAGTTCTATCTATGATCCCAGAAGAATTAAAGTCAATTCAAGAAAATAAAACCTGGACATTCACAGAACTCCCTCCCAACTGCAAAACTGTCGTAAGTAAGTGGACTCTCAAAGTAAAGTCAGACGTAGAAGGGAATATCCACAAATACAAAGCCAGACTAGTTGCCAAGGGCTACTCTTAGAAATTTGGTGTAGATTACGATGAAACTTTCACTCCACCATCAGAGTGCTTCTAAAGCCCCATACACACTATCAGTTTTTCTGCTGAGTTTTTCCTTCAGATTTACCAAAACCATATAATATGAGGTCAAACCTTAGGAGTTTCAATTTGTATGCAATCAGGCAGGTCCTTACACTACATGGTTTTGGTAAACCTGAAGGAAAAAAACATCAGAAAATCTGATAGTGTGTATGGGGCATTAGCGTTGCAGCCAGAAAGGGCATGCAAGTGAAATACGTAGACGTTAAAACTGCTTTCTTATATGGAGACATTAAGGAAGATCTCTACATGGAGCAACTACCAGTGTTTGAGCAAGGGGACAACCTTGTGTGTAAACATCAGAAGAGCATCTATGGTCTTAAACAATCTGCAAGGATGTGGAATTCGAAAGTGAACAAAGTACTTATTAAAGAGGGATTCTCAAGAAGTAAAGCAGACCCCCATCTCTACTCCAGGAATCAAGAAGACGGATATATATCCTTATCTATGTTAATGACATTATAACCTGTTTTGAACAAGAAGGGGATTACAATCAGATAGTTCACAAGATGAAAGAAAATTTTAAAATCAAAGAACTTGGGAACATTAGCTACTATCTGGGTATCCAAATAGAGAGAGAAAAAGATGGAAATGATCTCCTCAGAAAATCTTGCAACAATTCTATATGCAATGTGCAAAGGAAGTGAAAACATCTATGGAACCAGGCTATCAAAAGAGCAATGAAGGAGAGAACTTGCTACTCAACAATGATGCGTATCACAGAGCAATTGGTAAGCTGCTATATGTTGCCACTGTGACAAGACCAGACATAGCCGCAGCAGTGGGATCCTGCTGTGCCACATTTGTGCCCAACAGCGGTCTACAGTGCCCCAGCAGTGCACATCTGTTCCCCAGCAGTGCCACATCAGTACCCAGCTGTGCCACATTTGTGCCCAGCAGTGCCCTACAGTGCCCCAGCAGTGTCACATCAGCACCCAGCAGTGCCCCATCAGTGTCTCCTTAGTACCCAACAGTGCCACGTCTGTGTCCAGCAGTGCCCTACAGTGCCACATCTGTGCTCTACAGTGCCCCATTAGTACCACTAATGTGTCCATTAATGCCAATTCAGTGCCCATCAGTAAGTGCTCATCAGTGCCACCCTATCAGTGGATCCTCATCAGCGCCCATCAGTGCTGTAGAAATGTGTAAAAAAAAGTGTTTTAATTTTCTTTCCACATTTTCCAAAAACTTGTGGGAAAAAATAACATGTTCAAACAACTCATTATGCTTCATAGAATATACGTTGGG